>NC_092815.1:213990072-214615072 GCF_023375885.2 Dermacentor andersoni
GGGGAAAATGTACCTGTGCCTAATCGTTCATTTGTCGCGTTAGGCGTCGTCTATGCATGCCTGGTAATATATGTGCTAAGTAACGGCGCTTTCTAGACACTTCAATTTTGGTCGCAAAAATGAATTCTCAGTGCCACTTTTTCAATGTTGTGGGGAAAATGTTTCTGTGCCTAATCGTTCATTTGTCGCGTTACGCGTCGTCTATGCATGCCTGGTAATATATGTGCTGACTAACGGCGCTTTCGAGACACTTCAATTTTCGTCGCAATAATGAATTCTCAGTGCCACTTTTTCAATGTTGTGGGGATAATGTTTCTGTGCCTAATCGTTCATTTTTCGCGTTAGACGTCGTCTATGCATGCCTGGGAATATATGTGCTGAGTAACGGCGCTTTCGAGACACTTCAATTTTGGTCGCAAAAATGAATTCGCAGTGCCACTTTTTCAATGTTGTGGGGAAAATGTTTCTGTGCCTAATCGTTCATTTGTCGCGTTAGGCGTCGTCTATGCATGCCTGGGAATATATGTGCTGAGTAACGGCGCTTTCGAGACACTTCAATTTTGGTCGCAAAAATGAATTCGCAGTGCCACTTTTTCAATGTTGTGGGGAAAATGTTTCTGTGCCTAATCGTTCATTTGTCGCGTTAGGCGTCGTCTATGCATGCCTGGGAATATATGTGCTGAGTAACGGCGCTTTCGAGACACTTCAATTTTGGTCGCAAAAATGAATTCGCCGTGCCACTTTTTCAATGTTGTGGGGAAAATGTTTCTGTGCCTAATCGTTCATTTGTCGCGTTAGGCGTCGTCTATGCATGCCTGGGAATATATGTGCTGAGTAACGGCGCTTTCGAGACACTTCAATTTTCGTCGCAATAATGAATTCTCAGTGCCACTTTTTCAATGTTGTGGGAAAAATGTTTCTGTGCATAATCGTTCATTTGTCGCGTTAGGCGTCATCAATGCATGCCTGGTAATATATGTGCTAAGTAACGGCGCTTTCGAGACACTTCAATTGTCGTCGCAATAATGAATTCTCAGTGCCACTTTTTCAATATTGTGGGGAAAATTTTGTGTGCCTAATCGTTCGTTTTTCGCGTTAGGCGTCGTCTATGCGTGCCTGGGAATATATGTACTGAGTAACGGCGCTTTCGAGACACTTCAATTTTGGTCGCAAAAATGAATTCGCAGTGCCACTTTTTCAATGTTGTCGGGAAAATGTTTCTGTGCCTAATCGTTCATTTATCGCGTTAGGCGTCCTCTATGCATGCCTGGTAATATATGTGCTGAGTAACGGCGCTTTCGAGACACTTCAATTTTGGTCGCAAAAATCAATTCTCAGTGCCACTTTTTCAATGTTGTGGGGAAAATGTCCCTGTGCCTAATCGTTCATTTGTCGCGTTAGGCGTCGTCTATGCATGCCTGGTAATATATGTGCTAAGTAACGGCGCTTTCTAGACACTTCAATTTTGGTCGCAAAAATGAATTCTCAGTGCCACTTTTTCAATGTTGTGGGGAAAATGTTTCTGTGCCTAATCGTTCATTTGTCGCGTTACGCGTCGTCTATGCATGCCTGGTAATATATGTGCTGACTAACGGCGCTTTCGAGACACTTCAATTTTCGTCGCAATAATGAATTCTCAGTGCCACTTTTTCAATGTTGTGGGGATAATGTTTCTGTGCCTAATCGTTCATTTTTCGCGTTAGACGTCGTCTATGCATGCCTGGGAATATATGTGCTGAGTAACGGCGCTTTCGAGACACTTCAATTTTGGTCGCAAAAATGAATTCGCAGTGCCACTTTTTCAATGTTGTGGGGAAAATGTTTCTGTGCCTAATCGTTCATTTGTCGCGTTAGGCGTCGTCTATGCATGCCTGGGAATATATGTGCTGAGTAACGGCGCTTTCGAGACACTTCAATTTTGGTCGCAAAAATGAATTCGCAGTGCCACTTTTTCAATGTTGTGGGGAAAATGTTTCTGTGCCTAATCGTTCATTTGTCGCGTTAGGCGTCGTCTATGCATGCCTGGGAATATATGTGCTGAGTAACGGCGCTTTCGAGACACTTCAATTTTGGTCGCAAAAATGAATTCGCAGTGCCACTTTTTCAATGTTGTGGGGAAAATGTTTCTGTGCCTAATCGTTCATTTGTCGCGTTAGGCGTCGTCTATGCATGCCTGGGAATATATGTGCTGAGTAACGGCGCTTTCGAGACACTTCAATTTTCGTCGCAATAATGAATTCTCAGTGCCACTTTTTCAATGTTGTGGGGAAAATGTTTCTGTGCCTAATCGTTCATTTTTCGCGTTAGGCGTCGTCTATGCATGCCTGGGAATATATGTGCTGAGTAACGGCGCTTTCGAGACACTTCAATTTTGGTCGCAAAAATGAATTCTCAGTGCCACTTTTTCAGTGTTGTGGGGAAAATGTTTCTGTGCCTAATCGTTCATTTTTCGCGTTAGGCGTCATCTATGCATGCCTGGTAATATATGTGCTAAGTAACGGCGCTTTCGAGACACTTCAATTTTCGTCGCAAAAATGAATTCTCAGTGCCACTTTTTCAATATTGTGGGGAAAATTTTTGTGTGCCTAATCGTTCATTTTTCGCGTTAGGCGTCGTCTATGCATGCCTGGGAATATATGTGCTGAGTAACGGCGCTTTCGAGACACTTCAATTTTTGTCGCAAAAATGAATTCTCAGTGCCACTTTTTCAATGTTGTGGGGAAAAAGTTTCTGTGCCTAATCGTTCATTTTTCGCGTTAGGCGTCGTCTATGCATGCCTGGTAATATATGTGCTAAGTAACGGCGCTTTCGAGACACTTCAATTTTGGTCGCAAAAATGAATTCGCAGTGCCACTTTTTCAGTGTTGTGGGGAAAATGTTTCTGTGCCTAATCGTTCATTTGTCGCGTTAGGCGTCGTTTATGCATGCCTTGTAATATATGTGCTAAGTAACGGCGCTTTCGAGACACTTCAATTGTCGTCGCAATAATGAATTTTCAGTGCCACATTTTATATGTTGTGCGAAAAATTTTTGTTTGCCTAATCGTTCATTTTTCGCGTTAGGCGGCGTCGATGCATGCCTGGGAATATATGTGCTGAGTACCAGCGCTTTTGAGACACTTCGATTTTCGTCGCAAAAATGAATTCTCAGTGCCACTTTTCCAATGTTTTGGGGAAAATTTTTATGTGCCTAATCGTTCATTTTTCACGTTAGGCGTCTTCTATGCATGCATGGGAATATATGTGCTAAGTAACGGCGCTTTCGAGACACTTCAATTTTCGTCGCAATAATGAATTCTCAGTGCCACTTTTTCAATGTTGTGGGAAAAATGTTTCTGTGCCTAATCGTTCATTTGTCGCGTTAGGCGTCATCTATGCATGCCTGGTAATATATGTGCTAAGTAACAGCGCTTTCGAGACACTTCAATTGTCGTCGCAATAATGAATTCTCAGTGCCACTTTTTCAATATTGTGGGGAAAATTTTGTGTGCCTAGTCGTTCGTTTTTCGCGTTAGGCGTCGTCTATGCATGACTGGGAATATATGTGCTGAGTAACGGCGCCTTCGAGACACTTCAATTTTGGTCGCAAAAATTAATTCTCAGTGCCACTTTTTCAATGTTGTGGGGAAAATGTTTCTCTGCCTAATCGTTCATTTTTCGCGTTAGACGTCGTCTATGCATGCCTGGGAATATATGTGCTGAGTAACGGCGCTTTCGAGACACTTCAATTTTGGTCGCAAAAATGAATTCTCAGCGCCACTTTTTCAATGTTGTGGGGAAAATGTTTCTGTGCCTAATCGTTCATTTTTCGCGTTAGGCGTCGTCTATGCATGCCTCGTAATATATGTGCTAAGTATCGGCGTTTTCGAGACACTTCAATTTTCGTCGCAAAAATGAATTCTCAGTGCCACTCTTTCAATATTGCGGAGAAGATTTTTGTGTGCCTAATCGTTCATTTTTCGCGTTAGGCGGCGTCGATGCATGCCTGGGAATATATGTGCTGAGTACCAGCGCTTTTGAGACACTTCAATTTTCGTCGCAAAAATGAATTCTCAGTGCCACTTTTTCAACGTTGTGGGGAAAATGTTTCTGTGCCTAATCGTTCATTTTTCGCGTTAGGCGTCGTCTATGCATGCCTCGTAATATATGTGCTAAGTAACGGCGCTTTCGAGACACTTCAATTGTCGTCGCATAAAACGAATTTTCAGTGCCACTTTTTCAATATTGCGGGGAAGATTTTTGTGTGCCTAATCGTTCATTTTTCACGTTAGGCGTCTTCTATGCATGCATGGGAATATATGTGCTAAGTAACGGCGCTTTCGAGACACTTCAATTTTCGTCGCAATAATGAATTCTCATTGCCACTTTTTCAATGTTGTGGGAAAAATGTTTCTGTGCATAATCGTTCATTTGTCGCGTTAGGCGTCATCTATGCATGCCTGGTAATATATGTGCTAAGTAACGGCGCTTTCGAGACACTTCAATTGTCGTCGCAATAATGAATTCTCAGTGCCACTTTTTCAATATTGTGGGGAAAAGTTTGTGTGCCTAATCGTTCGTTTTTTGCGTTAGGCGTCGTCTATGCATGCCTGGGAATATATGTGCTGAGTAACGGCGCCTTCGAGACACTTCAATTTTGGTCGCAAAAATGAATTCTCAGTGCCACTTTTTCAGTGTTGTGGGGAAAATGTTTCTGTGCCTAATCGTTCATTTTTCGCGTTAGACGTCGTCTATGCATGCCTGGTAATATATGTGCTAAGTAACGGCGCTTTCGAGACACTTCAATTTTCGTCGCAATAATGAATTCTCAGTGCCACTTTTTCAATGTTGTGGGGAAAATGTTTGTGTGCCTAATCGTTCATTTTTCGCGTTAGGCGTCGTCTATGCATGCATGGTAATATATGTGCTGACTAACGGTGCTTTCGAGACACTTCAATTTTGGTCGCAAAAATGAATTCTCAGTGCCACTTTTTCAATGTTGTGGGGAAAATGTTTGTGTGCCTAATCGTTCATTTGTCGCGTTAGGCGTCGTCTATGCATGCCTGGTAATATATGTGCTGAGTACCAGCGCTTTTGAGACACTTCAATTTTCGTCTCAAAAATGAATTCTCAGTGCCACTTTTTCAACGTTGTGGGGAAAATGTTTCTGTGCCTAATCGTTCATTTTTCGCGTTAGGCGTCGTCTATGCATGCCTCGTAATATATGTGCAAAGTAACGGCGCTTTCGAGACACTTCAATTGTCGTCGCATAAAACGAATTTTCAGTGCCACTTTTTCAATATTGCGGGGAAGATTTTTGTGTGCCTAATCGTTCATTTTTCACGTTAGGCGTCTTCTATGCATGCATGGGAATATATGTGCTAAGTAACGGCGCTTTCGAGACACTTCAATTTTCGTCGCAATAATGAATTCTCAGTGCCACTTTTTCAATGTTGTGGGAAAAATGTTTCTGTGCCTAATCGTTCATTTGTCGCGTTAGGCGTCATCTATGCATGCCTGGTAATATATGTGCTAAGTAACGGCGCTTTCGAGACACTTCAATTGTCGTCGCAATAATGAATTCTCAGTGCCACTTTTTCAATATTGTGGGGAAAATTTTGTGTGCCTAATCGTTCGTTTTTCGCGTTAGGCGTCGTCTATGCATGCCTGGGAATATATGTGCTGAGTAACGGCGCCTTCGAGACACTTCAATTTTGGTCGCAAAAATGAATTCTCAGTGCCACTTTTTCAATGTTGTGGGGAAAATGTTTCTGTGCCTAATCGTTCATTTTTCGCGTTAGACGTCGTCTATGCATGCCTGGTAATATATGTGCTAAGTAACGGCGCTTTCGAGACACTTCAATTTTCGTCGCAATAATGAATTCTTAGTGCCACTTTTTCAATGTTGTGGGGAAAATGTTTGTGTGCCTAATCGTTCATTTTTCGCGTTAGGCGTCGTCTATGCATGCATGGTAATATATGTGCTGACTAACGGTGCTTTCGAGACACTTCAATTTTGGTCGCAAAAATGAATTCTCAGTGCCACTTTTTCAATGTTGTGGGGAAAATGTTTGTGTGCCTAATCGTTCATTTTTCGCGTTAGGCGTCGTCTATGCATGCCTGGGAATATATGTGCTGAGTAACGGCGCTTTCGAGACACTTCAATTTTGGTCGCAAAAATGAATTCTCAGCGCCACTTTTTCAATGTTGTGGGGAAAATGTTTCTGTGCCTAATCGTTCATTTTTCGCGTTAGGCGTCGTCTATGCATGCCTCGTAATATATGTGCTAAGTAACGGCGTTTTCGAGACACTTCAATTTTCGTCGCAAAAATGAATTCTCAGTGCCACTCTTTCAATATTGCGGGGAAGATTTTTGTGTGCCTAATCGTTCATTTTTCGCGTTAGGCGGCGTCTATGCATGCCTGGGAATATATGTGCTGACTAACGGCGCTTTCGAGACACTTCAATTTTCGTCGCAATAATGAATTCTCAGTGCCACTTTTTCAATGTTGTGGGGAAAATGTTTCTGTGCCTAATCGTTCATTTTTCGCGTTAGACGTCGTCTATGCATGCCTGGTAATATATGTGCTAAGTAACGGCGTTTTCGAGACACTTCAATTTTCGTCGCAAAAATGAATTCTCAGTGCCACTTTTTCAATGTTGTGGGGAAAATGTTTCTGTGCCTAATCGTTCATTTTTCGCGTTAGGCGTCGTCTATGCATGCCTGGTAATATATGTGCTAAGTAACGGTGTTTTCGAGACACTTCAATTGTCGTCGCATAGAATGAATTCTCAGTGCCACTTTTTCAATATTGTGGGGAAAATGTTTGTGTGCCTAATCGTTCATTTTTCGCGTTAGGCGTCGTCTATGCATGCCTGGGAATATATGTGCTGACTAACGGCGCTTTCGAGACACTTCAATTTTCGTCGCAATAATGAATTCTCAGTGCCACTTTTTCAATGTTGTGGGGAAAATGTTTCTGTGCCTAATCGTTCATTTTTCGCGTTAGGCGTCGTCTATGCATGCCTGGTAATATATGTGCTAAGTAACGGCGCTTTCGAGACACTTCAATTTTCGTCGCAATAATGAATTCTCAGTGCCACTTTTTCAATGTTGTGGGGAAAATGTTTCTGTGCCTAATCGTTCATTTTTCGCGTTAGGCGTCGTCTATGCATGCCTGGGAATATATGTGCTGAGTAACGGCGCTTTCGAGACACTTCAATTTTGGTCGCAAAAATGAATTCTCAGCGCCACTTTTTCAATGTTGTGGGGAAAATGTTTCTGTGCCTAATAGTTCATTTTTCGCGTTAGGCGTCGTCTATGCATGCCTCGTAATATATGTGCTAAGTAACGGCGTTTTCGAGACACTTCAATTGTCGTCGCAAAAACGAATTCTCAGTGCCACTTTTTCAATATTGTGGGGAAAATTTTGTGTGCCTAATCGTTCGTTTTTCGCGTTAGGCGTCGTCTATGCATGCCTGGGAATATATGTGCTGAGTAACGGCGCCTTCGAGACACTTCAATTTTGGTCGCAAAAATGAATTCTCAGTGCCACTTTTTCAATGTTGTGGGGAAAATGTTTCTGTGCCTAATCGTTCATTTTTCGCGTTAGACGTCGTCTATGCATGCCTGGTAATATATGTGCCAAGTAACGGCGCTTTCGAGACACTTCAATTTTCGTCGCAATAATGAATTCTTAGTGCCACTTTTTCAATGTTGTGGGGAAAATGTTTGTGTGCCTAATCGTTCATTTTTCGCGTTAGGCGTCGTCTATGCATGCCTGGGAATATATGTGCTGAGTAACGGCGCTTTCGAGACACTTCAATTTTGGTCGCAAAAATGAATTCTCAGCGCCACTTTTTCAATGTTGTGGGGAAAATGTTTCTGTGCCTAATCGTTCATTTTTCGCGTTAGGCGTCGTCTATGCATGCCTCGTAATATATGTGCTAAGTAACGGCGATTTCGAGACACTTCAATTTTCGTCGCAAAAATGAATTCTCAGTGCCACTCTTTCAATATTGCGGGGAAGATTTTTGTGTGCCTAATCGTTCATTTTTCGCGTTAGGCGGCGTCGATGCATGCCTGGGAATATATGTGCTGACTAACGGCGCTTTCGAGACACTTCAATTTTCGTCGCAATAATGAATTCTCAGTGCCACTTTTTCAATGTTGTGGGGAAAATGTTTCTGTGCCTAATCGTTCATTTTTCGCGTTAGGCGTCGTCTATGCATGCCTGGTAATATATGTGCTAAGTAACGGCGTTTTCGAGACACTTCAATTGTCGTCGCATAGAATGAATTCTCAGTGCCACTTTTTCAATATTGTGGGGAAAATGTTTGTGTGCCTAATCGTTCATTTTTCGCGTTAGGCGTCGTCTATGCATGCCTGGTAATATATGTGCTAAGTAACGGCGCTTTCGAGACACTTCAATTTTCGTCGCAATAATGAATTCTCAGTGCCACTTTTTCAATGTTGTGGGGAAAATGTTTCTGTGCCTAATCGTTCATTTTTCGCGTTAGGCGTCGTCTATGCATGCCTGGTAATATATGTGCTAAGTAACGGCGTTTTCGAGACACTTCAATTGTCGTCGCATAGAATGAATTCTCAGTGCCACTTTTTCAATATTGTGGGGAAAATGTTTGTGTGCCTAATCGTTCATTTTTCGCGTTAGGCGTCGTCTATGCATGCCTGGGAATATATGTGCTGACTAACGGCGCTTTCGAGACACTTCAATTTTCGTCGCAATAATGAATTCTCAGTGCCACTTTTTCAATGTTGTGGGGAAAATGTTTCTGTGCCTAATCGTTCATTTTTCGCGTTAGGCGTCGTCTATGCATGCCTGGTAATATATGTGCTAAGTAACGGCGTTTTCGAGACACTTCAATTGTCGTCGCATAGAATGAATTCTCAGTGCCACTTTTTCAATATTGTGGGGAAAATGTTTGTGTGCCTAATCGTTCATTTTTCGCGTTAGGCGTCGTCTATGCATGCCTGGTAATATATGTGCTAAGTAACGGCGCTTTCGAGACACTTCAATTTTCGTCGCAATAATGAATTCTCAGTGCCACTTTTTCAATGTTGTGGGGAAAATGTTTCTGTGCCTAATCGTTCATTTTTCGCGTTAGGCGTCGTCTATGCATGCCTGGTAATATATGTGCTAAGTAACGGCGTTTTCGAGACACTTCAATTGTCGTCGCATAGAATGAATTCTCAGTGCCACTTTTTCAATATTGTGGGGAAAATGTTTGTGTGCCTAATCGTTCATTTTTCGCGTTAGGCGTCGTCTATGCATGCCTGGGAATATATGTGCTGACTAACGGCGCTTTCGAGACACTTCAATTTTCGTCGCAATAATGAATTCTCAGTGCCACTTTTTCAATGTTGTGGGGAAAATGTTTCTGTGCCTAATCGTTCATTTTTCGCGTTAGGCGTCGTCTATGCATGCCTGGTAATATATGTGCTAAGTAACGGCGCTTTCGAGACGCTTCAATTTTCGTCGCAATAATGAATTCTCAGTGCCACATTTTCAATGTTGTGGGGAAAATGTTTGTGTGCCTAATCGTTCATTTTTCGCGTTAGGCGTCGTCTATGCATGCCTGGTAATATATGTGCTAAGTAACGGCGCTTTCGAGACACTTCAATAGTCGTCGCATAAACTGAATTCTCAGTGCCACTTTTTCAATGTTGTGGGGAAAATGTTTCTGTGCCTAATCGTTCATTTTTCGCGTTAGGCGTCGTCTATGCATGCCTGGTAATATATGTGCTAAGTAACGGCGCTTTCGAGACACTTCAATAGTCGTCGCATAAACTGAATTCTCAGTGCCACATTTTCAATGTTGTGGGGAAAATGTTTCTGTGCCTAATCGTTCATTTTTCGCGTTAGTCGTCGTCTACGCATGCCTGGTAATATATGTGCTAAGTAACGCCGCTTTCGAGACACTTCAATTGTCGTCGCATAAAATGAATTCTCAGTGCCACTTTTTCAATATTGTGGGGAAAATGTTTGTGTCCCTAATCGTTCATTTTTCGCGTTAGGCGTCGTCTATGAATGCCTGGTAATATATGTGCTAAGTAACGGCGTTTTCGAGACACTTCAATTGTCGTCGCATAGAATGAATTCTCAGTGCCACTTTTTCAATATTGTGGGGAAAATGTTTGTGTGCCTAATCGTTCATTTTTCGCGTTAGGCGTCGTCTATGCATGCCTGGTAATATATGTGCTAAGTAACGGCGCTTTCGAGACACTTCAATTTTCGTCGCAATAATGAATTCTCAGTGCCACTTTTTCAATGTTGTGGGGAAAATGTTTCTGTGCCTAATCGTTCATTTTTCGCGTTAGGCGTCGTCTATGCATGCCTGGTAATATATGTGCTAAGTAACGGCGTTTTCGAGACACTTCAATTGTCGTCGCATAGAATGAATTCTCAGTGCCACTTTTTCAATATTGTGGGGAAAATGTTTGTGTGCCTAATCGTTCATTTTTCGCGTTAGGCGTCGTCTATGCATGCCTGGGAATATATGTGCTGACTAACGGCGCTTTCGAGACACTTCAATTTTCGTCGCAATAATGAATTCTCAGTGCCACTTTTTCAATGTTGTGGGGAAAATGTTTCTGTGCCTAATCGTTCATTTTTCGCGTTAGGCGGCGTCGATGCATGCCTGGGAATATATGTGCTGAGCAACGGCGCCTTCGAGACACTTCAATTTTGGTCGCAAAAATTAATTCTCAGTGCCACTTTTTCAATGTTGTGGGGAAAATGTTTCTCTGCCTAATCGTTCATTTTTCGCGTTAGACGTCGTCTATGCATGCCTGGGAATATATGTGCTGAGTAACGGCGCTTTCGAGACACTTCAATTTTGGTCGCAAAAATGAATTCTCAGCGCCACTTTTTCAATGTTGTGGGGAAAATGTTTCTGTGCCTAATCGTTCATTTTTCGCGTTAGGCGTCGTCTATGCATGCCTCGTAATATATGTGCTAAGTAACGGCGTTCTCGAGACACTTCAATTTTCGTCGCAAAAATGAATTCTCAGTGCAACTCTTTCAATATTGCGGAGAAGATTTTTGTGTGCCTAATCGTTCATTTTTCGCGTTAGGCGGCGTCGATGCATGCCTGGGAATATATGTGCTGAGTACCAGCGCTTTTGAGACACTTCAATTTTCGTCGCAAAAATGAATTCTCAGTGCCACTTTTTCAACGTTGTGGGGAAAATGTTTCTGTGCCTAATCGTTCATTTTTCGCGTTAGGCGTCGTCTATGCATGCCTCGTAATATATGTGCTAAGTAACGGCGCTTTCGAGACACTTCAATTGTCGTCGCATAAAACGAATTTTCAGTGCCACTTTTTCAATATTGCGGGGAAGATTTTTGTGTGCCTAATCGTTCATTTTTCACGTTAGGCGTCTTCTATGCATGCATGGGAATATATGTGCTAAGTAACGGCGCTTTCGAGACACTTCAATTTTCGTCGCAATAATGAATTCTCAGTGCCACTTTTTCAATGTTGTGGGGAAAATGTTTCTGTGCCTAATCGTTCATTTTTCGCGTTAGGCGTCGTCTATGCATGCCTGGTAATATATGTGCTAAGTAACGGCGTTTTCGAGACACTTCAATTGTCGTCGCATAGAATGAATTCTCAGTGCCACTTTTTCAATATTGTGGGGAAAATGTTTGTGTGCCTAATCGTTCATTTTTCGCGTTAGGCGTCGTCTATGCATGCATGGTAATATATGTGCTGACTAACGGTGCTTTCGAGACACTTCAATTTTGGTCGCAAAAATGAATTCTCAGTGCCACTTTTTCAATGTTGTGGGGAAAATGTTTGTGTGCCTAATCGTTCATTTTTCGCGTTAGGCGTCGTCTATGCATGCCTGGGAATATATGTGCTAAGTAACGGCGTTTTCGAGACACTTCAATTTTGGTCGCAAAAATGAATTCTCAGCGCCACTTTTTCAATATTGTGGGGAAAATGTTTGTGTGCCTAATCGTTCATTTTTCGCGTTAGGCGTCGTCTATGCATGCCTGGTAATATATGTGCTAAGTAACGGCGCTTTCGAGACACTTCAATTTTCGTCGCAATAATGAATTCTCAGTGCCACTTTTTCAATGTTATGGGGAAAATGTTTCTGTGCCTAATCGTTCATTTTTCGCGTTAGGCGTCGTCTATGCATGCCTGGTAATATATGTGCTAAGTAACGGCGTTTTCGAGACACTTCAATTGTCGTCGCATAGAATGAATTCTCAGTGCCACTTTTTCAATGTTGTGGGGAAAATGTTTGTGTGCCTAATCGTTCATTTTTCGCGTTAGGCGTCGTCTATGCATGCCTGGGAATATATGTGCTGAGTAACGGCGCTTTCGAGACACTTCAATTTTGGTCGCAAAAATGAATTCTCAGCGCCACTTTTTCAATGTTGTGGGGAAAATGTTTCTGTGCCTAATCGTTCATTTTTCGCGTTAGACGTCGTCTATGCATGCCTGGTAATATATGTGCCAAGTAACGGCGCTTTCGAGACACTTCAATTTTCGTCGCAATAATGAATTCTTAGTGCCACTTTTTCAATGTTGTGGGGAAAATGTTTGTGTGCCTAATCGTTCATTTTTCGCGTTAGGCGTCGTCTATGCATGCATGGTAATATATGTGCTGACTAACGGTGCTTTCGAGACACTTCAATTTTGGTCGCAAAAATGAATTCTCAGTGCCACTTTTTCAATGTTGTGGGGAAAATGTTTGTGTGCCTAATCGTTCATTTTTCGCGTTAGGCGTCGTCTATGCATGCCTGGGAATATATGTGCTGAGTAACGGCGCTTTCGAGACACTTCAATTTTGGTCGCAAAAATGAATTCTCAGCGCCACTTTTTCAATGTTGTGGGGAAAATGTTTCTGTGCCTAATCGTTCATTTTTCGCGTTAGGCGTCGTCTATGCATGCCTCGTAATATATGTGCTAAGTAACGGCGATTTCGAGACACTTCAATTTTCGTCGCAAAAATGAATTCTCAGTGCCACTCTTTCAATATTGCGGGGAAGATTTTTGTGTGCCTAATCGTTCATTTTTCGCGTTAGGCGGCGTCGATGCATGCCTGGGAATATATGTGCTGACTAACGGCGCTTTCGAGACACTTCAATTTTCGTCGCAATAATGAATTCTCAGTGCCACTTTTTCAATGTTGTGGGGAAAATGTTTGTGTGCCTAATCGTTCATTTTTCGCGTTAGGCGTCGTCTATGCATGCCTGGGAATATATGTGCTGAGTAACGGCGCTTTCGAGACACTTCAATTTTGGTCGCAAAAATGAATTCTCAGCGCCACTTTTTCAATGTTGTGGGGAAAATGTTTCTGTGCCTAATCGTTCATTTTTCGCGTTAGGCGTCGTCTATGCATGCCTCGTAATATATGTGCTAAGTAACGGCGATTTCGAGACACTTCAATTTTCGTCGCAAAAATGAATTCTCAGTGCCACTTTTTCAATATTGTGGGGAAAATGTTTGTGTGCCTAATCGTTCATTTTTCGCGTTAGGCGTCGTCTATGCATGCATGGTAATATATGTGCTGACTAACGGTGCTTTCGAGACACTTCAATTTTGGTAGCAAAAATGAATTCTCAGTGCCACTTTTTCAATGTTGTGGGGAAAATGTTTGTGTGCCTAATCGTTCATTTTTCGCGTTAGGCGTCGTCTATGCATGCCTGGGAATATATGTGCTGAGTAACGGCGCTTTCGAGACACTTCAATTTTGGTCGCAAAAATGAATTCTCAGCGCCACTTTTTCAATATTGTGGGGAAAATGTTTGTGTGCCTAATCGTTCATTTCTCGCGTTAGGCGTCGTCTATGCATGCCTGGTAATATATGTGCTAAGTAACGGCGCTTTCGAGACACTTCAATTTTCGTCGCAATAATGAATTCTCTGTGCCACTTTTTCAATGTTGTGGGGAAAATGTTTCTGTGCCTAATCGTTCATTTTTCGCGTTAGGCGTCGTCTATGCATGCCTGGTAATATATGTGCTAAGTAACGGCGTTTTCGAGACACTTCAATTGTCGTCGCATAGAATGAATTCTCAGTGCCACTTTTTCAATATTGTGGGGAAAATGTTTGTGTGCCTAATCGTTCATTTTTCGCGTTAGGCGTCGTCTATGCATGCCTGGGAATATATGTGCTGAGTAACGGCGCCTTCGAGACACTTCAATTTTGGTCGCAAAAATGAATTCTCAGTGCCACTTTTTCAATGTTGTGGGGAAAATGTTTCTGTGCCTAATCGTTCATTTTTCGCGTTAGACGTCGTCTATGCATGCCTGGTAATATATGTGCCAAGTAACGGCGCTTTCGAGACACTTCAATTTTCGTCGCAATAATGAATTCTTAGTGCCACTTTTTCAATGTTGTGGGGAAAATGTTTGTGTGCCTAATCGTTCATTTTTCGCGTTAGGCGTCGTCTATGCATGCATGGTAATATATGTGCTGACTAACGGTGCTTTCGAGACACTTCAATTTTGGTCGCAAAAATGAATTCTCAGTGCCACTTTTTCAATGTTGTGGGGAAAATGTTTGTGTGCCTAATCGTTCATTTTTCGCGTTAGGCGTCGTCTATGCATGCCTGGGAATATATGTGCTGAGTAACGGCGCTTTCGAGACACTTCAATTTTGGTCGCAAAAATGAATTCTCAGCGCCACTTTTTCAATGTTGTGGGGAAAATGTTTCTGTGCCTAATCGTTCATTTTTCGCGTTAGGCGTCGTCTATGCATGCCTCGTAATATATGTGCTAAGTAACGGCGATTTCGAGACACTTCAATTTTCGTCGCAAAAATGAATTCTCAGTGCCACTCTTTCAATATTGCGGGGAAGATTTTTGTGTGCCTAATCGTTCATTTTTCGCGTTAGGCGGCGTCGATGCATGCCTGGGAATATATGTGCTGACTAACGGCGCTTTCGAGACACTTCAATTTTCGTCGCAATAATGAATTCTCAGTGCCACTTTTTCAATGTTGTGGGGAAAATGTTTCTGTGCCTAATCGTTCATTTTTCGCGTTAGGCGTCGTCTATGCATGCCTGGTAATATATGTGCTAAGTAACGGCGTTTTCGAGACACTTCAATTGTCGTCGCATAGAATGAATTCTCAGTGCCACTTTTTCAATATTGTGGGGAAAATGTTTGTGAGCCTAATCGTTCATTTTTCGCGTTAGGCGTCGTCTATGCATGCCTGGTAATATATGTGCTAAGTAACGGCGCTTTCGAGACACTTCAATTTTCGTCGCAATAATGAATTCTCAGTGCCACTTTTTCAATGTTGTGGGGAAAATGTTTCTGTGCCTAATCGTTCAATTTTCGCGTTAGGCGTCGTCTATGCATGCCTGGTAATATATGTGCTAAGTAACGGCGTTTTCGAGACACTTCAATTGTCGTCGCATAGAATGAATTCTCAGTGCCACTTTTTCAATATTGTGGGGAAAATGTTTGTGTGCCTAATCGTTCATTTTTCGCGTTAGGCGTCGTCTATGCATGCCTGGGAATATATGTGCTGACTAACGGCGCTTTCGAGACACTTCAATTTTCGTCGCAATAATGAATTCTCAGTGCCACTTTTTCAATGTTGTGGGGAAAATGTTTCTGTGCCTAATCGTTCATTTTTCGCGTTAGGCGTCGTCTATGCATGCCTGGTAATATATGTGCTAAGTAACGGCGTTTTCGAGACACTTCAATTGTCGTCGCATAGAATGAATTCTCAGTGCCACTTTTTCAATATTGTGGGGAAAATGTTTGTGTGCCTAATCGTTCATTTTTCGCGTTAGGCGTCGTCTATGCATGCCTGGTAATATATGTGCTAAGTAACGGCGCTTTCGAGACACTTCAATTTTCGTCGCAATAATGAATTCTCAGTGCCACTTTTTCAATGTTGTGGGGAAAATGTTTCTGTGCCTAATCGTTCATTTTTCGCGTTAGGCGTCGTCTATGCATGCCTGGTAATATATGTGCTAAGTAACGGCGTTTTCGAGACACTTCAATTGTCGTCGCATAGAATGAATTCTCAGTGCCACTTTTTCAATATTGTGGGGAAAATGTTTGTGTGCCTAATCGTTCATTTTTCGCGTTAGGCGTCGTCTATGCATGCCTGGGAATATATGTGCTGACTAACGGCGCTTTCGAGACACTTCAATTTTCGTCGCAATAATGAATTCTCAGTGCCACTTTTTCAATGTTGTGGGGAAAATGTTTCTGTGCCTAATCGTTCATTTTTCGCGTTAGGCGTCGTCTATGCATGCCTGGTAATATATGTGCTAAGTAACGGCGCTTTCGAGACGCTTCAATTTTCGTCGCAATAATGAATTCTCAGTGCCACATTTTCAATGTTGTGGGGAAAATGTTTGTGTGCCTAATCGTTCATTTTTCGCGTTAGGCGTCGTCTATGCATGCCTGGTAATATATGTGCTAAGTAACGGCGCTTTCGAGACACTTCAATAGTCGTCGCATAAACTGAATTCTCAGTGCCACTTTTTCAATGTTGTGGGGAAAATGTTTCTGTGCCTAATCGTTCATTTTTCGCGTTAGGCGTCGTCTATGCATGCCTGGTAATATATGTGCTAAGTAACGGCGCTTTCGAGACACTTCAATAGTCGTCGCATAAACTGAATTCTCAGTGCCACATTTTCAATGTTGTGGGGAAAATGTTTCTGTGCCTAATCGTTCATTTTTCGCGTTAGTCGTCGTCTATGCATGCCTGGTAATATATGTGCTAAGTAACGCCGCTTTCGAGACACTTCAATTGTCGTCGCATAAAATGAATTCTCAGTGCCACTTTTTCAATATTGTGGGGAAAATGTTTGTGTCCCTAATCGTTCATTTTTCGCGTTAGGCGTCGTCTATGAATGCCTGGTAATATATGTGCTAAGTAACGGCGTTTTCGAGACACTTCAATTGTCGTCGCATAGAATGAATTCTCAGTGCCACTTTTTCAATATTGTGGGGAAAATGTTTGTGTGCCTAATCGTTCATTTTTCGCGTTAGGCGTCGTCTATGCATGCCTGGTAATATATGTGCTAAGTAACGGCGCTTTCGAGACACTTCAATTTTCGTCGCAATAATGAATTCTCAGTGCCACTTTTTCAATGTTGTGGGGAAAATGTTTCTGTGCCTAATCGTTCATTTTTCGCGTTAGGCGTCGTCTATGCATGCCTGGTAATATATGTGCTAAGTAACGGCGTTTTCGAGACACTTCAATTGTCGTCGCATAGAATGAATTCTCAGTGCCACTTTTTCAATATTGTGGGGAAAATGTTTGTGTGCCTAATCGTTCATTTTTCGCGTTAGGCGTCGTCTATGCATGCCTGGGAATATATGTGCTGACTAACGGCGCTTTCGAGACACTTCAATTTTCGTCGCAATAATGAATTCTCAGTGCCACTTTTTCAATGTTGTGGGGAAAATGTTTCTGTGCCTAATCGTTCATTTTTCGCGTTAGGCGGCGTCGATGCATGCCTGGGAATATATGTGCTGAGCAACGGCGCCTTCGAGACACTTCAATTTTGGTCGCAAAAATTAATTCTCAGTGCCACTTTTTCAATGTTGTGGGGAAAATGTTTCTCTGCCTAATCGTTCATTTTTCGCGTTAGACGTCGTCTATGCATGCCTGGGAATATATGTGCTGAGTAACGGCGCTTTCGAGACACTTCAATTTTGGTCGCAAAAATGAATTCTCAGCGCCACTTTTTCAATGTTGTGGGGAAAATGTTTCTGTGCCTAATCGTTCATTTTTCGCGTTAGGCGTCGTCTATGCATGCCTCGTAATATATGTGCTAAGTAACGGCGTTTTCGAGACACTTCAATTTTCGTCGCAAAAATGAATTCTCAGTGCAACTCTTTCAATATTGCGGAGAAGATTTTTGTGTGCCTAATCGTTCATTTTTCGCGTTAGGCGGCGTCGATGCATGCCTGGGAATATATGTGCTGAGTACCAGCGCTTTTGAGACACTTCAATTTTCGTCGCAAAAATGAATTCTCAGTGCCACTTTTTCAACGTTGTGGGGAAAATGTTTCTGTGCCTAATCGTTCATTTTTCGCGTTAGGCGTCGTCTATGCATGCCTCGTAATATATGTGCTAAGTAACGGCGCTTTCGAGACACTTCAATTGTCGTCGCATAAAACGAATTTTCAGTGCCACTTTTTCAATATTGCGGGGAAGATTTTTGTGTGCCTAATCGTTCATTTTTCACGTTAGGCGTCTTCTATGCATGCATGGGAATATATGTGCTAAGTAACGGCGCTTTCGAGACACTTCAATTTTCGTCGCAATAATGAATTCTCAGTGCCACTTTTTCAATGTTGTGGGGAAAATGTTTCTGTGCCTAATCGTTCATTTTTCGCGTTAGGCGTCGTCTATGCATGCCTGGTAATATATGTGCTAAGTAACGGCGTTTTCGAGACACTTCAATTGTCGTCGCATAGAATGAATTCTCAGTGCCACTTTTTCAATATTGTGGGGAAAATGTTTGTGTGCCTAATCGTTCATTTTTCGCGTTAGGCGTCGTCTATGCATGCCTGGTAATATATGTGCTAAGTAACGGCGCTTTCGAGACACTTCAATTTTCGTCGCAATAATGAATTCTCACTGCCACTTTTTCAATGTTGTGGGGAAAATGTTTCTGTGCCTAATCGTTCATTTTTCGCGTTAGGCGTCGTCTATGCATGCCTGGTAATATATGTGCTAAGTAACGGCGTTTTCGAGACACTTCAATTGTCGTCGCATAGAATGAATTCTCAGTGCCACTTTTTCAATATTGTGGGGAAAATGTTTGTGTGCCTAATCGTTCATTTTTCGCGTTAGGCGTCGTCTATGCATGCCTGGGAATATATGTGCTGACTAACGGCGCTTTCGAGACACTTCAATTTTCGTCGCAATAATGAATTCTCAGTGCCACTTTTTCAATGTTGTGGGGAAAATGTTTCTGTGCCTAATCGTTCATTTTTCGCGTTAGGCGTCGTCTATGCATGCCTGGTAATATATGTGCTAAGTAACGGCGCTTTCGAGACGCTTCAATTTTCGTCGCAATAATGAATTCTCAGTGCCACTTTTTCAATGTTGTGGGGAAAATGTTTGTGTGCCTAATCGTTCATTTTTCGCGTTAGGCGTCGTCTATGCATGCCTGGGAATATATGTGCTGAGTAACGGCGCTTTCGAGACACTTCAATTTTGGTCGCAAAAATGAATTCTCAGCGCCACTTTTTCAATGTTGTGGGGAAAATGTTTCTGTGCCTAATAGTTCATTTTTCGCGTTAGGCGTCGTCTATGCATGCCTCGTAATATATGTGCTAAGTAACGGCGTTTTCGAGACACTTCAATTGTCGTCGCAAAAACGAATTCTCAGTGCCACTTTTTCAATATTGTGGGGAAAATTTTGTGTGCCTAATCGTTCGTTTTTCGCGTTAGGCGTCGTCTATGCATGCCTGGGAATATATGTGCTGAGTAACGGCGCCTTCGAGACACTTCAATTTTGGTCGCAAAAATGAATTCTCAGTGCCACTTTTTCAATGTTGTGGGGAAAATGTTTGTGTGCCTAATCGTTCATTTTTCGCGTTAGGCGTCGTCTATGCATGCCTGGGAATATATGTGCTGAGTAACGGCGCTTTCGAGACACTTCAATTTTGGTCGCAAAAATGAATTCTCAGCGCCACTTTTTCAATGTTGTGGGGAAAATGTTTCTGTGCCTAATCGTTCATTTTTCGCGTTAGGCGTCGTCTATGCATGCCTCGTAATATATGTGCTAAGTAACGGCGATTTCGAGACACTTCAATTTTCGTCGCAAAAATGAATTCTCAGTGCCACTTTTTCAATATTGTGGGGAAAATGTTTGTGTGCCTAATCGTTCATTTTTCGCGTTAGGCGTCGTCTATGCATGCATGGTAATATATGTGCTGACTAACGGTGCTTTCGAGACACTTCAATTTTGGTCGCAAAAATGAATTCTCAGTGCCACTTTTTCAATGTTGTGGGGAAAATGTTTGTGTGTCTAATCGTTCATTTTTCGCGTTAGGCGTCGTCTATGCATGCCTGGGAATATATGTGCTGAGTAACGGCGCTTTCGAGACACTTCAATTTTGGTCGCAAAAATGAATTCTCAGCGCCACTTTTTCAATATTGTGGGGAAAATGTTTGTGTGCCTAATCGTTCATTTTTCGCGTTAGGCGTCGTCTATGCATGCCTGGTAATATATGTGCTAAGTAACGGCGCTTTCGAGACACTTCAATTTTCGTCGCAATAATGAATTCTCAGTGCCACTTTTTCAATGTTGTGGGGAAAATGTTTCTGTGCCTAATCGTTCATTTTTCGCGTTAGGCGTCGTCTATGCATGCCTGGTAATATATGTGCTAAGTAACGGCGTTTTCGAGACACTTCAATTGTCGTCGCATAGAATGAATTCTCAGTGCCACTTTTTCAATATTGTGGGGAAAATGTTTGTGTGCCTAATCGTTCATTTTTCGCGTTAGGCGTCGTCTATGCATGCCTGGGAATATATGTGCTGACTAACGGCGCTTTCGAGACACTTCAATTTTCGTCGCAATAATGAATTCTCAGTGCCACTTTTTCAATGTTGTGGGGAAAATGTTTCTGTGCCTAATCGTTCATTTTTCGCGTTAGGCGTCGTCTATGCATGCCTGGTAATATATGTGCTAAGTAACGGCGTTTTCGAGACACTTCAATTGTCGTCGCATAGAATGAATTCTCAGTGCCACTTTTTCAATATTGTGGGGAAAATGTTTGTGTGCCTAATCGTTCATTTTTCGCGTTAGGCGTCGTCTATGCATGCCTGGGAATATATGTGCTGAGTAACGGCGCTTTCGAGACACTTCAATTTTGGTCGCAAAAATGAATTCTCAGCGCCACTTTTTCAATGTTGTGGGGAAAATGTTTCTGTGCCTAATAGTTCATTTTTCGCGTTAGGCGTCGTCTATGCATGCCTGGTAATATATGTGCCAAGTAACGGCGCTTTCGAGACACTTCAATTTTCGTCGCAATAATGAATTCTTAGTGCCACTTTTTCAATATTGTGGGGAAAATGTTTGTGTGCCTAATCGTTCATTTTTCGCGTTAGGCGTCGTCTATGCATGCATGGTAATATATGTGCTGACTAACGGTGCTTTCGAGACACTTCAATTTTGGTCGCAAAAATGAATTCTCAGTGCCACTTTTTCAATGTTGTGGGGAAAATGTTTGTGTGCCTAATCGTTCATTTTTCGCGTTAGGCGTCGTCTATGCATGCCTGGGAATATATGTGCTGAGTAACGGCGCTTTCGAGACACTTCAATTTTGGTCGCAAAAATGAATTCTCAGCGCCACTTTTTCAATGTTGTGGGGAAAATGTTTCTGTGCCTAATCGTTCATTTTTCGCGTTAGGCGTCGTCTATGCATGCCTCGTAATATATGTGCTAAGTAACGGCGATTTCGAGACACTTCAATTTTCGTCGCAAAAATGAATTCTCAGTGCCACTCTTTCAATATTGCGGGGAAGATTTTTGTGTGCCTAATCGTTCCTTTTTCGCGTTAGGCGGCGTCGATGCATGCCTGGGAATATATGTGCTGACTAACGGCGCTTTCGAGACACTTCAATTTTCGTCGCAATAATGAATTCTCAGTGCCACTTTTTCAATGTTGTGGGGAAAATGTTTCTGTGCCTAATCGTTCATTTTTCGCGTTAGGCGTCGTCTATGCATGCCTGGTAATATATGTGCTAAGTAACGGCGTTTTCGAGACACTTCAATTGTCGTCGCATAGAATGAATTCTCAGTGCCACTTTTTCAATATTGTGGGGAAAATGTTTGTGTGCCTAATCGTTCATTTTTCGCGTTAGGCGTCGTCTATGCATGCCTGGTAATATATGTGCTAAGTAACGGCGCTTTCGAGACACTTCAATTTTCGTCGCAATAATGAATTCTCAGTGCCACTTTTTCAATGTTGTGGGGAAAATGTTTCTGTGCCTAATCGTTCATTTTTCGCGTTAGGCGTCGTCTATGCATGCCTGGTAATATATGTGCTAAGTAACGGCGTTTTCGAGACACTTCAATTGTCGTCGCATAGAATGAATTCTCAGTGCCACTTTTTCAATATTGTGGGGAAAATGTTTGTGTGCCTAATCGTTCATTTTTCGCGTTAGGCGTCGTCTATGCATGCCTGGGAATATATGTGCTGACTAACGGCGCTTTCGAGACACTTCAATTTTCGTCGCAATAATGAATTCTCAGTGCCACTTTTTCAATGTTGTGGGGAAAATGTTTCTGTGCCTAATCGTTCATTTTTCGCGTTAGGCGTCGTCTATGCATGCCTGGTAATATATGTGCTAAGTAACGGCGTTTTCGAGACACTTCAATTGTCGTCGCATAGAATGAATTCTCAGTGCCACTTTTTCAATATTGTGGGGAAAATGTTTGTGTGCCTAATCGTTCATTTTTCGCGTTAGGCGTCGTCTATGCATGCCTGGTAATATATGTGCTAAGTAACGGCGCTTTCGAGACACTTCAATTTTCGTCGCAATAATGAATTCTCAGTGCCACTTTTTCAATGTTGTGGGGAAAATGTTTCTGTGCCTAATCGTTCATTTTTCGCGTTAGGCGTCGTCTATGCATGCCTGGTAATATATGTGCTAAGTAACGGCGTTTTCGAGACACTTCAATTGTCGTCGCATAGAATGAATTCTCAGTGCCACTTTTTCAATATTGTGGGGAAAATGTTTGTGTGCCTAATCGTTCATTTTTCGCGTTAGGCGTCGTCTATGCATGCCTGGGAATATATGTGCTGACTAACGGCGCTTTCGAGACACTTCAATTTTCGTCGTAATAATGAATTCTCAGTGCCACTTTTTCAATGTTGTGGGGAAAATGTTTCTGTGCCTAATCGTTCATTTTTCGCGTTAGGCGTCGTCTATGCATGCCTGGTAATATATGTGCTAAGTAACGGCGCTTTCGAGACGCTTCAATTTTCGTCGCAATAATGAATTCTCAGTGCCACTTTTTCAATGTTGTGGGGAAAATGTTTGTGTGCCTAATCGTTCATTTTTCGCGTTAGGCGTCGTCTATGCATGCCTGGTAATATATGTGCTAAGTAACGGCGCTTTCGAGACACTTCAATAGTCGTCGCATAAACTGAATTCTCAGTGCCACTTTTTCAATGTTGTGGGGAAAATGTTTCTGTGCCTAATCGTTCATTTTTCGCGTTAGGCGTCGTCTATGCATGCCTGGTAATATATGTGCTAAGTAACGGCGCTTTCGAGACACTTCAATAGTCGTCGCATAAACTGAATTCTCAGTGCCACATTTTCAATGTTGTGGGGAAAATGTTTCTGTGCCTAATCGCTCATTTTTCGCGTTAGTCGTCGTCTATGCATGCCTGGTAATATATGTGCTAAGTAACGCCGCTTTCGAGACACTTCAATTGTCGTCGCATAAAATGAATTCTCAGTGCCACTTTTTCAATATTGTGGGGAAAATGTTTGTGTCCCTAATCGTTCATTTTTCGCGTTAGGCGTCGTCTATGAATGCCTGGTAATATATGTGCTAAGTAACGGCGTTTTCGAGACACTTCAATTGTCGTCGCATAGAATGAATTCTCAGTGCCACTTTTTCAATATTGTGGGGAAAATGTTTGTGTGCCTAATCGTTCATTTTTCGCGTTAGGCGTCGTCTATGCATGCCTGGTAATATATGTGCTAAGTAACGGCGCTTTCGAGACACTTCAATTTTCGTCGCAATAATGAATTCTCAGTGCCACTTTTTCAATGTTGTGGGGAAAATGTTTCTGTGCCTAATCGTTCATTTTTCGCGTTAGGCGTCGTCTATGCATGCCTGGTAATATATGTGCTAAGTAACGGCGTTTTCGAGACACTTCAATTGTCGTCGCATAGAATGAATTCTCAGTGCCACTTTTTCAATATTGTGGGGAAAATGTTTGTGTGCCTAATCGTTCATTTTTCGCGTTAGGCGTCGTCTATGCATGCCTGGGAATATATGTGCTGACTAACGGCGCTTTCGAGACACTTCAATTTTCGTCGCAATAATGAATTCTCAGTGCCACTTTTTCAATGTTGTGGGGAAAATGTTTCTGTGCCTAATCGTTCATTTTTCGCATTAGGCGGCGTCGATGCATGCCTGGGAATATATGTGCTGAGCAACGGCGCCTTCGAGACACTTCAATTTTGGTCGCAAAAATTAATTCTCAGTGCCACTTTTTCAATGTTGTGGGGAAAATGTTTCTCTGCCTAATCGTTCATTTTTCGCGTTAGGCGTCGTCTATGCATGCCTCGTAATATATGTGTTGAGTAACGGCGCTTTCGAGACACTTCAATTTTGGTCGCAAAAATGAATTCTCAGCGCCACTTTTTCAATGTTGTGGGGAAAATGTTTCTGTGCCTAATCGTTCATTTTTCGCGTTAGGCGTCGTCTATGCATGCCTCGTAATATATGTGCTAAGTAACGGCGTTTTCGAGACACTTCAATTTTCGTCGCAAAAATGAATTCTCAGTGCAACTCTTTCAATATTGCGGAGAAGATTTTTGTGTGCCTAATCGTTCATTTTTCGCGTTAGGCGGCGTCGATGCATGCCTGGGAATATATGTGCTGAGTACCAGCGCTTTTGAGACACTTCAATTTTCGTCGCAAAAATGAATTCTCAGTGCCACTTTTTCAACGTTGTGGGGAAAATGTTTCTGTGCCTAATCGTTCATTTTTCGCGTTAGGCGTCGTCTATGCATGCCTCGTAATATATGTGCTAAGTAACGGCGCTTTCGAGACACTTCAATTGTCGTCGCATAAAACGAATTTTCAGTGCCACTTTTTGAATATTGCGGGGAAGATTTTTGTGTGCCTAATCGTTCATTTTTCACGTTAGGCGTCTTCTATGCATGCATGGGAATATATGTGCTAAGTAACGGCGCTTTCGAGACACTTCAATTTTCGTCGCAATAATGAATTCTCATTGCCACTTTTTCAATTTTGTGGGAAAAATGTTTCTGTGCATAATCGTTCATTTGTCGCGTTAGGCGTCATCTATGCATGCCTGGTAATATATGTGCTAAGTAACGGCGCTTTCGAGACACTTCAATTGTCGTCGCAATAATGAATTCTCAGTGCCACTTTTTCAATATTGTGGGGAAACGTTTGTGTGCCTAATCGTTCGTTTTTTGCGTTAGGCGTCGTCTATGCATGCCTGGGAATATATGTGCTGAGTAACGGCGCCTTCGAGACACTTCAATTTTGGTCGCAAAAATGAATTCTCAGTGCCACTTTTTCAGTGTTGTGGGGAAAATGTTTCTGTGCCTAATCGTTCATTTTTCGCGTTAGACGTCGTCTATGCATGCCTGGTAATATATGTGCTAAGTAACGGCGCTTTCGAGACACTTCAATTTTCGTCGCAATAATGAATTCTCAGTGCCACTTTTTCAATGTTGTGGGGAAAATGTTTGTGTGCCTAATCGTTCATTTTTCGCGTTAGGCGTCGTCTATGCATGCATGGTAATATATGTGCTGACTAACGGTGCGTTCGAGACACTTCAATTTTGGTCGCAAAAATGAATTCTCAGTGCCACTTTTTCAATGTTGTGGGGAAAATGTTTGTGTGCCTAATCGTTCATTTGTCGCGTTAGGCGTCGTCTATGCATGCCTGGTAATATATGTGCTGAGTACCAGCGCTTTTGAGACACTTCAATTTTCGTCTCAAAAATGAATTCTCAGTGCCACTTTTTCAACGTTGTGGGGAAAATGTTTCTGTGCCTAATCGTTCATTTTTCGCGTTAGGCGTCGTCTATGCATGCCTCGTAATATATGTGCAAAGTAACGGCGCTTTCGAGACACTTCAATTGTCGTCGCATAAAACGAATTTTCAGTGCCACTTTTTCAATATTGCGGGGAAGATTTTTGTGTGCCTAATCGTTCATTTTTCACGTTAGGCGTCTTCTATGCATGCATGGGAATATATGTGCTAAGTAACGGCGCTTTCGAGACACTTCAATTTTCGTCGCAATAATGAATTCTCAGTGCCACTTTTTCAATGTTGTGGGAAAAATGTTTCTGTGCCTAATCGTTCATTTGTCGCGTTAGGCGTCATCTATGCATGCCTGGTAATATATGTGCTAAGTAACGGCGCTTTCGAGACACTTCAATTGTCGTCGCAATAATGAATTCTCAGTGCCACTTTTTCAATATTGTGGGGAAAATTTTGTGTGCCTAATCGTTCGTTTTTCGCGTTAGGCGTCGTCTATGCATGCCTGGGAATATATGTGCTGAGTAACGGCGCCTTCGAGACACTTCAATTTTGGTCGCAAAAATGAATTCTCAGTGCCACTTTTTCAATGTTGTGGGGAAAATGTTTCTGTGCCTAATCGTTCATTTTTCGCGTTAGACGTCGTCTATGCATGCCTGGTAATATATGTGCTAAGTAACGGCGCTTTCGAGACACTTCAATTTTCGTCGCAATAATGAATTCTTAGTGCCACTTTTTCAATGTTGTGGGGAAAATGTTTGTGTGCCTAATCGTTCATTTTTCGCGTTAGGCGTCGTCTATGCATGCATGGTAATATATGTGCTGACTAACGGTGCTTTCGAGACACTTCAATTTTGGTCGCAAAAATGAATTCTCCGTGCCACTTTTTCAATGTTGTGGGGAAAATGTTTGTGTGCCTAATCGTTCATTTTTCGCGTTAGGCGTCGTCTATGCATGCCTGGGAATATATGTGCTGAGTAACGGCGCTTTCGAGACACTTCAATTTTGGTCGCAAAAATGAATTCTCAGCGCCACTTTTTCAATGTTGTGGGGAAAATGTTTCTGTGCCTATTCGTTCATTTTTCGCGTTAGGCGTCGTCTATGCATGCCTCGTAATATATGTGCTAAGTAACGGCGTTTTCGAGACACTTCAATTTTCGTCGCAAAAATGAATTCTCAGTGCCACTCTTTCAATATTGCGGGGAAGATTTTTGTGTGCCTAATCGTTCATTTTTCGCGTTAGGCGGCGTCGATGCATGCCTGGGAATATATGTGCTGACTAACGGCGCTTTCGAGACACTTCAATTTTCGTCGCAATAATGAATTCTCAGTGCCACTTTTTCAATGTTGTGGGGAAAATGTTTCTGTGCCTAATCGTTCATTTTTCGCGTTAGGCGTCGTCTATGCATGCCTGGTAATATATGTGCTAAGTAACGGCGCTTTCGAGACACTTCAATTTTCGTCGCAATAATGAATTCTCAGTGCCACTTTTTCAATGTTGTGGGGAAAATGTTTGTGTGCCTAATCGTTCATTTTTCGCGTTAGGCGTCGTCTATGCATGCCTGGTAATATATGTGCTAAGTAACGGCGCTTTCGAGACACTTCAATAGTCGTCGCATAAACTGAATTCTCAGTGCCACTTTTTCAATGTTGTGGGGAAAATGTTTCTGTGCCTAATCGTTCATTTTTCGCGTTAGGCGTCGTCTATGCATGCCTGGTAATATATGTGCTAAGTAACGCCGCTTTCGAGACACTTCAATTGTCGTTGCATAAAATGAATTCTCAGTGCCACTTTTTCAATATTGTGGGGAAAATGTTTGTGTCCCTAATCGCTCATTTTTCGCGTTAGGCGTCGTCTATGCATGCCTGGGAATATATGTGCTAAGTAACGGCGCTTTCGAGACACTTCAATTTTCGTCGCAATAATGAATTCTTAGTGCCACTTTTTCAATGTTGTGGGGAAAATGTTTGTGTGCCTAATCGTTCATTTTTCGCGTTAGGCGTCGTCTATGCATGCATGGTAATATATGTGCTGACTAACGGTGCTTTCGAGACACTTCAATTTTGGTCGCAAAAATGAATTCTCAGTGCCACTTGTTTAATGTTGTGGGGAAAATGTTTGTGTGCCTAATCGTTCATTTTTCGCGTTAGGCGTCGTCTATGCATGCCTGGGAATATATGTGCTGAGTAACGGCGCTTTCGAGACACTTCAATTTTGGTCGCAAAAATGAATTCTCAGCGCCACTTTTTCAATGTTGTGGGGAAAATGTTTCTGTGCCTAATAGTTCATTTTTCGCGTTAGGCGTCGTCTATGCATGCCTCGTAATATATGTGCTAAGTAACGGCGTTTTCGAGACACTTCAATTGTCGTCGCAAAAACGAATTCTCAGTGCCACTTTTTCAATATTGTGGGGAAAATTTTGTGTGCCTAATCGTTCGTTTTTCGCGTTAGGCGTCGTCTATGCATGCCTGGGAATATATGTGCTGAGTAACGGCGCCTTCGAGACACTTCAATTTTGGTCGCAAAAATGAATTCTCAGTGCCACTTTTTCAATGTTGTGGGGAAAATGTTTCTGTGCCTAATCGTTCATTTTTCGCGTTAGACGTCGTCTATGCATGCCTGGTAATATATGTGCCAAGTAACGGCGTTTTCGAGACACTTCAATTGTCGTCGCATAGAATGAATTCTCAGTGCCACTTTTTCAATATTGTGGGGAAAATGTTTGTGTGCCTAATCGTTCATTTTTCGCGTTAGGCGTCGTCTATGCATGCCTGGTAATATATGTGCTAAGTAACGGCGCTTTCGAGACACTTCAATTTTCGTCGCAATAATGAATTCTCAGTGCCGCTTTTTCAATGTTGTGGGGAAAATGTTTCTGTGCCTAATCGTTCATTTTTCGCGTTAGGCGTGGTCTATGCATGCCTGGTAATATATGTGCTAAGTAACGGCGTTTTCGAGACACTTCAATTGTCGTCGCATAGAATGAATTCTCAGTGCCACTTTTTCAATATTGTGGGGAAAATGTTTGTGTGCCTTATCGTTCATTTTTCGCGTTAGGCGTCGTCTATGCATGCCTGGGAATATATGTGCTGACTAACGGCGCTTTCGAGACACTTCAATTTTCGTCGCAATAATGAATTCTCAGTGCCACTTTTTCAATGTTGTGGGGAAAATGTTTCTGTGCCTAATCGTTCATTTTTCGCGTTAGGCGTCGTCTATGCATGCCTGGTAATATATGTGCTAAGTAACGGCGCTTTCGAGACACTTCAATTTTCGTCGCAATAATGAATTCTCAGTGCCACTTTTTCAATGTTGTGGGGAAAATGTTTGTGTGCCTAATCGTTCATTTTTCGCGTTAGGCGTCGTCTATGCATGCCTGGTAATATATGTGCTAAGTAACGGCGCTTTCGAGACACTTCAATAGTCGTCGCATAAACTGAATTCTCAGTGCCACTTTTTCAATGTTGTGGGGAAAATGTTTCTGTGCCTAATCGTTCATTTTTCGCGTTAGGCGTCGTCTATGCATGCCTGGTAATATATGTGCTAAGTAACGCCGCTTTCGAGACACTTCAATTGTCGTTGCATAAAATGAATTCTCAGTGCCACTTTTTCAATATTGTGGGGAAAATGTTTGTGTCCCTAATCGCTCATTTTTCGCGTTAGGCGTCGTCTATGCATGCCTGGGTATATATGTGCTGACTAACGGCGCTTTCGAGACACTTCAATTTTCGTCGCAATAATGAATTCTCAGTGCCACTTTTTCAATGTTGTGGGGAAAATGTTTCTGTGCCTAATCGTTCATTTTTCGCGTTAGGCGTCGTCTATGCATGCCTGGTAATATATGTGCTAAGTAACGGCGTTTTCGAGACACTTCAATTTTCGTCGCAATAATGAATTCTCAGTGCCACTTTTAAATGTTGTGGGGAAAATTTTTGTGTGTCTAATCGTTCAATTTTCGCGTTTGGCACCGTCTATGCATGCCTGGGAATATATGTGCTGATTACCGGCACTTACGAGACACTTCAATTTTCGTCGCAAAAATAAATTCTCAATGCCACTTTTTCAATGTTGTGGGGAAAATTTTTGTGTGTCTAATCGTTCAATATTCGCGTTTGGGGCCGTCCATTCATGCCTGGGAATATATGTGCTGAGTACCGGCGCTTTCGAGACACTTCAATTTTCGTCGCAAAAATGAATTCTCAATGCCACTTTTTCAATGTTGTGGGGGAAACTTTTGTGTGTGTCTAATCGTTCAATTTTCGCATTTGGCGCCGTCTATGCATGCCTGGGAATATAAGTGCTGAGTACCGGCTCTTTCGAGACACTTAAAGTTTCGTCGCAAAAATGAATTCTCAATGCCACTTTTTTAGTGTTGTGGGGAAAATTTTTGTGTGTCTAATCGTTCAAATTTCGCGTTTGGCGCCGTCTATGCATGCCTGGGAATATATGTGCTGAGTAACGGAGGTTTCGAGACACTTCAATTTTCGTCGCAATAATGAATTCTCAGTGCCACTTTTTCAATGTTGTGGGGAAAATGTTTGTGTGCCTAATCGTTCATTTTTCGCGTTAGGCGTCGTCTATGCATGCCTTGTAATATATGTGCTAAGTAACGGCGCTTTCGAGACACTTCAATAGTCGTCGCATAAACTGAATTCTCAGTGCCACTTTTTCAATGTTGTGGGGAAAATGTTTCTGTGCCTAATCGTTCATTTTTCGCGTTAGTCGTCGTCTATGCATGCCTGGTAATATATGTGCTAAGTAACGGCGCTTTCGAGACACTTCAATTGTCGTCGCATAAAACGAATTTTCAGTACCACTTTTTCAATATTGCGGGGAAGATTTTTGTGTGCCTAATCGTTCATTGTTTGCGTTCGGCGTCGTCTATGCATGCCTGGGAATATATGTGCTGAGTAACGGCGCTTTCGAGACACTTCAATTTTCGTCGCAATAATGAATTCTCAGTGCCACTTTTTCAACGTTGTGGGGAAAATGTTTGTGTGCCTAATCGTTCATTTTTGCGTTAGGCGTCGTCTATGCATGCCTGGGAATATATGTGTTGAGTAACGGCGCTTTCGAGACACTTCAATTGTCGTCGCATAAAACGAATTTTCAGTACCACTTTTTCAATATTGCGGGGAAGATTTTTGTGTGCCTAATCGTTCATTGTTTGCGTTCGGCGTCGTCTATGCATGCCTGGGAATATATGTGCTGAGTAACGGCGCTTTCGAGACACTTCAATTTTCGTCGCAATAATGAATTCTCAGTGCCACTTTTTCAATGTTGTGGGGAAAATGTTTCTGTGCCTAATCGTTCATTTTTGCGTTAGGCGTCGTCTATGCATGCCTGGGAATATATGTGTTGAGTAACGGCGCTTTCGAGACACTTCAATTGTCGTCGCATAAAACGAATTTTCAGTACCACTTTTTCAATATTGCGGGGAAGATTTTTGTGTGCCTAATCGTTCATTGTTTGCGTTCGGCGTCGTCTATGCATGCCTGGGAATATATGTGCTGAGTAACGGCGCTTTCGAGACACTTCAATTTTCGTCGCAATAATGAATTCTCAGTGCCACTTTTTCAATGTTGTGGGGAAAATGTTTGTGTCCCTAATCGCTCATTTTTCGCGTTAGGCGTCGTCTATGAATGCCTGGGAATATATGTGCTGACTAACGGCGCTTTCGAGATACTTCAATTTTCGTCGCAATAATGAATTCTCAGTGCCACTTTTTCAATGTTGTGGGGAAAATTTTTGTGTGTCTAATAGTTCAATTTTCGCATTTGGCGCCGTCTATGCATGCCTGGGAATATAAGTGTTGAGTACCGGCTCTTTCGAGACGCTTAAAGTTTCGTCGCAAAAATGAATTCTCAATGCCACTTTTTCAGTGTTGTGGGGAAAATTTTTGTGTTTCTAATCGTTCAATTTTCGCATTTGGCGCCGTCTATGCATGCCTGGGAATATATGTGCTCAGTAACGGCGCTTTCGAGACACTTCAATTTTCGTCGCAATAATGAATTCTCAGTGCCACTTTTACAATGTTGTGGGGAAAATGTTTGTGTGCCTAATCGTTCATTTTTCGCGTTAGGCGTCGTCTATGCATGCCTGGTAATATATGTGCTAACTAACGGCGCTTTCGAGACACTTCAATAGTCGTCGCATAAACTGAATTCTCAGTGCCACATTTTCAATGTTGTGGGGAAAATGTTTCTGTGCCTAATCGTTCATTTTTCGCGTTAGTCGTCGTCTATGAATGCCTGGGAATATATGTGCTGACTAACGGCGCTTTCGAGACACTTCAATTTTCGTCGCAATAATGAATTCTCAGTGCCACTTTTTCAATGTTGTGGGGAAAATGTTTCTGTGCCTAATCGTTCATTTTTCGCGTTAGGCGTCGCCTATGCATGCCTGGTAATATATGTGCTAAGTAACGGCGCTTTCAAGACACTTCAATTCTCGTCGGGAAATGAATTATGAGTGCCACTTTTTCAATGTTGTGGGGAAAAGTTTTGTGTGCCTAATCGTTCATTTTTCGAGTTAGGCGGCGTCTATGCATGCTTGGGAATATACGTGCTGAGTACCGGCGCTTTCGAGACACTTCAATTTTCGTCGCAATAATGAATTCTCAGTGCCACTTTTTCAATGTTGTGGGCAAAATTTTTGTGTGTCTAATCGTTCAATTTTCGCGTTTGGGGCCGTCCACTCATGCCTGGGAATATAAGTGCTGAGTACCGGCGCTTTCGAGACACTTCAATTTTCGTCGCAAAAATGAATTCTCAATGCCACTTTTTCAGTGTTGTGGGGAAAATTTTTGTGTGTCTAATCGTTCAATTTTCGCGTTTGGCGCCGTCTATGCATGCCTGGGAATATATGTGCTCAGTAACGGCGCTTTCGAGACACTTCAATTTTCGTCGCAATAATGAATTCTCAGTGCCACTTTTACAATGTTGTGGGGAAAATGTTTGTGTGCCTAATCGTTCATTTTTCGCGTTAGGCGTCGTCTATGCATGCCTGGTAATATATGTGCTAAGTAACGGCGCTTTCGAGACACTTCAATAGTCGTCGCATAAACTGAATTCTCAGTGCCACATTTTCAATGTTGTGGGGAAAATGTTTCTGTGCCTAATCGTTCATTTTTCGCGTTAGGCGTCGTCTATGCATGCCTCGTAATATATGTGCTAAGTAACGGCGTTTTCGAGACACTTCAATTTTCGTCGCAAAAATGAATTCTCAGTGCCACTCTTTGAATATTGCGGGGAAGATTTTTGTGTGCCTAATCGTTCATTTTTCGCGTTAGGCGGCGTCTATGCATGCCTGGGAATATATATGCTGAGTAACGGCGCTTTCGAGACACTTCAATCTTCGTCGCAATAATGAATTTTTAGTGCCACTTTTTCAATGTTGTGGGGAAAATGTTTGTGTGCCTAATCGTTCATTTTTCGCGTTAGGCGTCGTCTATGCATGCCTGGGAATATATGTGCTGATTACCGGCACTTACGAGACACTTCAATTTTCGTCGCAAAAATGAATTTTTAGTGCCACTTTTTCAATGTTGTGGGGAAAATGTTTGTGTGCCTAATCGTTCATTTTTCGCGTTAGGCGTCGTCTATGCATGCCTGGTAATATATGTGCTAAGTAACGGCGCTTTCGAGACACTTCAATAGTCGTCGCATAGAATGAATTCTCAGTGCCACTTTTTCAACGTTGTGGGGAAAATGTTTCTGTGCCTAATCGTTCATTTTTCGCGTTAGGCGTCGTCTATGCATGCCTCGTAATATAGGTGCTAAGTAACGGCGCTTTCGAGACACTTCAATTGTCGTCGCATAAAACGAATTTTCAGTACCACTTTTTCAATATTGCGGGGAAGATTTTTGTGTGCCTAATCTTTCATTGTTCGCGTTCGGCGTCGTCTATGCATGCCTGGGAATATATATGCTGAGTAACGGCGCTTTCGAGACACTTCAATCTTCGTCGCAATAATGAATTTTTAGTGCCACTTTTTCAATGTTGTGGGGAAAATGTTTGTGTGCCTAATCGTTCATTTTTCGCGTTAGGCGTCGTCTATGCATGCCTGGGAATATATGTGCTGACTAACGGCGCTTTCGAGATACTTCAATTTTCGTCGCAATAATGAATTCTCAGTGCCACTTCTTCAATGTTGTCGGGAAAAGTTTTGTGTGTCTAATCGTTCAAATTTCGCGTTTGGGGCCGTCCATTCATGCCTGGGAATATATGTGCTGAGTACCGGCGCTTTCGAGACACTTCAATTTTCGTCGCAAAAATGAATTCTCAATGCCACTTTTTCAATGTTGTGGGGGAAACTTTTGTGTGTGTCTAATCGTTCAATTTTCGCATTTGGCGCCGTCTATGCATGCCATGGAATATAAGTGCTGAGTACCGGCTCTTTCGAGACACTTAAAGTTTCGTCGCAAAAATGAATTCTCAATGCCACTTTTTCAGTGTTGTGGGGAAAATTTTTGTGTGTCTAATCGTTCAATTTTCGCGTTTGGCGCCGTCTATGCATGCCTGGGAGTATATGTGCTGAGTACCGGCGCTTTCGAGACACTTCAATTTTCGTCGCAATAATGAATTCTCAGTGCCACTTTTACAATGTTGTGGGGAAAATGTTTGTGTGCCTAATCGTTCATTTTTCGCGTTAGGCGTCGTCTATGCATGCCTGGTAATATATGTGCTAAGTAACGGCGCTTTCGAGACACTTCAATAGTCGTCGCATAAACTGAATTCTCAGTGCCACATTTTCAATGTTGTGGGGAAAATGTTTCTGTGCCTAATCGTTCATTTTTCGCGTTAGTCGTCGTCTATGCATGCCTGGTAATATATGTGCTAAGTAACGCCGCTTTCGAGACACTTCAATTGTCGTCGCATAAAATGAATTCTCAGTGCCACTTTTTCAATATTGTGGGGAAAATGTTTGTGTCCCTAATCGTTCATTTTTCGCGTTAGGCGTCGTCTATGAATGCCTGGGAATATATGTGCTGACTAACGGCGCTTTCGAGACACTTCAATTTTCGTCGCAATAATGAATTCTCAGTGCCACTTTTTCAATGTTGTGGGGAAAATGTTTCTGTGCCTAATCGTTCATTTTTCGCGTTAGGCGTCGCCTATGCATGCCTGGTAATATATGTGCTAAGTAACGGCGCTTTCGAGACACTTCAATTGTCGTCGGGAAATGAATTATGAGTGCCACTTTTTCAATGTTGTGGGGAAAAGTTTTGTGTGCCTAATCGTTCATTTTTCGAGTTAGGCGGCGTCTATGCATGCTTGGGAATATACGTGCTGAGTACCGGCGCTTTCGAGACACTTCAATTTTCGTCGCAATAATGAATTCTCAGTGCCACTTTTTCAATGTTGTGGGCAAAATTTTTGTGTGTCTAATCGTTCAATTTTCGCTTTTGGGGCCGTCCATTCATGCCTGGGAATATATGTGCTGAGTACCGGCGCTTTCGAGACACTTCAATTTTCGTCGCAAAAATGAATTCTCAATGCCACTTTTTCAATGTTGTGGGGGAAACTTTTGTGTGTGTCTAATCGTTCAATTTTCGCATTTGGCGCCGTCTATGCATGCCTGGGAATATAAGTGCTGAGTACCGGCTCTTTCGAGACACTTAAAGTTTCGTCGCAAAAATGAATTCTCAATGCCACTTTTTCAGTGTTGTGGGGAAAATTTTTGTGTGTCTAATCGTTCAATTTTCGCGTTTGGCGCCGTCTATGCATGCCTGGGAATATATGTGCTGAGTAACGGCGCTTTCGAGACACTTCAATTTTCGTCGCAATAATGAATTCTCAGTGCCACTTTTTCAATGTTGTGGGGAAAATGTTTGTGTGCCTAATCGTTCATTTTTCGCGTTAGGCGTCGTCTATGCATGCCTGGTAATATATGTGCTAAGTAACGCCGCTTTCGAGACACTTCAATTGTCGTCGCATAAAATGAATTCTCAGTGCCACTTTTTCAATATTGTGGGGAAAATATTTGTGTCCCTAATTGTTCATTTTTCGCGTTAGGCGTCGTCTATGAATGCCTGGGAATATATGTGCTGACTAACGGCGCTTTCGAGACACTTCAATTTTCGTCGCAATAATGAATTCTCAGTGCCACTTTTTCAATGTTGTGGGCAAAATTTTTGTGTGTCTAATCGTTCAATTTTCGCGTTTGGCGCCGTCTATGCATGCCTGGGAATATATGTGCTCAGTAACGGCGCTTTCGAGACACTTCAATTTTCGTCGCAATAATGAATTCTCAGTGCCACTTTTACAATGTTGTGGGGAAAATGTTTGTGTGCCTAATCGTTCATTTTTCGCGTTAGGCGCCGTCTATGCATGCCTGGGAATATATGTGCTGAGTACCAGCACTTTTGAGACACTTCAATTTTCGTCGCAAAAATGAATTCTCAGTGCCACTTTTTCAACGTTGTGGGGAAAATGTTTCTGTGCCTAATCGTTCATTTTTCGCGTTAGGCGTCGTCTATGCATGCCTCGTAATATATGTGCTAAGTAACGGCGCTTTCGAGACACTTCAATTGTCGTCGCATAAAACGAATTTTCAGTACCACTTTTTCAATATTGCGGGGAAGATTTTTGTGTGCCTAATCGTTCATTGTTCGCGTTCGGCGTCGTCTATGCATGCCTGGGAATATATATGCTGAGTAACGGCGCTTTCGAGACACTTCAATCTTCGTCGCAATAATGAATTTTTAGTGCCACTTTTTCAATGTTGTGGGGAAAATGTTTGTGTGCCTAATCGTTCATTTTTCGCGTTAGGCGTCGTCTATGCATGCCTGGGAATATATGTGCTGACTAACGGCGCTTTCGAGATACTTCAATTTTCGTCGCAATAATGAATTCTCAGTGCCACTTTTTCAATGTTGTGGGGAAAATTTTTGTGTGTCTAATAGTTCAATTTTCGCGTTTGGCACCGTCTAAGCATGCCGGGGAATATATGTGCTGATTACCGGCACTTACGAGACACTTCAATTTTCGTCGCAAAAATAAATTCTCAATGCCACTTCTTCAATGTTGTCGGGAAAAGTTTTGTGTGTCTAATCGTTCAATTTTCGCGTTTGGGGCCGTCCATTCATGCCTGGGAATATATGTGCTGAGTACCGGCGCTTTCGAGACACTTCAATTTTCGTCGCAAAAATGAATTCTCAATGCCACTTTTTCAATGTTGTGGGGGAAACTTTTGTGTGTGTCTAATCGTTCAATTTTCGCATTTGGCGCCGTCTATGCATGCCTGGGAATATAAGTGCTGAGTACCGGCTCTTTCGAGACACTTCAATAGTCGTCGCATAAACTGAATTCTCAGTGCCACATTTTCAATGTTGTGGGGAAAATGTTTCTGTGCCTAATCGTTCATTTTTCGCGTTAGTCGTCGTCTATGCATGCCTGGTAATATATGTGCTAAGTAACGCCGCTTTCGAGACACTTCAATTGTCGTCGCATAAAATGAATTCTCAGTGCCACTTTTTCAATATTGTGGGGAAAATGTTTGTGTCCCTAATCGTTCATTTTTCGCGTTAGGCGTCGTCTATGAATGCCTGGGAATATATGTGCTGACTAACGGCGCTTTCGAGACACTTCAATTTTCGTCGCAATAATGAATTCTCAGGGCCACTTTTTCAATGTTGTGGGGAAAATGTTTCTGTGCCTAATCGTTCATTTTTCGCGTTAGGCGTCGCCTATGCATGCCTGGTAATATATGTGCTAAGTAACGGCGCTTTCGAGACACTTCAATTGTCGTCGGGAAATGAATTATGAGTGCCACTTTTTCAATGTTGTGGGGAAAAGTTTTGTGTGCCTAATCGTTCATTTTTCGAGTTAGGCGGCGTCTATGCATGCTTGGGAATATACGTGCTGAGTACCGGCGCTTTCGAGACACTTCAATTTTCGTCGCAATAATGAATTCTCAGTGCCACTTTTTCAATGTTGTGGGCAAAATTTTTGTGTGTCTAATCGTTCAATTTTCGCTTTTGGGGCCGTCCATTCATGCCTGGGAATATATGTGCTGAGTACCGGCGCTTTCGAGACACTTCAATTTTCGTCGCAAAAATGAATTCTCAATGCCACTTTTTCAATGTTGTGGGGGAAACTTTTGTGTGTGTCTAATCGTTCAATTTTCGCATTTGGCGCCGTCTATGCATGCCTGGGAATATAAGTGCTGAGTACCGGCTCTTTCGAGACACTTAAAGTTTCGTCGCAAAAATGAATTCTCAATGCCACTTTTTCAGTGTTGTGGGGAAAATTTTTGTGTGTCTAATCGTTCAATTTTCGCGTTTGGCGCCGTCTATGCATGCCTGGGAATATATGTGCTGAGTAACGGCGCTTTCGAGACACTTCAATTTTCGTCGCAATAATGAATTCTCAGTGCCACTTTTTCAATGTTGTGGGGAAAATGTTTGTGTGCCTAATCGTTCATTTTTCGCGTTAGGCGTCGTCTATGCATGCCTGGTAATATATGTGCTAAGTAACGCCGCTTTCGAGACACTTCAATTGTCGTCGCATAAAATGAATTCTCAGTGCCACTTTTTCAATATTGTGGGGAAAATATTTGTGTCCCTAATTGTTCATTTTTCGCGTTAGGCGTCGTCTATGAATGCCTGGGAATATATGTGCTGACTAACGGCGCTTTCGAGACACTTCAATTTTCGTCGCAATAATGAATTCTCAGTGCCACTTTTTCAATGTTGTGGGCAAAATTTTTGTGTGTCTAATCGTTCAATTTTCGCGTTTGGCGCCGTCTATGCATGCCTGGGAATATATGTGCTCAGTAACGGCGCTTTCGAGACACTTCAATTTTCGTCGCAATAATGAATTCTCAGTGCCACTTTTACAATGTTGTGGGGAAAATGTTTGTGTGCCTAATCGTTCATTTTTCGCGTTAGGCGCCGTCTATGCATGCCTGGGAATATATGTGCTGAGTACCAGCACTTTTGAGACACTTCAATTTTCGTCGCAAAAATGAATTCTCAGTGCCACTTTTTCAACGTTGTGGGGAAAATGTTTCTGTGCCTAATCGTTCATTTTTCGCGTTAGGCGTCGTCTATGCATGCCTCGTAATATATGTGCTAAGTAACGGCGCTTTCGAGACACTTCAATTGTCGTCGCATAAAACGAATTTTCAGTACCACTTTTTCAATATTGCGGGGAAGATTTTTGTGTGCCTAATCGTTCATTGTTCGCGTTCGGCGTCGTCTATGCATGCCTGGGAATATATATGCTGAGTAACGGCGCTTTCGAGACACTTCAATCTTCGTCGCAATAATGAATTTTTAGTGCCACTTTTTCAATGTTGTGGGGAAAATGTTTGTGTGCCTAATCGTTCATTTTTCGCGTTAGGCGTCGTCTATGCATGCCTGGGAATATATGTGCTGATTACCGGCACTTACGAGACACTTCAATTTTCGTCGCAATAATGAATTCTCAGTGCCACTTTTTCAATGTTGTGGGGAAAATGTTTGTGTCCCTGATCACTCATTTTTCGCGTTAGGCGTCGTCTATGCATGCCTGGGAATATATGTGCTGACTAACGGCGCTTTCGAGATACTTCAATTTTCGTCGCAATAATGAATTCTCAGTGCCACTTTTTCAATGTTGTGGGGAAAATTTTTGTGTGTCTAATAGTTCAATTTTCGCGTTTGGCACCGTCTATGCATGCCGGGGAATATATGTGCTGATTACCGGCACTTACGAGACACTTCAATTTTCGTCGCAAAAATAAATTCTCAATGCCACTTCTTCAATGTTGTCGGGAAAAGTTTTGTGTGTCTAATCGTTCAATTTTCGCGTTTGGGGCCGTCCATTCATGCCTGGGAATATATGTGCTGAGTACCGGCGCTTTCGAGACACTTCAATTTTCGTCGCAAAAATGAATTCTCAATGCCACTTTTTCAATGTTGTGGGGGAAACTTTTGTGTGTGTCTAATCGTTCAATTTTCGCATTTGGCGCCGTCTATGCATGCCTGGGAATATAAGTGCTGAGTACCGGCTCTTTCGAGACACTTCAATAGTCGTCGCATAAACTGAATTCTCAGTGCCACATTTTCAATGTTGTGGGGAAAATGTTTCTGTGCCTAATCGTTCATTTTTCGCGTTAGTCGTCGTCTATGCATGCCTGGTAATATATGTGCTAAGTAACGCCGCTTTCGAGACACTTCAATTGTCGTCGCATAAAATGAATTCTCAGTGCCACTTTTTCAATATTGTGGGGAAAATGTTTGTGTCCCTAATCGTTCATTTTTCGCGTTAGGCGTCGTCTATGAATGCCTGGGAATATATGTGCTGACTAACGGCGCTTTCGAGACACTTCAATTTTCGTCGCAATAATGAATTCTCAGGGCCACTTTTTCAATGTTGTGGGGAAAATGTTTCTGTGCCTAATCGTTCATTTTTCGCGTTAGGCGTCGCCTATGCATGCCTGGTAATATATGTGCTAAGTAACGGCGCTTTCGAGACACTTCAATTGTCGTCGGGAAATGAATTATGAGTGCCACTTTTTCAATGTTGTGGGGAAAAGTTTTGTGTGCCTAATCGTTCATTTTTCGAGTTAGGCGGCGTCTATGCATGCTTGGGAATATACGTGCTGAGTACCGGCGCTTTCGAGACACTTCAATTTTCGTCGCAATAATGAATTCTCAGTGCCACTTTTTCAATGTTGTGGGCAAAATTTTTGTGTGTCTAATCGTTCAATTTTCGCTTTTGGGGCCGTCCATTCATGCCTGGGAATATATGTGCTGAGTACCGGCGCTTTCGAGACACTTCAATTTTCGTCGCAAAAATGAATTCTCAATGCCACTTTTTCAATGTTGTGGGGGAAACTTTTGTGTGTGTCTAATCGTTCAATTTTCGCATTTGGCGCCGTCTATGCATGCCTGGGAATATAAGTGCTGAGTACCGGCTCTTTCGAGACACTTAAAGTTTCGTCGCAAAAATGAATTCTCAATGCCACTTTTTCAGTGTTGTGGGGAAAATTTTTGTGTGTCTAATCGTTCAATTTTCGCGTTTGGCGCCGTCTATGCATGCCTGGGAATATATGTGCTGAGTAACGGCGCTTTCGAGACACTTCAATTTTCGTCGCAATAATGAATTCTCAGTGCCACTTTTTCAATGTTGTGGGGAAAATGTTTGTGTGCCTAATCGTTCATTTTTCGCGTTAGGCGTCGTCTATGCATGCCTGGTAATATATGTGCTAAGTAACGCCGCTTTCGAGACACTTCAATTGTCGTCGCATAAAATGAATTCTCAGTGCCACTTTTTCAATATTGTGGGGAAAATATTTGTGTCCCTAATCGTTCATTTTTCGCGTTAGGCGTCGTCTATGAATGCCTGGGAATATATGTGCTGACTAACGGCGCTTTCGAGACACTTCAATTTTCGTCGCAATAATGAATTCTCAGTGCCACTTTTTCAATGTTGTGGGGAAAATGTTTCTGTGCCTAATCGTTCATTTTTCGCGTTAGGCGTCGCCTATGCATGCCTGGTAATATATGTCCTAAGTAACGGCGCTTTCGAGACACTTCAATTGTCGTCGGGAAATGAATTATGAGTGCCACTTTTTCAATGTTGTGGGGAAAAGTTTTGTGTGCCTAATCGTTCATTTTTCGAGTTAGGCGGCGTCTATGCATGCTTGGGAATATACGTGCTGAGTACCGGCGCTTTCGAGACACTTCAATTTTCGTCGCAATAATGAATTCTCAGTGCCACTTTTTCAGTGTTGTGGGGAAAATGTTTGTGTGCCTAATCGTTCATTTTTCGCGTTAGGCGTCGTCTATGCATGCCTGGTAATATATGTGCTAAGTAACGGCGCTTTCGAGTCACTTCAATTTTGGTCGCAAAAATGAATTCTCAGCGCAACTTTTTCAATGTTGTGGGGAAAATGTTTCTGTGCCTAATCGTTCATTTTTCGCGTTAGGCGTCGTCTATGCATGCCTCGTAATATATGTGCTAAGTAACGGCGTTTTCGAGACACTTCAATTTTCGTCGCAAAAATGAATTCTCAGTGCCACTTTTTCAGTGTTGTGGGGAAAATGTTTGTGTGCCTAATCGTTCATTTTTCGCGTTAGGCGTCGTCGATGCATGCCTGGTAATATATGTGCTAAGTAACGGCGCTTTCGAGTCACTTCAATTTTGGTCGCAAAAATGAATTCTCAGCGCAACTTTTTCAATGTTGTGGGGAAAATGTTTCTGTGCCTAATCGTTCATTTTTCGCGTTAGGCGTCGTCTATGCATGCCTCGTAATATATGTGCTAAGTAACGGCGTTTTCGAGACACTTCAATTTTCGTCGCAAAAATGAATTCTCAGTGCCACTCTTTCAATATTGCGGGGAAGATTTTTGTGTGCCTAATCGTTCATTTTTCGAGTTAGGCGGCGTCTATGCATGCTTGGGAATATACGTGCTGAGTACCGGCGCTTTCGAGACACTTCAATTTTCGTCGCAATAATGAATTCTCAGTGCCACTTTTTCAGTGTTGTGGGGAAAATGTTTGTGTGCCTAATCGTTCATTTTTCGCGTTAGGCGTCGTCTATGCATGCCTGGTAATATATGTGCTAAGTAACGGCGCTTTCGAGTCACTTCAATTTTGGTCGCAAAAATGAATTCTCAGCGCAACTTTTTCAATGTTGTGGGGAAAATGTTTCTGTGCCTAATCGTTCATTTTTCGCGTTAGGCGTCGTCTATGCATGCCTCGTAATATATGTGCTAAGTAACGGCGTTTTCGAGACACTTCAATTTTCGTCGCAAAAATGAATTCTCAGTGCCACTCTTTCAATATTGCGGGGAAGATTTTTGTGTGCCTAATCGTTCATTTTTCGCGTTAGGCGTCGTCGATGCATGCCTGGGAATATATGTGCTGAGTAACGGCGCTTTCGAGACACTTCAATTTTCGTCGCAAAAATGAATTCTCAGTGCCACTTTTTCAACGTTGTGGGGAAAATGTTTCTGTGCCTAATCGTTCATTTTTCGCGTTAGGCGTCGTCTATGCATGCCTCGTAATATATGTGCTAAGTAACGGCGCTTTCGAGACACTTCAATTGTCGTCGCATAAAACGAATTTTCAGTACCACTTTTTCAATATTGCGGGGAAGATTTTTGTGTGCCTAATCGTTCATTGTTCGCGTTCGGCGTCGTCTATGCATGCCTGGGAATATATGTGCTGAGTAACGGCGCTTTCGAGACACTTCAATCTTCGTCGCAATAATGAATTCTCAGTGCCACTTTTTCAATGTTGTGGGGAAAATGTTTGTGTGCCTAATCGTTCATTTTTCGCGTTAGGCGTCGTCTATGCATGCCTGGGAATATATGTGCTGATTACCGGCACTTACGAGACACTTCAATTTTCGTCGCAATAATGAATTCTCAGTGCCACTTTTTCAATATTGTGGGGAAAATATTTGTGTCCCTAATCGTTCATTTTTCGCGTTAGGCGTCGTCTATGAATGCCTGGGAATATATGTGCTGACTAACGGCGCTTTCGAGACACTTCAATTTTCGTCGCAATAATGAATTCTCAGTGCCACTTTTTCAATGTTGTGGGGAAAATGTTTCTGTGCCTAATCGTTCATTTTTCGCGTTAGGCGTCGCCTATGCATGCCTGGTAATATATGTCCTAAGTAACGGCGCTTTCGAGACACTTCAATTGTCGTCGGGAAATGAATTATGAGTGCCACTTTTTCAATGTTGTGGGGAAAAGTTTTGTGTGCCTAATCGTTCATTTTTCGAGTTAGGCGGCGTCTATGCATGCTTGGGAATATACGTGCTGAGTACCGGCGCTTTCGAGACACTTCAATTTTCGTCGCAATAATGAATTCTCAGTGCCACTTTTTCAGTGTTGTGGGGAAAATGTTTGTGTGCCTAATCGTTCATTTTTCGCGTTAGGCGTCGTCTATGCATGCCTGGTAATATATGTGCTAAGTAACGGCGCTTTCGAGACACTTCAATTTTGGTCGCAAAAATGAATTCTCAGCGCAACTTTTTCAATGTTGTGGGGAAAATGTTTCTGTGCCTAATCGTTCATTTTTCGCGTTAGGCGTCGTCTATGCATGCCTCGTAATATATGTGCTAAATAACGGCGCTTTCGAGACACTTCAATTTTCGTCGCAATAATGAATTCTCAGTGCCACTTTTTCAGTGTTGTGGGGAAAATGTTTGTGTGCCTAATCGTTCATTTTTCGCGTTAGGCGTCGTCTATGCATGCCTCGTAATATATGTGCTAAGTAACGGCGCTTTCGAGACACTTCAATTGTCGTCGCATAGAACGAATTTTCAGTACCACTTTTTCAATATTGCGGGGAAGATTTTTGTGTGCCTAATCGTTCATTGTTCGCGTTCGGCGTCGTCTATGCATGCCTGGGAATATATGTGCTGAGTAACGGCGCTTTCGAGACACTTCAATCTTCGTCGCAATAATGAATTCTCAGTGCCACTTTTTCAATGTTGTGGGGAAAATGTTTGTGTGCCTAATCGTTCATTTTTCGCGTTAGGCGTCGTCTATGCATGCCTCGTAATATATGTGCTAAGTAACGGCGCTTTCGAGACACTTCAATTGTCGTCGCATAGAACGAATTTTCAGTACCACTTTTTCAATATTGCGGGGAAGATTTTTGTGTGCCTAATCGTTCATTGTTCGCGTTCGGCGTCGTCTATGCATGCCTGGTAATATATGTGCTGAGTACCAGCACTTTTGAGACACTTCAATTTTCGTCGCAAAAATGAATTCTCAGTGCCACTTTTTCAACGTTGTGGGGAAAATGTTTCTGTGCCTAATCGTTCATTTTTCGCGTTAGGCGTCGTCTATGCATGCCTCGTAATATATGTGCTAAGTAACGGCGCTTTCGAGACACTTCAATTGTCGTCGCATAGAACGAATTTTCAGTACCACTTTTTCAATATTGCGGGGAAGATTTTTGTGTGCCTAATCGTTCATTGTTCGCGTTCGGCGTCGTCTATGCATGCCTGGGAATATATGTGCTGAGTAACGGCGCTTTCGAGACACTTCAATCTTCGTCGCAATAATGAATTCTCAGTGCCACTTTTTCAATGTTGTGGGGAAAATGTTTGTGTGCCTAATCGTTCATTTTTCGCGTTAGGCGTCGTCTATGCATGCCTGGGAATATATGTGCTGATTACCGGCACTTACGAGACACTTCAATTTTCGTCGCAATAATGAATTCTCAGTGCCACTTTTTCAATGTTGTGGGGAAAATGTTTGTGTCCCTAATCACTCATTTTTCGCGTTAGGCGTCGTCTATGCATGCCTGGTAATATATGTGCTAAGTAACGGCGCTTTCGACACACTTCAATTGTCGTCGCATAGAATGAATTTTCAGTACCACTTTTTCAATATTGCGGGGAAGATTTTTGTGTGCCTAATCGTTCATTGTTCGCGTTCGGCGTCGTCTATGCATGCCTGGGAATATATGTGCTGACTAACGGCGCTTTCGAGACACTTCAATTTTCGTCGCAATAATGAATTCTCAGTGCCACTTTTTCAATGTTGTGGGGAAAATGTTTCTGTGCCTTATCGTTCATTTTTCGCGTTAGGCGTCGTCTATGCATGCCTGGTAATATATGTGCTAAGTAACGGCGCTTTCGACACACTTCAATTGTCGTCGCATAGAATGAATTCTCAGTGCCACTTTTTCAATATTGTGGGGAAAATGTTTGTGTGCCTAATCGTTCATTTTTCGCGTTAGGCGTCGTCTATGCATGCCTGGTAATATATGTGCTATGTAACGCCGCTTTCGAGACACTTCAATTGTCGTCGCATAAAATGAATTCTCAGTGCCACTTTTTCAATATTGTGGGGAAAATGTTTGTGTCCCTAATCGTTCATTTTTCGCGTTAGGCGTCGTCTATGAATGCCTGGGAATATATGTGCTGACTAACGGCGCTTTCGAGACACTTCAATTTTCGTCGCAATAATGAATTCTCAGTGCCACTTTTTCAATGTTGTGGGGAAAATGTTTCTGTGCCTAATCGTTCATTTTTCGCGTTAGGCGTCGCCTATGCATGCCTGGTAATATATGTCCTAAGTAACGGCGCTTTCGAGACACTTCAATTGTCGTCGGGAAATGAATTATGAGTGCCACTTTTTCAATGTTGTGGGGAAAAGTTTTGTGTGCCTAATCGTTCATTTTTCGAGTTAGGCGGCGTCTATGCATACTTGGGAATATACGTGCTGAGTACCGGCGCTTTCGAGACACTTCAATTTTCGTCGCAATAATGAATTCTCAGTGCCACTTTTTCAGTGTTGTGGGGAAAATGTTTGTGTGCCTAATCGTTCATTTTTCGCGTTAGGCGTCGTCTATGCATGCCTGGTAATATATGTGCTAAGTAACGGCGCTTTCGAGACACTTCAATTTTGGTCGCAAAAATGAATTCTCAGCGCAACTTTTTCAATGTTGTGGGGAAAATGTTTCTGTGCCTAATCGTTCATTTTTCGCGTTAGGCGTCGTCTATGCGTGCCTCGTAATATATGTGCTAAGTAACGGCGTTTTCGAGACACTTCAATTTTCGTCGCAAAAATGAATTCTCAGTGCCACTCTTTCAATATTGCGGGGAAGATTTTTGTGTGCCTAATCGTTCATTTTTCGCGTTAGGCGGCGTCGATGCATGCCTGGGAATATATGTGCTGAGTAACGGCGCTTTCGAGACACTTCAATCTTCGTCGCAATAATGAATTCTCAGTGCCACTTTTTCAATGTTGTGGGGAAAATGTTTGTGTGCCTAATCGTTCATTTTTCGCGTTAGGCGTCGTCTATGCATGCCTGGGAATATATGTGCTGATTACCGGCACTTACGAGACACTTCAATTTTCGTCGCAATAATGAATTCTCAGTGCCACTTTTTCAATGTTGTGGGGAAAATGTTTGTGTGCCTAATCGTTCATTTTTCGCGTTAGGCGTCGTCTATGCATGCCTGGTAATATATGTGCTATGTAACGCCGCTTTCGAGACACTTCAATTTTCGTCGCAATAATGAATTCTCAGTGCCACTTTTTCAATGTTGTGGGGAAAATGTTTCTGTGCCTAATCGTTCATTTTTCGCGTTAGGCGTCGCCTATGCATGCCTGGTAATATATGTCCTAAGTAACGGCGCTTTCGAGACACTTCAATTGTCGTCGGGAAATGAATTATGAGTGCCACTTTTTCAATGTTGTGGGGAAAAGTTTTGTGTGCCTAATCGTTCATTTTTCGAGTTAGGCGGCGTCTATGCATACTTGGGAATATACGTGCTGAGTACCGGCGCTTTCGAGACACTTCAATTTTCGTCGCAATAATGAATTCTCAGTGCCACTTTTTCAATGTTGTGGGGAAAATGTTTCTGTGCCTAATCGTTCATTTTTCGCGTTAGGCGTCGCCTATGCATCCCTGGTAATATATGTCCTAAGTAACGGCGCTTTCGAGACACTTCAATTGTCGTCGGGAAATGAATTATGAGTGCCACTTTTTCAATGTTGTGGGGAAAAGTTTTGTGTGCCTAATCGTTCATTTTTCGAGTTAGGCGGCGTCTATGCATACTTGGGAATATACGTGCTGAGTACCGGCGCTTTCGAGACACTTCAATTTTCGTCGCAATAATGAATTCTCAGTGCCACTTTTTCAGTGTTGTGGGGAAAATGTTTGTGTGCCTAATCGTTCATTTTTCGCGTTAGGCGTCGTCTATGCATGCCTGGTAATATATGTGCTAAGTAACGGCGCTTTCGAGACACTTCAATTTTCGTCGCAAAAATGAATTCTCAGTGCCACTTTTTCAACGTTGTGGGGAAAATGTTTCTGTGCCTAATCGTTCATTTTTCGCGTTAGGCGTCGTCTATGCATGCCTCGTAATATATGTGCTAAGTAACGGCGCTTTCGAGACACTTCAATTATCGTCGCATAAAACGAATTTTCAGTACCACTTTTTCAATATTGCGGGGAAGATTTTTGTGTGCCTAATCGTTCATTGTTCGCGTTCGGCGTCGTCTATGCATGCCTGGGAATATATGTGCTGAGTAACGGCGCTTTCGAGACACTTCAATCTTCGTCGCAATAATGAATTCTCAGTGCCACTTTTTCAATGTTGTGGGGAAAATGTTTGTGTGCCTAATCGTTCATTTTTCGCGTTAGGCGTCGTCTATGCATGCCTGGGAATATATGTGCTGATTACCGGCACTTACGAGACACTTCAATTTTCGTCGCAATAATGAATTCTCAGTGCCACTTTTTCAATGTTGTGGGGAAAATGTTTGTGTCCCTAATCACTCATTTTTCGCGTTAGGCGTCGTCTATGCATGCCTCGTAATATATGTGCTAAGTAACGGCGCTTTCGAGACACTTCAATTGTCGTCGCATAAAACGAATTTCCAGTACCACTTTTTCAATATTGCGGGGAAGATTTTTGTGTGCCTAATCGTTCATTGTTCGCGTTCGGCGTCGTCTATGCATGCCTGGGAATATATGTGCTGAGTAACGGCGCTTTCGAGACACTTCAATCTTCGTCGCAATAATGAATTCTCAGTGCCACTTTTTCAATGTTGTGGGGAAAATGTTTGTGTGCCTAATCGTTCATTTTTCGCGTTAGGCGTCGTCTATGCATGCCTGGGAATATATGTGCTGATTACCGGCACTTACGAGACACTTCAATTTTCGTCGCAATAATGAATTCTCAGTGCCACTTTTTCAATGTTGTGGGGAAAATGTTTGTGTCCCTAATCACTCATTTTTCGCGTTAGGCGTCGTCTATGCATGCCTCGTAATATATGTGCTAAGTAACGGCGCTTTCGAGACACTTCAATTGTCGTCGCATAAAACGAATTTTCAGTACCACTTTTTCAATATTGCGGGGAAGATTTTTGTGTGCCTAATCGTTCATTGTTCGCGTTCGGCGTCGTCTATGCATGCCTGGGAATATATGTGCTGAGTAACGGCGCTTTCGAGACACTTCAATCTTCGTCGCAATAATGAATTCTCAGTGCCACTTTTTCAATGTTGTGGGGAAAATGTTTGTGTGCCTAATCGTTCATTTTTCGCGTTAGGCGTCGTGTATGCATGCCTGGGAATATATGTGCTGATTACCGGCACTTACGAGACACTTCAATTTTCGTCGCAATAATGAATTCTCAGTGCCACTTTTTCAATGTTGTGGGGAAAATGTTTGTGTCCCTAATCACTCATTTTTCGCGTTAGGCGTCGTCTATGCATGCCTGGTAATATATGTGCTAAGTAACGGCGCTTTCGACACACTTCAATTGTCGTCGCATAGAATGAATTTTCAGTACCACTTTTTCAATATTGCGGGGAAGATTTTTGTGTGCCTAATCGTTCATTTCTCGCGTTAGGCGTCGTCTATGCATGCCTGGGAATATATGTGCTGAGTAACGGCACTTACGAGACACTTCAATTTTGGTCGCAAAAATGAATTCTCAGCGCAACTTTTTCAATGTTGTGGGGAAAATGTTTCTGTGCCTAATCGTTCATTTTTCGCGTTAGGTGTCGTCTATGCGTGCCTCGTAATATATGTGCTAAGTAACGGCGTTTTCGAGACACTTCAATTTTCGTCGCAAAAATGAATTCTCAGTGCCACTCTTTCAATATTGCGGGGAAGATTTTTGTGTGCCTAATCGTTCATTTTTCGCGTTAGGCGGCGTCGATGCATGCCTGGGAATATATGTGCTGAGTAACGGCGCTTTCGAGACACTTCAATCTTCGTCGCAATAATGAATTCTCAGTGCCACTTTTTCAATGTTGTGGGGAAAATGTTTCTGTGCCTAATCGTTCATTTTTCGCGTTAGGCGTCGTCTATGCATGCCTCGTAATATATGTGCTAAGTAACGGCGCTTTCGAGACACTTCAATTGTCGTCGCATAAAACGAATTTTCAGTACCACTTTTTCAATATTGCGGGGAAGATTTTTGTGTGCCTAATCGTTCATTGTTCGCGTTCGGCGTCGTCTATGCATGCCTGGGAATATATGTGCTGAGTAACGGCGCTTTCGAGACACTTCAATCTTCGTCGCAATAATGAATTCTCAGTGCCACTTTTTCAATGTTGTGGGGAAAATGTTTGTGTGCCTAATCGTTCATTTTTCGCGTTAGGCGTCGTCTATGCATGCCTGGGAATATATGTGCTGATTACCGGCACTTACGAGACACTTCAATTTTCGTCGCAATAATGAATTCTCAGTGCCACTTTTTCAATGTTGTGGGGAAAATGTTTGTGTCCCTAATCACTCATTTTTCGCGTTAGGCGTCGTCTATGCATGCCTCGTAATATATGTGCTAAGTAACGGCGCTTTCGAGACACTTCAATTGTCGTCGCATAAAACGAATTTTCAGTACCACTTTTTCAATATTGCGGGGAAGATTTTTGTGTGCCTAATCGTTCATTGTTCGCGTTCGGCGTCGTCTATGCATGCCTGGGAATATATGTGCTGAGTAACGGCGCTTTCGAGACACTTCAATCTTCGTCGCAATAATGAATTCTCAGTGCCACTTTTTCAATGTTGTGGGGAAAATGTTTGTGTGCCTAATCGTTCATTTTTCGCGTTAGGCGTCGTCTATGCATGCCTGGGAATATATGTGCTGATTACCGGCACTTACGAGACACTTCAATTTTCGTCGCAATAATGAATTCTCAGTGCCACTTTTTCAATGTTGTGGGGAAAATGTTTGTGTCCCTAATCGTTCATTTTTCGCGTTAGGCGTCGTCTATGCATGCCTCGTAATATATGTGCTAAGTAACGGCGCTTTCGAGACACTTCAATTGTCGTCGCATAAAACGAATTTTCAGTACCACTTTTTCAATATTGCGGGGAAGATTTTTGTGTGCCTAATCGTTCATTGTTCGCGTTCGGCGTCGTCTATGCATGCCTGGGAATATATGTGCTGACTAACGGCGCTTTCGAGACACTTCAATTTTCGTCGCAATAATGAATTCTCAGTGCCACTTTTTCAATGTTGTGGGGAAAATGTTTCTGTGCCTAATCGTTCATTTTTCGCGTTAGGCGTCGTCTATGCATGCCTGGTAATATATGTGCTAAGTAACGGCGCTTTCGACACACTTCAATTGTCGTCGCAAAAATGAATTCTCAGTGCCACTTTTTCAATATTGTGGGGAAAATGTTTGTGTGCCTAATCGTTCATTTTTCGCGTTAGGCGTCGTCTATGCATGCCTCGTAATATATGTGCTAAGTAACGGCGCTTTCGAGACACTTCAATTGTCGTCGCATAAAACGAATTTTCAGTACCACTTTTTCAATATTGCGGGGAATATTTTTGTGTGCCTAATCGTTCATTGTTCGCGTTCGGCGTCGTCTATGCATGCCTGGGAATATATGTGCTGAGTAACGGCGCTTTCGAGACACTTCAATCTTCGTCGCAATAATGAATTCTCAGTGCCACTTTTTCAATGTTGTGGGGAAAATGTTTGTGTGCCTAATCGTTCATTTTTCGCGTTAGGCGTCGTCTATGCATGCCTGGGAATATATGTGCTGATTACCGGCACTTACGAGACACTTCAATTTTCGTCGCAATAATGAATTCTCAGTGCCACTTTTTCAATGTTGTGGGGAAAATGTTTGTGTCCCTAATCACTCATTTTTCGCGTTAGGCGTCGTCTATGCATGCCTGGTAATATATGTGCTAAGTAACGGCGCTTTCGACACACTTCAATTGTCGTCGCATAGAATGAATTTTCAGTACCACTTTTTCAATATTGCGGGGAAGATTTTTGTGTGCCTAATCGTTCATTGTTCGCGTTCGGCGTCGTCTATGCATGCCTGGGAATATATGTGCTGACTAACGGCGCTTTCGAGACACTTCAATTTTCGTCGCAATAATGAATTCTCAGTGCCACTTTTTCAATGTTGTGGGGAAAATGTTTCTGTGCCTAATCGTTCATTTTTCGCGTTAGGCGTCGTCTATGCATGCCTGGTAATATATGTGCTAAGTAACGGCGCTTTCGACACACTTCAATTGTCGTCGCAAAAATGAATTCTCAGTGCCACTTTTTCAATATTGTGGGGAAAATGTTTGTGTGCCTAATCGTTCATTTTTCGCGTTAGGCGTCGTCTATGCATGCCTGGTAATATATGTGCTATGTAACGCCGCTTTCGAGACACTTCAATTGTCGTCGCATAAAATGAATTCTCAGTGCCACTTTTTCAATATTGTGGGGAAAATGTTTGTGTCCCTAATCGTTCATTTTTCGCGTTAGGCGTCGTCTATGAATGCCTGGGAATATATGTGCTGACTAACGGCGCTTTCGAGACACTTCAATTTTCGTCGCAATAATGAATTCTCAGTGCCACTTTTTCAATGTTGTGGGGAAAATGTTTCTGTGCCTAATCGTTCATTTTTCGCGTTAGGCGTCGCCTATGCATGCCTGGTAATATATGTGCTAAGTAACGGCGCTTTCGAGACACTTCAATTGTCGTCGGGAAATGAATTATGAGTGCCACTTTTTCAATGTTGTGGGGAAAAGTTTTGTGTGCCTAATCGTTCATTTTTCGAGTTAGGCGGCGTCTATGCATGCTTGGGAATATACGTGCTGAGTACCGGCGCTTTCGAGACACTTCAATTTTCGTCGCAATAATGAATTCTCAGTGCCACTTTTTCAATGTTGTGGCGAAAATGTTTGTGTGCCTAATCGTTCATTTTTCGCGTTAGGCGTCGTCTATGCATGCCTGGTAATATATGTGCTAAGTAACGGCGCTTTCGAGACACTTCAATTTTGGTCGCAAAAATGAATTCTCAGCGCAACTTTTTCAATGTTGTGGGGAAAATGTTTCTGTGCCTAATCGTTCATTTTTCGCGTTAGGCGTCGTCTATGCATGCCTCGTAATATATGTGCTAAGTAACGGCGTTTTCGAGACACTTCAATTGTCGTCGCATAAAATGAATTCTCAGTGCCACTTTTTCAATATTGTGGCGAAAATATTTGTGTCCCTAATCGTTCATTTTTCGCGTTAGGCGTCGTCTATGAATGCCTGGGAATATATGTGCTGACTAACGGCGCTTTCGAGACACTTCAATTTTCGTCGCAATAATGAATTCTCAGTGCCACTTTTTCAATGTTGTGGGGAAAATGTTTCTGTGCCTAATCGTTCATTTTTCGCGTTAGGCGTCGGCTATGCATGCCTGGTAATATATGTGCTAAGTAACGGCGTTTTCGAGACACTTCAATTGTCGTCGCATAGAATGAATTCTCAGTGCCACTTTTTCAATATTGTGGGGAAAATGTTTGTGTGCCTAATCGTTCATTTTTCGCGTTAGGCGTCGTCTATGCATGCCTGGGAATATATGTGCTGACTAACGGCGCTTTCGAGACACTTCAATTTTCGTCGCAATAATGAATTCTCAGTGCCACTTTTTCAATGTTGTGGGGAAAATGTTTCTGTGCCTAATCGTTCATTTTTCGCGTTAGGCGTCGTCTATGCATGCCTGGTAATATATGTGCTAAGTAACGGCGTTTTCGAGACACTTCAATTGTCGTCGCATAGAATGAATTCTCAGTGCCACTTTTTCAATATTGTGGGGAAAATGTTTGTGTGCCTAATCGTTCATTTTTCGCGTTAGGCGTCGTCTATGCATGCCTGGTAATATATGTGCTAAGTAACGGCGCTTTCGAGACACTTCAATTTTCGTCGCAATAATGAATTCTCAGTGCCACTTTTTCAATGTTGTGGGGAAAATGTTTCTGTGCCTAATCGTTCATTTTTCGCGTTAGGCGTCGTCTATGCATGCCTGGTAATATATGTGCTAAGTAACGGCGTTTTCGAGACACTTCAATTGTCGTCGCATAGAATGAATTCTCAGTGCCACTTTTTCAATATTGTGGGGAAAATGTTTGTGTGCCTAATCGTTCATTTTTCGCGTTAGGCGTCGTCTATGCATGCCTGGGAATATATGTGCTGACTAACGGCGCTTTCGAGACACTTCAATTTTCGTCGCAATAATGAATTCTCAGTGCCACTTTTTCAATGTTGTGGGGAAAATGTTTCTGTGCCTAATCGTTCATTTTTCGCGTTAGGCGTCGTCTATGCATGCCTGGTAATATATGTGCTAAGTAACGGCGCTTTCGAGACGCTTCAATTTTCGTCGCAATAATGAATTCTCAGTGCCACTTTTTCAATGTTGTGGGGAAAATGTTTGTGTGCCTAATCGTTCATTTTTCGCGTTAGGCGTCGTCTATGCATGCCTGGTAATATATGTGCTAAGTAACGGCGCTTTCGAGACACTTCAATAGTCGTCGCATAAACTGAATTCTCAGTGCCACTTTTTCAATGTTGTGGGGAAAATGTTTCTGTGCCTAATCGTTCATTTTTCGCGTTAGGCGTCGTCTATGCATGCCTGGTAATATATGTGCTAAGTAACGGCGCTTTCGAGACACTTCAATAGTCGTCGCATAAACTGAATTCTCAGTGCCACATTTTCAATGTTGTGGGGAAAATGTTTCTGTGCCTAATCGTTCATTTTTCGCGTTAGTCGTCGTCTATGCATGCCTGGTAATATATGTGCTAAGTAACGCCGCTTTCGAGACACTTCAATTGTCGTCGCATAAAATGAATTCTCAGTGCCACTTTTTCAATATTGTGGGGAAAATGTTTGTGTCCCTAATCGTTCATTTTTCGCGTTAGGCGTCGTCTATGAATGCCTGGTAATATATGTGCTAAGTAACGGCGTTTTCGAGACACTTCAATTGTCGTCGCATAGAATGAATTCTCAGTGCCACTTTTTCAATATTGTGGGGAAAATGTTTGTGTGCCTAATCGTTCATTTTTCGCGTTAGGCGTCGTCTATGCATGCCTGGTAATATATGTGCTAAGTAACGGCGCTTTCGAGACACTTCAATTTTCGTCGCAATAATGAATTCTCAGTGCCACTTTTTCAATGTTGTGGGGAAAATGTTTCTGTGCCTAATCGTTCATTTTTCGCGTTAGGCGTCGTCTATGCATGCCTGGTAATATATGTGCTAAGTAACGGCGTTTTCGAGACACTTCAATTGTCGTCGCATAGAATGAATTCTCAGTGCCACTTTTTCAATATTGTGGGGAAAATGTTTGTGTGCCTAATCGTTCATTTTTCGCGTTAGGCGTCGTCTATGCATGCCTGGGAATATATGTGCTGACTAACGGCGCTTTCGAGACACTTCAATTTTCGTCGCAATAATGAATTCTCAGTGCCACTTTTTCAATGTTGTGGGGAAAATGTTTCTGTGCCTAATCGTTCATTTTTCGCGTTAGGCGGCGTCGATGCATGCCTGGGAATATATGTGCTGAGCAACGGCGCCTTCGAGACACTTCAATTTTGGTCGCAAAAATTAATTCTCAGTGCCACTTTTTCAATGTTGTGGGGAAAATGTTTCTCTGCCTAATCGTTCATTTTTCGCGTTAGACGTCGTCTATGCATGCCTGGGAATATATGTGCTGAGTAACGGCGCTTTCGAGACACTTCAATTTTGGTCGCAAAAATGAATTCTCAGCGCCACTTTTTCAATGTTGTGGGGAAAATGTTTCTGTGCCTAATCGTTCATTTTTCGCGTTAGGCGTCGTCTATGCATGCCTCGTAATATATGTGCTAAGTAACGGCGTTTTCGAGACACTTCAATTTTCGTCGCAAAAATGAATTCTCAGTGCAACTCTTTCAATATTGCGGAGAAGATTTTTGTGTGCCTAATCGTTCATTTTTCGCGTTAGGCGGCGTCGATGCATGCCTGGGAATATATGTGCTGAGTACCAGCGCTTTTGAGACACTTCAATTTTCGTCGCAAAAATGAATTCTCAGTGCCACTTTTTCAACGTTGTGGGGAAAATGTTTCTGTGCCTAATCGTTCATTTTTCGCGTTAGGCGTCGTCTATGCATGCCTCGTAATATATGTGCTAAGTAACGGCGCTTTCGAGACACTTCAATTGTCGTCGCAATAATGAATTCTCAGTGCCACTTTTTCAATATTGTGGGGAAACGTTTGTGTGCCTAATCGTTCGTTTTTTGCGTTAGGCGTCGTCTATGCATGCCTGGGAATATATGTGCTGAGTAACGGCGCCTTCGAGACACTTCAATTTTGGTCGCAAAAATGAATTCTCAGTGCCACTTTTTCAGTGTTGTGGGGAAAATGTTTCTGTGCCTAATCGTTCATTTTTCGCGTTAGACGTCGTCTATGCATGCCTGGTAATATATGTGCTAAGTAACGGCGCTTTCGAGACACTTCAATTTTCGTCGCAATAATGAATTCTCAGTGCCACTTTTTCAATGTTGTGGGGAAAATGTTTCTGTGCCTAATCGTTCATTTTTCGCGTTAGACGTCGTCTATGCATGCATGGTAATATATGTGCTGACTAACGGTGCGTTCGAGACACTTCAATTTTGGTCGCAAAAATGAATTCTCAGTGCCACTTTTTCAATGTTGTGGGGAAAATGTTTGTGTGCCTAATCGTTCATTTGTCGCGTTAGGCGTCGTCTATGCATGCCTGGTAATATATGTGCTGAGTACCAGCGCTTTTGAGACACTTCAATTTTCGTCTCAAAAATGAATTCTCAGTGCCACTTTTTCAACGTTGTGGGGAAAATGTTTCTGTGCCTAATCGTTCATTTTTCGCGTTAGGCGTCGTCTATGCATGCCTCGTAATATATGTGCAAAGTAACGGCGCTTTCGAGACACTTCAATTGTCGTCGCATAAAACGAATTTTCAGTGCCACTTTTTCAATATTGCGGGGAAGATTTTTGTGTGCCTAATCGTTCATTTTTCACGTTAGGCGTCTTCTATGCATGCATGGGAATATATGTGCTAAGTAACGGCGCTTTCGAGACACTTCAATTTTCGTCGCAATAATGAATTCTCAGTGCCACTTTTTCAATGTTGTGGGAAAAATGTTTCTGTGCCTAATCGTTCATTTGTCGCGTTAGGCGTCATCTATGCATGCCTGGTAATATATGTGCTAAGTAACGGCGCTTTCGAGACACTTCAATTGTCGTCGCAATAATGAATTCTCAGTGCCACTTTTTCAATATTGTGGGGAAAATTTTGTGTGCCTAATCGTTCGTTTTTCGCGTTAGGCGTCGTCTATGCATGCCTGGGAATATATGTGCTGAGTAACGGCGCCTTCGAGACACTTCAATTTTGGTCGCAAAAATGAATTCTCAGTGCCACTTTTTCAATGTTGTGGGGAAAATGTTTCTGTGCCTAATCGTTCATTTTTCGCGTTAGACGTCGTCTATGCATGCCTGGTAATATATGTGCTAAGTAACGGCGCTTTCGAGACACTTCAATTTTCGTCGCAATAATGAATTCTTAGTGCCACTTTTTCAATGTTGTGGGGAAAATGTTTGTGTGCCTAATCGTTCATTTTTCGCGTTAGGCGTCGTCTATGCATGCATGGTAATATATGTGCTGACTAACGGTGCTTTCGAGACACTTCAATTTTGGTCGCAAAAATGAATTCTCAGTGCCACTTTTTCAATGTTGTGTGGAAAATGTTTGTGTGCCTAATCGTTCATTTTTCGCGTTAGGCGTCGTCTATGCATGCCTGGGAATATATGTGCTGAGTAACGGCGCTTTCGAGACACTTCAATTTTGGTCGCAAAAATGAATTCTCAGCGCCACTTTTTCAATGTTGTGGGGAAAATGTTTCTGTGCCTACTCGTTCATTTTTCGCGTTAGGCGTCGTCTATGCATGCCTCGTAATATATGTGCTAAGTAACGGCGTTTTCGAGACACTTCAATTTTCGTCGCAAAAATGAATTCTCAGTGCCACTCTTTCAATATTGCGGGGAAGATTTTTGTGTGCCTAATCGTTCATTTTTCGCGTTAGGCGGCGTCGATGCATGCCTGGGAATATATGTGCTGACTAACGGCGCTTTCGAGACACTTCAATTTTGGTCGCAAAAATGAATTCTCAGCGCCACTTTTTCAATGTTGTGGGGAAAATGTTTCTGTGCCTACTCGTTCATTTTTCGCGTTAGGCGTCGTCTATGCATGCCTCGTAATATATGTGCTAAGTAACGGCGTTTTCGAGACACTTCAATTTTCGTCGCAATAATGAATTCTCAGTGCCACTTTTTCAATGTTGTGGGGAAAATGTTTCTGTGCCTAATCGTTCATTTTTCGCGTTAGGCGTCGTCTATGCATGCCTGGTAATATATGTGCTAAGTAACGGCGCTTTCGAGACACTTCAATTTTCGTCGCAATAATGAATTCTCAGTGCCACTTTTTCAATGTTGTGGGGAAAATGTTTGTGTGCCTAATCGTTCATTTTTCGCGTTAGGCGTCGTCTATGCATGCCTGGTAATATATGTGCTAAGTAACGGCGCTTTCGAGACACTTCAATAGTCGTCGCATAAACTGAATTCTCAGTGCCACTTTTTCAATGTTGTGGGGAAAATGTTTCTGTGCCTAATCGTTCATTTTTCGCGTTAGGCGTCGTCTATGCATGCCTGGTAATATATGTGCTAAGTAACGCCGCTTTCGAGACACTTCAATTGTCGTTGCATAAAATGAATTCTCAGTGCCACTTTTTCAATATTGTGGGGAAAATGTTTGTGTCCCTAATCGCTCATTTTTCGCGTTAGGCGTCGTCTATGCATGCCTGGGAATATATGTGCTAAGTAACGGCGCTTTCGAGACACTTCAATTTTCGTCGCAATAATGAATTCTTAGTGCCACTTTTTCAATGTTGTGGGGAAAATGTTTGTGTGCCTAATCGTTCATTTTTCGCGTTAGGCGTCGTCTATGCATGCATGGTAATATATGTGCTGACTAACGGTGCTTTCGAGACACTTCAATTTTGGTCGCAAAAATGAATTCTCAGTGCCACTTGTTTAATGTTGTGGGGAAAATGTTTGTGTGCCTAATCGTTCATTTTTCGCGTTAGGCGTCGTCTATGCATGCCTGGGAATATATGTGCTGAGTAACGGCGCTTTCGAGACACTTCAATTTTGGTCGCAAAAATGAATTCTCAGCGCCACTTTTTCAATGTTGTGGGGAAAATGTTTCTGTGCCTAATAGTTCATTTTTCGCGTTAGGCGTCGTCTATGCATGCCTCGTAATATATGTGCTAAGTAACGGCGTTTTCGAGACACTTCAATTGTCGTCGCAAAAACGAATTCTCAGTGCCACTTTTTCAATATTGTGGGGAAAATTTTGTGTGCCTAATCGTTCGTTTTTCGCGTTAGGCGTCGTCTATGCATGCCTGGGAATATATGTGCTGAGTAACGGCGCCTTCGAGACACTTCAATTTTGGTCGCAAAAATGAATTCTCAGTGCCACTTTTTCAATGTTGTGGGGAAAATGTTTCTGTGCCTAATCGTTCATTTTTCGCGTTAGACGTCGTCTATGCATGCCTGGTAATATATGTGCCAAGTAACGGCGTTTTCGAGACACTTCAATTGTCGTCGCAATAATGAATTCTCAGTGCCACTTTTTCAATATTGTGGGGAAAATGTTTGTGTGCCTAATCGTTCATTTTTCGCGTTAGGCGTCGTCTATGCATGCCTGGTAATATATGTGCTAAGTAACGGCGCTTTCGAGACACTTCAATTTTCGTCGCAATAATGAATTCTCAGTGCCACTTTTTCAATGTTGTGGGGAAAATGTTTCTGTGCCTAATCGTTCATTTTTCGCGTTAGGCGTCGTCTATGCATGCCTGGTAATATATGTGCTAAGTAACGGCGTTTTCGAGACACTTCAATTGTCGTCGCATAGAATGAATTCTCAGTGCCACTTTTTCAATATTGTGGGGAAAATGTTTGTGTGCCTAATCGTTCATTTTTCGCGTTAGGCGTCGTCTATGCATGCCTGGGAATATATGTGCTGACTAACGGCGCTTTCGAGACACTTCAATTTTCGTCGCAATAATGAATTCTCAGTGCCACTTTTTCAATGTTGTGGGGAAAATGTTTCTGTGCCTAATCGTTCATTTTTCGCGTTAGGCGTCGTCTATGCATGCCTGGTAATATATGTGCTAAGTAACGGCGCTTTCGAGACACTTCAATTTTCGTCGCAATAATGAATTCTCAGTGCCACTTTTTCAATGTTGTGGGGAAAATGTTTGTGTGCCTAATCGTTCATTTTTCGCGTTAGGCGTCGTCTATGCATGCCTGGTAATATATGTGCTAAGTAACGGCGCTTTCGAGACACTTCAATAGTCGTCGCATAAACTGAATTCTCAGTGCCACTTTTTCAATGTTGTGGGGAAAATGTTTCTGTGCCTAATCGTTCATTTTTCGCGTTAGGCGTCGTCTATGCATGCCTGGTAATATATGTGCTAAGTAACGCCGCTTTCGAGACACTTCAATTGTCGTTGCATAAAATGAATTCTCAGTGCCACTTTTTCAATATTGTGGGGAAAATGTTTGTGTCCCTAATCGCTCATTTTTCGCGTTAGGCGTCGTCTATGCATGCCTGGGTATATATGTGCTGACTAACGGCGCTTTCGAGACACTTCAATTTTCGTCGCAATAATGAATTCTCAGTGCCACTTTTTCAATCTTGTGGGGAAAATGTTTCTGTGCCTAATCGTTCATTTTTCGCGTTAGGCGTCGTCTATGCATGCCTGGTAATATATGTGCTAAGTAACGGCGTTTTCGAGACACTTCAATTTTCGTCGCAATAATGAATTCTCAGTGCCACTTTTAAATGTTGTGGGGAAAATTTTTGTGTGTCTAATCGTTCAATTTTCGCGTTTGGCACCGTCTATGCATGCCTGGGAATATATGTGCTGATTACCGGCACTTACGAGACACTTCAATTTTCGTCGCAAAAATAAATTCTCAATGCCACTTTTTCAATGTTGTGGGGAAAATTTTTGTGTGTCTAATCGTTCAATATTCGCGTTTGGGGCCGTCCATTCATGCCTGGGAATATATGTGCTGAGTACCGGCGCTTTCGAGACACTTCAATTTTCGTCGCAAAAATGAATTCTCAATGCCACTTTTTCAATGTTGTGGGGGAAACTTTTGTGTGTGTCTAATCGTTCAATTTTCGCATTTGGCGCCGTCTATGCATGCCTGGGAATATAAGTGCTGAGTACCGGCTCTTTCGAGACACTTAAAGTTTCGTCGCAAAAATGAATTCTCAATGCCACTTTTTTAGTGTTGTGGGGAAAATTTTTGTGTGTCTAATCGTTCAAATTTCGCGTTTGGCGCCGTCTATGCATGCCTGGGAATATATGTGCTGAGTAACGGCGCTTTCGAGACACTTCAATTTTCGTCGCAATAATGAATTCTCAGTGCCACTTTTTCAATGTTGTGGGGAAAATGTTTGTGTGCCTAATCGTTCATTTTTCGCGTTAGGCGTCGTCTATGCATGCCTTGTAATATATGTGCTAAGTAAAGGCGCTTTCGAGACACTTCAATAGTCGTCGCATAAACTGAATTCTCAGTGCCACTTTTTCAATGTTGTGGGGAAAATGTTTCTGTGCCTAATCGTTCATTTTTCGCGTTAGTCGTCGTCTATGCATGCCTGGTAATATATGTGCTAAGTAACGGCGCTTTCGAGACACTTCAATTGTCGTCGCATAAAACGAATTTTCAGTACCACTTTTTCAATATTGCGGGGAAGATTTTTGTGTGCCTAATCGTTCAAATTTCGCGTTTGGCGCCGTCTATGCATGCCTGGGAATATATGTGCTGAGTAACGGCGCTTTCGAGACACTTCAATTTTCGTCGCAATAATGAATTCTCAGTGCCACTTTTTCAACGTTGTGGGGAAAATGTTTGTGTGCCTAATCGTTCATTTTTGCGTTAGGCGTCGTCTATGCATGCCTGGGAATATATGTGCTGAGTAACGGCGCTTTCGAGACACTTCAATTTTCGTCGCAATAATGAATTCTCAGTGCCACTTTTTCAACGTTGTGGGGAAAATGTTTGTGTGCCTAATCGTTCATTTTTGCGTTAGGCGTCGTCTATGCATGCCTGGGAATATATGTGCTGAGTAACGGCGCTTTCGAGACACTTCAATTTTCGTCGCAATAATGAATTCTCAGTGCCACTTTTTCAATGTTGTGGGGAAAATGTTTCTGTGCCTAATCGTTCATTTTTCGCGTTAGGCGTCGCCTATGCATGCCTGGTAATATATGTGCTAAGTAACGGCGCTTTCGAGACACTTCAATTGTCGTCGGGAAATGAATTATGAGTGCCACTTTTTCAATGTTGTGGGGAAAAGTTTTGTGTGCCTAATCGTTCATTTTTCGAGTTAGGCGGCGTCTATGCATGCTTGGGAATATACGTGCTGAGTACCGGCGCTTTCGAGACACTTCAATTTTCGTCGCAATAATGAATTCTCAGTGCCACTTTTTCAATGTTGTGGGCAAAATTTTTGTGTGTCTAATCGCTCAATTTTCGCGTTTGGGGCCGTCCATTCATGCCTGGGAATATATGTGCTGAGTACCGGCGCTTTCGAGACACTTCAATTTTCGTCGCAAAAATGAATTCTCAATGCCACTTTTTCAATGTTGTGGGGGAAACTTTTGTGTGTGTCTAATCGTTCAATTTTCGCATTTGGCGCCGTCTATGCATGCCTGGGAATATAAGTGCTGAGTACCGGCTCTTTCGAGACACTTAAAGTTTCGTCGCAAAAATGAATTCTCAATGCCACTTTTTCAGTGTTGTGGGGAAAATTTTTGTGTGTCTAATCGTTCAATTTTCGCGTTTGGCGCCGTCTATGCATGCCTGGGAATATATGTGCTGAGTAACGGCGCTTTCGAGACACTTCAATTTTCGTCGCAATAATGAATTCTCAGTGCCACTTTTTCAATGTGTTGGGGAAAATGTTTGTGTGCCTAATCGTTCATTTTTCGCGTTAGGCGTCGTCTATGCATGCCTGGTAATATATGTGCTAAGTAACGGCGCTTTCGAGACACTTCAATAGTCGTCGCATAAAGTGAATTCTCAGTGCCACTTTTTCAATGTTGTGGGGAAAATGTTTCTGTGCCTAATCGTTCATTTTTCGCGTTAGTCGTCGTCTATGCATGCCTGGTAATATATGTGCTAAGTAACGCCGCTTTCGAGACACTTCAATTGTCGTCGCATAAAATGAATTCTCAGTGCCACTTTTTCAATATTGTGGGGAAAATATTTGTGTCCCTAATCGTTCATTTTTCGCGTTAGGCGTCGTCTATGAATGCCTGGGAATATATGTGCTGACTAACGGCGCTTTCGAGATACTTCAATTTTCTTCGCAATAATGAATTCTCAGTGCCACTTTTTCAATGTTGTGGGGAAAATTTTTGTGTGTCTAATAGTTCAATTTTCGCATTTGGCGCCGTCTATGCATGCCTGGGAATATAAGTGTTGAGTACCGGCTCTTTCGAGACGCTTAAAGTTTCGTCGCAAAAATGAATTCTCAATGCCACTTTTTCAGTGTTGTGGGGAAAATTTTTGTGTTTCTAATCGTTCAATTTTCGCGTTTGGCGCCGTCTATGCATGCCTGGGAATATATGTGCTCAGTAACGGCGCTTTCGAGACACTTCAATTTTCGTCGCAATAATGAATTCTCAGTGCCACTTTTACAATGTTGTGGGGAAAATGTTTGTGTGCCTAATCGTTCATTTTTCGCGTTAGGCGTCGTCTATGCATGCCTGGTAATATATGTGCTAACTAACGGCGCTTTCGAGACACTTCAATAGTCGTCGCATAAACTGAATTCTCAGTGCCACATTTTCAATGTTGTGGGGAAAATGTTTCTGTGCCTAATCGTTCATTTTTCGCGTTAGTCGTCGTCTATGAATGCCTGGGAATATATGTGCTGACTAACGGCGCTTTCGAGACACTTCAATTTTCGTCGCAATAATGAATTCTCAGTGCCACTTTTTCAATGTTGTGGGGAAAATGTTTCTGTGCCTAATCGTTCATTTTTCGCGTTAGGCGTCGCCTATGCATGCCTGGTAATATATGTGCTAAGTAACGGCGCTTTCAAGACACTTCAATTGTCGTCGGGAAATGAATTATGAGTGCCACTTTTTCAATGTTGTGGGGAAAAGTTTTGTGTGCCTAATCGTTCATTTTTCGAGTTAGGCGGCGTCTATGCATGCTTGGGAATATACGTGCTGAGTACCGGCGCTTTCGAGACACTTCAATTTTCGTCGCAATAATGAATTCTCAGTGCCACTTTTTCAATGTTGTGGGCAAAATTTTTGTGTGTCTAATCGTTCAATTTTCGCGTTTGGGGCCGTCCACTCATGCCTGGGAATATAAGTGCTGAGTACCGGCGCTTTCGAGACACTTCAATTTTCGTCGCAAAAATGAATTCTCAATGCCACTTTTTCAGTGTTGTGGGGAAAATTTTTGTGTGTCTAATCGTTCAATTTTCGCGTTTGGCGCCGTCTATGCATGCCTGGGAATATATGTGCTCAGTAACGGCGCTTTCGAGACACTTCAATTTTCGTCGCAAAAATGAATTCTCAGTGCAAGTTTTCTAATGTTGTGGGGAAAATGTTTCTGTGCCTAATCGTTCATTTTTCGCGTTAGGCGTCGTCTATGCATGCCTCGTAATATATGTGCTAAGTAACGGCGTTTTCGAGACACTTCAATTTTCGTCGCAAAAATGAATTCTCAGTGCCACTCTTTGAATATTGCGGGGAAGATTTTTGTGTGCCTAATCGTTCATTTTTCGCGTTAGGCGGCGTCTATGCATGCCTGGGAATATATATGCTGAGTAACGGCGCTTTCGAGACACTTCAATCTTCGTCGCAATAATGAATTTTTAGTGCCACTTTTTCAATGTTGTGGGGAAAATGTTTGTGTGCCTAATCGTTCATTTTTCGCGTTAGGCGTCGTCTATGCATGCCTGGGAATATATGTGCTGATTACCGGCACTTACGAGACACTTCAATTTTCGTCGCAAAAATGAATTTTTAGTGCCACTTTTTCAATGTTGTGGGGAAAATGTTTGTGTGCCTAATCGTTCATTTTTCGCGTTAGGCGTCGTCTATGCATGCCTGGTAATATATGTGCTAAGTAACGGCGCTTTCGAGACACTTCAATAGTCGTCGCATAGAATGAATTCTCAGTGCCACTTTTTCAACGTTGTGGGGAAAATGTTTCTGTGCCTAATCGTTCATTTTTCGCGTTAGGCGTCGTCTATGCATGCCTCGTAATATAGGTGCTAAGTAACGGCGCTTTCGAGACACTTCAATTGTCGTCGCATAAAACGAATTTTCAGTACCACTTTTTCAATATTGCGGGGAAGATTTTTGTGTGCCTAATCTTTCATTGTTCGCGTTCGGCGTCGTCTATGCATGCCTGGGAATATATATGCTGAGTAACGGCGCTTTCGAGACACTTCAATCTTCGTCGCAATAATGAATTTTTAGTGCCACTTTTTCAATGTTGTGGGGAAAATGTTTGTGTGCCTAATCGTTCATTTTTCGCGTTAGGCGTCGTCTATGCATGCCTGGGAATATATGTGCTGATTACCGGCACTTACGAGACACTTCAATTTTCGTCGCAATAATGAATTCTCAGTGCCACTTTTTCAATGTTGTGGGGAAAATGTTTGTGTCCCTGATCACTCATTTTTCGCGTTAGGCGTCGTCTATGCATGCCTGGGAATATATGTGCTGACTAACGGCGCTTTCGAGATACTTCAATTTTCGTCGCAATAATGAATTCTCAGTGCCACTTCTTCAATGTTGTCGGGAAAAGTTTTGTGTGTCTAATCGTTCAAATTTCGCGTTTGGGGCCGTCCATTCATGCCTGGGAATATATGTGCTGAGTACCGGCGCTTTCGAGACACTTCAATTTTCGTCGCAAAAATGAATTCTCAATGCCACTTTTTCAATGTTGTGGGGGAAACTTTTGTGTGTGTCTAATCGTTCAATTTTCGCATTTGGCGCCGTCTATGCATGCCATGGAATATAAGTGCTGAGTACCGGCTCTTTCGAGACACTTAATGTTTCGTCGCAAAAATGAATTCTCAATGCCACTTTTTCAGTGTTGTGGGGAAAATTTTTGTGTGTCTAATCGTTCAATTTTCGCGTTTGGCGCCGTCTATGCATGCCTGGGAATATATGTGCTCAGTAACGGCGCTTTCGAGACACTTCAATTTTCGTCGCAATAATGAATTCTCAGTGCCACTTTTACAATGTTGTGGGGAAAATGTTTGTGTGCCTAATCGTTCATTTTTCGCGTTAGGCGTCGTCTATGCATGCCTGGTAATATATGTGCTAAGTAACGGCGCTTTCGAGACACTTCAATAGTCGTCGCATAAACTGAATTCTCAGTGCCACATTTTCAATGTTGTGGGGAAAATGTTTCTGTGCCTAATCGTTCATTTTTCGCGTTAGTCGTCGTCTATGCATGCCTGGTAATATATGTGCTAAGTAACGCCGCTTTCGAGACACTTCAATTGTCGTCGCATAAAATGAATTCTCAGTGCCACTTTTTCAATATTGTGGGGAAAATGTTTGTGTCCCTAATCGTTCATTTTTCGCGTTAGGCGTCGTCTATGAATGCCTGGGAATATATGTGCTGACTAACGGCGCTTTCGAGACACTTCAATTTTCGTCGCAATAATGAATTCTCAGTGCCACTTTTTCAATGTTGTGGGGAAAATGTTTCTGTGCCTAATCGTTCATTTTTCGCGTTAGGCGTCGCCTATGCATGCCTGGTAATATATGTGCTAAGTAACGGCGCTTTCGAGACACTTCAATTGTCGTCGGGAAATGAATTATGAGTGCCACTTTTTCAATGTTGTGGGGAAAAGTTTTGTGTGCCTAATCGTTCATTTTTCGAGTTAGGCGGCGTCTATGCATGCTTGGGAATATACGTGCTGAGTACCGGCGCTTTCGAGACACTTCAATTTTCGTCGCAATAATGAATTCTCAGTGCCACTTTTTCAATGTTGTGGGCAAAATTTTTGTGTGTCTAATCGTTCAATTTTCGCTTTTGGGGCCGTCCATTCATGCCTGGGAATATATGTGCTGAGTACCGGCGCTTTCGAGACACTTCAATTTTCGTCGCAAAAATGAATTCTCAATGCCACTTTTTCAATGTTGTGGGGGAAACTTTTGTGTGTGTCTAATCGTTCAATTTTCGCATTTGGCGCCGTCTATGCATGCCTGGGAATATAAGTGCTGAGTACCGGCTCTTTCGAGACACTTAAAGTTTCGTCGCAAAAATGAATTCTCAATGCCACTTTTTCAGTGTTGTGGGGAAAATTTTTGTGTGTCTAATCGTTCAATTTTCGCGTTTGGCGCCGTCTATGCATGCCTGGGAATATATGTGCTGAGTAACGGCGCTTTCGAGACACTTCAATTTTCGTCGCAATAATGAATTCTCAGTGCCACTTTTTCAATGTTGTGGGGAAAATGTTTGTGTGCCTAATCGTTCATTTTTCGCGTTAGGCGTCGTCTATGCATGCCTGGTAATATATGTGCTAAGTAACGCCGCTTTCGAGACACTTCAATTGTCGTCGCATAAAATGAATTCTCAGTGCCACTTTTTCAATATTGTGGGGAAAATATTTGTGTCCCTAATTGTTCATTTTTCGCGTTAGGCGTCGTCTATGAATGCCTGGGAATATATGTGCTGACTAACGGCGCTTTCGAGACACTTCAATTTTCGTCGCAATAATGAATTCTCAGTGCCACTTTTTCAATGTTGTGGGCAAAATTTTTGTGTGTCTAATCGTTCAATTTTCGCGTTTGGGGCCGTCCACTCATGCCTGGGAATATAAGTGCTGAGTACCGGCGCTTTCGAGACACTTCAATTTTCGTCGCAAAAATGAATTCTCAATGCCACTTTTTCAGTGTTGTGGGGAAAATTTTTGTGTGTCTAATCGTTCAATTTTCGCGTTTGGCGCCGTCTATGCATGCCTGGGAATATATGTGCTCAGTAACGGCGCTTTCGAGACACTTCAATTTTCGTCGCAATAATGAATTCTCAGTGCCACTTTTACAATGTTGTGGAGAAAATGTTTGTGTGCCTAATCGTTCATTTTTCGCGTTAGGCGTCGTCTATGAATGCCTGGGAATATATGTGCTGACTAACGGCGCTTTCGAGACACTTCAATTTTCGTCGCAATAATGAATTCTCAGTGCCACTTTTTCAATGTTGTGGGCAAAATTTTTGTGTGTCTAATCGTTCAATTTTCGCGTTTGGGGCCGTCCACTCATGCCTGGGAATATAAGTGCTGAGTACCGGCGCTTTCGAGACACTTCAATTTTCGTCGCAAAAATGAATTCTCAATGCCACTTTTTCAGTGTTGTGGGGAAAATTTTTGTGTGTCTAATCGTTCAATTTTCGCGTTTGGCGCCGTCTATGCATGCCTGGGAATATATGTGCTCAGTAACGGCGCTTTCGAGACACTTCAATTTTCGTCGCAATAATGAATTCTCAGTGCCACTTTTACAATGTTGTGGAGAAAATGTTTGTGTGCCTAATCGTTCATTTTTCGCGTTAGGCGTCGTCTATGAATGCCTGGGAATATATGTGCTGACTAACGGCGCTTTCGAGACACTTCAATTTTCGTCGCAATAATGAATTCTCAGTGCCACTTTTTCAATGTTGTGGGCAAAATTTTTGTGTGTCTAATCGTTCAATTTTCGCGTTTGGCGCCGTCTATGCATGCCTGGGAATATATGTGCTGAGTACCAGCACTTTTGAGACACTTCAATTTTCGTCGCAAAAATGAATTCTCAGTGCCACTTTTTCAACGTTGTGGGGAAAATATTTGTGTCCCTAATTGTTCATTTTTCGCGTTAGGCGTCGTCTATGAATGCCTGGGAATATATGTGCTGACTAACGGCGCTTTCGAGACACTTCAATTTTCGTCGCAATAATGAATTCTCAGTGCCACTTTTTCAATGTTGTGGGCAAAATTTTTGTGTGTCTAATCGTTCAATTTTCGCGTTTGGGGCCGTCCACTCATGCCTGGGAATATAAGTGCTGAGTACCGGCGCTTTCGAGACACTTCAATTTTCGTCGCAAAAATGAATTCTCAATGCCACTTTTTCAGTGTTGTGGGGAAAATTTTTGTGTGTCTAATCGTTCAATTTTCGCGTTTGGCGCCGTCTATGCATGCCTGGGAATATATGTGCTCAGTAACGGCGCTTTCGAGACACTTCAATTTTCGTCGCAATAATGAATTCTCAGTGCCACTTTTACAATGTTGTGGAGAAAATGTTTGTGTGCCTAATCGTTCATTTTTCGCGTTAGGCGTCGTCTATGAATGCCTGGGAATATATGTGCTGACTAACGGCGCTTTCGAGACACTTCAATTTTCGTCGCAATAATGAATTCTCAGTGCCACTTTTTCAATGTTGTGGGCAAAATTTTTGTGTGTCTAATCGTTCAATTTTCGCGTTTGGCGCCGTCTATGCATGCCTGGGAATATATGTGCTGAGTACCAGCACTTTTGAGACACTTCAATTTTCGTCGCAAAAATGAATTCTCAGTGCCACTTTTTCAACGTTGTGGGGAAAATATTTGTGTCCCTAATTGTTCATTTTTCGCGTTAGGCGTCGTCTATGAATGCCTGGGAATATATGTGCTGACTAACGGCGCTTTCGAGACACTTCAATTTTCGTCGCAATAATGAATTCTCAGTGCCACTTTTTCAATGTTGTGGGCAAAATTTTTGTGTGTCTAATCGTTCAATTTTCGCGTTTGGGGCCGTCCACTCATGCCTGGGAATATAAGTGCTGAGTACCGGCGCTTTCGAGACACTTCAATTTTCGTCGCAAAAATGAATTCTCAATGCCACTTTTTCAGTGTTGTGGGGAAAATTTTTGTGTGTCTAATCGTTCAATTTTCGCGTTTGGCGCCGTCTATGCATGCCTGGGAATATATGTGCTCAGTAACGGCGCTTTCGAGACACTTCAATTTTCGTCGCAATAATGAATTCTCAGTGCCACTTTTTCAACGTTGTGGGGAAAATGTTTCTGTGCCTAATCGTTCATTTTTCGCGTTAGGCGTCGTCTATGCATGCCTCGTAATATATGTGCTAAGTAACGGCGCTTTCGAGACACTTCAATTGTCGTCGCATAAAACGAATTTTCAGTACCACTTTTTCAATATTGCGGGGAAGATTTTTGTGTGCCTAATCGTTCATTGTTCGCGTTCGGCGTCGTCTATGCATGCCTGGGAATATATATGCTGAGTAACGGCGCTTTCGAGACACTTCAATCTTCGTCGCAATAATGAATTTTTAGTGCCACTTTTTCAATGTTGTGGGGAAAATGTTTGTGTCCCTAATTGTTCATTTTTCGCGTTAGGCGTCGTCTATGAATGCCTGGGAATATATGTGCTGACTAACGGCGCTTTCGAGACACTTCAATTTTCGTCGCAATAATGAATTCTCAGTGCCACTTTTTCAATGTTGTGGGCAAAATTTTTGTGTGTCTAATCGTTCAATTTTCGCGTTTGGGGCCGTCCACTCATGCCTGGGAATATAAGTGCTGAGTACCGGCGCTTTCGAGACACTTCAATTTTCGTCGCAAAAATGAATTCTCAATGCCACTTTTTCAGTGTTGTGGGGAAAATTTTTGTGTGTCTAATCGTTCAATTTTCGCGTTTGGCGCCGTCTATGCATGCCTGGGAATATATGTGCTCAGTAACGGCGCTTTCGAGACACTTCAATTTTCGTCGCAATAATGAATTCTCAGTGCCACTTTTACAATGTTGTGGGGAAAATGTTTGTGTGCCTAATCGTTCATTTTTCGCGTTAGGCGCCGTCTATGCATGCCTGGGAATATATGTGCTGAGTACCAGCACTTTTGAGACACTTCAATTTTCGTCGCAAAAATGAATTCTCAGTGCCACTTTTTCAACGTTGTGGGGAAAATGTTTCTGTGCCTAATCGTTCATTTTTCGCGTTAGGCGTCGTCTATGCATGCCTCGTAATATATGTGCTAAGTAACGGCGCTTTCGAGACACTTCAATTGTCGTCGCATAAAACGAATTTTCAGTACCACTTTTTCAATATTGTGGGGAAAATATTTGTGTCCCTAATTGTTCATTTTTCGCGTTCGGCGTCGTCTATGAATGCCTGGGAATATATGTGCTGACTAACGGCGCTTTCGAGACACTTCAATTTTCGTCGCAATAATGAATTCTCAGTGCCACTTTTTCAATATTGTGGGGAAAATATTTGTGTCCCTAATTGTTCATTTTTCGCGTTAGGCGTCGTCTATGAATGCCTGGGAATATATGTGCTGACTAACGGCGCTTTCGAGACACTTCAATTTTCGTCGCAATAATGAATTCTCAGTGCCACTTTTTCAATGTTGTGGGCAAAATTTTTGTGTGTCTAATCGTTCAATTTTCGCGTTTGGGGCCGTCCACTCATGCCTGGGAATATAAGTGCTGAGTACCGGCGCTTTCGAGACACTTCAATTTTCGTCGCAAAAATGAATTCTCAATGCCACTTTTTCAGTGTTGTGGGGAAAATTTTTGTGTGTCTAATCGTTCAATTTTCGCGTTTGGCGCCGTCTATGCATGCCTGGGAATATATGTGCTCAGTAACGGCGCTTTCGAGACACTTCAATTTTCGTCGCAATAATGAATTCTCAGTGCCACTTTTACAATGTTGTGGGGAAAATGTTTGTGTGCCTAATCGTTCATTTTTCGCGTTAGGCGCCGTCTATGCATGCCTGGGAATATATGTGCTGAGTACCAGCACTTTTGAGACACTTCAATTTTCGTCGCAAAAATGAATTCTCAGTGCCACTTTTTCAACGTTGTGGGGAAAATGTTTCTGTGCCTAATCGTTCATTTTTCGCGTTAGGCGTCGTCTATGCATGCCTCGTAATATATGTGCTAAGTAACGGCGCTTTCGAGACACTTCAATTGTCGTCGCATAAAACGAATTTTCAGTACCACTTTTTCAATATTGCGGGGAAGATTTTTGTGTGCCTAATCGTTCATTGTTCGCGTTCGGCGTCGTCTATGCATGCCTGGGAATATATATGCTGAGTAACGGCGCTTTCGAGACACTTCAATCTTCGTCGCAATAATGAATTTTTAGTGCCACTTTTTCAATGTTGTGGGGAAAATGTTTGTGTGCCTAATCGTTCATTTTTCGCGTTAGGCGTCGTCTATGCATGCCTGGGAATATATGTGCTGATTACCGGCACTTACGAGACACTTCAATTTTCGTCGCAATAATGAATTCTCAGTGCCACTTTTTCAATGTTGTGGGGAAAATGTTTGTGTCCCTGATCACTCATTTTTCGCGTTAGGCGTCGTCTATGCATGCCTGGGAATATATGTGCTGACTAACGGCGCTTTCGAGATACTTCAATTTTCGTCGCAATAATGAATTCTCAGTGCCACTTTTTCAATGTTGTGGGGAAAATTTTTGTGTGTCTAATAGTTCAATTTTCGCGTTTGGCACCGTCTATGCATGCCGGGGAATATATGTGCTGATTACCGGCACTTACGAGACACTTCAATTTTCGTCGCAAAAATGAATTCTCAGTGCCACTTTTTCAATGTTGTGGGGAAAATGTTTGTGTGCCTAATCGTTCATTTTTCGCGTTAGGCGTCGTCTATGCATGCCTGGTAATATATGTGCTAAGTAACGCCGCTTTCGAGACACTTCAATTGTCGTCGCATAAAATGAATTCTCAGTGCCACTTTTTCAATATTGTGGGGAAAATATTTGTGTCCCTAATCGTTCATTTTTCGCGTTAGGCGTCGTCTATGAATGCCTGGGAATATATGTGCTGACTAACGGCGCTTTCGAGACACTTCAATTTTCGTCGCAATAATGAATTCTCAGTGCCACTTTTTCAATGTTGTGGGGAAAATGTTTCTGTGCCTAATCGTTCATTTTTCGCGTTAGGCGTCGCCTATGCATGCCTGGTAATATATGTCCTAAGTAACGGCGCTTTCGAGACACTTCAATTGTCGTCGGGAAATGAATTATGAGTGCCACTTTTTCAATGTTGTGGGGAAAAGTTTTGTGTGCCTAATCGTTCATTTTTCGAGTTAGGCGGCGTCTATGCATGCTTGGGAATATACGTGCTGAGTACCGGCGCTTTCGAGACACTTCAATTTTCGTCGCAATAATGAATTCTCAGTGCCACTTTTTCAGTGTTGTGGGGAAAATGTTTGTGTGCCTAATCGTTCATTTTTCGCGTTAGGCGTCGTCTATGCATGCCTGGTAATATATGTGCTAAGTAACGGCGCTTTCGAGTCACTTCAATTTTGGTCGCAAAAATGAATTCTCAGCGCAACTTTTTCAATGTTGTGGGGAAAATGTTTCTGTGCCTAATCGTTCATTTTTCGCGTTAGGCGTCGTCTATGCATGCCTCGTAATATATGTGCTAAGTAACGGCGTTTTCGAGACACTTCAATTTTCGTCGCAAAAATGAATTCTCAGTGCCACTTTTTCAATGTTGTGGGGAAAATGTTTGTGTGCCTAATCGTTCATTTTTCGCGTTAGGCGTCGTCGATGCATGCCTGGTAATATATGTGCTAAGTAACGGCGCTTTCGAGTCACTTCAATTTTGGTCGCAAAAATGAATTCTCAGCGCAACTTTTTCAATGTTGTGGGGAAAATGTTTCTGTGCCTAATCGTTCATTTTTCGCGTTAGGCGTCGTCTATGCATGCCTCGTAATATATGTGCTAAGTAACGGCGTTTTCGAGACACTTCAATTTTCGTCGCAAAAATGAATTCTCAGTGCCACTCTTTCAATATTGCGGGGAAGATTTTTGTGTGCCTAATCGTTCATTTTTCGAGTTAGGCGGCGTCTATGCATGCTTGGGAATATACGTGCTGAGTACCGGCGCTTTCGAGACACTTCAATTTTCGTCGCAATAATGAATTCTCAGTGCCACTTTTTCAGTGTTGTGGGGAAAATGTTTGTGTGCCTAATCGTTCATTTTTCGCGTTAGGCGTCGTCTATGCATGCCTGGTAATATATGTGCTAAGTAACGGCGCTTTCGAGTCACTTCAATTTTGGTCGCAAAAATGAATTCTCAGCGCAACTTTTTCAATGTTGTGGGGAAAATGTTTCTGTGCCTAATCGTTCATTTTTCGCGTTAGGCGTCGTCTATGCATGCCTCGTAATATATGTGCTAAGTAACGGCGTTTTCGAGACACTTCAATTTTCGTCGCAAAAATGAATTCTCAGTGCCACTCTTTCAATATTGCGGGGAAGATTTTTGTGTGCCTAATCGTTCATTTTTCGCGTTAGGCGGCGTCGATGCATGCCTGGGAATATATGTGCTGAGTAACGGCGCTTTCGAGACACTTCAATTTTCGTCGCAAAAATGAATTCTCAGTGCCACTTTTTCAACGTTGTGGGGAAAATGTTTCTGTGCCTAATCGTTCATTTTTCGCGTTAGGCGTCGTCTATGCATGCCTCGTAATATATGTGCTAAGTAACGGCGCTTTCGAGACACTTCAATTGTCGTCGCATAAAACGAATTTTCAGTACCACTTTTTCAATATTGCGGGGAAGATTTTTGTGTGCCTAATCGTTCATTGTTCGCGTTCGGCGTCGTCTATGCATGCCTGGGAATATATGTGCTGAGTAACGGCGCTTTCGAGACACTTCAATCTTCGTCGCAATAATGAATTCTCAGTGCCACTTTTTCAATGTTGTGGGGAAAATGTTTGTGTGCCTAATCGTTCATTTTTCGCGTTAGGCGTCGTCTATGCATGCCTGGGAATATATGTGCTGATTACCGGCACTTACGAGACACTTCAATTTTCGTCGCAATAATGAATTCTCAGTGCCACTTTTTCAATATTGTGGGGAAAATATTTGTGTCCCTAATCGTTCATTTTTCGCGTTAGGCGTCGTCTATGAATGCCTGGGAATATATGTGCTGACTAACGGCGCTTTCGAGACACTTCAATTGTCGTCGGGAAATGAATTATGAGTGCCACTTTTTCAATGTTGTGGGGAAAAGTTTTGTGTGCCTAATCGTTCATTTTTCGAGTTAGGCGGCGTCTATGCATGCTTGGGAATATACGTGCTGAGTACCGGCGCTTTCGAGACACTTCAATTTTCGTCGCAATAATGAATTCTCAGTGCCACTTTTTCAGTGTTGTGGGGAAAATGTTTGTGTGCCTAATCGTTCATTTTTCGCGTTAGGCGTCGTCTATGCATGCCTGGTAATATATGTGCTAAGTAACGGCGCTTTCGAGACACTTCAATTTTGGTCGCAAAAATGAATTCTCAGCGCAACTTTTTCAATGTTGTGGGGAAAATGTTTCTGTGCCTAATCGTTCATTTTTCGCGTTAGGCGTCGTCTATGCATGCCTCGTAATATATGTGCTAAATAACGGCGCTTTCGAGACACTTCAATTTTCGTCGCAATAATGAATTCTCAGTGCCACTTTTTCAGTGTTGTGGGGAAAATGTTTGTGTGCCTAATCGTTCATTTTTCGCGTTAGGCGTCGTCTATGCATGCCTGGTAATATATGTGCTGAGTACCGGCACTTACGAGACACTTCAATTGTCGTCGCATAGAACGAATTTTCAGTACCACTTTTTCAATATTGCGGGGAAGATTTTTGTGTGCCTAATCGTTCATTGTTCGCGTTCGGCGTCGTCTATGCATGCCTGGGAATATATGTGCTGAGTAACGGCGCTTTCGAGACACTTCAATCTTCGTCGCAATAATGAATTCTCAGTGCCACTTTTTCAATGTTGTGGGGAAAATGTTTGTGTCCCTAATCACTCATTTTTCGCGTTAGGCGTCGTCTATGCATGCCTGGTAATATATGTGCTAAGTAACGGCGCTTTCGACACACTTCAATTGTCGTCGCATAGAATGAATTTTCAGTACCACTTTTTCAATATTGCGGGGAAGATTTTTGTGTGCCTAATCGTTCATTGTTCGCGTTCGGCGTCGTCTATGCATGCCTGGGAATATATGTGCTGACTAACGGCGCTTTCGAGACACTTCAATTTTCGTCGCAATAATGAATTCTCAGTGCCACTTTTTCAATGTTGTGGGGAAAATGTTTCTGTGCCTTATCGTTCATTTTTCGCGTTAGGCGTCGTCTATGCATGCCTGGTAATATATGTGCTAAGTAACGGCGCTTTCGACACACTTCAATTGTCGTCGCATAGAATGAATTCTCAGTGCCACTTTTTCAATATTGTGGGGAAAATGTTTGTGTGCCTAATCGTTCATTTTTCGCGTTAGGCGTCGTCTATGCATGCCTGGTAATATATGTGCTATGTAACGCCGCTTTCGAGACACTTCAATTGTCGTCGCATAAAATGAATTCTCAGTGCCACTTTTTCAATATTGTGGGGAAAATGTTTGTGTCCCTAATCGTTCATTTTTCGCGTTAGGCGTCGTCTATGAATGCCTGGGAATATATGTGCTGACTAACGGCGCTTTCGAGACACTTCAATTTTCGTCGCAATAATGAATTCTCAGTGCCACTTTTTCAATGTTGTGGGGAAAATGTTTCTGTGCCTAATCGTTCATTTTTCGCGTTAGGCGTCGCCTATGCATGCCTGGTAATATATGTCCTAAGTAACGGCGCTTTCGAGACACTTCAATTGTCGTCGGGAAATGAATTATGAGTGCCACTTTTTCAATGTTGTGGGGAAAAGTTTTGTGTGCCTAATCGTTCATTTTTCGAGTTAGGCGGCGTCTATGCATACTTGGGAATATACGTGCTGAGTACCGGCGCTTTCGAGACACTTCAATTTTCGTCGCAATAATGAATTCTCAGTGCCACTTTTTCAGTGTTGTGGGGAAAATGTTTGTGTGCCTAATCGTTCATTTTTCGCGTTAGGCGTCGTCTATGCATGCCTGGTAATATATGTGCTAAGTAACGGCGCTTTCGAGACACTTCAATTTTGGTCGCAAAAATGAATTCTCAGCGCAACTTTTTCAATGTTGTGGGGAAAATGTTTCTGTGCCTAATCGTTCATTTTTCGCGTTAGGCGTCGTCTATGCGTGCCTCGTAATATATGTGCTAAGTAACGGCGTTTTCGAGACACTTCAATTTTCGTCGCAAAAATGAATTCTCAGTGCCACTCTTTCAATATTGCGGGGAAGATTTTTGTGTGCCTAATCGTTCATTTTTCGCGTTCGGCGTCGTCTATGCATGCCTGGGAATATATGTGCTGAGTAACGGCGCTTTCGAGACACTTCAATCTTCGTCGCAATAATGAATTCTCAGTGCCACTTTTTCAATGTTGTGGGGAAAATGTTTGTGTGCCTAATCGTTCATTTTTCGCGTTAGGCGTCGTCTATGCATGCCTGGGAATATATGTGCTGATTACCGGCACTTACGAGACACTTCAATTTTCGTCGCAATAATGAATTCTCAGTGCCACTTTTTCAATGTTGTGGGGAAAATGTTTGTGTGCCTAATCGTTCATTTTTCGCGTTAGGCGTCGTCTATGCATGCCTGGGAATATATGTGCTGATTACCGGCACTTACGAGACACTTCAATTTTGGTCGCAAAAATGAATTCTCAGCGCAACTTTTTCAATGTTGTGGGGAAAATGTTTCTGTGCCTAATCGTTCATTTTTCGCGTTAGGCGTCGTCTATGCGTGCCTCGTAATATATGTGCTAAGTAACGGCGTTTTCGAGACACTTCAATTTTCGTCGCAAAAATGAATTCTCAGTGCCACTCTTTCAATATTGCGGGGAAGATTTTTGTGTGCCTAATCGTTCATTTTTCGCGTTCGGCGTCGTCTATGCATGCCTGGGAATATATGTGCTGAGTAACGGCGCTTTCGAGACACTTCAATCTTCGTCGCAATAATGAATTCTCAGTGCCACTTTTTCAATGTTGTGGGGAAAATGTTTGTGTGCCTAATCGTTCATTTTTCGCGTTAGGCGTCGTCTATGCATGCCTGGGAATATATGTGCTGATTACCGGCACTTACGAGACACTTCAATTTTCGTCGCAATAATGAATTCTCAGTGCCACTTTTTCAATGTTGTGGGGAAAATGTTTGTGTCCCTAATCACTCATTTTTCGCGTTAGGCGTCGTCTATGCATGCCTCGTAATATATGTGCTAAGTAACGGCGCTTTCGAGACACTTCAATTGTCGTCGCATAAAACGAATTTCCAGTACCACTTTTTCAATATTGCGGGGAAGATTTTTGTGTGCCTAATCGTTCATTGTTCGCGTTCGGCGTCGTCTATGCATGCCTGGGAATATATGTGCTGAGTAACGGCGCTTTCGAGACACTTCAATCTTCGTCGCAATAATGAATTCTCAGTGCCACTTTTTCAATGTTGTGGGGAAAATGTTTGTGTGCCTAATCGTTCATTTTTCGCGTTAGGCGTCGTCTATGCATGCCTGGGAATATATGTGCTGATTACCGGCACTTACGAGACACTTCAATTTTCGTCGCAATAATGAATTCTCAGTGCCACTTTTTCAATGTTGTGGGGAAAATGTTTGTGTCCCTAATCACTCATTTTTCGCGTTAGGCGTCGTCTATGCATGCCTCGTAATATATGTGCTAAGTAACGGCGCTTTCGAGACACTTCAATTGTCGTCGCATAAAACGAATTTTCAGTACCACTTTTTCAATATTGCGGGGAAGATTTTTGTGTGCCTAATCGTTCATTGTTCGCGTTCGGCGTCGTCTATGCATGCCTGGGAATATATGTGCTGAGTAACGGCGCTTTCGAGACACTTCAATCTTCGTCGCAATAATGAATTCTCAGTGCCACTTTTTCAATGTTGTGGGGAAAATGTTTGTGTGCCTAATCGTTCATTTTTCGCGTTAGGCGTCGTCTATGCATGCCTGGGAATATATGTGCTGATTACCGGCACTTACGAGACACTTCAATTTTCGTCGCAATAATGAATTCTCAGTGCCACTTTTTCAATGTTGTGGGGAAAATGTTTGTGTCCCTAATCACTCATTTTTCGCGTTAGGCGTCGTCTATGCATGCCTCGTAATATATGTGCTAAGTAACGGCGCTTTCGAGACACTTCAATTGTCGTCGCATAAAACGAATTTTCAGTACCACTTTTTCAATATTGCGGGGAAGATTTTTGTGTGCCTAATCGTTCATTGTTCGCGTTCGGCGTCGTCTATGCATGCCTGGGAATATATGTGCTGAGTAACGGCGCTTTCGAGACACTTCAATCTTCGTCGCAATAATGAATTCTCAGTGCCACTTTTTCAATGTTGTGGGGAAAATGTTTGTGTGCCTAATCGTTCATTTTTCGCGTTAGGCGTCGTGTATGCATGCCTGGGAATATATGTGCTGATTACCGGCACTTACGAGACACTTCAATTTTCGTCGCAATAATGAATTCTCAGTGCCACTTTTTCAATGTTGTGGGGAAAATGTTTGTGTCCCTAATCACTCATTTTTCGCGTTAGGCGTCGTCTATGCATGCCTGGTAATATATGTGCTAAGTAACGGCGCTTTCGACACACTTCAATTGTCGTCGCATAGAATGAATTTTCAGTACCACTTTTTCAATATTGCGGGGAAGATTTTTGTGTGCCTAATCGTTCATTTTTCGCGTTAGGCGTCGTCTATGCATGCCTGGGAATATATGTGCTGATTACCGGCACTTACGAGACACTTCAATTTTGGTCGCAAAAATGAATTCTCAGCGCAACTTTTTCAATGTTGTGGGGAAAATGTTTCTGTGCCTAATCGTTCATTTTTCGCGTTAGGTGTCGTCTATGCGTGCCTCGTAATATATGTGCTAAGTAACGGCGTTTTCGAGACACTTCAATTTTCGTCGCAAAAATGAATTCTCAGTGCCACTCTTTCAATATTGCGGGGAAGATTTTTGTGTGCCTAATCGTTCATTTTTCGCGTTCGGCGTCGTCTATGCATGCCTGGGAATATATGTGCTGAGTAACGGCGCTTTCGAGACACTTCAATCTTCGTCGCAATAATGAATTCTCAGTGCCACTTTTTCAATGTTGTGGGGAAAATGTTTGTGTGCCTAATCGTTCATTTTTCGCGTTAGGCGTCGTCTATGCATGCCTGGGAATATATGTGCTGAGTACCAGCACTTTTGAGACACTTCAATTTTCGTCGCAAAAATGAATTCTCAGTGCCACTTTTTCAACGTTGTGGGGAAAATGTTTCTGTGCCTAATCGTTCATTTTTCGCGTTAGGCGTCGTCTATGCATGCCTCGTAATATATGTGCTAAGTAACGGCGCTTTCGAGACACTTCAATTGTCGTCGCATAAAACGAATTTTCAGTACCACTTTTTCAATATTGCGGGGAAGATTTTTGTGTGCCTAATCGTTCATTGTTCGCGTTCGGCGTCGTCTATGCATGCCTGGGAATATATGTGCTGAGTAACGGCGCTTTCGAGACACTTCAATCTTCGTCGCAATAATGAATTCTCAGTGCCACTTTTTCAATGTTGTGGGGAAAATGTTTGTGTGCCTAATCGTTCATTTTTCGCGTTAGGCGTCGTCTATGCATGCCTGGGAATATATGTGCTGATTACCGGCACTTACGAGACACTTCAATTTTCGTCGCAATAATGAATTCTCAGTGCCACTTTTTCAATGTTGTGGGGAAAATGTTTGTGTCCCTAATCACTCATTTTTCGCGTTAGGCGTCGTCTATGCATGCCTCGTAATATATGTGCTAAGTAACGGCGCTTTCGAGACACTTCAATTGTCGTCGCATAAAACGAATTTTCAGTACCACTTTTTCAATATTGCGGGGAAGATTTTTGTGTGCCTAATCGTTCATTGTTCGCGTTCGGCGTCGTCTATGCATGCCTGGGAATATATGTGCTGAGTAACGGCGCTTTCGAGACACTTCAATCTTCGTCGCAATAATGAATTCTCAGTGCCACTTTTTCAATGTTGTGGGGAAAATGTTTGTGTGCCTAATCGTTCATTTTTCGCGTTAGGCGTCGTCTAGGCATGCCTGGGAATATATGTGCTGATTACCGGCACTTACGAGACACTTCAATTTTCGTCGCAATAATGAATTCTCAGTGCCACTTTTTCAATGTTGTGGGGAAAATGTTTGTGTCCCTAATCGTTCATTTTTCGCGTTAGGCGTCGTCTATGCATGCCTCGTAATATATGTGCTAAGTAACGGCGCTTTCGAGACACTTCAATTGTCGTCGCATAAAACGAATTTTCAGTACCACTTTTTCAATATTGCGGGGAAGATTTTTGTGTGCCTAATCGTTCATTGTTCGCGTTCGGCGTCGTCTATGCATGCCTGGGAATATATGTGCTGACTAACGGCGCTTTCGAGACACTTCAATTTTCGTCGCAATAATGAATTCTCAGTGCCACTTTTTCAATGTTGTGGGGAAAATGTTTCTGTGCCTAATCGTTCATTTTTCGCGTTAGGCGTCGTCTATGCATGCCTGGTAATATATGTGCTAAGTAACGGCGCTTTCGACACACTTCAATTGTCGTCGCAAAAATGAATTCTCAGTGCCACTTTTTCAATATTGTGGGGAAAATGTTTGTGTGCCTAATCGTTCATTTTTCGCGTTAGGCGTCGTCTATGCATGCCTCGTAATATATGTGCTAAGTAACGGCGCTTTCGAGACACTTCAATTGTCGTCGCATAAAACGAATTTTCAGTACCACTTTTTCAATATTGCGGGGAATATTTTTGTGTGCCTAATCGTTCATTGTTCGCGTTCGGCGTCGTCTATGCATGCCTGGGAATATATGTGCTGAGTAACGGCGCTTTCGAGACACTTCAATCTTCGTCGCAATAATGAATTCTCAGTGCCACTTTTTCAATGTTGTGGGGAAAATGTTTGTGTGCCTAATCGTTCATTTTTCGCGTTAGGCGTCGTCTATGCATGCCTGGGAATATATGTGCTGATTACCGGCACTTACGAGACACTTCAATTTTCGTCGCAATAATGAATTCTCAGTGCCACTTTTTCAATGTTGTGGGGAAAATGTTTGTGTCCCTAATCACTCATTTTTCGCGTTAGGCGTCGTCTATGCATGCATCGTAATATATGTGCTAAGTAACGGCGCTTTCGAGACACTTCAATTGTCGTCGCATAAAACGAATTTTCAGTACCACTTTTTCAATATTGCGGGGAAGATTTTTGTGTGCCTAATCGTTCATTGTTCGCGTTCGGCGTCGTCTATGCATGCCTGGGAATATATGTGCTGAGTAACGGCGCTTTCGAGACACTTCAATCTTCGTCGCAATAATGAATTCTCAGTGCCACTTTTTCAATGTTGTGGGGAAAATGTTTGTGTGCCTAATCGTTCATTTTTCGCGTTAGGCGTCGTCTATGCATGCCTGGGAATATATGTGCTGATTACCGGCACTTACGAGACACTTCAATTTTCGTCGCAATAATGAATTCTCAGTGCCACTTTTTCAATGTTGTGGCGAAAATGTTTGTGTCCCTAATCACTCATTTTTCGCGTTAGGCGTCGTCTATGCATGCCTGGTAATATATGTGCTAAGTAACGGCGCTTTCGACACACTTCAATTGTCGCCGCATAGAATGAATTTTCAGTACCACTTTTTCAATATTGCGGGGAAGATTTTTGTGTGCCTAATCGTTCATTGTTCGCGTTCGGCGTCGTCTATGCATGCCTGGGAATATATGTGCTGACTAACGGCGCTTTCGAGACACTTCAATTTTCGTCGCAATAATGAATTCTCAGTGCCACTTTTTCAATGTTGTGGGGAAAATGTTTCTGTGCCTAATCGTTCATTTTTCGCGTTAGGCGTCGTCTATGCATGCCTGGTAATATATGTGCTAAGTAACGGCGCTTTCGACACACTTCAATTGTCGTCGCAAAAATGAATTCTCAGTGCCACTTTTTCAATATTGTGGGGAAAATGTTTGTGTGCCTAATCGTTCATTTTTCGCGTTAGGCGTCGTCTATGCATGCCTGGTAATATATGTGCTATGTAACGCCGCTTTCGAGACACTTCAATTGTCGTCGCATAAAATGAATTCTCAGTGCCACTTTTTCAATATTGGGGGGAAAATGTTTGTGTCCCTAATCGTTCATTTTTCGCGTTAGGCGTCGTCTATGAATGCCTGGGAATATATGTGCTGACTAACGGCGCTTTCGAGACACTTCAATTTTCGTCGCAATAATGAATTCTCAGTGCCACTTTTTCAATGTTGTGGGGAAAATGTTTCTGTGCCTAATCGTTCATTTTTCGCGTTAGGCGTCGCCTATGCATGCCTGGTAATATATGTGCTAAGTAACGGCGCTTTCGAGACACTTCAATTGTCGTCGGGAAATGAATTATGAGTGCCACTTTTTCAATGTTGTGGGGAAAAGTTTTGTGTGCCTAATCGTTCATTTTTCGAGTTAGGCGGCGTCTATGCATGCTTGGGAATATACGTGCTGAGTACCGGCGCTTTCGAGACACTTCAATTTTCGTCGCAATAATGAATTCTCAGTGCCACTTTTTCAATGTTGTGGCGAAAATGTTTGTGTGCCTAATCGTTCATTTTTCGCGTTAGGCGTCGTCTATGCATGCCTGGTAATATATGTGCTAAGTAACGGCGCTTTCGAGACACTTCAATTTTGGTCGCAAAAATGAATTCTCAGCGCAACTTTTTCAATGTTGTGGGGAAAATGTTTCTGTGCCTAATCGTTCATTTTTCGCGTTAGGCGTCGTCTATGCATGCCTCGTAATATATGTGCTAAGTAACGGCGTTTTCGAGACACTTCAATTGTCGTCGCATAAAATGAATTCTCAGTGCCACTTTTTCAATATTGTGGCGAAAATATTTGTGTCCCTAATCGTTCATTTTTCGCGTTAGGCGTCGTCTATGAATGCCTGGGAATATATGTGCTGACTAACGGCGCTTTCGAGACACTTCAATTTTCGTCGCAATAATGAATTCTCAGTGCCACTTTTTCAATGTTGTGGGGAAAATGTTTCTGTGCCTAATCGTTCATTTTTCGCGTTAGGCGTCGCCTATGCATGCCTGGTAATATATGTCCTAAGTAACGGCGCTTTCGAGACACTTCAATTGTCGTCGGGAAATGAATTATGAGTGCCACTTTTTCAATGTTGTGGGGAAAAGTTTTGTGTGCCTAATCGTTCATTTTTCGAGTTAGGCGGCGTCTATGCATGCTTGGGAATATACGTGCTGAGTACCGGCGCTTTCGAGACACTTCAATTTTCGTCGCAATAATGAATTCTCAGTGCCACTTTTTCAGTGTTGTGGGGAAAATGTTTGTGTGCCTAATCGTTCATTTTTCGCGTTAGGCGTCGTCTATGCATGCCTGGTAATATATGTGCTAAGTAACGGCGCTTTCGAGACACTTCAATTTTCGTCGCAAAAATGAATTCTCAGTGCCACTTTTTCAACGTTGTGGGGAAAATGTTTCTGTGCCTAATCGTTCATTTTTCGCGTTAGGCGTCGTCTATGCATGCCTCGTAATATATGTGCTAAGTAACGGCGCTTTCGAGACACTTCAATTGTCGTCGCATAAAACGAATTTTCAGTACCACTTTTTCAATATTGCGGGGAAGATTTTTGTGTGCCTAATCGTTCATTGTTCGCGTTCGGCGTCGTCTATGCATGCCTGGGAATATATGTGCTGAGTAACGGCGCTTTCGAGACACTTCAATCTTCGTCGCAATAATGAATTCTCAGTGCCACTTTTTCAATGTTGTGGGGAAAATGTTTTTGTGCCTAATCGTTCATTTTTCGCGTTAGGCGTCGTCTATGCATGCCTGGGAATATATGTGCTGATTACCGGCACTTACGAGACACTTCAATTTTCGTCGCAATAATGAATTCTCAGTGCCACTTTTTCAATGTTGTGGGGAAAATGTTTGTGTCCCTAATCACTCATTTTTCGCGTTAGGCGTCGTCTATGCATGCCTGGGAATATATGTGCTGACTAACGGCGCTTTCGAGACACTTCAATTTTCGTCGCAATAATGAATTCTCAGTGCCACTTTTTTCAATGTTGTGGGGAAAATGTTTCTGTGCCTAATCGTTCATTTTTCGCGTTAGGCGTCGTCTATGCATGCCTGGTAATATATGTGCTAAGTAACGGCGCTTTCGAGACACTTCAATTGTCGTCGCATAGAATGAATTCTCAGTGCCACTTTTTCAATGTTGTGGGAAAAATTTTTGTGTGTCTAATAGTTCAATTTTCGCGTTTGGCACCGTCTATGCATGCCTGGGAATATATGTGCTGATTACCGGCACTTACGAGACACTTCAATTTTCGTCGCAAAAATAAATTCTCAATGCCACTTTTTCAATGTTGTCGGGAAAAGTTTTGTGTGTCTAATCGTTCAATTTTCGCGTTTGGGGCCGTCCATTCATGCCTGGGAATATATGTGCTGAGTAGCGGCGCTTTCGAGACACTTCAATTTTCGTCGCAAAAATGAATTCTCAATGCCACTTTTTCAATGTTGTGGGGGAAACTTTTGTGTGTGTCTAATCGTTCAATTTTCGCATTTGGCGCCGTCTATGCATGCCTGGGAATATAAGTGCTGAGTACCGGCTCTTTCGAGACACTTAAAGTTTCGTCGCAAAAATGAATTCTCAATGCCACTTTTTCAGTGTTGTGGGGAAAATTTTTGTGTGTCTAATCGTTCAATTTTCGCGTTTGGCGCCGTCTATGCATGCCTGGGAATATATGTGCTCAGTAACGGCGCTTTCGAGACACTTCAATTTTCGTCGCAATAATGAATTCTCAGTGCCACTTTAACAATGTTGTGGGGAAAATGTTTGTGTGCCTAATCGTTCATTTTTCGCGTTAGGCGTCGTCTATGCATGCCTGGTAATATATGTGCTAAGTAACGGCGCTTTCGAGACACTTCAATAGTCGTCGCATAAACTGAATTCTCAGTGCCACATTTTCAATGTTGTGGGGAAAATGTTTCTGTGCCTAATCGTTCATTTTTCGCGTTAGTCGTCGTCTATGCATGCCTGGTAATATATGTGCTAAGTAACGCCGCTTTCGAGACACTTCAATTGTCGTCGCATAAAATGAATTCTCAGTGCCACTTTTTCAATATTGTGGGGAAAATGTTTGTGTCCCTAATCGTTCATTTTTCGCGTTAGGCGTCGTCTATGAATGCCTGGGAATATATGTGCTGACTAACGGCGCTTTCGAGAGACTTCAATTTTCGTCGCAATAATGAATTCTCAGTGCCACTTTTTCAATGTTGTGGGGAAAATGTTTCTGTGCCTAATCGTTCATTTTTCGCGTTAGGCGTCGCCTATGCATGCCTGGTAATATATGTGCTAAGTAACGGCGCTTTCGAGACACTTCAATTGTCGTCGGGAAATGAATTATGAGTGCCACTTTTTCAATGTTGTGGGGAAAAGTTTTGTGTGCCTAATCGTTCATTTTTCGAGTTAGGCGGCGTCTATGCATGCTTGGGAATATACGTGCTGAGTACCGGCGCTTTCGAGACACTTCAATTTTCGTCGCAATAATGAATTCTCAGTGCCACTTTTTCAATGTTGTGGCGAAAATGTTTGTGTGCCTAATCGTTCATTTTTCGCGTTAGGCGTCGTCTATGCATGCCTGGTAATATATGTGCTAAGTAACGGCGCTTTCGAGACACTTCAATTTTGGTCGCAAAAATGAATTCTCAGCGCAACTTTTTCAATGTTGTGGGGAAAATGTTTCTGTGCCTAATCGTTCATTTTTCGCGTTAGGCGTCGTCTATGCATGCCTCGTAATATATGTGCTAAGTAACGGCGTTTTCGAGACACTTCAATTTTCGTCGCAAAAATGAATTCTCAGTGCCACTCTTTCAATATTGCGGGGAAGATTTTTCTGTGCCTAATCGTTCATTTTTCGCGTTAGGCGGCGTCGATGCATGCCTGGGAATATATGTGCTGAGTACCAGCGCTTTTGAGACACTTCAATTTTCGTCGCAAAAATAAATTCTCAATGCCACTTTTTCAATGTTGTCGGGAAAAGTTTTGTCTGTCTAATCGTTCAATTTTCGCGTTTGGGGCCGTCCATTCATGCCTGGGAATATATGTGCTGAGTAGCGGCGCTTTCGAGACACTTCAATTTTCGTCGCAAAAATGAATTCTCAATGCCACTTTTTCAATGTTGTGGGGGAAACTTTTGTGTGTGTCTAATCGTTCAATTTTCGCATTTGGCGCCGTCTATGCATGCCTGGGAATATAAGTGCTGAGTACCGGCTCTTTCGAGACACTTAAAGTTTCGTCGCAAAAATGAATTCTCAATGCCACTTTTTCAGTGTTGTGGGGAAAATTTTTGTGTGTCTAATCGTTCAATTTTCGCGTTTGGCGCCGTCTATGCATGCCTGGGAATATATGTGCTCAGTAACGGCGCTTTCGAGACACTTCAATTTTCGTCGCAATAATGAATTCTCAGTGCCACTTTAACAATGTTGTGGGGAAAATGTTTGTGTGCCTAATCGTTCATTTTTCGCGTTAGGCGTCGTCTATGCATGCCTGGTAATATATGTGCTAAGTAACGGCGCTTTCGAGACACTTCAATAGTCGTCGCATAAACTGAATTCTCAGTGCCACATTTTCAATGTTGTGGGGAAAATGTTTCTGTGCCTAATCGTTCATTTTTCGCGTTAGTCGTCGTCTATGCATGCCTGGTAATATATGTGCTAAGTAACGCCGCTTTCGAGACACTTCAATTGTCGTCGCATAAAATGAATTCTCAGTGCCACTTTTTCAATATTGTGGGGAAAATGTTTGTGTCCCTAATCGTTCATTTTTCGCGTTAGGCGTCGTCTATGAATGCCTGGGAATATATGTGCTGACTAACGGCGCTTTCGAGAGACTTCAATTTTCGTCGCAATAATGAATTCTCAGTGCCACTTTTTCAATGTTGTGGGGAAAATGTTTCTGTGCCTAATCGTTCATTTTTCGCGTTAGGCGTCGCCTATGCATGCCTGGTAATATATGTGCTAAGTAACGGCGCTTTCGAGACACTTCAATTGTCGTCGGGAAATGAATTATGAGTGCCACTTTTTCAATGTTGTGGGGAAAAGTTTTGTGTGCCTAATCGTTCATTTTTCGAGTTAGGCGGCGTCTATGCATGCTTGGGAATATACGTGCTGAGTACCGGCGCTTTCGAGACACTTCAATTTTCGTCGCAATAATGAATTCTCAGTGCCACTTTTTCAATGTTGTGGCGAAAATGTTTGTGTGCCTAATCGTTCATTTTTCGCGTTAGGCGTCGTCTATGCATGCCTGGTAATATATGTGCTAAGTAACGGCGCTTTCGAGACACTTCAATTTTGGTCGCAAAAATGAATTCTCAGCGCAACTTTTTCAATGTTGTGGGGAAAATGTTTCTGTGCCTAATCGTTCATTTTTCGCGTTAGGCGTCGTCTATGCATGCCTCGTAATATATGTGCTAAGTAACGGCGTTTTCGAGACACTTCAATTTTCGTCGCAAAAATGAATTCTCAGTGCCACTCTTTCAATATTGCGGGGAAGATTTTTCTGTGCCTAATCGTTCATTTTTCGCGTTAGGCGGCGTCGATGCATGCCTGGGAATATATGTGCTGAGTACCAGCGCTTTTGAGACACTTCAATTTTCGTCGCAGAAATGAATTCTCAGTGCCACTTTTTCAACGTTGTGGGGAAAATGTTTCTGTGCCTAATCGTTCATTTTTCGCGTTAGGCGTCGTCTATGCATGCCTCGTAATATATGTGCTAAGTAACGGCGCTTTCGAGACACTTCAATTGTCGTCGCATAAAATGAATTCTCAGTGCCACTTTTTCAATATTGTGGGGAAAATCTTTGTGTCCCTAATCGTTCATTTTTCGCGTTAGGCGTGGTCTATGCATGCCTGGGAATATATGTGCTGACTAACGGCGCTTTCGAGACACTTCAATTTTCGTCGCAATAATGAATTCTCAGTGCCACTTTTTCAGTGTTGTGGGGAAAATGTTTCTGTGCCTAATCGTTCATTTTTCGCGTTAGGCGTCGTCTATGCATGCCTGGTAATATATGTGCTAAGTAACGGCGCTTTCGAGACACTTCAATTGTCGTCGCATAAAATGAATTCTCAGTGCCACTTTTTCAATATTGTGGGGAAAATCTTTGTGTCCCTAATCGTTCATTTTTCGCGTTAGGCGTGGTCTATGCATGCCTGGGAATATATGTGCTGACTAACGGCGCTTTCGAGACACTTCAATTTTCGTCGCAATAATGAATTCTCAGTGCCACTTTTTCAGTGTTGTGGGGAAAATTTTTGTGTGTCTAATCGTTCAATTTTCGCGTTTGGCGCCGCCTATGCATGCCTGGGAATATATGTGCTGAGTACCGGCGCTTTCGATACACCTCAATTTTAGTCGGGAAAGGAATTATGAGTGGCACTTTTTCAATGTTGTGGGGAAAAGTTTTGTGTGCCTAATCGTTCATTTTTCGCGTTAGGCGGCGTCTATGCATGCCTGGGAATATATGTGCTGATTACCGGCGCTTTCGAGACACTTCAATTTTCGTCGCAAAAATGAATTCTCAATGCCAGTTTTTCAATGTTGTGGGGAAAATTTTTGTGTGTCTAATCGTTCAATTTTCGCGTTTGGCGCCGTCTATGCATGCCTGGGAATATATGTGCTGAGTACCGGCGCTTTCGAAACACCTCAATTTTAGTCGGGAAATGTATTATGAGTGCCACTTTTTCAATGTTGTGGGGAAAAGTTTTGTGTGCCTAATCGTTGAATTTTCGCGTTAGGCATCGTCCATGCATGCCTGGGAATATATGTGATGATTACCGGCACTTACGAGACACTTCAATTTTCGTCGCAAAAATGAATTCTCAATGCCAGTTTTTCAATGTTGTGGGGAAAATTCTTGTGTGTCTAATCGTTCAATTTTCGCGTTTGGGGCCGTCTATGCATGCCTGGGAATATATGTGCTGAGTACCGGCGCTTTCGAGACACTTCAATTTTCGTCGCAAAAATGAATTCTCAATGCCACTTTTTCAGTGTTGTGGGGAAAATTTTTGTGTGTCTAATCATTCAATTTTCGCGTTTGGCGCCGTCTATGCATGCCTGGGAATATATGTGCTGAGTACCGGTGCTTTCCATACACCTCAATTTTAGTCGGGAATTGAATTCTCAGGGCCACTTTTTCAATGTTGTGGGGAAAAGGTTTCTGTGCCTAATCGTTCATTTTTCGCGTAGGCGTCGCCTATGCATGCCTGGTAATATATGTGCTGAGTAACGGCGCTTTCGAGACACTTCAATTGTCGTCGGGAAATGAATTATGAGTGCCACTTTTTCAATGTTGTGGCGAAAAGTTTTGTGTGCCTAATCGTTCATTTTTCGCGTTAGGCGGCGTCTATGCATGCCTGGGAATATACGTGCTGAGTACCGGCGCTTTCGAGACACTTCAATTTTCGTCGCAATAATGAATTCTCAGTGCCACTTTTTCAATGTTGCGGTGAAAATTTTTGTGTGTCTAATCGTTCAATTTTCGCGTTTGGCGCCGTCATGCATGCCTGGGAATATATGTGCTAAGTAACGGCGCTTTCGAGACACTTCAATTGTCGTCGCATAAAATGAATTCTCAGTGCCACTTTTTCAATATTGTGGGGAAAATGTTTGTGTGCCTAATCGTTCATTTTTCGCGTTAGGCGTCGTCTATGCATGCCTGGGAATATACGTGCTGAGTACCGGCGCTTTCGAGACACTTCAATTTTCGTCGCAAAAATGAATTCTCAATGCCCCTTTTTCAATGTTGTGGGGGAAACTTTTGTGTGTCTAATCGTTCAATTTTCGCGTTAGGCGTCGTCTATGCATGCCTGGTAATATATGTGCTAAGTAACGGCGCTTTCGAGACACTTCAATTGTCGTCGCATAAAATGAATTCTCAGTGCCACTTTTTCAATATTGTGGGGAAAATGTTTGTGTGCCTAATCGTTCATTTTTCGCGTTAGGCGGCGTCTATGCATGCCTGGGAATATACGTGCTGAGTACCGGCGCTTTCGAGACACTTCAATTTTCGTCGCAAAAATGAATTCTCAATGCCCCTTTTTCAATGTTGTGGGGGAAACTTTTGTGTGTCTAATCGTTCAATTTTCGCGTTAGGCGTCGTCTATGCATGCCTGGTAATATATGTGCTAAGTAACGGCGCTTTCGAGACACTTCAATTGTCGTCGCATAAAATGAATTCTCAGTGCCACTTTTTCAATATTGTGGGGAAAATGTTTGTGTGCCTAATCGTTCATTTTTCGCGTTAGGCGTCGTCTATGCATGCCTGGGAATATATGTGCTGACTAACGGCGCTTTCGAGATACTTCAATTTTCATCGCAATAATGAATTCTCAGTGCCACTTTTTCAATGTTGCGGGGAAATTTTTCTGTGCCTAATCGTTCATTTTTCGCGTTAGGCGTCGTCTATGCATGCCTGGTAATATATGTGCTAAGTAACGGCGCTTTCGAGACGCTTCAATTGTCGTCGCATAAAATGAATTCTCAGTGCCACTTTTTCAATATTGTGGGGAAAATGTTTGTGTGCCTAATCGTTCATTTTTCGCGTTAGGCGTCGTCTATGCATGCCTGGTAATATATGTGCTAAGTAACGGCGCTTTCGAGACACTTCAATTGTCGTCGCATAAAATGAATTCTCAGTGCCACTTTTTCAATATTGTGGGGAAAATGTTTGTGTGCCTAATCGTTCATTTTTCGCGTTAGGCGTCGTCTATGCATGCCTGGGAATATATGTGCTGACTAACGGCGCTTTCGAGATACTTAAATTTTCATCGCAATAATGAATTCTCAGTGCCACTTTTTCAATGTTGCGGGGAAATTTTTCTGTGCCTAATCGTTCATTTTTCGCGCTAGGCGTCGTCTATGCATGCCTGGGAATATATGTGCTGAGTACCGGCGCTTTCGAGACACTTCAATTTTCGTCGCAAAAATGAATTCTCAGTGCCACTTTTTCAATATTGTGGGGAAAATCTTTGTGTCCCTAATCGTTCATTTTTCGCGTTAGGCGTGGTCTATGCATGCCTGGGAATATATGTGCTGACTAACGGCGCTTTCGAGACACTTCAATTTTCGTCGCAATAATGAATTCTCAGTGCCACTTTTTCAGTGTTGTGGGGAAAATTTTTGTGTGTCTAATCGTTCAATTTTCGCGTTTGGCGCCGCCTATGCATGCCTGGGAATATATGTGCTGAGTACCGGCGCTTTCGATACACCTCAATTTTAGTCGGGAAAGGAATTATGAGTGGCACTTTTTCAATGTTGTGGGGAAAAGTTTTGTGTGCCTAATCGTTCATTTTTCGCGTTAGGCGGCGTCTATGCATGCCTGGGAATATATGTGCTGATTACCGGCGCTTTCGAGACACTTCAATTTTCGTCGCAAAAATGAATTCTCAATGCCAGTTTTTCAATGTTGTGGGGAAAATTTTTGTGTGTCTAATCGTTCAATTTTCGCGTTTGGCGCCGTCTATGCATGCCTGGGAATATATGTGCTGAGTACCGGCGCTTTCGAAACACCTCAATTTTAGTCGGGAAATGTATTATGAGTGCCACTTTTTCAATGTTGTGGGGAAAAGTTTTGTGTGCCTAATCGTTGAATTTTCGCGTTAGGCATCGTCCATGCATGCCTGGGAATATATGTGATGATTACCGGCACTTACGAGACACTTCAATTTTCGTCGCAAAAATGAATTCTCAATGCCAGTTTTTCAATGTTGTGGGGAAAATTCTTGTGTGTCTAATCGTTCAATTTTCGCGTTTGGGGCCGTCTATGCATGCCTGGGAATATATGTGCTGAGTACCGGCGCTTTCGAGACACTTCAATTTTCGTCGCAAAAATGAATTCTCAATGCCACTTTTTCAGTGTTGTGGGGAAAATTTTTGTGTGTCTAATCATTCAATTTTCGCGTTTGGCGCCGTCTATGCATGCCTGGGAATATATGTGCTGAGTACCGGTGCTTTCCATACACCTCAATTTTAGTCGGGAATTGAATTCTCAGGGCCACTTTTTCAATGTTGTGGGGAAAAGGTTTCTGTGCCTAATCGTTCATTTTTCGCGTAGGCGTCGCCTATGCATGCCTGGTAATATATGTGCTGAGTAACGGCGCTTTCGAGACACTTCAATTGTCGTCGGGAAATGAATTATGAGTGCCACTTTTTCAATGTTGTGGCGAAAAGTTTTGTGTGCCTAATCGTTCATTTTTCGCGTTAGGCGGCGTCTATGCATGCCTGGGAATATACGTGCTGAGTACCGGCGCTTTCGAGACACTTCAATTTTCGTCGCAATAATGAATTCTCAGTGCCACTTTTTCAATGTTGCGGTGAAAATTTTTGTGTGTCTAATCGTTCAATTTTCGCGTTTGGCGCCGTCATGCATGCCTGGGAATATATGTGCTAAGTAACGGCGCTTTCGAGACACTTCAATTGTCGTCGCATAAAATGAATTCTCAGTGCCACTTTTTCAATATTGTGGGGAAAATGTTTGTGTGCCTAATCGTTCATTTTTCGCGTTAGGCGTCGTCTATGCATGCCTGGGAATATACGTGCTGAGTACCGGCGCTTTCGAGACACTTCAATTTTCGTCGCAAAAATGAATTCTCAATGCCCCTTTTTCAATGTTGTGGGGGAAACTTTTGTGTGTCTAATCGTTCAATTTTCGCGTTAGGCGTCGTCTATGCATGCCTGGTAATATATGTGCTAAGTAACGGCGCTTTCGAGACACTTCAATTGTCGTCGCATAAAATGAATTCTCAGTGCCACTTTTTCAATATTGTGGGGAAAATGTTTGTGTGCCTAATCGTTCATTTTTCGCGTTAGGCGGCGTCTATGCATGCCTGGGAATATACGTGCTGAGTACCGGCGCTTTCGAGACACTTCAATTTTCGTCGCAAAAATGAATTCTCAATGCCCCTTTTTCAATGTTGTGGGGGAAACTTTTGTGTGTCTAATCGTTCAATTTTCGCGTTAGGCGTCGTCTATGCATGCCTGGTAATATATGTGCTAAGTAACGGCGCTTTCGAGACACTTCAATTGTCGTCGCATAAAATGAATTCTCAGTGCCACTTTTTCAATATTGTGGGGAAAATGTTTGTGTGCCTAATCGTTCATTTTTCGCGTTAGGCGTCGTCTATGCATGCCTGGGAATATATGTGCTGACTAACGGCGCTTTCGAGATACTTCAATTTTCATCGCAATAATGAATTCTCAGTGCCACTTTTTCAATGTTGCGGGGAAATTTTTCTGTGCCTAATCGTTCATTTTTCGCGTTAGGCGTCGTCTATGCATGCCTGGTAATATATGTGCTAAGTAACGGCGCTTTCGAGACGCTTCAATTGTCGTCGCATAAAATGAATTCTCAGTGCCACTTTTTCAATATTGTGGGGAAAATGTTTGTGTGCCTAATCGTTCATTTTTCGCGTTAGGCGTCGTCTATGCATGCCTGGTAATATATGTGCTAAGTAACGGCGCTTTCGAGACACTTCAATTGTCGTCGCATAAAATGAATTCTCAGTGCCACTTTTTCAATATTGTGGGGAAAATGTTTGTGTGCCTAATCGTTCATTTTTCGCGTTAGGCGTCGTCTATGCATGCCTGGGAATATATGTGCTGACTAACGGCGCTTTCGAGATACTTAAATTTTCATCGCAATAATGAATTCTCAGTGCCACTTTTTCAATGTTGCGGGGAAATTTTTCTGTGCCTAATCGTTCATTTTTCGCGCTAGGCGTCGTCTATGCATGCCTGGGAATATATGTGCTGAGTACCGGCGCTTTCGAGACACTTCAATTTTCGTCGCAAAAATGAATTCTCAATGCCACTTTTTCAGTGTTGTGGGGAAAATTTTTGTGTGTCTAATCGTTCAATTTTCGCGTTTGGCGCCGTCTACGCATGCCTGGGAATATATGTGCTGAGTACCGGCGCTTTCGATACACCTCAATTTTAGTCGGGAAATGAATTATGATTGCCACTTTTTCAATGTTGTGGCGAAAAGTTTTGTGTGCCTAATCGTTCATTTTTCGCGTTAGGCGGCGTCTATGCATGCCTGGGAATATAAGTGCTGAGTACCGGCGCTTTCGAGACACTTCAATTTTCGTCGCAAAAATGAATTCTCAATGCCACTTTTTCAATGTTGTGGGGAAAATTTTTGTGTCTAATCGTTCAATTTTCGCGTTTGGCGCCGTCTATGCATGCCTGGGAATATATGTGCTGAGTACCGGCGCTTTCGAAACACCTCAATTTTAGTCGGGAAATGTATTATGAGTGCCACTTTTTCAATGTTGTGGGGAAAAGTTTTGTGTGCCTAATCGTTGAATTTTCGCGTTAGGCATCGTCCATGCATGCCTGGGAATATATGTGATGATTACCGGCACTTACGAGACACTTCAATTTTCGTCGCAAAAATGAATTCTCAATGCCAGTTTTTCAATGTTGTGGGGAAAATTCTTGTGTGTCTAATCGTTCAATTTTCGCGTTTGGGGCCGTCTATGCATGCCTGGGAATATATGTGCTGAGTACCGGCGCTTTCGAGACACTTCAATTTTCGTCGCAAAAATGAATTCTCAATGCCACTTTTTCAGTGTTGTGGGGAAAATTTTTGTGTGTCTAATCATTCAATTTTCGCGTTTGGCGCCGTTTATGCATGCCTGGGAATATATGTGCTGAGTACCGGTGCTTTCCATACACCTCAATTTTAGTCGGGAATTGAATTCTCAGGGCCACTTTTTCAATGTTGTGGGGAAAAGGTTTCTGTGCCTAATCGTTCATTTTTCGCGTAGGCGTCGCCTATGCATGCCTGGTAATATATGTGCTGAGTAACGGCGCTTTCGAGACACTTCAATTGTCGTCGGGAAATGAATTATGAGTGCCACTTTTTCAATGTTGTGGCGAAAAGTTTTGTGTGCCTAATCGTTCATTTTTCGCGTTAGGCGGCGTCTATGCATGCCTGGGAATATACGTGCTGAGTACCGGCGCTTTCGAGACACTTCAATTTTCGTCGCAATAATGAATTCTCAGTGCCACTTTTTCAATGTTGCGGTGAAAATTTTTGTGTGTCTAATCGTTCAATTTTCGCGTTTGGCGCCGTCATGCATGCCTGGGAATATATGTGCTAAGTAACGGCGCTTTCGAGACACTTCAATTGTCGTCGCATAAAATGAATTCTCAGTGCCACTTTTTCAATATTGTGGGGAAAATGTTTGTGTGCCTAATCGTTCATTTTTCGCGTTAGGCGTCGTCTATGCATGCCTGGGAATATACGTGCTGAGTACCGGCGCTTTCGAGACACTTCAATTTTCGTCGCAAAAATGAATTCTCAATGCCCCTTTTTCAATGTTGTGGGGGAAACTTTTGTGTGTCTAATCGTTCAATTTTCGCGTTAGGCGTCGTCTATGCATGCCTGGTAATATATGTGCTAAGTAACGGCGCTTTCGAGACACTTCAATTGTCGTCGCATAAAATGAATTCTCAGTGCCACTTTTTCAATATTGTGGGGAAAATGTTTGTGTGCCTAATCGTTCATTTTTCGCGTTAGGCGGCGTCTATGCATGCCTGGGAATATACGTGCTGAGTACCGGCGCTTTCGAGACACTTCAATTTTCGTCGCAAAAATGAATTCTCAATGCCCCTTTTTCAATGTTGTGGGGGAAACTTTTGTGTGTCTAATCGTTCAATTTTCGCGTTAGGCGTCGTCTATGCATGCCTGGTAATATATGTGCTAAGTAACGGCGCTTTCGAGACACTTCAATTGTCGTCGCATAAAATGAATTCTCAGTGCCACTTTTTCAATATTGTGGGGAAAATGTTTTTGTGCCTAATCGTTCATTTTTCGCGTTAGGCGTCGTCTATGCATGCCTGGGAATATATGTGCTGACTAACGGCGCTTTCGAGATACTTCAATTTTCATCGCAATAATGAATTCTCAGTGCCACTTTTTCAATGTTGCGGGGAAATTTTTCTGTGCCTAATCGTTCATTTTTCGCGTTAGGCGTCGTCTATGCATGCCTGGTAATATATGTGCTAAGTAACGGCGCTTTCGAGACACTTCAATTGTCGTCGCATAAAATGAATTCTCAGTGCCACTTTTTCAATATTGTGGGGAAAATGTTTGTGTGCCTAATCGTTCATTTTTCGCGTTAGGCGTCGTCTATGCATGCCTGGGAATATATGTGCTGACTAACGGCGCTTTCGAGATACTTAAATTTTCATCGCAATAATGAATTCTCAGTGCCACTTTTTCAATGTTGCGGGGAAATTTTTCTGTGCCTAATCGTTCATTTTTCGCGCTAGGCGTCGTCTATGCATGCCTGGGAATATATGTGCTGAGTACCGGCGCTTTCGAGACACTTCAATTTTCGTCGCAAAAATGAATTCTCAATGCCACTTTTTCAGTGTTGTGGGGAAAATTTTTGTGTGTCTAATCGTTCAATTTTCGCGTTTGGCGCCGTCTACGCATGCCTGGGAATATATGTGCTGAGTACCGGCGCTTTCGATACACCTCAATTTTAGTCGGGAAATGAATTATGATTGCCACTTTTTCAATGTTGTGGCGAAAAGTTTTGTGTGCCTAATCGTTCATTTTTCGCGTTAGGCGGCGTCTATGCATGCCTGGGAATATAAGTGCTGAGTACCGGCGCTTTCGAGACACTTCAATTTTCGTCGCAAAAATGAATTCTCAATGCCACTTTTTCAATGTTGTGGGGAAAATGTTTGTGTCCCTAATCGCTCATTTTTCGCGTTAGGCGTCGTCTACGCATGCCTGGGAATATATGTGCTGAGTACCGGCGCTTTCGAAACACCTCAATTTTCGTCGCAAAAATGAATTCTCAGTGCCACTTTTTCAATGTTGTGGGGAAAATTTTTGTGTGTCTAATCGTTCAATTTTCGCGTTTGGCGCCGTCTACGCATGCCTGGGAATATATGTGCTGAGTACCGGCGCTTTCGATACACCTCAATTTTAGTCGGGAAATGAATTATGATTGCCACTTTTTCAATGTTGTGGCGAAAAGTTTTGTGTGCCTAATCGTTCATTTTTCGCGTTAGGCGGCGTCTATGCATGCCTGGGAATATAAGTGCTGAGTACCGGCGCTTTCGAGACACTTCAATTTTCGTCGCAAAAATGAATTCTCAATGCCACTTTTTCAATGTTGTGGGGAAAATGTTTGTGTCCCTAATCGTTCATTTTTCGCGTTAGGCGGCGTCTATGCATGCCTGGGAATATAAGTGCTGAGTACCGGCGCTTTCGAGACACTTCAATTTTCGTCGCAAAAATGAATTCTCAGTGCCACTTTTTCAATGTTGTGGGGAAAATTTTTGTGTGTCTAATCGTTCATTTTTCGCGCTAGGCGTCGTCTATGCATGCCTGGGAATATATGTGCTGACTAACGGCGCTTTCGAAACACCTCAATTTTCGTCGCAAAAATGAATTCTCAGTGCCACTTTTTCAGTGTTGTGGGGAAAATTTTTATGTGTCTAATCGTTCAATTTTCGCGTTTGGCGCCGTCTACGCATGCCTGGGAATATATGTGCTGAGTACCGGCGCTTTCGATACACCTCAATTTTAGTCGGGAAATGAATTATGATTGCCACTTTTTCAATGTTGTGGCGAAAAGTTTTGTGTGCCTAATCGTTCATTTTTCGCGTTAGGCGGCGTCTATGCATGCCTGGGAATATAAGTGCTGAGTACCGGCGCTTTCGAGACACTTCAATTTTCGTCGCAAAAATGAATTCTCAATGCCACTTTTTCAATGTTGTGGGGAAAATGTTTGTGTCCCTAATCGTTCATTTTTCGCGTTAGGCGGCGTCTATGCATGCCTGGGAATATAAGTGCTGAGTACCGGCGCTTTCGAGACACTTCAATTTTCGTCGCAAAAATGAATTCTCAGTGCCACTTTTTCAATGTTGTGGGGAAAATGTTTGTGTGTCTAATCGTTCAATTTTCGCGTTTGGCGCCGTCTATGCATGCCTGGGAATATATATGCTGAGTACCGGCGCTTTCGAGACACTTCAATTTTCGTCGCAAAAATGAATTCTCAATGCCACTTTTTCAGTGTTGTGGGGAAAATTTTTGTGTGTCTAATCGTTCAATTTTCGCGTTTGGCGCCGTCTATGCATGCCTGGGAATATATGTGCTGAGTACCGGCGCTTTCGATACACCTCAATTTTAGTCGGGAAATGAATTATGAGTGCCACTTTTTCAATGTTGTGGCGAAAAGTTTTGTGTGCCTAATCGTTCATTTTTCGCGTTAGGCGGCGTCTATGCATGCCTGGGAATATATGTGCTGACTAACGGCGCTTTCGAGATACTTCAATTTTCGTCGCAATAATGAATTCTCAGTGCCACTTTTTCAATGTTGCGGTGAAAATTTTTGTGTGCCTAATCGTCCAATTTTCGCGTTAGGCGTCGTCTATGCATGCCTGGTAATATATCTGCTAAGTAACAGCGCTTTCGAGACACTTCAATTGTCGTCGCATAAAATGAATTCTCATGCCACTTTTTCAATATTGTGGGGAAAATGTTTGTGTGCCTAATCGTTCATTTTTCGCGTTAGGCGTCGTCTATGCATGCCTGGGAATATATGTGCTGACTAACGGCGCTTTCGAGATACTTCAATTGTCGTCGCATAAAATGAATTCTCAGTGCCACTTTTTCAATATTGTGGGGAAAATGTTTGTGTGCCTAATCGTTCATTTTTCGCGTTAGGCGTCGTCTATGCATGCCTGGGAATATATGTGCTGACTAACGGCGCTTTCGAGATACTTCAATTTTCATCGCAATAATGAATTCTCAGTGCCACTTTTTCAATATTGTGGGGAAAATGTTTGTGTGCCTAATTGTTCAATTTTCGCGTTAGGCGTCGTCTATGCATGCCTGGTAATATATCTGCTAAGTAACGGCGCTTTCGAGACACTTCAATTGTCGTCGCATAAAATGAATTCTCAGTGCCACTTTTTCAATGTTGCGGGGAAATTTTTCTGTGCCTAATCGTTCAATTTTCGCGTTAGGCGTCGTCTATGCATGCCTGGTAATATATCTGCAAAGTAACGGCGCTTTCGAGACACTTCAATTGTCGTCGCATAAAATGAATTCTCAGTGCCACTTTTTCAATATTGTGGGGAAAATGTTTGTGTGCCTAATCGTTCATTTTTCGCGTTAGGCGTCGTCTATGCATGCCTGGGAATATATGTGCTGACTAACGGCGCTTTCGAGATACTTCAATTTTCATCGCAATAATGAATTCTCAGTGCCACTTTTTCAATATTGTGGGGAAAATGTTTGTGTGCCTAATCGTTCAATTTTCGCGTTAGGCGTCGTCTATGCATGCCTGGTAATATATCTGCTAAGTAACGGCGCTTTCGAGACACTTCAATTGTCGTCGCATAAAATGAATTCTCAGTGCCACTTTTTCAATGTTGCGGGGAAATTTTTCTGTGCCTAATCGTTCATTTTTCGCGTTAGGCGTCGTCTATGCATGCCTGGTAATATATGTGCTAAGTAACGGCGCTTTCGAGACACTTCAATTGTCGTCGCATAAAATGAATTCTCAGTGCCACTTTTTCAATATTGTGGGGAAAATGTTTGTGTGCCTAATCGTTCATTTTTCGCGTTAGGCGTCGTCTATGCATGCCTGGGAATATATGTGCTGACTAACGGCGCTTTCGAGATACTTCAATTTTCATCGCAATAATGAATTCTCAGTGCCACTTTTTCAATGTTGTGGGGAAAATGTTTGCGTGTCTAATCGTTCAATTTTCGCGTTTGGCGCCGTCTATGCATGCCTGGGAATATATATGCTGAGTACCGGCGCTTTCGAGACACTTCAATTTTCGTCGCAAAAATGAATTCTCAATGCCACTTTTTCAGTGTTGTGGGGAAAATTTTTGTGTGTCTAATCGTTCAATTTTCGCGTTTGGCGCCGTCTATGCATGCCTGGGAATATATGTGCTGAGTACCGGCGCTTTCGATACACCTCAATTTTAGTCGGGAAATGAATTATGAGTGCCACTTTTTCAATGTTGTGGCGAAAAGTTTTGTGTGCCTAATCGTTCATTTTTCGCGTTAGGCGGCGTCTATGCATGCCTGGGAATATAAGTGCTGAGTACCGGCGCTTTCGAGACACTTCAATTTTCGTCGCAAAAATGAATTCTCAATGCCACTTTTTCAATGGTGTGGGGAAAATGTTTGTGTCCCTAATCGCTCATTTTTCGCGTTAGGCGTCGTCTATGCATGCCTGGGAATATATGTGCTGACTAACGGCGCTTTCGAGATACTTCAATTTTCGTCGCAATAATGAATTCTCAGTGCCACTTTTTCAATGTTGTGGGGAAAATTTTTGTGTGTCTAATCGTTCAATTTTCGCGTTTGGCGCCGTCTACGCATGCCTGGGAATATATGTGCTGAGTACCGGCGCTTTCGATACACCTCAATTTTAGTCGGGAAATGAATTATGATTGCCACTTTTTCAATGTTGTGGCGAAAAGTTTTGTGTGCCTAATCGTTCATTTTTCGCGTTAGGCGGCGTCTATGCATGCCTGGGAATATAAGTGCTGAGTACCGGCGCTTTCGAGACACTTCAATTTTCGTCGCAAAAATGAATTCTCAATGCCACTTTTTCAATGTTGTGGGGAAAATGTTTGTGTCCCTAATCGTTCATTTTTCGCGTTAGGCGGCGTCTATGCATGCCTGGGAATATAAGTGCTGAGTACCGGCGCTTTCGAGACACTTCAATTTTCGTCGCAAAAATGAATTCTCAGTGCCACTTTTTCAATGTTGTGGGGAAAATTTTTGTGTGTCTAATCGTTCATTTTTCGCGCTAGGCGTCGTCTATGCATGCCTGGGAATATATGTGCTGACTAACGGCGCTTTCGAAACACCTCAATTTTCGTTGCAAAAATGAATTCTCAGTGCCACTTTTTCAGTGTTGTGGGGAAAATTTTTGTGTGTCTAATCGTTCAATTTTCGCGTTTGGCGCCGTCTACGCATGCCTGGGAATATATGTGCTGAGTACCGGCGCTTTCGATACACCTCAATTTTAGTCGGGAAATGAATTATGATTGCCACTTTTTCAATGTTGTGGCGAAAAGTTTTGTGTGCCTAATCGTTCATTTTTCGCGTTAGGCGGCGTCTATGCATGCCTGGGAATATAAGTGCTGAGTACCGGCGCTTTCGAGACACTTCAATTTTCGTCGCAAAAATGAATTCTCAATGCCACTTTTTCAATGTTGTGGGGAAAATGTTTGTGTCCCTAATCGTTCATTTTTCGCGTTAGGCGGCGTCTATGCATGCCTGGGAATATAAGTGCTGAGTACCGGCGCTTTCGAGACACTTCAATTTTCGTCGCAAAAATGAATTCTCAGTGCCACTTTTTCAATGTTGTGGGGAAAATGTTTGTGTGTCTAATCGTTCAATTTTCGCGTTTGGCGCCGTCTATGCATGCCTGGGAATATATATGCTGAGTACCGGCGCTTTCGAGACACTTCAATTTTCGTCGCAAAAATGAATTCTCAATGCCACTTTTTCAGTGTTGTGGGGAAAATTTTTGTGTGTCTAATCGTTCAATTTTCGCGTTTGGCGCCGTCTATGCATGCCTGGGAATATATGTGCTGAGTACCGGCGCTTTCGATACACCTCAATTTTAGTCGGGAAATGAATTATGAGTGCCACTTTTTCAATGTTGTGGCGAAAAGTTTTGTGTGCCTAATCGTTCATTTTTCGCGTTAGGCGTCGTCTATGCATGCCTGGGAATATATGTGCTGACTAACGGCGCTTTCGAGATACTTCAATTTTCATCGCAATAATGAATTCTCAGTGCCACTTTTTCAATGTTGCGGGGAAATTTTTCTGTCCCTAATCGTTCATTTTTCGCGTTAGGCGTCGTCTATGCATGCCTGGGAATATATGTGCTGAGTACCGGCGCTTTCGAGACGCTTCAATTTTCGTCGCAAAAATGAATTCTCAGTGCCACTTTTTCAATATTGTGGGGAAAATGTTTGTGTGCCTAATCGTTCATTTTTCGCGTTAGGCGTCGTCTATGCATGCCTGGGAATATATGTGCTGACTAACGGCGCTTTCGAGATACTTCAATTTTCATCGCAATAATGAATTCTCAGTGCCACTTTTTCAATGTTGCGGGGAAATTTTTCTGTGCCTAATCGTTCATTTTTCGCGTTAGGCGTCGTCTATGCATGCCTGGGAATATATGTGCTGAGTACCGGCGCTTTCGAGACGCTTCAATTTTCGTCGCAAAAATGAATTCTCAGTGCCACTTTTTCAATATTGTGGGGAAAATGTTTGTGTGCCTAATCGTTCATTTTTCGCGTTAGGCGTCGTCTATGCATGCCTGGGAATATATGTGCTGACTAACGGCGCTTTCGAAACACCTCAATTTTCGTCGCAATAATGAATTCTCAGTGCCACTTTTTCAATGTTGTGGGGAAAATGTTTGCGTGTCTAATCGTTCAATTTTCGCGTTTGGCGCCGTCTATGCATGCCTGGGAATATATATGCTGAGTACCGGCGCTTTCGAGACACTTCAATTTTCGTCGCAAAAATGAATTCTCAATGCCACTTTTTCAGTGTTGTGGGGAAAATTTTTGTGTGTCTAATCGTTCAATTTTCGCGTTTGGCGCCGTCTATGCATGCCTGGGAATATATGTGCTGAGTACCGGCGCTTTCGATACACCTCAATTTTAGTCGGGAAATGAATTATGAGTGCCACTTTTTCAATGTTGTGGCGAAAAGTTTTGTGTGCCTAATCGTTCATTTTTCGCGTTAGGCGGCGTCTATGCATGCCTGGGAATATAAGTGCTGAGTACCGGCGCTTTCGAGACACTTCAATTTTCGTCGCAAAAATGAATTCTCAATGCCACTTTTTCAATGGTGTGGGGAAAATGTTTGTGTCCCTAATCGCTCATTTTTCGCGTTAGGCGTCGTCTATGCATGCCTGGGAATATATGTGCTGACTAACGGCGCTTTCGAGATACTTCAATTTTCGTCGCAATAATGAATTCTCAGTGCCACTTTTTCAATGTTGTGGGGAAAATTTTTGTGTGTCTAATCGTTCAATTTTCGCGTTTGGCGCCGTCTACGCATGCCTGGGAATATATGTGCTGAGTACCGGCGCTTTCGATACACCTCAATTTTAGTCGGGAAATGAATTATGATTGCCACTTTTTCAATGTTGTGGCGAAAAGTTTTGTGTGCCTAATCGTTCATTTTTCGCGTTAGGCGGCGTCTATGCATGCCTGGGAATATAAGTGCTGAGTACCGGCGCTTTCGAGACACTTCAATTTTCGTCGCAAAAATGAATTCTCAATGCCACTTTTTCAATGTTGTGGGGAAAATGTTTGTGTCCCTAATCGTTCATTTTTCGCGTTAGGCGGCGTCTATGCATGCCTGGGAATATAAGTGCTGAGTACCGGCGCTTTCGAGACACTTCAATTTTCGTCGCAAAAATGAATTCTCAGTGCCACTTTTTCAATGTTGTGGGGAAAATTTTTGTGTGTCTAATCGTTCATTTTTCGCGCTAGGCGTCGTCTATGCATGCCTGGGAATATATATGCTGAGTACCGGCGCTTTCGAGACACTTCAATTTTCGTTGCAAAAATGAATTCTCAGTGCCACTTTTTCAGTGTTGTGGGGAAAATTTTTGTGTGTCTAATCGTTCAATTTTCGCGTTTGGCGCCGTCTACGCATGCCTGGGAATATATGTGCTGAGTACCGGCGCTTTCGATACACCTCAATTTTAGTCGGGAAATGAATTATGATTGCCACTTTTTCAATGTTGTGGCGAAAAGTTTTGTGTGCCTAATCGTTCATTTTTCGCGTTAGGCGGCGTCTATGCATGCCTGGGAATATAAGTGCTGAGTACCGGCGCTTTCGAGACACTTCAATTTTCGTCGCAAAAATGAATTCTCAATGCCACTTTTTCAATGTTGTGGGGAAAATGTTTGTGTCCCTAATCGTTCATTTTTCGCGTTAGGCGGCGTCTATGCATGCCTGGGAATATAAGTGCTGAGTACCGGCGCTTTCGAGACACTTCAATTTTCGTCGCAAAAATGAATTCTCAGTGCCACTTTTTCAATGTTGTGGGGAAAATGTTTGTGTGTCTAATCGTTCAATTTTCGCGTTTGGCGCCGTCTATGCATGCCTGGGAATATATATGCTGAGTACCGGCGCTTTCGAGACACTTCAATTTTCGTCGCAAAAATGAATTCTCAATGCCACTTTTTCAGTGTTGTGGGGAAAATTTTTGTGTGTCTAATCGTTCAATTTTCGCGTTTGGCGCCGTCTATGCATGCCTGGGAATATATGTGCTGAGTACCGGCGCTTTCGATACACCTCAATTTTAGTCGGGAAATGAATTATGAGTGCCACTTTTTCAATGTTGTGGCGAAAAGTTTTGTGTGCCTAATCGTTCATTTTTCGCGTTAGGCGTCGTCTATGCATGCCTGGGAATATATGTGCTGACTAACGGCGCTTTCGAGATACTTCAATTTTCATCGCAATAATGAATTCTCAGTGCCACTTTTTCAATGTTGCGGGGAAATTTTTCTGTCCCTAATCGTTCATTTTTCGCGTTAGGCGTCGTCTATGCATGCCTGGGAATATATGTGCTGAGTACCGGCGCTTTCGAGACGCTTCAATTTTCGTCGCAAAAATGAATTCTCAGTGCCACTTTTTCAATATTGTGGGGAAAATGTTTGTGTGCCTAATCGTTCATTTTTCGCGTTAGGCGTCGTCTATGCATGCCTGGGAATATATGTGCTGACTAACGGCGCTTTCGAAACACCTCAATTTTCGTCGCAATAATGAATTCTCAGTGCCACTTTTTCAATGTTGTGGGGAAAATGTTTGTGTGTCTAATCGTTCAATTTTCGCGTTTGGCGCCGTCTATGCATGCCTGGGAATATATATGCTGAGTACCGGCGCTTTCGAGACACTTCAATTTTCGTCGCAAAAATGAATTCTCAATGCCACTTTTTCAGTGTTGTGGGGAAAATTTTTGTGTGTCTAATCGTTCAATTTTCGCGTTTGGCGCCGTCTATGCATGCCTGGGAATATATGTGCTGAGTACCGGCGCTTTCGATACACCTCAATTTTAGTCGGGAAATGAATTATGATTGCCACTTTTTCAATGTTGTGGCGAAAAGTTTTGTGTGCCTAATCGTTCATTTTTCGCGTTAGGCGGCGTCTATGCATGCCTGGGAATATAAGTGCTGAGTACCGGCGCTTTCGAGACACTTCAATTTTCGTCGCAAAAATGAATTCTCAATGCCACTTTTTCAATGTTGTGGGGAAAATGTTTGTGTCCCTAATCGTTCATTTTTCGCGTTAGGCGGCGTCTATGCATGCCTGGGAATATAAGTGCTGAGTACCGGCGCTTTCGAGACACTTCAATTTTCGTCGCAAAAATGAATTCTCAGTGCCACTTTTTCAATGTTGTGGGGAAAATTTTTGTGTGTCTAATCGTTCATTTTTCGCGCTAGGCGTCGTCTATGCATGCCTGGGAATATATGTGCTGACTAACGGCGCTTTCGAAACACCTCAATTTTCGTTGCAAAAATGAATTCTCAGTGCCACTTTTTCAGTGTTGTGGGGAAAATTTTTGTGTGTCTAATCGTTCAATTTTCGCGTTTGGCGCCGTCTACGCATGCCTGGGAATATATGTGCTGAGTACCGGCGCTTTCGATACACCTCAATTTTAGTCGGGAAATGAATTATGATTGCCACTTTTTCAATGTTGTGGCGAAAAGTTTTGTGTGCCTAATCGTTCATTTTTCGCGTTAGGCGGCGTCTATGCATGCCTGGGAATATAAGTGCTGAGTACCGGCGCTTTCGAGACACTTCAATTTTCGTCGCAAAAATGAATTCTCAATGCCACTTTTTCAATGTTGTGGGGAAAATGTTTGTGTCCCTAATCGTTCATTTTTCGCGTTAGGCGGCGTCTATGCATGCCTGGGAATATAAGTGCTGAGTACCGGCGCTTTCGAGACACTTCAATTTTCGTCGCAAAAATGAATTCTCAGTGCCACTTTTTCAATGTTGTGGGGAAAATGTTTGTGTGTCTAATCGTTCAATTTTCGCGTTTGGCGCCGTCTATGCATGCCTGGGAATATATATGCTGAGTACCGGCGCTTTCGAGACACTTCAATTTTCGTCGCAAAAATGAATTCTCAATGCCACTTTTTCAGTGTTGTGGGGAAAATTTTTGTGTGTCTAATCGTTCAATTTTCGCGTTTGGCGCCGTCTATGCATGCCTGGGAATATATGTGCTGAGTACCGGCGCTTTCGATACACCTCAATTTTAGTCGGGAAATGAATTATGAGTGCCACTTTTTCAATGTTGTGGCGAAAAGTTTTGTGTGCCTAATCGTTCATTTTTCGCGTTAGGCGTCGTCTATGCATGCCTGGGAATATATGTGCTGAGTACCGGCGCTTTCGAGACACTTCAATTTTCATCGCAATAATGAATTCTCAGTGCCACTTTTTCAATGTTGCGGGGAAATTTTTCTGTCCCTAATCGTTCATTTTTCGCGTTAGGCGTCGTCTATGCATGCCTGGGAATATATGTGCTGAGTACCGGCGCTTTCGAGACGCTTCAATTTTCGTCGCAAAAATGAATTCTCAGTGCCACTTTTTCAATATTGTGGGGAAAATGTTTGTGTGCCTAATCGTTCATTTTTCGCGTTAGGCGTCGTCTATGCATGCCTGGGAATATCTGTGCTGACTAACGGCGCTTTCGAAACACCTCAATTTTCGTCGCAATAATGAATTCTCAGTGCCACTTTTTCAATGTTGTGGGGAAAATGTTTGTGTGTCTAATCGTTCAATTTTCGCGTTTGGCGCCGTCTATGCATGCCTGGGAATATATATGCTGAGTACCGGCGCTTTCGAGACACTTCAATTTTCGTCGCAAAAATGAATTCTCAATGCCACTTTTTCAATGTTGTGGGGAAAATTTTTGTGTGTCTAATCGTTCAATTTTCGCGTTTGGCGCCGTCTACGCATGCCTGGGAATATATGTGCTGAGTACCGGCGCTTTCGATACACCTCAATTTTAGTCGGGAAATGAATTATGATTGCCACTTTTTCAATGTTGTGGCGAAAAGTTTTGTGTGCCTAATCGTTCATTTTTCGCGTTAGGCGGCGTCTATGCATGCCTGGGAATATAAGTGCTGAGTACCGGCGCTTTCGAGACACTTCAATTTTCGTCGCAAAAATGAATTCTCAATGCCACTTTTTCAATGTTGTGGGGAAAATGTTTGTGTCCCTAATCGTTCATTTTTCGCGTTAGGCGGCGTCTATGCATGCCTGGGAATATAAGTGCTGAGTACCGGCGCTTCCGAGACACTTCAATTTTCGTCGCAAAAATGAATTGTCAGTGCCACTTTTTCAATGTTGTGGGGAAAATTTTTGTGTGTCTAATCGTTCATTTTTCGCGCTAGGCGTCGTCTATGCATGCCTGGGAATATATGTGCTGACTAACGGCGCTTTCGAAACACCTCAATTTTCGTCGCAAAAATGAATTCTCAGTGCCACTTTTTCAGTGTTGTGGGGAAAATTTTTGTGTGTCTAATCGTTCAATTTTCGCGTTTGGCGCCGTCTACGCATGCCTGGGAATATATGTGCTGAGTACCGGCGCTTTCGATACACCTCAATTTTAGTCGGGAAATGAATTATGATTGCCACTTTTTCAATGTTGTGGCGAAAAGTTTTGTGTGCCTAATCGTTCATTTTTCGCGTTACGCGGCGTCTATGCATGCCTGGGAATATAAGTGCTGAGTACCGGCGCTTTCGAGACACTTCAATTTTCGTCGCAAAAATGAATTCTCAATGCCACTTTTTCAATGTTGTGGGGAAAATGTTTGTGTCCCTAATCGTTCATTTTTCGCGTTAGGCGGCGTCTATGCATGCCTGGGAATATAAGTGCTGAGTACCGGCGCTTTCGAGACACTTCAATTTTCGTCGCAAAAATGAATTCTCAGTGCCACTTTTTCAATGTTGTGGGGAAAATGTTTGTGTGTCTAATCGTTCAATTTTCGCGTTTGGCGCCGTCTATGCATGCCTGGGAATATATATGCTGAGTACCGGCGCTTTCGAGACACTTCAATTTTCGTCGCAAAAATGAATTCTCAATGCCACTTTTTCAGTGTTGTGGGGAAAATTTTTGTGTGTCTAATCGTTCAATTTTCGCGTTTGGCGCCGTCTATGCATGCCTGGGAATATATGTGCTGAGTACCGGCGCTTTCGATACACCTCAATTTTAGTCGGGAAATGAATTATGAGTGCCACTTTTTCAATGTTGTGGCGAAAAGTTTTGTGTGCCTAATCGTTCATTTTTCGCGTTAGGCGGCGTCTATGCATGCCTGGGAATATATGTGCTGACTAACGGCGCTTTCGAGATACTTCAATTTTCGTCGCAATAATGAATTCTCAGTGCCACTTTTTCAATGTTGCGGTGAAAATTTTTGTGTGCCTAATCGTTCAATTTTCGCGTTAGGCGTCGTCTATGCATGCCTGGTAATATATCTGGTAAGTAACGGCGCTTTCGAGACACTTCAATTGTCGTCGCATAAAATGAATTCTCAGTGCCACTTTTTCAATATTGTGGGGAAAATGTTTGTGTGCCTAATCGTTCATTTTTCGCGTTAGGCGTCGTCTATGCATGCCTGGGAATATATGTGCTGACTAACGGCGCTTTCGAGATACTTCAATTTTCATCGCAATAATGAATTCTCAGTGCCACTTTTTCAATATTGTGGGGAAAATGTTTGTGTGCCTAATCGTTCAATTTTCGCGTTAGGCGTCGTCTATTCATGCCTGGTAATATATCTGCTAAGTAACGGCGCTTTCGAGACACTTCAATTGTCGTCGCATAAAATGAATTCTCAGTGCCACTTTTTCAATGTTGCGGGGAAATTTTTCTGTGCCTAATCGTTCAATTTTCGCGTTAGGCGTCGTCTATGCATGCCTGGTAATATATCTGCAAAGTAACGGCGCTTTCGAGACACTTCAATTGTCGTCGCATAAAATGAATTCTCAGTGCCACTTTTTCAATATTGTGGGGAAAATGTTTGTGTGCCTAATCGTTCAATTTTCGCGTTAGGCGTCGTCTATGCATGCCTGGGAATAAATGTGCTGACTAACGGCGCTTTCGAGATACTTCAATTGTCGTCGCATAAAATGAATTCTCAGTGCCACTTTTTCAATATTGTGGGGAAAATGTTTGTGTGCCTAATCGTTCATTTTTCGCGTTAGGCGTCGTCTATGCATGCCTGGGAATATATGTGCTGACTAACGGCGCTTTCGAGATACTTCAATTTTCATCGCAATAATGAATTCTCAGTGCCACTTTTTCAATATTGTGGGGAAAATGTTTGTGTGCCTAATCGTTCAATTTTCGCGTTAGGCGTCGTCTATGCATGCCTGGTAATATATCTGCTAAGTAACGGCGCTTTCGAGACACTTCAATTGTCGCATAAAATGAATTCTGAGTGCCACTTTTTCAATGTTGCGGGGAAATTTTTCTGTGCCTAATCGTTCAATTTTCGCGTTAGGCGTCGTCTATGCATGCCTGGTAATATATCTGCAAAGTAACGGCGCTTTCGAGACACTTCAATTGTCGTCGCATAAAATGAATTCTCAGTGCCACTTTTTCAATATTGTGGGGAAAATGTTTGTGTGCCTAATCGTTCATTTTTCGCGTTAGGCGTCGTCTATGCATGCCTGGGAATATATGTGCTGACTAACGGCGCTTTCGAGATACTTCAATTTTCATCGCAATAATGAATTCTCAGTGCCACTTTTTCAATATTGTGGGGAAAATGTTTGTGTGCCTAATCGTTCAATTTTCGCGTTAGGCGTCGTCTATGCATGCCTGGTAATATATCTGCTAAGTAACGGCGCTTTCGAGACACTTCAATTGTCGTCGCATAAAATGAATTCTCAGTGCCACTTTTTCAATGTTGCGGGGAAATTTTTCTGTGCCTAATCGTTCATTTTTCGCGTTAGGCGTCGTCTATGCATGCCTGGTAATATATGTGCTAAGTAACGGCGCTTTCGAGACACTTCAATTGTCGTCGCATAAAATGAATTCTCAGTGCCACTTTTTCAATATTGTGGGGAAAATGTTTGTGTGCCTAATCGTTCATTTTTCGCGTTAGGCGTCGTCTATGCATGCCTGGGAATATATGTGCTGACTAACGGCGCTTTCGAAACACCTCAATTTTCGTCGCAATAATGAATTCTCAGTGCCACTTTTTCAATGTTGTGGGGAAAATGTTTGTGTGTCTAATCGTTCAATTTTCGCGTTTGGCGCCGTCTATGCATGCCTGGGAATATATATGCTGAGTACCGGCGCTTTCGAGACACTTCAATTTTCGTCGCAAAAATGAATTCTCAATGCCACTTTTTCAGTGTTGTGGGGAAAATTTTTGTGTGTCTAATCGTTCAATTTTCGCGTTTGGCGCCGTCTATGCATGCCTGGGAATATATGTGCTGAGTACCGGCGCTTTCGATACACCTCAATTTTAGTCGGGAAATGAATTATGAGTGCCACTTTTTCAATGTTGTGGCGAAAAGTTTTGTGTGCCTAATCGTTCATTTTTCGCGTTAGGCGGCGTCTATGCATGCCTGGGAATATAAGTGCTGAGTACCGGCGCTTTCGAGACACTTCAATTTTCGTCGCAAAAATGAATTCTCAATGCCACTTTTTCAATGGTGTGGGGAAAATGTTTGTGTCCCTAATCGCTCATTTTTCGCGTTAGGCGTCGTCTATGCATGCCTGGGAATATATGTGCTGACTAACGGCGCTTTCGAGATACTTCAATTTTCGTCGCAATAATGAATTCTCAGTGCCACTTTTTCAATGTTGCGGTGAAAATTTTTGTGTGCCTAATCGTTCAATTTTCGCGTTAGGCGTCGTCTATGCATGCCTGGTAATATATCTGCTAAGTAACGGCGCTTTCGAGACACTTCAATTGTCGTCGCATAAAATGAATTCTCAGTGCCACTTTTTCAATATTGTGGGGAAAATGTTTGTGTGCCTAATCGTTCATTTTTCGCGTTAGGCGTCGTCTATGCATGCCTGGGAATATATGTGCTGACTAACGGCGCTTTCGAGATACTTCAATTGTCGTCGCATAAAATGAATTCTCAGTGCCACTTTTTCAATATTGTGGGGAAAATGTTTGTGTGCCTAATCGTTCATTTTTCGCGTTAGGCGTCGTCTATGCATGCCTGGGAATATATGTGCTGACTAACGGCGCTTTCGAGATACTTCAATTTTCATCGCAATAATGAATTCTCAGTGCCACTTTTTCAATATTGTGGGGAAAATTTTTGTGTGCCTAATCGTTCAATTTTCGCGTTAGGCGTCGTCTATGCATGCCTGGTAATATATCTGCTAAGTAACGGCGCTTTCGAGACACTTCAATTGTCGTCGCATAAAAAGCATTCTCAGTGCCACTTTTTCAATGTTGCGGGGAAATTTTTCTGTGCCTAATCGTTCAATTTTCGCGTTAGGCGTCGTCTATGCATGCCTGGTAATATATCTGCTAAGTAACGGCGCTTTCGAGACACTTCAATTGTCGTCGCATAAAATGAATTCTCAGTGCCACTTTTTCAATATTGTGGGGAAAATGTTTGTGTGCCTAATCGTTCAATTTTCGCGTTAGGCGTCGCCTATGCATGCCTGGGAATATATGTGCTGACTAACGGCGCTTTCGAGATACTTCAATTGTCGTCCCATAAAATGAATTCTCAGTGCCACTTTTTCAATATTGTGGGGAAAATGTTTGTGTGCCTAATCGTTCATTTTTCTCGTTAGGCGTCGTCTATGCATGCCTGGGAATATATGTGCTGACTAACGGCGCTTTCGAGATACTTCAATTTTCATCGCAATAATGAATTCTCAGTGCCACTTTTTCAATATTGTGGGGAAAATGTTTGTGTGCCTAATCGTTCAATTTTCGCGTTAGGCGTCGTCTATGCATGCCTGGTAATATATCTGCTAAGTAACGGCGCTTTCGAGACACTTCAATTGTCGTCGCATAAAATGAATTCTCAGTGCCACTTTTTCAATGTTGCGGGGAAATTTTTCTGTGCCTAATCGTTCATTTTTCGCGTTAGGCGTCGTCTATGCATGCCTGGTAATATATGTGCTAAGTAACGGCGCTTTCGAGACACTTCAATTGTCGTCGCATAAAATGAATTCTCAGTGCCACTTTTTCAATATTGTGGGGAAAATGTTTGTGTGCCTAATCGTTCATTTTTCGCGTTAGGCGTCGTCTATGCATGCCTGGGAATATATGTGCTGACTAACGGCGCTTTCGAGATACTTCAATTTTCATCGCAATAATGAATTCTCAGTGCCACTTTTTCAATATTGTGGGGAAAATGTTTGTGTGCCTAATCGTTCAATTTTCGCGTTAGGCGTCGTCTATGCATGCCTGGTAATATATCTGCTAAGTAACGGCGCTTTCGAGACACTTCAATTGTCGTCGCATAAAATGAATTCTCAGTGCCACTTTTTCAATGTTGCGGGGAAATTTTTCTGTGCCTAATCGTTTATTTTTCGCGTTAGGCGTCGTCTATGCATGCCTGGGAATATATGTGCTGAGTACCGGCGCTTTCGAGACGCTTCAATTTTCGTCGCAAAAATGAATTCTCAGTGCCACTTTTTCAATATTGTGGGGAAAATGTTTGTGTGCCTAATCGTTCATTTTTCGCGTTAGGCGTCGTCTATGCATGCCTGGGAATATATGTGCTGACTAACGGCGCTTTCGAAACACCTCAATTTTCGTCGCAATAATGAATTCTCAGTGCCACTTTTTCAATGTTGTGGGGAAAATGTTTGTGTGTCTAATCGTTCAATTTTCGCGTTTGGCGCCGTCTATGCATGCCTGGGAATATATGTGCTGACTAACGGCGCTTTCGAGATACTTCAATTTTCGTCGCAATAATGAATTCTCAGTGCCACTTTTTCAATGTTGCGGTGAAAATTTTTGTGTGCCTAATCGTTCAATTTTCGCGTTAGGCGTCGTCTATGCATGCCTGGTAATATATCTGCTAAGTAACGGCGCTTTCGAGACACTTCAATTGTCGTCGCATAAAATGAATTCTCAGTGCCACTTTTTCAATATTGTGGGGAAAATGTTTGTGTGCCTAATCGTTCATTTTTCGCGTTAGGCGTCGTCTATGCATGCCTGGGAATATATGTGCTGACTAACGGCGCTTTCGAGATACTTCAATTGTCGTCGCATAAAATGAATTCTCAGTGCCACTTTTTCAATATTGTGGGGAAAATGTTTGTGTGCCTAATCGTTCATTTTTCGCGTTAGGCGTCGTCTATGCATGCCTGGGAATATATGTGCTGACTAACGGCGCTTTCGAGATACTTCAATTTTCATCGCAATAATGAATTCTCAGTGCCACTTTTTCAATATTGTGGGGAAAATTTTTGTGTGCCTAATCGTCCAATTTTCGCGTTAGGCGTCGTCTATGCATGCCTGGTAATATATCTGCTAAGTAACGGCGCTTTCGAGACACTTCAATTGTCGTCGCATAAAAAGCATTCTCAGTGCCACTTTTTCAATGTTGCGGGGAAATTTTTCTGTGCCTAATCGTTCAATTTTCGCGTTAGGCGTCGTCTATGCATGCCTGGTAATATATCTGCTAAGTAACGGCGCTTTCGAGACACTTCAATTGTCGTCGCATAAAATGAATTCTCAGTGCCACTTTTTCAATATTGTGGGGAAAATGTTTGTGTGCCTAATCGTTCAATTTTCGCGTTAGGCGTCGTCTATGCATGCCTGGGAATATATGTGCTGACTAACGGCGCTTTCGAGATACTTCAATTGTCGTCCCATAAAATGAATTCTCAGTGCCACTTTTTCAATATTGTGGGGAAAATGTTTGTGTGCCTAATCGTTCATTTTTCTCGTTAGGCGTCGTCTATGCATGCCTGGGAATATATGTGCTGACTAACGGCGCTTTCGAGATACTTCAATTTTCATCGCAATAATGAATTCTCAGTGCCACTTTTTCAATATTGTGGGGAAAATGTTTGTGTGCCTAATCGTTCAATTTTCGCGTTAGGCGTCGTCTATGCATGCCTGGTAATATATCTGCTAAGTAACGGCGCTTTCGAGACACTTCAATTGTCGTCGCATAAAATGAATTCTCAGTGCCACTTTTTCAATGTTGCGGGGAAATTTTTCTGTGCCTAATCGTTCATTTTTCGCGTTAGGCGTCGTCTATGCATGCCTGGTAATATATGTGCTAAGTAACGGCGCTTTCGAGACACTTCAATTGTCGTCGCATAAAATGAATTCTCAGTGCCACTTTTTCAATATTGTGGGGAAAATGTTTGTGTGCCTAATCGTTCATTTTTCGCGTTAGGCGTCGTCTATGCATGCCTGGGAATATATGTGCTGACTAACGGCGCTTTCGAGATACTTCAATTTTCATCGCAATAATGAATTCTCAGTGCCACTTTTTCAATGTTGCGGGGAAATTTTTCTGTGCCTAATCGTTCATTTTTCGCGTTAGGCGTCGTCTATGCATGCCTGGGAATATATGTGCTGAGTACCGGCGCTTTCGAGACGCTTCAATTTTCGTCGCAAAAATGAATTCTCAGTGCCACTTTTTCAATATTGTGGGGAAAATGTTTGTGTGCCTAATCCTTCATTTTTCGCGTTAGGCGTCGTCTATGCATGCCTGGGAATATATATGCTGAGTACCGGCGCTTTCGAGACACTTCAATTTTCATCGCAATAATGAAGTCTCAGTGCCACTTTTTCAATGTTGCGGGGAAATTTTTCTGTGCCTAATCGTTCATTTTTCGCGTTAGGCGTCGTCTATGCATGCCTGGTAATATATGTGCTGACTAACGGCGCTTTCGAAACACCTCAATTTTCGTCGCAATAATGAATTCTCAGTGCCACTTTTTCAATGTTGTGGGGAAAATGTTTGTGTGTCTAATCGTTCAATTTTCGCGTTTGGCGCCGTCTATGCATGCCTGGGAATATATATGCTGAGTACCGGCGCTTTCGAGACACTTCAATTTTCGTCGCAAAAATGAAGTCTCAGTGCCACTTTTTCAATGTTGCGGGGAAATTTTTCTGTGCCTAATCGTTCATTTTTCGCGTTAGGCGTCGTCTATGCATGCCTGGGAATATATATGCTGAGTACCGGCGCTTTCGAGACACTTCAATTTTCATCGCAATAATGAAGTCTCAGTGCCACTTTTTCAATGTTGCGGGGAAATTTTTCTGTGCCTAATCGTTCATTTTTCGCGTTAGGCGTCGTCTATGCATGCCTGGTAATATATGTGCTGACTAACGGCGCTTTCGAAACACCTCAATTTTCGTCGCAATAATGAATTCTCAGTGCCACTTTTTCAATGTTGTGGGGAAAATGTTTGTGTGTCTAATCGTTCATTTTTCGCGTTAGGCGTCGTCTATGCATGCCTGGGAATATATATGCTGAGTACCGGCGCTTTCGAGACACTTCAATTTTCATCGCAATAATGAAGTCTCAGTGCCACTTTTTCAATGTTGCGGGGAAATTTTTCTGTGCCTAATCGTTCATTTTTCGCGTTAGGCGTCGTCTATGCATGCCTGGTAATATATGTGCTGACTAACGGCGCTTTCGAGACACTTCAATTGTCGTCGCATAAAATGAATTCTCAGTGCCACTTTTTCAATGTTGCGGGGAAATTTTTCTGTGCCTAATCGTTCATTTTTCGCGTTAGGCGTCGTCTATGCATGCCTGGTAATATATGTGCTAAGTAACGGCGCTTTCGAGACACTTCAATTGTCGTCGCATAAAATGAATTCTCAGTGCCACTTTTTCAATATTGTGGGGAAAATGTTTGTGTGCCTAATCGTTCATTTTTCGCGTTAGGCGTCGTCTATGCATGCCTGGGAATATATGTGCTGACTAACGGCGCTTTCGAAACACCTCAATTTTCGTCGCAATAATGAATTCTCAGTGCCACTTTTTCAATGTTGTGGGGAAAATGTTTGTGTGTCTAATCGTTCAATTTTCGCGTTTGGCGCCGTCTATGCATGCCTGGGAATATATATGCTGAGTACCGGCGCTTTCGAGACACTTCAATTTTCATCGCAATAATGAATTCTCAGTGCCACTTTTTCAATGTTGTGGGGAAAATGTTTGTGTGTCTAATCGTTCATTTTTCGCGTTAGGCGTCGTCTATGCATGCCTGGGAATATATATGCTGAGTACCGGCGCTTTCGAGACACTTCAATTTTCATCGCAATAATGAAGTCTCGGTGCCACTTTTTCAATGTTGCGGGGAAATTTTTCTGTGCCTAATCGTTCATTTTTCGCGTTAGGCGTCGTCTATGCATGCCTGGTAATATATGTGCTGACTAACGGCGCTTTCGAAACACCTCAATTTTCGTCGCAATAATGAATTCTCAGTGCCACTTTTTCAATGTTGTGGGGAAAATGTTTGTGTGTCTAATCGTTCATTTTTCGCGTTACGCGTCGTCTATGCATGCCTGGGAATATATATGCTGAGTACCGGCGCTATCGAGACACTTCAATTTTCATCGCAATAATGAAGTCTCAGTGCCACTTTTTCAATGTTGCGGGGAAATTTTTCTGTGCCTAATCGTTCATTTTTCGCGTTAGGCGTCGTCTATGCATGCCTGGTAATATATGTGCTGACTAACGGCGCTTTCGAAACACCTCAATTTTCGTCGCAATAATGAATTCTCAGTGCCACTTTTTCAATGTTGCGGGGAAATTTTTCTGTGCCTAATCGTTCATTTTTCGCGTTAGGCGTCGTCTATGCATGCCTGGTAATATATGTGCTAAGTAACGGCGCTTTCGAGACGCTTCAATTGTCGTCGCATAAAATGAATTCTCAGTGCCACTTTTTCAATATTGTGGGGAAAATGTTTGTGTGCCTAATCGTTCATTTTTCGCGTTAGGCGTCGTCTATGCATGCCTGGGAATATATATGCTGAGTACCGGCGCTTTCGAGACACTTCAATTTTCATCGCAATAATGAAGTCTCAGTGCCACTTTTTCAATGTTGCGGGGAAATTTTTCTGTGCCTAATCGTTCATTTTTCGCGTTAGGCGTCGTCTATGCGTGCCTGGGAATATATGTGCTGACTAACGGCGCTTTCGAAACACCTCAATTTTCGTCGCAATAATGAATTCTCAGTGCCACTTTTTCAATGTTGTGGGGAAAATGTTTGTGTGCCTAATCGTTCATTTTTCGCGTTAGGCGGCGTCTATGCATGCCTGGGAATATATGTGCTGACTAACGGCGCTTTCGAGATACTTCAATTTTCATCGCAATAATGAATTCTCAGTGCCACTTTTTCAATGTTGCGGGGAAATTTTTCTGTGCCTAATCGTTCAATTTTCGCGTTAGGCGTCGTCTATGCATGCCTGGTAATATATCTGCAAAGTAACGGCGCTTTCGAGACACTTCAATTGTCGTCGCATCAAATGAATTCTCAGTGCCACTTTTTCAATATTGTGGGGAAAATGTTTGTGTGCCTAATCGTTCATTTTTCGCGTTAGGCGTCGTCTATGCATGCCTGGGAATATATGTGCTGACTAACGGCGCTTTCGAGATACTTCAATTTTCATCGCAATAATGAATTCTCAGTGCCACTTTTTCAATATTGTGGGGAAAATGTTTGTGTGCCTAATCGTTCAATTTTCGCGTTAGGCGTCGTCTATGCATGCCTGGTAATATATCTGCTAAGTAACGGCGCTTTCGAGACACTTCAATTGTCGTCGCATAAAATGAATTCTCAGTGCCACTTTTTCAATGTTGCGGGGAAATTTTTCTGTGCCTAATCGTTCATTTTTCGCGTTAGGCGTCGTCTATGCATGCCTGGTAATATATGTGCTAAGTAACGGCGCTTTCGAGACACTTCAATTGTCGTCGCATAAAATGAATTCTCAGTGCCACTTTTTCAATATTGTGGGGAAAATGTTTGTGTGCCTAATCGTTCATTTTTCGCGTTAGGCGTCGTCTATGCATGCCTGGGAATATATGTGCTGACTAACGGCGCTTTCGAGATACTTCAATTTTCATCGCAATAATGAATTCTCAGTGCCACTTTTTCAATGTTGCGGGGAAATTTTTCTGTGCCTAATCGTTCATTTTTCGCGTTAGGCGTCGTCTATGCATGCCTGGGAATATATGTGCTGAGTACCGGCGCTTTCGAGACGCTTCAATTTTCGTCGCAAAAATGAATTCTCAGTGCCACTTTTTCAATATTGTGGGGAAAATGTTTGTGTGCCTAATCGTTCATTTTTTGCGTTAGGCGTCGTCTATGCATGCCTGGGAATATATGTGCTGACTAACGGCGCTTTCGAAACACCTCAATTTTCGTCGCAATAATGAATTCTCAGTGCCACTTTTTCAATGTTGTGGGGAAAATGTTTGTGTCCCTAATCGCTCATTTTTCGCGTTAGGCGTCGTCTATGCATGCCTGGTAATATATCTGCTAAGTAACGGCGCTTTCGAGACACTTCAATTGTCGTCGCATAAAATGAATTCTCAGTGCCACTTTTTCAATATTGTGGGGAAAATGTTTGTGTGCCTAATCGTTCATTTTTCGCGTTAGGCGTCGTCTATGCATGCCTGGGAATATATGTGCTGACTAACGGCGCTTTCGAGATACTTCAATTTTCATCGCAATAATGAATTCTCAGTGCCACATTTTCAATATTGTGGGGAAAATTTTTGTGTGCCTAATCGTTCAATTTTCGCGTTAGGCGTCGTCTATGCATGCCTGGTAATATATCTGCTAAGTAACGGCGCTTTCGAGACACTTCAATTGTCGTCGCATAAAAAGCATTCTCAGTGCCACTTTTTCAATGTTGCGGGGAAATTTTTCTGTGCCTAATCGTTCAATTTTCGCGTTAGGCGTCGTCTATGCATGCCTGGTAATATATCTGCTAAGTAACGGCGCTTTCGAGACACTTCAATTGTCGTCGCATAAAATGAATTCTCAGTGCCACTTTTTCAATATTGTGGGGAAAATGTTTGTGTGCCTAATCGTTCAATTTTCGCGTGAGGCGTCGTCTATGCATGCCTGGGAATATATGTGCTGACTAACGGCGCTTTCGAGATACTTCAATTTTCATCGCAATAATGAATTCTCAGTGCCACTTTTTCAATGTTGCGGGGAAATTTTTCTGTGCCTAATCGTTCATTTTTCGCGTTAGGCGTCGTCTATGCATGCCTGGGAATATATGTGCTGAGTACCGGCGCTTTCGAGACGCTTCAATTTTCGTCGCAAAAATGAATTCTCAGTGCCACTTTTTCAATATTGTGGGGAAAATGTTTGTGTGCCTAATCCTTCATTTTTCGCGTTAGGCGTCGTCTATGCATGCCTGGGAATATATATGCTGAGTACCGGCGCTTTCGAGACACTTCAATTTTCATCGCAATAATGAAGTCTCAGTGCCACTTTTTCAATGTTGCGGGGAAATTTTTCTGTGCCTAATCGTTCATTTTTCGCGTTAGGCGTCGTCTATGAATGCCTGGTAATATATGTGCTGACTAACGGCGCTTTCGAAACACCTCAATTTTCGTCGCAATAATGAATTCTCAGTGCCACTTTTTCAATGTTGTGGGGAAAATGTTTGTGTGTCTAATCGTTCAATTTTCGCGTTTGGCGCCGTCTATGCATGCCTGGGAATATATATGCTGAGTACCGGCGCTTTCGAGACACTTCAATTTTCGTCGCAAAAATGAAGTCTCAGTGCCACTTTTTCAATGTTGCGGGGAAATTTTTCTGTGCCTAATCGTTCATTTTTCGCGTTAGGCGTCGTCTATGCATGCCTGGGAATATATATGCTGAGTACCGGCGCTTTCGAGACACTTCAATTTTCATCGCAATAATGAAGTCTCAGTGCCACTTTTTCAATGTTGCGGGGAAATTTTTCTGTGCCTAATCGTTCATTTTTCGCGTTAGGCGTCGTCTATGCATGCCTGGTAATATATGTGCTGACTAACGGCGCTTTCGAAACACCTCAATTTTCGTCGCAATAATGAATTCTCAGTGCCACTTTTTCAATGTTGTGGGGAAAATGTTTGTGTGTCTAATCGTTCATTTTTCGCGTTAGGCGTCGTCTATGCATGCCTGGGAATATATATGCTGAGTACCGGTGCTTTCGAGACACTTCAATTTTCATCGCAATAATGAAGTCTCAGTGCCACTTTTTCAATGTTGCGGGGAAATTTTTCTGTGCCTAATCGTTCATTTTTCGCGTTAGGCGTCGTCTATGCATGCCTGGTAATATATGTGCTAAGTAACGGCGCTTTCGAGACGCTTCAATTGTCGTCGCATAAAATGAATTCTCAGTGCCACTTTTTCAATATTGTGGGGAAAATGTTTGTGTGCCTAATCGTTCATTTTTCGCGTTAGGCGTCGTCTATGCATGCCTGGGAATATATATGCTGAGTACCGGCGCTTTCGAGACACTTCAATTTTCATCGCAATAATGAAGTCTCAGTGCCACTTTTTCAATGTTGCGGGGAAATTTTTCTGTGCCTAATCGTTCATTTTTCGCGTTAGGCGTCGTCTATGCGTGCCTGGGAATATATGTGCTGACTAACGGCGCTTTCGAAACACCTCAATTTTCGTCGCAATAATGAATTCTCAGTGCCACTTTTTCAATGTTGTGGGGAAAATGTTTGTGTGTCTAATCGTTCAATTTTCGCGTTTGGCGCCATCTATGCATGCCTGGGAATATATATGCTGAGTACCGGCGCTTTCGAGACACTTCAATTTTCGTCGCAAAAATGAATTCTCAATGCCACTTTTTCAGTGTTGTGGGGAAAATTTTTGTGTGTCTAATCGTTCAATTTTCGCGTTTGGCGCCGTCTATGCATGCCTGGGAATATATGTGCTGAGTACCGGCGCTTTCGATACACCTCAATTTTAGTCGGGAAATGAATTATGAGTGCCACTTTTTCAATGTTGTGGCGAAAAGTTTTGTGTGCCTAATCGTTCATTTTTCGCGTTAGGCGGCGTCTATGCATGCCTGGGAATATAAGTGCTGAGTACCGGCGCTTTCGAGACACTTCAATTTTCGTCGCAAAAATGAATTCTCAATGCCACTTTTTCAATGTTGTGGGGAAAATGTTTGTGTCCCTAATCGCTCATTTTTCGCGTTAGGCGTCGTCTATGCATGCCTGGGAATATATGTGCTGACTAACGGCGCTTTCGATACACCTCAATTTTAGTCGGGAAATGAATTATGAGTGCCACTTTTTCAATGTTGTGGCGAAAAGTTTTGTGTGCCTAATCGTTCATTTTTCGCGTTAGGCGGCGTCTATGCATGCCTGGGAATATAAGTTCTGAGTACCGGCGCTTTCGAGACACTTCCATTTTCGTCGCAAAAATGAATTCTCAATGCCCCTTTTTCAATGTTGTGGGGGAAACTTTTGTGTGTCTAATCGTTCAATTTTCGCGTTAGGCGTCGTCTATGCATGCCTGGTAATATATGTGCTAAGTAACGGCGCTTTCGAGACACTTCAATTGTCGTCGCATAAAATGAATTCTCAGTGCCACTTTTTCAATATTGTGGGGAAAATGTTTGTGTGCCTAATCGTTCATTTTTCGCGTTAGGCGTCGTCTATGCATGCCTGGGAATATATGTGCTGACTAACGGCGCTTTCGAGATACTTCAATTTTCATCGCAATAATGAATTCTCAGTGCCACTTTTTCAATGTTGCGGGGAAATTTTTCTGTGCCTAATCGTTCATTTTTCGCGTTAGGCGTCGTCTATGCATGCCTGGGAATATATGTGCTGAGTACCGGCGCTTTCGAGACACTTCAATTGTCGTCGCATAAAAAGCATTCTCAGTGCCACTTTTTCAATGTTGCGGGGAAATTTTTCTGTGCCTAATCGTTCAATTTTCGCGTTAGGCGTCGTCTATGCATGCCTGGTAATATATCTGCTAAGTAACGGCGCTTTCGAGACACTTCAATTGTCGTCGCATAAAATGAATTCTCAGTGCCACTTTTTCAATATTGTGGGGAAAATGTTTGTGTGCCTAATCGTTCAATTTTCGCGTGAGGCGTCGTCTATGCATGCCTGGGAATATATGTGCTGACTAACGGCGCTTTCGAGATACTTCAATTTTCATCGCAATAATGAATTCTCAGTGCCACTTTTTCAATGTTGCGGGGAAATTTTTCTGTGCCTAATCGTTCATTTTTCGCGTTAGGCGTCGTCTATGCATGCCTGGGAATATATGTGCTGAGTACCGGCGCTTTCGAGACGCTTCAATTTTCGTCGCAAAAATGAATTCTCAGTGCCACTTTTTCAATATTGTGGGGAAAATGTTTGTGTGCCTAATCCTTCATTTTTCGCGTTAGGCGTCGTCTATGCATGCCTGGGAATATATATGCTGAGTACCGGCGCTTTCGAGACACTTCAATTTTCATCGCAATAATGAAGTCTCAGTGCCACTTTTTCAATGTTGCGGGGAAATTTTTCTGTGCCTAATCGTTCATTTTTCGCGTTAGGCGTCGTCTATGAATGCCTGGTAATATATGTGCTGACTAACGGCGCTTTCGAAACACCTCAATTTTCGTCGCAATAATGAATTCTCAGTGCCACTTTTTCAATGTTGTGGGGAAAATGTTTGTGTGTCTAATCGTTCAATTTTCGCGTTTGGCGCCGTCTATGCATGCCTGGGAATATATATGCTGAGTACCGGCGCTTTCGAGACACTTCAATTTTCGTCGCAAAAATGAAGTCTCAGTGCCACTTTTTCAATGTTGCGGGGAAATTTTTCTGTGCCTAATCGTTCATTTTTCGCGTTAGGCGTCGTCTATGCATGCCTGGGAATATATATGCTGAGTACCGGCGCTTTCGAGACACTTCAATTTTCATCGCAATAATGAAGTCTCAGTGCCACTTTTTCAATGTTGCGGGGAAATTTTTCTGTGCCTAATCGTTCATTTTTCGCGTTAGGCGTCGTCTATGCATGCCTGGTAATATATGTGCTGACTAACGGCGCTTTCGAAACACCTCAATTTTCGTCGCAATAATGAATTCTCAGTGCCACTTTTTCAATGTTTTGGGGAAAATGTTTGTGTGTCTAATCGTTCATTTTTCGCGTTAGGCGTCGTCTATGCATGCCTGGGAATATATATGCTGAGTACCGGCGCTTTCGAGACACTTCAATTTTCATCGCAATAATGAAGTCTCAGTGCCACTTTTTCAATGTTGCGGGGAAATTTTTCTGTGCCTAATCGTTCATTTTTCGCGTTAGGCGTCGTCTATGCATGCCTGGTAATATATGTGCTAAGTAACGGCGCTTTCGAGACGCTTCAATTGTCGTCGCATAAAATGAATTCTCAGTGCCACTTTTCAATATTGTGGGGAAAATGTTTGTGTGCCTAATCGTTCATTTTTCGCGTTAGGCGTCGTCTATGCATGCCTGGGAATATATATGCTGAGTACCGGCGCTTTCGAGACACTTCAATTTTCATCGCAATAATGAAGTCTCAGTGCCACTTTTTCAATGTTGCGGGGAAATTTTTCTGTGCCTAATCGTTCATTTTTCGCGTTAGGCGTCGTCTATGCGTGCCTGGGAATATATGTGCTGACTAACGGCGCTTTCGAAACACCTCAATTTTCGTCGCAATAATGAATTCTCAGTGCCACTTTTTCAATGTTGTGGGGAAAATGTTTGTGTGTCTAATCGTTCAATTTTCGCGTTTGGCGCCATCTATGCATGCCTGGGAATATATATGCTGAGTACCGGCGCTTTCGAGACACTTCAATTTTCGTCGCAAAAATGAATTCTCAATGCCACTTTTTCAGTGTTGTGGGGAAAATTTTTGTGTGTCTAATCGTTCAATTTTCGCGTTTGGCGCCGTCTATGCATGCCTGGGAATATATGTGCTGAGTACCGGCGCTTTCGATACACCTCAATTTTAGTCGGGAAATGAATTATGAGTGCCACTTTTTCAATGTTGTGGCGAAAAGTTTTGTGTGCCTAATCGTTCATTTTTCGCGTTAGGCGGCGTCTATGCATGCCTGGGAATATAAGTGCTGAGTACCGGCGCTTTCGAGACACCTCAATTTTAGTCGGGAAATGAATTATGAGTGCCACTTTTTCAATGTTGTGGGGAAAAGTTTTGTGTGCCTAATCGTTCAATTTTCGCGTTTGGCGCCGTCTATGCATGCCTGGGAATATATGTGCTGAGTACCGGCGCTTTCGATACACCTCAATTTTAGTCGGGAAATGAATTATGAGTGCCACTTTTTCAATGTTGTGGCGAAAAGTTTTGTGTGCCTAATCGTTCATTTTTCGCGTTAGGCGGCGTCTATGCATGCCTGGGAATATAAGTGCTGAGTACCGGCGCTTTCGAGACACTTCAATTTTCGTCGCAAAAATGAATTCTCAATGCCACTTTTTCAATGTTGTGGGGAAAATGTTTGTGTCCCTAATCGCTCATTTTTCGCGTTAGGCGTCGTCTATGCATGCCTGGGAATATATGTGCTGACTAACGGCGCTTTCGATACACCTCAATTTTAGTCGGGAAATGAATTATGAGTGCCACTTTTTCAATGTTGTGGCGAAAAGTTTTGTGTGCCTAATCGTTCATTTTTCGCGTTAGGCGGCGTCTATGCATGCCTGGGAATATAAGTTCTGAGTACCGGCGCTTTCGAGACACTTCCATTTTCGTCGCAAAAATGAATTCTCAATGCCCCTTTTTCAATGTTGTGGGGGAAACTTTTGTGTGTCTAATCGTTCAATTTTCGCGTTAGGCGTCGTCTATGCATGCCTGGTAATATATGTGCTAAGTAACGGCGCTTTCGAGACACTTCAATTGTCGTCGCATAAAATGAATTCTCAGTGCCACTTTTTCAATATTGTGGGGAAAATGTTTGTGTGCCTAATCGTTCATTTTTCGCGTTAGGCGTCGTCTATGCATGCCTGGGAATATATGTGCTGACTAACGGCGCTTTCGAGATACTTCAATTTTCATCGCAATAATGAATTCTCAGTGCCACTTTTTCAATGTTGCGGGGAAATTTTTCTGTGCCTAATCGTTCATTTTTCGCGTTAGGCGTCGTCTATGCATGCCTGGGAATATATGTGCTGAGTACCGGCGCTTTCGAGACACTTCAATTGTCGTCGCATAAAAAGCATTCTCAGTGCCACTTTTTCAATGTTGCGGGGAAATTTTTCTGTGCCTAATCGTTCATTTTCGCGTTAGGCGTCGTCTATGCATGCCTGGTAATATATCTGCTAAGTAACGGCGCTTTCGAGACACTTCAATTGTCGTCGCATAAAATGAATTCTCAGTGCCACTTTTTCAATATTGTGGGGAAAATGTTTGTGTGCCTAATCGTTCAATTTTCGCGTGAGGCGTCGTCTATGCATGCCTGGGAATATATGTGCTGACTAACGGCGCTTTCGAGATACTTCAATTTTCATCGCAATAATGAATTCTCAGTGCCACTTTTTCAATGTTGCGGGGAAATTTTTCTGTGCCTAATCGTTCATTTTTCGCGTTAGGCGTCGTCTATGCATGCCTGGGAATATATGTGCTGAGTACCGGCGCTTTCGAGACGCTTCAATTTTCGTCGCAAAAATGAATTCTCAGTGCCACTTTTTCAATATTGTGGGGAAAATGTTTGTGTGCCTAATCCTTCATTTTTCGCGTTAGGCGTCGTCTATGCATGCCTGGGAATATATATGCTGAGTACCGGCGCTTTCGAGACACTTCAATTTTCATCGCAATAATGAAGTCTCAGTGCCACTTTTTCAATGTTGCGGGGAAATTTTTCTGTGCCTAATCGTTCATTTTTCGCGTTAGGCGTCGTCTATGAATGCCTGGTAATATATGTGCTGACTAACGGCGCTTTCGAAACACCTCAATTTTCGTCGCAATAATGAATTCTCAGTGCCACTTTTTCAATGTTGTGGGGAAAATGTTTGTGTGTCTAATCGTTCAATTTTCGCGTTTGGCGCCGTCTATGCATGCCTGGGAATATATATGCTGAGTACCGGCGCTTTCGAGACACTTCAATTTTCGTCGCAAAAATGAAGTCTCAGTGCCACTTTTTCAATGTTGCGGGGAAATTTTTCTGTGCCTAATCGTTCATTTTTCGCGTTAGGCGTCGTCTATGCATGCCTGGGAATATATATGCTGAGTACCGGCGCTTTCGAGACACTTCAATTTTCATCGCAATAATGAAGTCTCAGTGCCACTTTTTCAATGTTGCGGGGAAATTTTTCTGTGCCTAATCGTTCATTTTTCGCGTTAGGCGTCGTCTATGCATGCCTGGTAATATATGTGCTGACTAACGGCGCTTTCGAAACACCTCAATTTTCGTCGCAATAATGAATTCTCAGTGCCACTTTTTCAATGTTTTGGGGAAAATGTTTGTGTGTCTAATCGTTCATTTTTCGCGTTAGGCGTCGTCTATGCATGCCTGGGAATATATATGCTGAGTACCGGCGCTTTCGAGACACTTCAATTTTCATCGCAATAATGAAGTCTCAGTGCCACTTTTTCAATGTTGCGGGGAAATTTTTCTGTGCCTAATCGTTCATTTTTCGCGTTAGGCGTCGTCTATGCATGCCTGGTAATATATGTGCTAAGTAACGGCGCTTTCGAGACGCTTCAATTGTCGTCGCATAAAATGAATTCTCAGTGCCACTTTTCAATATTGTGGGGAAAATGTTTGTGTGCCTAATCGTTCATTTTTCGCGTTAGGCGTCGTCTATGCATGCCTGGGAATATTTATGCTGAGTACCGGCGCTTTCGAGACACTTCAATTTTCATCGCAATAATGAAGTCTCAGTGCCACTTTTTCAATGTTGCGGGGAAATTTTTCTGTGCCTAATCGTTCATTTTTCGCGTTAGGCGTCGTCTATGCGTGCCTGGGAATATATGTGCTGACTAACGGCGCTTTCGAAACACCTCAATTTTCGTCGCAATAATGAATTCTCAGTGCCACTTTTTCAATGTTGTGGGGAAAATGTTTGTGTGTCTAATCGTTCAATTTTCGCGTTTGGCGCCATCTATGCATGCCTGGGAATATATATGCTGAGTACCGGCGCTTTCGAGACACTTCAATTTTCGTCGCAAAAATGAATTCTCAATGCCACTTTTTCAGTGTTGTGGGGAAAATTTTTGTGTGTCTAATCGTTCAATTTTCGCGTTTGGCGCCGTCTATGCATGCCTGGGAATATATGTGCTGAGTACCGGCGCTTTCGATACACCTCAATTTTAGTCGGGAAATGAATTATGAGTGCCACTTTTTCAATGTTGTGGCGAAAAGTTTTGTGTGCCTAATCGTTCATTTTTCGCGTTAGGCGGCGTCTATGCATGCCTGGGAATATAAGTGCTGAGTACCGGCGCTTTCGAGACACTTCAATTTTCGTCGCAAAAATGAATTCTCAATGCCACTTTTTCAATGTTGTGGGGAAAATGTTTGTGTCCCTAATCGCTCATTTTTCGCGTTAGGCGTCGTCTATGCATGCCTGGGAATATATGTGCTGACTAACGGCGCTTTCGATACACCTCAATTTTAGTCGGGAAATGAATTATGAGTGCCACTTTTTCAATGTTGTGGCGAAAAGTTTTGTGTGCCTAATCGTTCATTTTTCGCGTTAGGCGGCGTCTATGCATGCCTGGGAATATAAGTTCTGAGTACCGGCGCTTTCGAGACACTTCCATTTTCGTCGCAAAAATGAATTCTCAATGCCCCTTTTTCAATGTTGTGGGGGAAACTTTTGTGTGTCTAATCGTTCAATTTTCGCGTTAGGCGTCGTCTATGCATGCCTGGTAATATATGTGCTAAGTAACGGCGCTTTCGAGACACTTCAATTGTCGTCGCATAAAATGAATTCTCAGTGCCACTTTTTCAATATTGTGGGGAAAATGTTTGTGTGCCTAATCGTTCATTTTTCGCGTTAGGCGTCGTCTATGCATGCCTGGGAATATATGTGCTGACTAACGGCGCTTTCGAGATACTTCAATTTTCATCGCAATAATGAATTCTCAGTGCCACTTTTTCAATGTTGCGGGGAAATTTTTCTGTGCCTAATCGTTCATTTTTCGCGTTAGGCGTCGTCTATGCATGCCTGGGAATATATGTGCTGAGTACCGGCGCTTTCGAGACGCTTCAATTTTCGTCGCAAAAATGAATTCTCAATGCCACTTTTTCAGTGTTGTGGGGAAAATTTTTGTGTGTCTAATCGTTCAATTTTCGCGTTTGGCGCCGTCTATGCATGCCTGGGAATATATGTGCTGAGTACCGGCGCTTTCGATACACCTCAATTTTAGTCGGGAAATGAATTATGAGTGCCACTTTTTCAATGTTGTGGGGAAAAGTTTTGTGTGCCTAATCGTTCAATTTTCGCGTTTGGCGCCGTCTATGCATGCCTGGGAATATATGTGCTGAGTACCGGCGCTTTCGATACACCTCAATTTTAGTCGGGAAATGAATTATGAGTGCCACTTTTTCAATGTTGTGGGGAAAAGTTTTGTGTGCCTAATCGTTCATTTTTCGCGTTAGGCGGCGTCTATGCATGCCTGGGAATATAAGTGCTGAGTACCGGCGCTTTCGAGACACTTCAATTTTCATCGCAATAATGAAGTCTCAGTGCCACTTTTTCAATGTTGCGGGGAAATTTTTCTGTGCCTAATCGTTCATTTTTCGCGTTAGGCGTCGTCTATGCATGCCTGGTAATATATGTGCTAAGTAACGGCGCTTTGGAGACACTTCAATTGTCGTCGCATAAAATGAATTCTCAGTGCCACTTTTTCAATATTGTGGGGAAAATGTTTGTGTGCCTAATCGTTCATTTTTCGCGTTAGGCGTCGTCTATGCATGCCTGGGAATATATGTGCTGACTAACGGCGCTTTCGAGACACATCAATTTTCGTCGCAAAAATGAATTCTCAATGCCACTTTTTCAGTGTTGTGGGGAAAATTTTCTGTGCCTAATCGTTCATTTTTCGCGTTAGGCGTCGTCTATGCATGCCTGGTAATATATGTGCTAAGTAACGGCGCTTTCGAGACGCTTCAATTGTCGTCGCATAAAATGAATTCTCAGTGCCACTTTTTCAATATTGTGGGGAAAATGTTTGTGTGCCTAATCGTTCATTTTTCGCGTTAGGCGTCGTCTATGCATGCCTGGGAATATATGTGCTGACTAACGGCGCTTTCGAGACACTTCAATTTTCGTCGCAATAATGAATTCTCAGTGCCACTTTTTCAATGTTGTGGGGAAAATGTTTGTGTCCCTAATCGCTCATTTTTCGCGTTAGGCGTCGTCTATGCATGCCTGGGAATATATGTGCTGACTAACGGCGCTTTCGAGATACTTCAATTTTCGTCGCAATAATGAATTCTCAGTGCCACTTTTTCAATGTTGCGGTGAAAATTTTTGTGTGCCTAATCGTTCAATTTTCGCGTTAGGCGTCGTCTATGCATGCCTGGTAATATATCTGCTAAGTAACGGCGCTTTCGAGACACTTCAATTGTCGTCGCATAAAATGAATTCTCAGTGCCACTTTTTCAATATTGTGGGGAAAATGTTTGTGTGCCTAATCGTTCATTTTTCGCGTTAGGCGTCGTCTATGCATGCCTGGGAATATATGTGCTGACTAACGGCGCTTTCGAGATACTTCAATTGTCGTCGCATAAAATGAATTCTCAGTGCCACTTTTTCAATATTGTGGGGAAAATGTTTGTGTGCCTAATCGTTCATTTTTCGCGTTAGGCGTCGTCTATGCATGCCTGGGAATATATGTGCTGACTAACGGCGCTTTCGAGATACTTCAATTTTCATCGCAATAATGAATTCTCAGTGCCACTTTTTCAATATTGTGGGGAAAATTTTTGTGTGCCTAATCGTTCAATTTTCGCGTTAGGCGTCGTCTATGCATGCCTGGTAATATATCTGCTAAGTAACGGCGCTTTCGAGACACTTCAATTGTCGTCGCATAAAAAGCATTCTCAGTGCCACTTTTTCAATGTTGCGGGGAAATTTTTCTGTGCCTAATCGTTCAATTTTCGCGTTAGGCGTCGTCTATGCATGCCTGGTAATATATCTGCTAAGTAACGGCGCTTTCGAGACACTTCAATTGTCGTCGCATAAAATGAATTCTCAGTGCCACTTTTTCAATATTGTGGGGAAAATGTTTGTGTGCCTAATCGTTCAATTTTCGCGTGAGGCGTCGTCTATGCATGCCTGGGAATATATGTGCTGACTAACGGCGCTTTCGAGATACTTCAATTTTCATCGCAATAATGAATTCTCAGTGCCACTTTTTCAATGTTGCGGGGAAATTTTTCTGTGCCTAATCGTTCATTTTTCGCGTTAGGCGTCGTCTATGCATGCCTGGGAATATATGTGCTGAGTACCGGCGCTTTCGAGACGCTTCAATTTTCGTCGCAAAAATGAATTCTCAGTGCCACTTTTTCAATATTGTGGGGAAAATGTTTGTGTGCCTAATCCTTCATTTTTCGCGTTAGGCGTCGTCTATGCATGCCTGGGAATATATATGCTGAGTACCGGCGCTTTCGAGACACTTCAATTTTCATCGCAATAATGAAGTCTCAGTGCCACTTTTTCAATGTTGCGGGGAAATTTTTCTGTGCCTAATCGTTCATTTTTCGCGTTAGGCGTCGTCTATGAATGCCTGGTAATATATGTGCTGACTAACGGCGCTTTCGAAACACCTCAATTTTCGTCGCAATAATGAATTCTCAGTGCCACTTTTTCAATGTTGTGGGGAAAATGTTTGTGTGTCTAATCGTTCAATTTTCGCGTTTGGCGCCGTCTATGCATGCCTGGGAATATATATGCTGAGTACCGGCGCTTTCGAGACACTTCAATTTTCGTCGCAAAAATGAAGTCTCAGTGCCACTTTTTCAATGTTGCGGGGAAATTTTTCTGTGCCTAATCGTTCATTTTTCGCGTTAGGCGTCGTCTATGCATGCCTGGGAATATATATGCTGAGTACCGGCGCTTTCGAGACACTTCAATTTTCATCGCAATAATGAAGTCTCAGTGCCACTTTTTCAATGTTGCGGGGAAATTTTTCTGTGCCTAATCGTTCATTTTTCGCGTTAGGCGTCGTCTATGCATGCCTGGTAATATATGTGCTGACTAACGGCGCTTTCGAAACACCTCAATTTTCGTCGCAATAATGAATTCTCAGTGCCACTTTTTCAATGTTGTGGGGAAAATGTTTGTGTGTCTAATCGTTCATTTTTCGCGTTAGGCGTCGTCTATGCATGCCTGGGAATATATATGCTGAGTACCGGTGCTTTCGAGACACTTCAATTTTCATCGCAATAATGAAGTCTCAGTGCCACTTTTTCAATGTTGCGGGGAAATTTTTCTGTGCCTAATCGTTCATTTTTCGCGTTAGGCGTCGTCTATGCATGCCTGGTAATATATGTGCTAAGTAACGGCGCTTTCGAGACGCTTCAATTGTCGTCGCATAAAATGAATTCTCAGTGCCACTTTTTCAATATTGTGGGGAAAATGTTTGTGTGCCTAATCGTTCATTTTTCGCGTTAGGCGTCGTCTATGCATGCCTGGGAATATATATGCTGAGTACCGGCGCTTTCGAGACACTTCAATTTTCATCGCAATAATGAAGTCTCAGTGCCACTTTTTCAATGTTGCGGGGAAATTTTTCTGTGCCTAATCGTTCATTTTTCGCGTTAGGCGTCGTCTATGCGTGCCTGGGAATATATGTGCTGACTAACGGCGCTTTCGAAACACCTCAATTTTCGTCGCAATAATGAATTCTCAGTGCCACTTTTTCAATGTTGTGGGGAAAATGTTTGTGTGTCTAATCGTTCAATTTTCGCGTTTGGCGCCATCTATGCATGCCTGGGAATATATATGCTGAGTACCGGCGCTTTCGAGACACTTCAATTTTCGTCGCAAAAATGAATTCTCAATGCCACTTTTTCAGTGTTGTGGGGAAAATTTTTGTGTGTCTAATCGTTCAATTTTCGCGTTTGGCGCCGTCTATGCATGCCTGGGAATATATGTGCTGAGTACCGGCGCTTTCGATACACCTCAATTTTAGTCGGGAAATGAATTATGAGTGCCACTTTTTCAATGTTGTGGCGAAAAGTTTTGTGTGCCTAATCGTTCATTTTTCGCGTTAGGCGGCGTCTATGCATGCCTGGGAATATAAGTGCTGAGTACCGGCGCTTTCGAGACACTTCAATTTTCGTCGCAAAAATGAATTCTCAATGCCACTTTTTCAATGTTGTGGGGAAAATGTTTGTGTCCCTAATCGCTCATTTTTCGCGTTAGGCGTCGTCTATGCATGCCTGGGAATATATGTGCTGACTAACGGCGCTTTCGATACACCTCAATTTTAGTCGGGAAATGAATTATGAGTGCCACTTTTTCAATGTTGTGGCGAAAAGTTTTGTGTGCCTAATCGTTCATTTTTCGCGTTAGGCGGCGTCTATGCATGCCTGGGAATATATGTGCTGACTAACGGCGCTTTCGAAACACCTCAATTTTCGTCGCAATAATGAATTCTCAGTGCCACTTTTTCAATGTTGTGGGGAAAATGTTTGTGTGTCTAATCGTTCAATTTTCGCGTTTGGCGCCGTCTATGCATGCCTGGGAATATATATGCTGAGTACCGGCGCTTTCGAGACACTTCAATTTTCGTCGCAAAAATGAAGTCTCAGTGCCACTTTTTCAATGTTGCGGGGAAATTTTTCTGTGCCTAATCGTTCATTTTTCGCGTTAGGCGTCGTCTATGCATGCCTGGGAATATATATGCTGAGTACCGGCGCTTTCGAGACACTTCAATTTTCATCGCAATAATGAAGTCTCAGTGCCACTTTTTCAATGTTGCGGGGAAATTTTTCTGTGCCTAATCGTTCATTTTTCGCGTTAGGCGTCGTCTATGCATGCCTGGTAATATATGTGCTGACTAACGGCGCTTTCGAAACACCTCAATTTTCGTCGCAATAATGAATTCTCAGTGCCACTTTTTCAATGTTGTGGGGAAAATGTTTGTGTGTCTAATCGTTCATTTTTCGCGTTAGGCGTCGTCTATGCATGCCTGGGAATATATATGCTGAGTACCGGTGCTTTCGAGACACTTCAATTTTCATCGCAATAATGAAGTCTCAGTGCCACTTTTTCAATGTTGCGGGGAAATTTTTCTGTGCCTAATCGTTCATTTTTCGCGTTAGGCGTCGTCTATGCATGCCTGGTAATATATGTGCTGACTAACGGCGCTTTCGAAACACCTCAATTTTCGTCGCAATAATGAATTCTCAGTGCCACTTTTTCAATGTTGTGGGGAAAATGTTTGTGTGTCTAATCGTTCATTTTTCGCGTTAGGCGTCGTCTATGCATGCCTGGGAATATATATGCTGAGTACCGGCGCTTTCGAGACACTTCAATTTTCATCGCAATAATGAAGTCTCAGTGCCACTTTTTCAATGTTGCGGGGAAATTTTTCTGTGCCTAATCGTTCATTTTTCGCGTTAGGCGTCGTCTATGCATGCCTGGTAATATATGTGCTGACTAACGGCGCTTTCGAAACACCTCAATTTTCGTCGCAAAAATGAAGTCTGAGTGCCACTTTTTCAATGTTGCGGGGAAATTTTTCTGTGCCTAATCGTTCATTTTTCGCGTTAGGCGTCGTCTATGCATGCCTGGGAATATATATGCCGAGTACCGGCGCTTTCGAGACACTTCAATTTTCATCGCAATAATGAAGTCTCAGTGCCACTTTTTCAATGTTGCGGGGAAATTTTTCTGTGCCTAATCGTTCATTTTTCGCGTTAGGCGTCGTCTATGCATGCCTGGTAATATATGTGCTGACTAACGGCGCTTTCGAAACACCTCAATTTTCGTCGCAATAATGAATTCTCAGTGCCACTTTTTCAATATTGTGGGGAAAATGTTTGTGTGCCTAATCGTTCATTTTTCGCGTTAGGCGTCGTCTATGCATGCCTGGGAATATATATGCTGAGTACCGGCGCTTTCGAGACACTTCAATTTTCATCGCAATAATGAAGTCTCAGTGCCACTTTTTCAATGTTGCGGGGAAATTTTTCTGTGCCTAATCGTTCATTTTTCGCGTTAGGCGTCGTCTATGCGTGCCTGGGAATATATGTGCTGACTAACGGCGCTTTCGAAACACCTCAATTTTCGTCGCAATAATGAATTCTCAGTGCCACTTTTTCAATGTTGTGGGGAAAATGTTTGTGTGTCTAATCGTTCAATTTTCGCGTTTGGCGCCATCTATGCATGCCTGGGAATATATATGCTGAGTACCGGCGCTTTCGAGACACTTCAATTTTCGTCGCAAAAATGAATTCTCAATGCCACTTTTTCAGTGTTGTGGGGAAAATTTTTGTGTGTCTAATCGTTCAATTTTCGCGTTTGGCGCCGTCTATGCATGCCTGGGAATATATGTGCTGAGTACCGGCGCTTTCGATACACCTCAATTTTAGTCGGGAAATGAATTATGAGTGCCACTTTTTCAATGTTGTGGCGAAAAGTTTTGTGTGCCTAATCGTTCATTTTTCGCGTTAGGCGGCGTCTATGCATGCCTGGGAATATAAGTGCTGAGTACCGGCGCTTTCGAGACACTTCAATTTTCGTCGCAAAAATGAATTCTCAATGCCACTTTTTCAATGTTGTGGGGAAAATGTTTGTGTCCCTAATCGCTCATTTTTCGCGTTAGGCGTCGTCTATGCATGCCTGGGAATATATGTGCTGACTAACGGCGCTTTCGATACACCTCAATTTTAGTCGGGAAATGAATTATGAGTGCCACTTTTTCAATGTTGTGGCGAAAAGTTTTGTGTGCCTAATCGTTCATTTTTCGCGTTAGGCGGCGTCTATGCATGCCTGGGAATATAAGTTCTGAGTACCGGCGCTTTCGAGACACTTCCATTTTCGTCGCAAAAATGAATTCTCAATGCCCCTTTTTCAATGTTGTGGGGGAAACTTTTGTGTGTCTAATCGTTCAATTTTCGCGTTAGGCGTCGTCTATGCATGCCTGGTAATATATGTGCTAAGTAACGGCGCTTTCGAGACACTTCAATTGTCGTCGCATAAAATGAATTCTCAGTGCCACTTTTTCAATATTGTGGGGAAAATGTTTGTGTGCCTAATCGTTCATTTTTCGCGTTAGGCGTCGTCTATGCATGCCTGGGAATATATGTGCTGACTAACGGCGCTTTCGAGATACTTCAATTTTCATCGCAATAATGAATTCTCAGTGCCACTTTTTCAATGTTGCGGGGAAATTTTTCTGTGCCTAATCGTTCATTTTTCGCGTTAGGCGTCGTCTATGCATGCCTGGGAATATATGTGCTGAGTACCGGCGCTTTCGAGACACTTCAATTGTCGTCGCATAAAAAGCATTCTCAGTGCCACTTTTTCAATGTTGCGGGGAAATTTTTCTGTGCCTAATCGTTCAATTTTCGCGTTAGGCGTCGTCTATGCATGCCTGGTAATATATCTGCTAAGTAACGGCGCTTTCGAGACACTTCAATTGTCGTCGCATAAAATGAATTCTCAGTGCCACTTTTTCAATATTGTGGGGAAAATGTTTGTGTGCCTAATCGTTCAATTTTCGCGTGAGGCGTCGTCTATGCATGCCTGGGAATATATGTGCTGACTAACGGCGCTTTCGAGATACTTCAATTTTCATCGCAATAATGAATTCTCAGTGCCACTTTTTCAATGTTGCGGGGAAATTTTTCTGTGCCTAATCGTTCATTTTTCGCGTTAGGCGTCGTCTATGCATGCCTGGGAATATATGTGCTGAGTACCGGCGCTTTCGAGACGCTTCAATTTTCGTCGCAAAAATGAATTCTCAGTGCCACTTTTTCAATATTGTGGGGAAAATGTTTGTGTGCCTAATCCTTCATTTTTCGCGTTAGGCGTCGTCTATGCATGCCTGGGAATATATATGCTGAGTACCGGCGCTTTCGAGACACTTCAATTTTCATCGCAATAATGAAGTCTCAGTGCCACTTTTTCAATGTTGCGGGGAAATTTTTCTGTGCCTAATCGTTCATTTTTCGCGTTAGGCGTCGTCTATGAATGCCTGGTAATATATGTGCTGACTAACGGCGCTTTCGAAACACCTCAATTTTCGTCGCAATAATGAATTCTCAGTGCCACTTTTTCAATGTTGTGGGGAAAATGTTTGTGTGTCTAATCGTTCAATTTTCGCGTTTGGCGCCGTCTATGCATGCCTGGGAATATATATGCTGAGTACCGGCGCTTTCGAGACACTTCAATTTTCGTCGCAAAAATGAAGTCTCAGTGCCACTTTTTCAATGTTGCGGGGAAATTTTTCTGTGCCTAATCGTTCATTTTTCGCGTTAGGCGTCGTCTATGCATGCCTGGGAATATATATGCTGAGTACCGGCGCTTTCGAGACACTTCAATTTTCATCGCAATAATGAAGTCTCAGTGCCACTTTTTCAATGTTGCGGGGAAATTTTTCTGTGCCTAATCGTTCATTTTTCGCGTTAGGCGTCGTCTATGCATGCCTGGTAATATATGTGCTGACTAACGGCGCTTTCGAAACACCTCAATTTTCGTCGCAATAATGAATTCTCAGTGCCACTTTTTCAATGTTGTGGGGAAAATGTTTGTGTGTCTAATCGTTCATTTTTCGCGTTAGGCGTCGTCTATGCATGCCTGGGAATATATATGCTGAGTACCGGCGCTTTCGAGACACTTCAATTTTCATCGCAATAATGAAGTCTCAGTGCCACTTTTTCAATGTTGCGGGGAAATTTTTCTGTGCCTAATCGTTCATTTTTCGCGTTAGGCGTCGTCTATGCATGCCTGGTAATATATGTGCTAAGTAACGGCGCTTTCGAGACGCTTCAATTGTCGTCGCATAAAATGAATTCTCAGTGCCACTTTTTCAATATTGTGGGGAAAATGTTTGTGTGCCTAATCGTTCATTTTTCGCGTTAGGCGTCGTCTATGCATGCCTGGGAATATATATGCTGAGTACCGGCGCTTTCGAGACACTTCAATTTTCATCGCAATAATGAAGTCTCAGTGCCACTTTTTCAATGTTGCGGGGAAATTTTTCTGTGCATAATCGTTCATTTTTCGCGTTAGGCGTCGTCTATGCGTGCCTGGGAATATATGTGCTGACTAACGGCGCTTTCGAAACACCTCAATTTTCGTCGCAATAATGAATTCTCAGTGCCACTTTTTCAATGTTGTGGGGAAAATGTTTGTGTGTCTAATCGTTCAATTTTCGCGTTTGGCGCCATCTATGCATGCCTGGGAATATATATGCTGAGTACCGGCGCTTTCGAGACACTTCAATTTTCGTCGCAAAAATGAATTCTCAATGCCACTTTTTCAGTGTTGTGGGGAAAATTTTTGTGTGTCTAATCGTTCAATTTTCGCGTTTGGCGCCGTCTATGCATGCCTGGGAATATATGTGCTGAGTACCGGCGCTTTCGATACACCTCAATTTTAGTCGGGAAATGAATTATGAGTGCCACTTTTTCAATGTTGTGGCGAAAAGTTTTGTGTGCCTAATCGTTCATTTTTCGCGTTAGGCGGCGTCTATGCATGCCTGGGAATATAAGTGCTGAGTACCGGCGCTTTCGAGACACTTCAATTTTCGTCGCAAAAATGAATTCTCAATGCCACTTTTTCAATGTTGTGGGGAAAATGTTTGTGTCCCTAATCGCTCATTTTTCGCGTTAGGCGTCGTCTATGCATGCCTGGGAATATATGTGCTGACTAACGGCGCTTTCGATACACCTCAATTTTAGTCGGGAAATGAATTATGAGTGCCACTTTTTCAATGTTGTGGCGAAAAGTTTTGTGTGCCTAATCGTTCATTTTTCGCGTTAGGCGGCGTCTATGCATGCCTGGGAATATAAGTTCTGAGTACCGGCGCTTTCGAGACACTTCCATTTTCGTCGCAAAAATGAATTCTCAATGCCCCTTTTTCAATGTTGTGGGGGAAACTTTTGTGTGTCTAATCGTTCAATTTTCGCGTTAGGCGTCGTCTATGCATGCCTGGTAATATATGTGCTAAGTAACGGCGCTTTCGAGACACTTCAATTGTCGTCGCATAAAATGAATTCTCAGTGCCACTTTTTCAATATTGTGGGGAAAATGTTTGTGTGCCTAATCGTTCATTTTTCGCGTTAGGCGTCGTCTATGCATGCCTGGGAATATATGTGCTGACTAACGGCGCTTTCGAGATACTTCAATTTTCATCGCAATAATGAATTCTCAGTGCCACTTTTTCAATGTTGCGGGGAAATTTTTCTGTGCCTAATCGTTCATTTTTCGCGTTAGGCGTCGTCTATGCATGCCTGGGAATATATGTGCTGAGTACCGGCGCTTTCGAGACGCTTCAATTTTCGTCGCAAAAATGAATTCTCAATGCCACTTTTTCAGTGTTGTGGGGAAAATTTTTGTGTGTCTAATCGTTCAATTTTCGCGTTTGGCGCCGTCTATGCATGCCTGGGAATATATGTGCTGAGTACCGGCGCTTTCGATACACCTCAATTTTAGTCGGGAAATGAATTATGAGTGCCACTTTTTCAATGTTGTGGGGAAAAGTTTTGTGTGCCTAATCGTTCAATTTTCGCGTTTGGCGCCGTCTATGCATGCCTGGGAATATATGTGCTGAGTACCGGCGCTTTCGATACACCTCAATTTTAGTCGGGAAATGAATTATGAGTGCCACTTTTTCAATGTTGTGGGGAAAAGTTTTGTGTGCCTAATCGTTCATTTTTCGCGTTAGGCGGCGTCTATGCATGCCTGGGAATATAAGTGCTGAGTACCGGCGCTTTCGAGACACTTCAATTTTCATCGCAATAATGAAGTCTCAGTGCCACTTTTTCAATGTTGCGGGGAAATTTTTCTGTGCCTAATCGTTCATTTTTCGCGTTAGGCGTCGTCTATGCATGCCTGGTAATATATGTGCTAAGTAACGGCGCTTTGGAGACACTTCAATTGTCGTCGCATAAAATGAATTCTCAGTGCCACTTTTTCAATATTGTGGGGAAAATGTTTGTGTGCCTAATCGTTCATTTTTCGCGTTAGGCGTCGTCTATGCATGCCTGGGAATATATGTGCTGACTAACGGCGCTTTCGAGACACATCAATTTTCGTCGCAAAAATGAATTCTCAATGCCACTTTTTCAGTGTTGTGGGGAAAATTTTCTGTGCCTAATCGTTCATTTTTCGCGTTAGGCGTCGTCTATGCATGCCTGGTAATATATGTGCTAAGTAACGGCGCTTTCGAGACGCTTCAATTGTCGTCGCATAAAATGAATTCTCAGTGCCACTTTTTCAATATTGTGGGGAAAATGTTTGTGTGCCTAATCGTTCATTTTTCGCGTTAGGCGTCGTCTATGCATGCCTGGGAATATATGTGCTGACTAACGGCGCTTTCGAGACACTTCAATTTTCATCGCAAAATTGAATTCTCAATGCCACTTTTTCAATGTTGTGGGGAAAATTTTTGTGTGTCTAATCGTTCAATTTTCGCGTTAGGCGTCGTCTATGCATGCCTGGTAATATATGTGCTAAGTAACGGCGCTTTCGAGACACTTCAATTGTCGTCGCATAAAATGAATTCTCAGTGCCACTTTTTCAATATTGTGGGGAAAATTTTTCTGTGCCTAATCGTTCATTTTTCGCGTTAGGCGTCGTCTATGCATGCCTGGTAATATATGTGCTAAGTAACGGCGCTTTCGAGACACTTCAATTGTCGTCGCATAAAATGAATTCTCAGTGCCACTTTTTCAATATTGTGGGGAAAATGTTTGTGTGCCTAATCGTTCATTTTTCGCGTTAGGCGTCGTCTTTGCATGCCTGGGAATGTATGTGCTGACTAACGGCGCTTTCGAGACACTTCAATTTTCGTCGCAAAATTGAATTCTCAATGCCACTTTTTCAATGTTGTGGGGAAAATTTTTGTGTGTCTAATCGTTCAATTTTCGCGTTTGGCGCCGTCATGCATGCCTGGGAATATATGTGCTGAATACCGGCGCTTTCGATACGCCTCAATTTTAGTCCGGAAATGAATTCTCAGTGCCACTTTTTCAATGTTGTGGGGAAAATGTTTGTGTGCCTAATCGTTCATTTTTCGCGTTAGGCGGCGTCTATGCATGCCTGGGAATATAAATGCTGAGTACCGGCGCTTTCGACACACTTCAATTTTCGTCGCAAAAATGAATTCTCAATGCCACTTTTTCAGTTTTGTGGGGAAAATTTTTGTGTGTCTAATCGTTCAATTTTCGCGTTTGGCGCCGTCTATGCATGCCTGGGAATATATGTGCTGAGTACCGGCGCTTTCGATACACCTCAATTTTAGTCCGGAAATGAATTCTCAGTGCCACTTTTTCAATGTTGTGGGGAAAATGTTTGTGTGCCTAATCGTTCATTTTTCGCGTTAGGCGGCGTCTATGCATGCCTGGGAATATAAGTGCTGAGTACCGGCGCTTTCGAGACACTTCAATTTTCGTCGCAAAAATGAATTCTCAATGCCACTTTTTCAATGTTGTGGGGAAAATGTTTGTGTGTCTAATCGTTCAATTTTCGCGTTTGGCGCCGTCTATGCATGCCTGGGAGTATATGTGCTGAGTAACGGCGCTTTCGAGACACATCAATTTTCGTCGCAAAAATGAATTCTCAATGCCACTTTTTCAGTGTTGTGGGGAAAATTTTCTGTGCCTAATCGTTCATTTTTCGCGTTAGGCGTCGTCTATGCATGCCTGGTAATATATGTGCTAAGTAACGGCGCTTTCGAGACGCTTCAATTGTCGTCGCATAAAATGAATTCTCAGTGCCACTTTTTCAATGTTGTGGGGAAAATGTTTGTGTGCCTAATCGTTCATTTTTCGCGTTAGGCGGCGTCTATGCATGCCTGGGAATATAAATGCTGAGTACCGGCGCTTTCGACACACTTCAATTTTCGTCGCAAAAATGAATTCTCAATGCCACTTTTTCAGTTTTGTGGGGAAAATTTTTGTGTGTCTAATCGTTCAATTTTCGCGTTTGGCGCCGTCTATGCATGCCTGGGAATATATGTGCTGAGTACCGGCGCTTTCGATACACCTCAATTTTAGTCCGGAAATGAATTCTCAGTGCCACTTTTTCAATGTTGTGGGGAAAATGTTTGTGTGCCTAATCGTTCATTTTTCGCGTTAGGCGGCGTCTATGCATGCCTGGTAATATATGTGCTAAGTAACGGCGCTTTCGAGACGCTTCAATTGTCGTCGCATAAAATGAATTCTCAGTGCCACTTTTTCAATGTTGTGGGGAAAATGTTTGTGTGCCTAATCGTTCATTTTTCGCGTTAGGCGGCGTCTATGCATGCCTGGGAATATAAATGCTGAGTACCGGCGCTTTCGACACACTTCAATTTTCGTCGCAAAAATGAATTCTCAATGCCACTTTTTCAGTTTTGTGGGGAAAATTTTTGTGTGTCTAATCGTTCAATTTTCGCGTTTGGCGCCGTCTATGCATGCCTGGGAATATATGTGCTGAGTACCGGCGCTTTCGATACACCTCAATTTTAGTCCGGAAATGAATTCTCAGTGCCACTTTTTCAATGTTGTGGGGAAAATGTTTGTGTGCCTAATCGTTCATTTTTCGCGTTAGGCGGCGTCTATGCATGCCTGGGAATATAAGTGCTGAGTACCGGCGCTTTCGAGACACTTCAATTTTCGTCGCAAAAATGAATTCTCAATGCCACTTTTTCAATGTTGTGGGGAAAATGTTTGTGTGTCTAATCGTTCAATTTTCGCGTTAGGCGTCGTCTATGCATGCCTGGGAATATAGGTGCTGACTAACGGCGCTTTCGAGACACATCAATTTTCGTCGCAAAAATGAATTCTCAATGCCACTTTTTCAGTGTTGTGGGGAAAATTTTCTGTGCCTAATCGTTCATTTTTCGCGTTAGGCGTCGTCTATGCATGCCTGGTAATATATGTGCTAAGTAACGGCGCTTTCGAGACGCTTCAATTGTCGTCGCATAAAATGAATTCTCAGTGCCACTTTTTCAATATTGTGGGGAAAATGTTTGTGTGCCTAATCGTTCATTTTTCGCGTTAGGCGCCGTGTATGCATGCCTGGGAATATATGTGCTGAGTACCGGCGCTTTCGATACACCTCAATTTTAGTCGGGAAATGATTTCTCAGTGCCACTTTTTCAATGTTGTGGGGAAAATGTTTGTGTGTCTAATCGTTCAATTTTCGCGTTAGGCGTCGTCTATGCATGCCTGGTAATATATGTGCTAAGTAACGGCGCTTTCGAGACACTTCAATTGTCGTCGCATAAAATGAATTCTCAGTGCCACTTTTTCAATGTTGTGGGGAAAATTTTTGTGTGCCTAATCGTTCATTTTTCGCGTTAGGCGTCGTCTTTGCATGCTAGGGAATATATGTGCTGAGTACCGGCGCTTTCGATACACCTCAATTTTAGTCGGGAAATGAATTCTCAGTGCCACTTTTTCAATGTTGTGGGGAAAATGTTTGTGTGTCTAATCGTTCAATTTTCGCGTTAGGCGTCGTCTATGCATGCCTGGTAATATATGTGCTAAGTAACGGCGCTTTCGAGACACTTCAATTGTCGTCGCATAAAATGAATTCTCAGTGCCACTTTTTCAATGTTGTGGGGAAAATGTTTGTGTGTCTAATCGTTCAATTTTCGCGTTTGGCGCCGTCTATGCATGCCTGGGAATATATGTGCTGAGTACCGGCGCTTTCGATACACCTCAATTTTAGTCGGGAAATGAATTATGAGTGCCACTTTTTCAATGTTGTGGGGAAAAGTTTTGTGTGCCTAATCGTTCAATTTTCGCGTTTGGCGCCGTCTATGCATGCCTGGGAATATATGGGCTGAGTACCGGCGCTTTCGATACACCTCAATTTTAGTCGGGAAATGAATTATGAGTGCCACTTTTTCAATGTTGTGGGGAAAAGTTTTGTGTGCCTAATCGTTCATTTTTCGCGTTAGGCGGCGTCTATGCATGCCTGGGAATATAAGTGCTGAGTACCGGCGCTTTCGAGACACTTCAATTTTCATCGCAATAATGAAGTCTCAGTGCCACTTTTTCAATGTTGCGGGGAAATTTTTCTGTGCCTAATCGTTCATTTTTCGCGTTAGGCGTCGTCTATGCATGCCTGGTAATATATGTGCTAAGTAACGGCGCTTTGGAGACACTTCAATTGTCGTCGCATAAAATGAATTCTCAGTGCCACTTTTTCAATATTGTGGGGAAAATGTTTGTGTGCCTAATCGTTCATTTTTCGCGTTAGGCGTCGTCTATGCATGCCTGGGAATATATGTGCTGACTAACGGCGCTTTCGAGACACATCAATTTTCGTCGCAAAAATGAATTCTCAATGCCACTTTTTCAGTGTTGTGGGGAAAATTTTCTGTGCCTAATCGTTCATTTTTCGCGTTAGGCGTCGTCTATGCATGCCTGGTAATATATGTGCTAAGTAACGGCGCTTTCGAGACGCTTCAATTGTCGTCGCATAAAATGAATTCTCAGTGCCACTTTTTCAATATTGTGGGGAAAATGTTTGTGTGCCTAATCGTTCATTTTTCGCGTTAGGCGTCGTCTATGCATGCCTGGGAATATATGTGCTGACTAACGGCGCTTTCGAGACACTTCAATTTTCATCGCAAAATTGAATTCTCAATGCCACTTTTTCAATGTTGTGGGGAAAATTTTTGTGTGTCTAATCGTTCAATTTTCGCGTTAGGCGTCGTCTATGCATGCCTGGTAATATATGTGCTAAGTAACGGCGCTTTCGAGACACTTCAATTTTCATCGCAAAATTGAATTCTCAATGCCACTTTTTCAATGTTGTGGGGAAAATTTTTGTGTGTCTAATCGTTCAATTTTCGCGTTTGGCGCCGTCATGCATGCCTGGGAATATATGTGCCGAATACCGGCGCTTTCGATACACCTCAATTTTAGTCCGGAAATGAATTCTCAGTGCCACTTTTTCAATGTTGTGGGGAAAATGTTTGTGTGCCTAATCGTTCATTTTTCGCGTTAGGCGGCGTCTATGCATGCCTGGGAATATAAATGCTGAGTACCGGCGCTTTCGAGACACTTCAATTTTCGTCGCAAAAATGAATTCTCAATGCCACTTTTTCAATGTTGTGGGGAAAATGTTTGTGTGTCTAATCGTTCAATTTTCGCGTTTGGCGCCGTCTGTGCATGCCTGGGAGTATATGTGCTGAGTAACGGCGCTTTCGAGACACTTCAATTGTCGTCGCATAAAATGAATTCTCAGTGCCACTTTTTCAATATTGTGGGGAAAATGTTTGTGTGCCTAATCGTTCATTTTTCGCGTTAGGCGTCGTCTATGCATGCCTGGGAATATAGGTGCTGACTAACGGCGCTTTCGAGACACATCAATTTTCGTCGCAAAAATGAATTCTCAATGCCACTTTTTCAGTGTTGTGGGGAAAATTTTCTGTGCCTAATCGTTCATTTTTCGCGTTAGGCGTCGTCTATGCATGCCTGGTAATATATGTGCTAAGTAACAGCGCTTTCGAGACGCTTCAATTGTCGTCGCATAAAATGAATTCTCAGTGCCACTTTTTCAACATTGTGGGGAAAATGTTTGTGTGCCTAATCGTTCATTTTTCGCGTTAGGCGCCGTGTATGCATGCCTGGGAATATATGTGCTGAGTACCGGCGCTTTCGAGACACTTCAATTTTCGTCGCAAAAATGAATTCTCAATGCCACTTTTTCAGTGTTGTGGGGAAAATTTTTGTGTGTCTAATCGTTCAATTTTCGCGTTTGGCGCCGTCTATGCATGCCTGGGAATATATGTGCTGAGTACCGGCGCTTTCGATACACCTCAATTTTAGTCGGGAAATGATTTCTCAGTGCCACTTTTTCAATGTTGTGGGGAAAATGTTTGTGTGTCTAATCGTTCAATTTTCGCGTTAGGCGTCGTCTATGCATGCCTGGTAATATATGTGCTAAGTAACGGCGCTTTCGAGACACTTCAATTGTCGTCGCATAAAATGAATTCTCAGTGCCACTTTTTCAATGTTGTGGGGAAAATTTTTGTGTGCCTAATCGTTCATTTTTCGCGTTAGGCGTCGTCTTTGCATGCTAGGGAATATATGTGCTGAGTACCGGCGCTTTCGATACACCTCAATTTTAGTCGGGAAATGAATTCTCAGTGCCACTTTTTCAATGTTGTGGGGAAAATGTTTGTGTGTCTAATCGTTCAATTTTCGCGTTAGGCGTCGTCTATGCATGCCTGGTAATATATGTGCTAAGTAACGGCGCTTTCGAGACACTTCAATTGTCGTCGCATAAAATGAATTCTCAGTGCCACTTTTTCAATGTTGTGGGGAAAATGTTTGTGTGTCTAATCGTTCAATTTTCCCGTTTGGCGCCGTCTATGCATGCCTAGGAATATATGTGCTGAGTACCGGCGCTTTCGATACACCTCAATTTTAGTCGGGAAATGAATTCTCAGTGCCACTTTTTCAATGTTGTGGGGAAAATGTTTGTGTGTCTAATCGTTCAATTTTCGCGTTAGGCGTCGTCTATGCATGCCTGGTAATATATGTGCTGAGTACCGGCGCTTTCGATACACCTCAATTTTAGTCCGGAAATGAATTCTCAGTGCCACTTTTTCAATGTTGTGGGGAAAATGTTTGTGTGCCTAATCGTTCATTTTTCGCGTTAGGCGTCGTCTATGCATGCCTGGGAATATATGTGCTGACTAACGGCGCTTTCGAGATACTTCAATTTTCGTCGCAATAATGAATTCTCAGTGCCACTTTTTCAATGTTGTGGGGAAAATTTTTGTGTGTCTAATCGTTCAATTTTCGCGTTTGGCGCCGTCTATGCATGCCTGGGAATATATGTGCTGAGTACCGGCGCTTTCGATACACCTCAATTTTAGTCCGGAAATGAATTCTCAGTGCCACTTTTTCAATGTTGTGGGGAAAATGTTTGTGTGCCTAATCGTTCATTTTTCGCGTTAGGCGTCGTCTATGCATGCCTGGGAATATATGTGCTGACTAACGGCGCTTTCGAGATACTTCAATTTTCGTCGCAATAATGAATTCTCAGTGCCACTTTTTCAATGTTGTGGGGAAAATTTTTGTGTGTCTAATCGTTCAATTTTCGCGTTTGGCGCCGTCTATGCATGCCTGGGAATATAAGTGCTGAGTACCGGCGCTTTCGAGATACTTCAATTTTCGTCGCAATAATGAATTCTCAGTGCCACTTTTTCAATGTTGTGGGGAAAATTTTTGTGTGTCTAATCGTTCAATTTTCGCGTTTGGCGCCGTCTATGCATGCCTGGGAATATATGTGCTGAGTACCGGCGCTTTCGATACACCTCAATTTTAGTCCGGAAATGAATTCTCAGTGCCACTTTTTCAATGTTGTGGGGAAAATGTTTGTGTGCCTAATCGTTCATTTTTCGCGTTAGGCGTCGTCTATGCATGCCTGGGAATATATGTGCTGACTAACGGCGCTTTCGAGATACTTCAATTTTCGTCGCAATAATGAATTCTCAGTGCCACTTTTTCAATGTTGTGGGGAAAATTTTTGTGTGTCTAATCGTTCAATTTTCGCGTTTGGCGCCGTCTATGCATGCCTGGGAATATATGTGCTGAATACCGGCGCTTTCGATACACCTCAATTTTAGTCCGGAAATGAATTCTCAGTGCCACTTTTTCAATGTTGTGGGGAACATTTTTGTGTGTCTAATCGTTCAATTTTCGCGTTTGGCGCCGTCTATGCATGCCTGGGAATATATGTGCTGAGTACCGGCGCTTTCGATACACCTCAATTTTAGTCCGGAAAAGAATTCTCAATGCCACTTTTTCAATGTTGTGGGGAAAATTTTTGTGTGTCTAATCGTTCAATTTTCGCGTTTGGCGCCGTCTATGCATGCCTGGGAATATATGTGCTGAGTACCGGCGCTTTCGATACACCTGAATTTTAGTCCGGAAATGAATTCTCAGTGCCACTTTTTCAATGTTGTGGGGAAAATGTTTGTGTGCCTAATCGTTCATTTTTCGCGTTAGGCGTCGTCTATGCATGCCTGGGAATATATGTGCTGACTAACGGCGCTTTCGAGATACTTCAATTTTCGTCGCAATAATGAATTCTCAGTGCCACTTTTTCAATGTTGTGGGGAAAATTTTTGTGTGTCTAATCGTTCAATTTTCGCGTTTGGCGCCGTCTATGCATGCCTGGGAATATATGTGCTGAGTACCGGCGCTTTCGATACACCTCAATTTTAGTCCGGAAATGAATTCTCAGTGCCACTTTTTCAATGTTGTGGGGAAAATGTTTGTGTGCCTAATCGTTCATTTTTCGCGTTAGGCGGCGTCTATGCATGCCTGGGAATATAAGTGCTGAGTACCGGCGCTTTCGAGACACTTCAATTTTCGTCGCAATAATGAATTCTCAGTGCCACTTTTTCAATGTTGTGGGGAAAATTTTTGTGTGTCTAATCGTTCAATTTTCGCGTTTGGCGCCGTCTATGCATGCCTGGGAATATATGTGCTGAGTACCGGCGCTTTCGATACACCTCAATTTTAGTCCGGAAATGAATTCTCAGTGCCACTTTTTCAATGTTGTGGGGAAAATGTTTGTGTGTCTAATCGTTCAATTTTCGCGTTTGGCGCCGTCTATGCATGCCTGGGAATATATGTGCTGAGTACCGGCGCTTTCGATACACCTCAATTTTAGTCCGGAAATGAATTCTCAGTGCCACTTTTTCAATGTTGTGGGGAAAATTTTTGTGTGTCTAATCGTTCAATTTTCGCGTTTGGCGCCGTCTATGCATGCCTGGGAATATATGTGCTGAGTACCGGCGCTTTCGATACACCTCAATTTTAGTCCGGAAATGAATTCTCAGTGCCACTTTTTTCAATGTTGTGGGGAAAATGTTTGTGTGCCTAATCGTTCATTTTTCGCGTTAGGCGGCGTCTATGCATGCCTGGGAATATAAGTGCTGAGTACCGGCGCTTTCGAGACACTTCAATTTTCGTCGCAAAAATGAAATCTCAATGCCACTTTTTCAATGTTGTGGGGAAAATGTTTGTGTGTCTAATCGTTCAATTTTCCCGTTTGGCGCCGTCTATGCATGCCTAGGAATATATGTGCTGAGTACCGGCGCTTTCGAGACACTTCAATTTTCGTCGCAAAAATGAATTCTCAACGCCACTTTTTCAGTGTTGTGGGGAAAATTTTTGTGTGTCTAATCGTTCAATTTTCGCCTTTGGCGCCATCTATGCATGCCTGGGAGTATATGTGCTGAGTAACGGCGCTTTCGAGACACTTCAATTGTCGTCGCATAAAATGAATTCTCAGTGCCACTTTTTCAATATTGTGGGGAAAATGTTTGTGTGCCTAATCGTTCATTTTTCGCGTTAGGCGTCGTCTATGCATGCCTGGGAATATATGTGCTGACTAACGGCGCTTTCGAGACACTTCAATTTTCATCGCAATAATGAAGTCTCCATGCCACTTTTTCAATGTTGCGGGGAAATTTTTCTGTGCCTAATCGTTCATTTTTCGCGTTAGGCGTCGTCTATGCATGCCTGGTAATATATGTGCTAAGTAACGGCGCTTTCGAGACACTTCAATTGTCGTCGCATAAAATGAATTCTCAGTGCCACTTTTTCAATATTGTGGGGAAAATGTTTGTGTGCCTAATCGTTCATTTTTCGCGTTAGGCGCCGTCTATGCATGCCTAGGAATATATGTGCTGAGTACCGGCGCTTTCGAGACACTTCAATTTTCGTCGCAAAAATGAATTCTCAACGCCACTTTTTCAGTGTTGTGGGGAAAATTTTTGTGTGTCTAATCGTTCAATTTTCGCCTTTGGCGCCATCTATGCATGCCTGGGAGTATATGTGCTGAGTAACGGCGCTTTCGAGACACTTCAATTGTCGTCGCATAAAATGAATTCTCAGTGCCACTTTTTCAATATTGTGGGGAAAATGTTTGTGTCCCTAATCGTTCATTTTTCGCGTTAGGCGTCGTCTATGCATGCCTGGGAATATATGTGCTGACTAACGGCGCTTTCGAGACACTTCAATTTTCATCGCAATAATGAAGTCTCCATGCCACTTTTTCAATGTTGCGGGGAAATTTTTCTGTGCCTAATCGTTCATTTTTCGCGTTAGGCGTCGTCTATGCATGCCTGGTAATATATGTGCTAAGTAACGGCGCTTTCGAGACACTTCAATTGTCGTCGCATAAAATGAATTCTCAGTGCCACTTTTTCAATATTGTGGGGAAAATGTTTGTGTGCCTAATCGTTCATTTTTCGCGTTAGGCGCCGTCTATGCATGCCTGGGAATACATGTGCTGAGTACCGGCGCTTTCGAGACACTTCAATTTTCGTCGCAAAAATGAATTCTCAATGCCACTTTTTCAGTGTTGTGGGGAAAATTTTTGTGTGTCTAATCGTTCAATTTTCGCGTTTAGCGCCGTCTATGCATGCCTGGGAATATATGTGCTGAGTACCGGCGCTTTCGATACACCTCAATTTTAGTCGGGAAATGAATTCTCAGTGCCACTTTTTCAATGTTGTGGGGAAAATGTTTGTGTGTCTAATCGTTCAATTTTCGCGTTAGGCGTCGTCTATGCATGCCTGGTAATATATGTGCTAAGTAACGGCGCTTTCGAGACACTTCAATTGTCGTCGCATAAAATGAATTCTCAGTGCCACTTTTTCAATATTGTGGGGAGAATGTTTGTGTGCCTAATCGTTCATTTTTCGCGTAAGGCGTCGTCTTTGCATGCCTGGGAATATATGTGCTGACTAACGGCGCTTTCGAGACACTTCAATTTTCGTCGCAAAATTGAATTCTCAATGCCACTTTTTCAATGTTGTGGGGAAAATTTTTGTGTGTCTAATCGTTCAATTTTCGCGTTTGGCGCCGTCATGCATGCCTGGGAATATATGTGCTGAGTACCAGCGCTTTCGACACACTTCAATTTTCGTCGCAAAAATGAATTCTCAATGCCACTTTTTCAGTTTTGTGGGGAAAATTTTTGTGTGTCTAATCGTTCAATTTTCGCGTTTGGCGCCGTCTATGCATGCCTGGGAATATATGTGCTGAGTACCGGCGCTTTCGAGATACTTCAATTTTCGTCGCAATAATGAATTCTCTGTGCCACTTTTTCAATGTTGTGGGGAAAATTTTTGTGTGTCTAATCGTTCAATTTTCGCGTTTGGCGCCGTCTATGCATGCCTGGGAATATATGTGCTGAGTACCGGCGCTTTCGATACACCTCAATTTTAGTCCGGAAATGAATTCTCAGTGCCACTTTTTCAATGTTGTGGGGAAAATGTTTGTGTGCCTAATCGTTCATTTTTCGCGTTAGGCGTCGTCTATGCATGCCTGGTAATATATGTGCCAAGTAACGGCGCTTTCGAGACACTTCAATTTTGGTCGCAAAAATGAATTCTCAGCGCAACTTTTTCAATGTTGTGGGGAAAATGTTTCTGTGCCTAATCGTTCATTTTTCGCGTTAGGCGTCGTCTATGCATGCCTCGTAATATATGTGCTAAGTAACGGCGCTTTCGAGACACTTCAATTGTCGTCGCATAAAATGAATTCTCAGTGCCACTTTTTCAATATTGTGGGGAAAATCTTTGTGTCCCTAATCGTTCATTTTTCGCGTTAGGCGTGGTCTATGCATGCCTGGGAATATGTGTGCTGACTAACGGCGCTTTCGAGACACTTCAATTTTCGTCGCAATAATGAATTCTCAGTGCCACTTTTTCAATGTTGTGGGGAAAATGTTTCTGTGCCTAATCGTTCATTTTTCGCGTTAGGCGTCGTCTATGCATGCCTGGTAATATATGTGCTAAGTAACGGCGCTTTCGAGACACTTCAATTGTCGTCGCATAAAATGAATTCTCAGTGCCACTTTTTCAATATTGTGGGGAAAATCTTTGTGTCCCTAATCGTTCATTTTTCGCGTTAGGCGTGGTCTATGCATGCCTGGGAATATGTGTGCTGACTAACGGCGCTTTCGAGACACTTCAATTTTCGTCGCAATAATGAATTCTCAGTGCCACTTTTTCAATGTTGTGGGGAAAATGTTTCTGTGCCTAATCGTTCAATTTTCGCGTTTGGCGCCGCCTATGCATGCCTGGTAATATATGTGCTAAGTAACGGCGCTTTCGAGACACTTCAATTGTCGTCGCATAAAATGAATTCTCAGTGCCACTTTTTCAATGTTGTGGGGAAAATGTTTGTGTGCCTAATCGTTCATTTTTCGCGTTAGGCGTCGTCTATGCATGCCTGGTAATATATGTGCTAAGTAACGGCGCTTTCGAGACACTTCAATTGTCGTCGCATAAAATGAATTCTCAGTGCCACTTTTTCAATGTTGTGGGGAAAATGTTTGTGTGCCTAATCGTTCATTTTTCGCGTTAGGCGTCGTCTATGCATGCCTGGTAATATATGTGCCAAGTAACGGCGCTTTCGAGACATTTCAATTTTGGTCGCAAAAATGAATTCTCAGCGCAACTTTTTCAATGTTGTGGGGAAAATGTTTCTGTGCCTAATCGTTCATTTTTCGCGTTAGGCGTCGTCTATGCATGCCTCGTAATATATGTGCTAAGTAACGGCGCTTTCGAGACACTTCAATTGTCGTCGCATAAAATGAATTCTCAGTGCCACTTTTTCAATATTGTGGGGAAAATCTTTGTGTCCCTAATCGTTCATTTTTCGCGTTAGGCGTGGTCTATGCATGCCTGGGAATATGTGTGCTGACTAACGGCGCTTTCGAGACACTTCAATTTTCGTCGCAATAATGAATTCTCAGTGCCACTTTTTCAATGTTGTGGGGAAAATGTTTCTGTGCCTAATCGTTCATTTTTCGCGTTAGGCGTCGTCTATGCATGCCTGTTAATATATGTGCTAAGTAACGGCGCTTTCGAGACACTTCAATTGTCGTCGCATAAAATGAATTCTCAGTGCCACTTTTTCAGTGTTGTGGGGAAAATTTTTGTGTGTCTAATCGTTCAATTTTCGCGTTTGGCGCCGCCTATGCATACCTGGGAATATATGTGCTGAGTACCGGCGCTTTCGATACACCTCAATTTTAGTCGGGAAATGAATTATGAGTGCCGCTTTTTCAATGTTGTGGGGAAAAGTTTTGTGTGCCTAATCGTTCATTTTTCGCGTTAGGCGGCGTCTATGCATGCCTGGGAATATATGTGCTGATTACCGGCGCTTTCGAGACACTTCAATTTTCGTCGCAAAAATGAATTCTCAATGCCACTTTTTCAATGTTGTGTGGAAAATTTTTGTGTCTAATCGTTCAATTTTGGCGTTTGGCGCCGTCTATGCATGCCTGGGAATATATGTGCTGAGTACCGGCGCTTTCGAAACACCTCAATTTTAGTCGGGAAATGTATTATGAGTGCCACTTTTTCAATGATGTGGGGAAAAGTTTTGTGTGCCTAATCGTTGAATTTTCGCGTTAGGCATCGTCCATGCATGCCTGGGAATATATGTGATGATTACCGGCACTTACGAGACACTTCAATTTTCGTCGCAAAAATGAATTCTCAATGCCAGTTTTTCAATGTTGTGGGGAAAATTTTTGTGTGTCTAATCGTTCAATTTTCGCGTTTGGCACCGTCTATGCATGCCTGGGAGTATATGTGCTGAGTACCGGCGCTTTCGAGACACTTCAATTTTCGTCGCAAAAATGAATTCTCAATGCCACTTTTTCAGTGTTGTGGGGAAAATTTTTGTGTGTCTAATCGTTCAATTTTCGCGTTTGGCGCCGTCTATGCATGCCTGGGAATATATGTGCTGAGTACCGGCGCTTTCTATACACCTCAATTTTAGTCGGGAAATGAATTATGAGTGCCACTTTTTCATTGTTGTGGCGAAAAGTTTTGTGTGCCTAATCGTTCAATTTTCGCGTTTGGCACCGTCTATGCATGCCTGGGAGTATATGTGCTGAGTACTGGCGCTTTCGAAACACCTCAATTTTCGTCGCAATAATGAATTCTCAGTGCCACTTTTTCAATGTTGTGGGGAAAATTTTTGTGTGTCTAATCGTTCAATTTTCGCGTTTGGCACCGTCTATGCATGCCTGGGAGTATATGTGCTGAGTACCGGCGCTTTCGAGACACTTCAATTTTCGTCGCAAAAATGAATTCTCAATGCCACTTTTTCAGTGTTGTGGGGAAAATTTTTGTGTGTCTAATCGTTCAATTTTCGCGTTTGGCGCCGTCTATGCATGCCTGGGAATATATGTGCTGAGTACCGGCGCTTTCTATACACCTCAATTTTAGTCGGGAAATGAATTATGAGTGCCACTTTTTCATTGTTGTGGCGAAAAGTTTTGTGTGCCTAATCGTTCATTTTTCGCGTTAGGCGGCGTCTATGCATGCCTGGGAATATAAGTGCTGAGTACCGGCGCTTTCGAGACACTTCAATTTTCGTCGCAAAAATGAATTCTCAATGCCACTTTTTCAATGTGTTGGGGAAAATGTTTGTGTGTCTAATCGTTCAATTTTCGCGTTTGGCGCCGTCATGCATGCCTGGGAATATATGTGCTGAGTACCGGCGCTTTCGAGACACTTCCATTTTCGTCGCAAAAATGAATTCTCAATGCCCCTTTTTCAATGTTGTGGGGAAAATGTTTGTGTGCCTAATCGTTCATTTTTCGCGTTAGGCGTCGTCTATGCATGCCTGGGAATATATGTGCTGACTAACGGCGCTTTCGAGATACTTCAATTTTCATCGCAATAATGAATTCTCAGTGCCACTTTTTCAATGTTGCGGGGAAATTTTTCTGTGCCTAATCGTTCATTTTTCGCGTTAGGCGTCGTCTATGCATGCCTGGTAATATATGTGCTAAGTAACGGCGCTTTCGAGACACTTCAATTGTCGTCGCATAAAATGAATTCTCAGTGCCACTTTTTCAATATTGTGGGGAAAATGTTTGTGTGCCTAATCGTTCATTTTTCGCGTTAGGCGTCGTCTATGCATGCCTGGGAATATATGTGCTGACTAACGGCGCTTTCGAGATACTTCAATTTTCATCGCAATAATGAATTCTCAGTGCCACTTTTTCAATGTTGCGGGGAAATTTTTCTGTGCCTAATCGTTCATTTTTCGCGTTAGGCGTCGTCTATGCATGCCTGGGAATATATGTGCTGAGTACCGGCGCTTTCGAGACACTTCAATTTTCGTCGCAAAAAGGAATTCTCAATGCCACTTTTTCAGTGTTGTGGGGAAAATTTTTTTGTGTCTAATCGTTCAATTTTCGCGTTTGGCGCCGTCTATGCATGCCTGGGAATATATGTGCTGAGTACCGGCGCTTTCGATACACCTCAATTTTAGTCGGGAAATGAATAATGAGTGCCACTTTTTCAATGTTGTGGGGAAAAGTTTTGTGTGCCTAATCGTTCATTTTTCGTGTTAGGCGGCGTCTATGCATGCCTGGGAATATAAGTGCTGAGTACCGGCGCTTTCGAGACACTTCAATTGTCGTCGGGAAATTAATTATGAGTGCCACTTTTTCAATGTTGTGGGGAAAATTTTGTGTGCCTAATCGTTCATTTCTCGCGTTAGGCGGCATCTATGCATGCCTGGGAATATACGTGCTGAGTACCGGCGCTTTCGAGACACTTCAATTTTCGTCGCAAAAATGAATTCTCAATGCCACTTTTTCAACGTTGTGGGTAAAATTTTTGTGTCTAATCGTTCAATTTTCGCGTTTGGCGCCGTCTATGCATGCCTGGGAATATATGTGCTGAGTACCGGCGCTTTCGAGACACTTCAATTGTCGTCGGGAAATTAATTATGAGTGCCACTTTTTCAATGTTGTGGGGAAAATTTTGTGTGCCTAATCGTTCATTTCTCGCGTTAGGCGGCATCTATGCATGCCTGGGAATATATGTGCTGAGTACTGGCGCTTTCGAAACACCTCAATTTTCATCGCAATAATGAATTCTCAGTGCCACTTTTTCAATGTTGTGGGGAAAATTTTTGTGTGTCTAATCGTTCAATTTTCGCGTTTGCCGCCGTCTATGCATGCCTGGGAATATATGTGCTGAGTACCGGCGCTTTCGATACACCTCAATTTTAGTCCGGAAATGAATTCTCAGTGCCACTTTTTCAATGTTGTGGGGAAAATGTTTGTGTGCCTAATCGTTCATTTTTCGCGTTAGGCGGCGTCTATGCATGCCTGGGAATATATGTGCTAAGTAACGGCGCTTTCGAGACACTTCAATTGTCGTCGCATAAAATGAATTCTCAGTGCCACTTTTTCAATATTGTGGGGAAAATGTTTGTGTGCCTAATCGTTCATTTTTCGCGTTAGGCGTCGTCTTTGCATGCCTGGGAATATATGTGCTGACTAACGGCGCTTTCGAGACACTTCAATTTTCGTCGCAAAAATGAATTCTCAATGCCACTTTTTCAGTGTTGTGGGGAAAATTTTTGTTTGTCTAATCGTTCAATTTTCGCGTTTGGCGCCGTCTATGCATGCCTGCGAGTATATGTGCTGAGTACCGGCGCTTTCGATACACCTCAATTTTAGTCGGGAAATGAATTCTCAGTGCCACTTTTTCAATGTTGTGGGGAAAATGTTTCTGTGCCTAATCGTTCATTTTTCGCGTTAGGCGTCGTCTATGCATGCCTGGTAATATATGTGCTAAGTAACGGCGCTTTCGAGACACTTCAATTGTCGTCGGGAAATTAATTATGAGTGCCACTTTTTCAATGTTGTGGGGAAAATTTTGTGTGCCTAATCGTTCATTTCTCGCGTTAGGCGGCATCTATGCATGCCTGGGAATATACGTGCTGAGTACCGGCGCTTTCGAGACACTTCAATTTTCGTCGCAAAAATGAATTCTCAATGCCACTTTTTCAACGTTGTGGGTAAAATTTTTGTGTCTAATCGTTCAATTTTCGCGTTTGGCGCCGTCTATGCATGCCTGGGAATATATGTGCTGAGTACCGGCGCTTTCGAGACACTTCAATTTTCGTCGCAAAAATGAATTCTCAGTGCCACTTTTTCAATGTTGTGGGGAAAATTTTTGTGTGTCTAATCGTTCATTTCTCGCGTTAGGCATCGTCCATGGATGCCTGGGAATATATGTGCTGAGTACCGGCGCTTTCGAGACACTTCAATTATCGTCGCAAAATTGAATTCTCAATGCCACTTTTTCAATGTTGTGGGGAAAATTATTGTGTGTCTAATCGTTCAATTTTCGCGTTTGGCGCCGTCTATGCATGCCTGGGAATATATGTGCTGAGTACCGGCGCTTTCGAGACACTTCAATTTTCGTCGCAAAAATGAATTCTCAATGCCACTTTTTCAATGTTGTGGGGGAAACTTTTGTGTGTCCAATCGTTCAATTTTCGCGTTCGGCGCCGGCTATGCATGCCTGGGAATATATGTGCTGAGTACCGGCGCTTTCGATACACCTCAATTTTAGTCGGGAAAGGAATTCTCACTGCCACTTTTTCAATGTTGTGGGGAAAATGTTTGTGTGCCTAATCGTTCATTTTTCGCGTTAGGCGTCGTGTATGCATGCCTGGGAATATATGTGCTGACTAACGGCGCTTTCGAGATACTTCAATTTTCGTCGCAATAATGAATTCTCAGTGCCACTTTTTCAATGTTGTGGGGAAAATTTTTGTGTGTCTAATCGTTCAATTTTCGCGTTTGCCGCCGTCTATGCATGCCTGGGAATATATGTGCTAAGTACCGGCGCTTTCGATACACCTCAATTTTAGTCCGGAAATGAATTCTCAATGCCACTTTTTCAGTGTTGTGGGGAAAATGTTTGTGTGTCTAATCGTTCAATTTTCGCGTTTGGCGCCGTCTATGCATGCCTGGGAGTATATGTGCTGAGTACCGGCGCTTTCGATACACCTCAATTTTAGTCGGGAAATGAATTCTCAGTGCCACTTTTTCAATGTTGTGGGGAAAATTTTTGTGTGTCTAATCGTTCATTTCTCGCGTTAGGCATCGTCCATGGATGCCTGGGAATATATGTGCTGAGTACCGGCGCTTTCGAGACACTTCAATTATCGTCGCAAAATTGAATTCTCAATGCCACTTTTTCAATGTTGTGGGGAAAATTATTGTGTGTCTAATCGTTCAATTTTCGCGTTTGGCGCCGTCTATGCATGCCTGGGAATATATGTGCTGAGTACCGGCGCTTTCGAGACAATTCAATTTTCGTCGCAAAAATGAATTCTCAGTGCCACTTTTTCAATGTTGTGGGGAAAATTTTTGTGTGTCTAATCGTTCAATTTTCGCGTTTGCCGCCGTCTATGCATGCCTGGGAATATATGTGCTGAGTACCGGCGCTTTCGATACACCTCAATTTTAGTCCGGAAATGAATTCTCAATGGCACTTTTTCAGTGTTGTGGGGAAAATTTTTGTGTGTCTAATCGTTCATTTTTCGCGTTAGGCGGCGTCTATGCATGCCTGGGAATATAAGTGCTGAGTACCGGCGCTTTCGAGACACTTCAATTTTCGTCGCAAAAATGAATTCTCAATGCCACTTTTTCAATGTTGTGGGGAAAATGTTTGTGTGTCTAATCGTTCAATTTTCCCGTTTGGCGCCGTCTATGCATGCCTAGGAATATATGTGCTGAGTACCGGCGCTTTCGAGACACTTCAATTTTCGTCGCAAAAATGAATTCTCAATGCCACTTTTTCAGTGTTGTGGGGAAAATTTTTGTGTGTCTAATCGTTCAATTTTCGCGTTTGGCGCCGTCTATGCATGCCTGGGAGTATATGTGCTGAGTACCGGCGCTTTCGATACACCTCAATTTTAGTCGGGAAATGAATTCTCAGTGCCACTTTTTCAATGTTGTGGGGAAAATGTTTCTGTGCCTAATCGTTCATTTTTCGCGTTAGGCGTCGTCTATGCATGCCTGGTAATATATGTGCTAAGTAACGGCGCTTTCGAGACACTTCAATTGTCGTCGGGAAATTAATTATGAGTGCCACTTTTTCAATGTTGTGGGGAAAATTTTGTGTGCCTAATCGTTCATTTCTCGCGTTAGGCGGCATCTATGCATGCCTGGGAATATACGTGCTGAGTACCGGCGCTTTCGAGACACTTCAATTTTCGTCGCAAAAATGAATTCTCAGTGCCACTTTTTCAATGTTGTGGGGAAAATTTTTGTGTGTCTAATCGTTCAATTTTCGCGTTTGGCGCCGTCTATGCATGCCTGGGAATATATGTGCTGAGTACCGGCGCTTTCGAGACACTTCAATTTTCGTCGCAAAAATGAATTCTCAATGCCACTTTTTCAATGTTGTGGGGGAAACTTTTGTGTGTCCAATCGTTCAATTTTCGCGTTTGGCGCCGTCTATGCATGCCTAGGAATATATGTGCTGAGTACCTGCGCTTTCGAGACACTTCAATTTTCGTCGCAAAAATGAATTCTCAATGCCACTTTTTCAGTGTTGTGGGGAAAATTTTTGTGTGTCTAATCGTTCAATTTTCGCGTTTGGCGCCGTCTATGGATGCCTGGGAATATATGTGCTGAGTACCGGCGCTTTCGATACACCTCAATTTTAGTCGGGAAATGAATTATGAGTGCCACATTTTCAATGTTGTGGGGAAACGTTCTGTGTGCCTAATCGTTCATTTTTCGCGTTAGGCGGCGTCTATGCATGTCTGGGAATATATGTGCTGAGTACCGGCGCTTTCGAGACACTTCAATTTTCGTCGCAATAATGAATTCTCAGTGCCACTTTTTCAATGTTCCGGGGAAAATGTTTGTGTGCCTAATCGTTCAATTTTCGCGTTAGGCGTCGTCTATGCATGCCTGGTAATATATGTGCTAAGTAACGGCGCTTTCGAGACACTTCAATTGTCGTCGCAATAATGAATTCTCAGGGCCACTTTTTCAATGTTCCGGGGAAAATGTTTGTGTGCCTAATCGTTCAATTTTCGCGTTAGGCGTCGTCTATGCATGCCTGGTAATATATGTGCTAAGTAACGGCGCTTTCGAGACACTTCAATTGTCGTCGCAATAATGAATTCTCAGTGCCACTTTTTCAATGTTCCGGGGAAAATGTTTGTGTGCCTAATCGTTCAATTTTCGCGTTAGGCGTCGTCTATGCATGCCTGGTAATATATGTGCTGACTAACGGCGCTTTCGAGACACTTCAATTTTCGTCGCAATAATGAATTCTCAGGGCCACTTTTTCAATGTTCCGGGGAAAATGTTTCTGTGCCTAATCGTTCATTTTTCGTGTTAGGCATCGTCTATGCATGCCTGGTAATATATGTGCTAAGTAACGGCGCTTTCGAGACACTTCAATTGTCGTCGCATAAAATGAGTTCTCAGTGCCACATTTTCAATGTTGTGGGGAAACGTTCTGTGTGCCTAATCGTTCATTTTTCGCGTTAGGCGGCGTCTATGCATGTCTGGGAATATATGTGCTGACTAACGGCGCTTTCGAGACACTTCAATTTTCGTCGCAAAATTGAATTCTCAATGCCACTTTTTCAATGTTGTGGGGAAAATTTTTGTGTGTCTAATCGTTCAATTTTCGCGTTTGGCGCCGTCATGCATGCCTGGGAATATATGTGCTGAGTACCGGCGCTTTCGAGACACTTCAATTTTCGTCGCAAAAATGAATTCTCAATGCCACTTTTTCAATGTTGCGGGGAAAATGTTTGTGTGTCTAATCGTTCAATTTTCGCGTTTGCCGCCGTCTATGCATGCCTGGGAATATATGTGCTGAGTACCGGCGCTTTCGATACACCTCAATTTTAGTCCGGAAATGAATTCTCAATGCCACTTTTTCAGTGTTGTGGGGAAAATTTTTGTGTGTCTAATCGTTCATTTTTCGCGTTAGGCGGCGTCTATGCATGCCTGGGAATATAAGTGCTGAGTACCGGCGCTTTCGAGACACTTCAATTTTCGTCGCAAGAATGAATTCTCAATGCCACTTTTTCAATGTTGTGGGGAAAATGTTTGTGTGTCTAATCGTTCAATTTTCCCGTTTGGCGCCGTCTATGCATGCCTAGGAATATATGTGCTGAGTACCGGCGCTTTCGAGACACTTCAATTTTCGTCGCAAAAATGAATTCTCAATGCCACTTTTTCAGTGTTGTGGGGAAAATTTTTGTGTGTCTAATCGTTCAATTTTCGCGTTTGGCGCCGTCTATGCATGCCTGGGAGTATATGTGCTGAGTACCGGCGCTTTCGATACACCTCAATTTTAGTCGGGAAATGAATTCTCAGTGCCACTTTTTCAATGTTGTGGGGAAAATGTTTCTGTGCCTAATCGTTCATTTTTCGCGTTAGGCGTCGTCTATGCATGCCTGGTAATATATGTGCTAAGTAACGGCGCTTTCGAGACACTTCAATTGTCGTCGGGAAATTAATTATGAGTGCCACTTTTTCAATGTTGTGGGGAAAATTTTGTGTGCCTAATCGTTCATTTCTCGCGTTAGGCGGCATCTATGCATGCCTGGGAATATACGTGCTGAGTACCGGCGCTTTCGAGACACTTCAATTTTCGTCGCAAAAATGAATTCTCAGTGCCACTTTTTCAATGTTGTGGGGAAAATTTTTGTGTGTCTAATCGTTCAATTTTCGCGTTTGGCGCCGTCTATGCATGCCTGGGAATATATGTGCTGAGTACCGGCGCTTTCGAGACACTTCAATTTTCGTCGCAAAAATGAATTCTCAATGCCACTTTTTCAATGTTGTGGGGGAAACTTTTGTGTGTCCAATCGTTCAATTTTCGCGTTTGGCGCCGTCTATGCATGCCTAGGAATATATGTGCTGAGTACCTGCGCTTTCGAGACACTTCAATTTTCGTCGCAAAAATGAATTCTCAATGCCACTTTTTCAGTGTTGTGGGGAAAATTTTTGTGTGTCTAATCGTTCAATTTTCGCGTTTGGCGCCGTCTATGCATGCCTGGGAATATATGTGCTGAGTACCGGCGCTTTCGATACACCTCAATTTTAGTCGGGAAATGAATTATGAGTGCCACATTTTCAATGTTGTGGGGAAACGTTTTGTGTGCCTAATCGTTCATTTTTCGCGTTAGGCGGCGTCTATGCATGTCTGGGAATATATGTGCTGAGTACCGGCGCTTTCGAGACACTTCAATTTTCGTCGCAAAAATGAATTCTCAATGCCATTTTTTCAATGTTGTGGGGAAAATCTTTGTGTGTAATCGTTCAATTTTCGCGTTTGGCGCCGTCTATGGATGCCTGGGAATATATGTGCTGAGTACCGGCGCTTTCGATACACCTCAATTTTAGTCGGGAAATGAATTATGAGTGCCACATTTTCAATGTTGTGGGGAAACGTTCTGTGTGCCTAATCGTTCATTTTTCGCGTTAGGCGGCGTCTATGCATGTCTGGGAATATATGTGCTGAGTACCGGCGCTTTCGAGACACTTCAATTTTCGTCGCAATAATGAATTCTCAGTGCCACTTTTTCAATGTTCCGGGGAAAATGTTTGTGTGCCTAATCGTTCATTTTTCGCGTTAGGCGTCGTCTATGCATGCCTGGTAATATATGTGCTAAGTAACGGCGCTTTCGAGACACTTCAATTGTCGTCGCATAAAATGAATTTTCAGTGCCACTTTTTCAATATTGTGGGGAAAATATTTGTGTGCCTAATCGTTCAATTTTCGCGTTAGGCGTCGTCTATGCATGCCTGGGAATATATGTGCTGACTAACGGCGCTTTCGAGACACTTCAATTTTCGTCGCAATAATGAATTCTCAGTGCCACTTTTTCAATGTTCCGGGGAAAATGTTTCTGTGCCTAATCGTTCATTTTTCGCGTTAGGCATCGTCTATGCATGCCTGGTAATATATGTGCTAAGTAACGGCGCTTTCGAGACACTTCAATTGTCGTCGCATAAAATGAGTTCTCAGTGCCACTTTTTCAATATTGTGGGGAAAATGTTTGTGTGCCTAATCGTTCATTTTTCGCGTTAGGCGGCGTCTATGCATGCCTGGGAATATATGTGCTGACTAACGGCGCTTTCGAGACACTTCAATTTTCGTCGCAAAATTGAATTCTCAATGCCACTTTTTCAATGTTGTGGGGAAAATGTTTGTGTGTCTAATCGTTCAATTTTCCCGTTTGGCGCCGTCTATGCATGCCTAGGAATATATGTGCTGAGTACCGGCGCTTTCGAGACACTTCAATTTTCGTCGCAAAAATGAATTCTCAATGCCACTTTTTCAGTGTTGTGGGGAAAATTTTTGTGTGTCTAATCGTTCAATTTTCCCGTTTGGCGCCGTCTATGCATGCCTAGGAATATATGTGCTGAGTACCGGCGCTTTCGAGACACTTCAATTTTCGTCGCAAAAATGAATTCTCAATGCCACTTTTTCAGTGTTGTGGGGAAAATGTTTGTGTGTCTAATCGTTCAATTTTCCCGTTTGGCGCCGTCTATGCATGCCTAGGAATATATGTGCTGAGTACCGGCGCTTTCGAGACACTTCAATTTTCGTCGCAAAAATGAATTCTCAATGCCACTTTTTCAATGTTGTGGGGAAAATGTTTGTGTGTCTAATCGTTCAATTTTCCCGTTTGGCGCCGTCTATGCATGCCTAGGAATATATGTGCTGAGTACCGGCGCTTTCGAGACACTTCAATTTTCGTCGCAAAAATGAATTCTCAATGCCAGTTTTTCAGTGTTGTGGGGAAAATTTTTGTGTGTCTAATCGTTCAATTTTCGCGTTTGGCGCCGTCTATGCATGCCTGGGACTATATGTGCTGAGTACCGGCGCTTTCGAGACACTTCAATTTTCGTCGCAAAAATGAATTCTCAATGCCACTTTTTCAGTGTTGTGGGGAAAATTTTTGTGTGTCTAATCGTTCAATTTTCCCGTTTGGCGCCGTCTATGCATGCCTAGGAATATATGTGCTGAGTACCGGCGCTTTCGAGACACTTCAATTTTCGTCGCAAAAATGAATTCTCAATGCCACTTTTTCAATGTTGTGGGGAAAATGTTTGTGTGTCTAATCGTTCAATTTTCCCGTTTGGCGCCGTCTATGCATGCCTAGGAATATATGTGCTGAGTACCGGCGCTTTCGAGACACTTCAATTTTCGTCGCAAAAATGAATTCTCAATGCCACTTTTTCAATGTTGTGGGGAAAATGTTTGTGTGTCTAATCGTTCAATTTTCCCGTTTGGCGCCGTCTATGCATGCCTAGGAATATATGTGCTGAGTACCGGCGCTTTCGAGACACTTCAATTTTCGTCGCAAAAATGAATTCTCAATGCCACTTTTTCAGTGTTGTGGGGAAAATTTTTGTGTGTCTAATCGTTCAATTTTCGCGTTTGGCGCCGTCTATGCATGCCTGGGAGTATATGTGCTGAGTACCGGCGCTTTCGATACACCTCAATTTTAGTCGGGAAATGAATTCTCAGTGCCACTTTTTCAATGTTGTGGGGAAAATGTTTCTGTGCCTAATCGTTCATTTTTCGCGTTAGGCGTCGTCTATGCATGCCTGGTAATATATGTGCTAAGTAACGGCGCTTTCGAGACACTTCAATTGTCGTCGGGAAATTAATTATGAGTGCCACTTTTTCAATGTTGTGGGGAAAATTTTGTGTGCCTAATCGTTCATTTCTCGCGTTAGGCGGCATCTATGCATGCCTGGGAATATTCGTGCTGAGTACCGGCGCTTTCGAGACACTTCAATTTTCGTCGCAAAAATGAATTCTCAATGCCACTTTTTCAACGTTGTGGGTAAAATTTTTGTGTCTAATCGTTCAATTTTCGCGTTTGGCGCCGTCTATGCATGCCTGGGAATATATGTGCTGAGTACCGGCGCTTTCGAGACACTTCAATTTTCGTCGCAAAAATGAATTCTCAGTGCCACTTTTTCAATGTTGTGGGGAAAATTTTTGTGTGTCTAATCGTTCATTTCTCGCGTTAGGCATCGTCCATGGATGCCTGGGAATATATGTGCTGAGTACCGGCGCTTTCGAGACACTTCAATTATCGTCGCAAAATTGAATTCTCAATGCCACTTTTTCAATGTTGTGGGGAAAATTATTGTGTGTCTAATCGTTCAATTTTCGCGTTTGGCGCCGTCTATGCATGCCTGGGAATATATGTGCTGAGTACCGGCGCTTTCGAGACACTTCAATTTTCGTCGCAAAAATGAATTCTCAATGCCACTTTTTCAATGTTGTGGGGGAAACTTTTGTGTGTCCAATCGTTCAATTTTCGCGTTTGGCGCCGGCTATGCATGCCTGGGAATATATGTGCTGAGTACCGGCGCTTTCGATACACCTCAATTTTAGTCGGGAAATGAATTCTCAGTGCCACTTTTTCAATGTTGTGGGGAAAATGTTTATGTGCCTAATCGTTCATTTTTCGCGTTAGGCGTCGTGTATGCAGGCCTGGGAATATATGTGCTGACTAACGGCGCTTTCGAGATACTTCAATTTTCGTCGCAATAATGAATTCTCAGTGCCACTTTTTCAATGTTGTGGGGAAAATTTTTGTGTGTCTAATCGTTCAATTTTCGCGTTTGGCGCCGTCTATGCATGCCTGGGAATATATGTGCTGAGTACCGGCGCTTTCGAGAAACTTCAATTTTCGTCGCAAAAATGAATTCTCAATGCCACTTTTTCAATGTTGTGGGGGAAACTTTTGTGTGTCCAATCGTTCAATTTTCGCGTTTGGCGCCGTCTATGCATGCCTAGGAATATATGTGCTGAGTACCTGCGCTTTCGAGACACTTCAATTTTCGTCGCAAAAATGAATTCTCAATGCCACTTTTTCAGTGTTGTGGGGAAAATTTTTGTGTGTCTAATCGTTGAATTTTCGCGTTTGGCGCCGTCTATGCATGCCTGGGAATATATGTGCTGAGTACCGGCGCTTTCGATACACCTCAATTTTAGTCGGGAAATGAATTATGAGTGCCACATTTTCAATGTTGTGGGGAAACGTTTTGTGTGCCTAATCGTTCATTTTTCGCGTTAGGCGGCGTCTATGCATGTCTGGGAATATATGTGCTGAGTACCGGCGCTTTCGAGACACTTCAATTTTCGTCGCAAAAATGAATTCTCAATGCCATTTTTTCAATGTTGTGGGGAAAATCTTTGTGTGTAATCGTTCAATTTTCGCGTTTGGCGCCGTCTATGGATGCCTGGGAATATATGTGCTGAGTACCGGCGCTTTCGATACACCTCAATTTTAGTCGGGAAATGAATTATGAGTGCCACATTTTCAATGTTGTGGGGAAACGTTCTGTGTGCCTAATCGTTCATTTTTCGCGTTAGGCGGCGTCTATGCATGTCTGGGAATATATGTGCTGAGTACCGGCGCTTTCGAGACACTTCAATTTTCGTCGCAATAATGAATTCTCAGTGCCACTTTTTCAATGTTCCGGGGAAAATGTTTGTGTGCCTAATCGTTCATTTTTCGCGTTAGGCGTCGTCTATGCATGCCTGGTAATATATGTGCTAAGTAACGGCGCTTTCGAGACACTTCAATTGTCGTCGCATAAAATGAGTTCTCAGTGCCACTTTTTCAATATTGTGGGGAAAATGTTTGTGTGCCTAATCGTTCATTTTTCGCGTTAGGCGGCGTCTATGCATGCCTGGGAATATATGTGCTGACTAACGGCGCTTTCGAGACACTTCAATTTTCGTCGCAAAATTGAATTCTCAATGCCACTTTTTCAATGTTGTGGGGAAAATTTTTGTGTGTCTAATCGTTCAATTTTCGCGTTTGGCGCCGTCATGCATGCCTGGGAATATATGTGCTGAGTACCGGCGCTTTCGAGACACTTCAATTTTCGTCGCAAAAATGAATTCTCAATGCCACTTTTTCAATGTTGTGGGGAAAATGTTTGTGTGTCTAATCGTTCAATTTTCCCGTTTGGCGCCGTCTATGCATGCCTAGGAATATATGTGCTGAGTACCGGCGCTTTCGAGACACTTCAATTTTCGTCGCAAAAATGAATTCTCAATGCCACTTTTTCAGTGTTGTGGGGAAAATTTTTGTGTGTCTAATCGTTCAATTTTCGCGTTTGGCGCCGTCTATGCATGCCTGGGAGTATATGTGCTGAGTACCGGCGCTTTCGATACACCTCAATTTTAGTCGGGAAATGAATTCTCAGTGCCACTTTTTCAATGTTGTGGGGAAAATGTTTGTGTGCCTAATCGTTCATTTTTCGCGTTAGGCGGCGTCTATGCATGCCTGGGAATATATGTGCTAAGTAACGGCGCTTTCGAGACACTTCAATTGTCGTCGCATAAAATGAATTCTCAGTGCCACTTTTTCAATATTGTGGGGAAAATGTTTGTGTGCCTAATCGTTCATTTTTCGCGTTAGGCGTCGTCTTTGCATGCCTGGGAATATATGTGCTGACTAACGGCGCTTTCGAGACACTTCAATTTTCGTCGCAAAATTGAATTCTCAATGCCACTTTTTCAATGTTGTGGGGAAAATTTTTGTGTGTCTAATCGTTCAAATTTCGCGTTTGGCGCCGTCATGCATGCCTGGGAATATATGTGCTGAGTAACGGCGCTTTCGAGACACTTCAATTGTCGTCGCATAAAATCAATTCTCAGTGCCACTTTTTCAATATTGTGGGGAAAATGTTTGTGTGCCTAATCGTTCATTTTTCGCGTTAGGCGTCGTCTTTGCATGCCTGGGAATATATGTGCTGACAAACGGCGCTTTCGAGACACTTCAATTTTCGTCGCAAAAATGAATTCTCAATGCCACTTTTTCAATGTTGTGGGGAAAATGTTTGTGTGTCTAATCGTTCAATTTTCCCGTTTGGCGCCGTCTATGCATGCCTAGGAATATATGTGCTGAGTACCGGCGCTTTCGAGACACTTCAATTTTCGTCGCAAAAATGAATTCTGAATGCCACTTTTTCAGTGTTGTGGGGAAAATTTTTGTGTGTCTAATCGTTCAATTTTCGCGTTTGGCGCCGTCTATGCATGCCTGGGAGTATATGTGCTGAGTACCGGCGCTTTCGATACACCTCAATTTTAGTCGGGAAATGAATTCTCAGTGCCACTTTTTCAATGTTGTGGGGAAAATGTTTCTGTGCCTAATCGTTCATTTTTCGCGTTAGGCGTCGTCTATGCATGCCTGGTAATATATGTGCTAAGTAACGGCGCTTTCGAGACACTTCAATTGTCGTCGGGAAATTAATTATGAGTGCCACTTTTTCAATGTTGTGGGGAAAATTTTGTGTGCCTAATCGTTCATTTCTCGCGTTAGGCGGCATCTATGCATGCCTGGGAATATACGTGCTGAGTACCGGCGCTTTCGAGACACTTCAATTTTCGTCGCAAAAATGAATTCTCAATGCCACTTTTTCAACGTTGTGGGTAAAATTTTTGTGTCTAATCGTTCAATTTTCGCGTTTGGCGCCGTCTATGCATGCCTGGGAATATATGTGCTGAGTACCGGCGCTTTCGAGACACTTCAATTTTCGTCGCAAAAATGAATTCTCAGTGCCACTTTTTCAATGTTGTGGGGAAAATTTTTGTGTGTCTAATCGTTCATTTCTCGCGTTAGGCATCGTCCATGGATGCCTGGGAATATATGTGCTGAGTACCGGCGCTTTCGAGACACTTCAATTATCGTCGCAAAATTGAATTCTCAATGCCACTTTTTCAATGTTGTGGGGAAAATGTTTGTGTCCCTAATCGTTCATTTTTCGCGTTTGGCGCCGTCTATGCATGCCTGGGAATATATGTGCTGAGTACCGGCGCTTTCGATACACCTCAATTTTAGTCCGGAAATGAATTCTCAATGCCACTTTTTCAGTGTTGTGGGGAAAATGTTTGTGTGTCTAATCGTTCAATTTTCCCGTTTGGCGCCGTCTATGCATGCCTAGGAATATATGTGCTGAGTACCGGCGCTTTCGAGACACTTCAATTTTCGTCGCAAAAATGAATTCTCAATGCCACTTTTTCAGTGTTGTGGGGAAAATTTTTGTGTGTCTAATCGTTCAATTTTCGCGTTTGGCGCCGTCTATGCATGCCTGGGAGTATATGTGCTGAGTACCGGCGCTTTCGATACACCTCAATTTTAGTCGGGAAATGAATTCTCAGTGCCACTTTTTCAATGTTGTGGGGAAAATGTTTCTGTGCCTAATCGTTCATTTTTCGCGTTAGGCGTCGTCTATGCATGCCTGGTAATATATGTGCTAAGTAACGGCGCTTTCGAGACACTTCAATTGTCGTCGGGAAATTAATTATGAGTGCCACTTTTTCAATGTTGTGGGGAAAATTTTGTGTGCCTAATCGTTCATTTCTCGCGTTAGGCGGCATCTATGCATGCCTGGGAATATACGTGCTGAGTACCGGCGCTTTCGAGACACTTCAATTTTCGTCGCAAAAATGAATTCTCAATGCCACTTTTTCAACGTTGTGGGTAAAATTTTTGTGTCTAATCGTTCAATTTTCGCGTTTGGCGCCGTCTATGCATGCCTGGGAATATATGTGCTGAGTACCGGCGCTTTCGAGACACTTCAATTTTCGTCGCAAAAATGAATTCTCAGTGCCACTTTTTCAATGTTGTGGGGAAAATTTTTGTGTGTCTAATCGTTCATTTCTCGCGTTAGACATCGTCCATGGATGCCTGGGAATATATGTGCTGAGTACCGGCGCTTTCGAGACACTTCAATTATCGTCGCAAAATTGAATTCTCAATGCCACTTTTTCAATGTTGTGGGGAAAATTATTGTGTGTCTAATCGTTCCATTTTCGCGTTTGGCGCCGTCTATGCATGCCTGGGAATATATGTGCTGAGTACCGGCGCTTTCGAGACACTTCAATTTTCGTCGCAAAAATGAATTCTCAATGCCACTTTTTCAATATTGTGGGGAAAATGTTTGTGTGCCTAATCGTTCATTTTTCGCGTTAGGCGGCGTCTATGCATGCCTGGGAATATATGTGCTGAGTACCGGCGCTTTCGAGACACTTCAATTTTCGTCGCAAAAATGAATTCTCAATGCCACTTTTTCAATGTTGTGGGGAAAATGTTTGTGTCCCTAATCGTTCATTTTTCGCGTTAGGCGTCGTCTATGCATGCCTGGGAATATATGTGCTGACTAACGGCGCTTTCGAGACACTTCAATTTTCGTCGCAATAATGAATTCTCAGTGCCACTTTTTCAATGTTCCGGGGAAAATGTTTGTGTGCCTAATCGTTCATTTTTCGCGTTAGGCGTCGTCTATGCATGCCTGGTAATATATGTGCTAAGTAACGGCGCTTTCGAGACACTTCAATTGTCGTCGCATAAAATGAATTCTCAGTGCCACTTTTTCAATATTGTGGGGAAAATATTTGCGTGCCTAATCGTTCAATTTTCGCGTTAGGCGTCGTCTATGCATGCCTGGGAATATATGTGCTGACTAACGGCGCTTTCGAGACACTTCAATTTTCGTCGCAATAATGAATTCTCAGTGCCACTTTTTCAATGTTCCGGGGAAAATGTTTCTGTGCCTAATCGTTCATTTTTCGCGTTAGGCATCGTCTATGCATGCCTGGTAATATATGTGCTAAGTAACGGCGCTTTCGAGACACTTCAATTGTCGTCGCATAAAATGAGTTCTCAGTGCCACTTTTTCAATATTGTGGGGAAAATGTTTGTGTGCCTAATCGTTCATTTTTCGCGTTAGGCGGCGTCTATGCATGCCTGGGAATATATGTGCTGAGTACCGGCGCTTTCGAGACACTTCAATTTTCGTCGCAAAAATGAATTCTCAATGCCACTTTTTCAATGTTGTGGGGAAAATGTTTGTGTCCCTAATCGTTCATTTTTCGCGTTAGGCGTCGTCTATGCATGCCTGGGAATATATGTGCTGACTAACGGCGCTTTCGAGACACTTCAATTTTCGTCGCAATAATGAATTCTCAGTGCCACTTTTTCAATGTTGTGGGGAAAATTTTTGTGTGTCTAATCGTTCAATTTTCGCGTTAGGCGTCGTCTATGCATGCCTGGGAATATATGTGCTGACTAACGGCGCTTTCGAGACACTTCAATTTTCGTCGCAATAATGAATTCTCAGTGCCACTTTTTCAATGTTCCGGGGAAAATGTTTCTGTGCCTAATCGTTCATTTTTCGCGTTAGGCATCGTCTATGCATGCCTGGTAATATATGTGCTAAGTAACGGCGCTTTCGAGACACTTCAATTGTCGTCGCATAAAATGAGTTCTCAGTGCCACTTTTTCAATATTGTTGGGAAAATGTTTGTGTGCCTAATCGTTCATTTTTCGCGTTAGGCGGCGTCTATGCATGCCTGGGAATATATGTGCTGAGTACCGGCGCTTTCGAGACACTTCAATTTTCGTCGCAAAAATGAATTCTCAATGCCACTTTTTCAATGTTGTGGGGAAAATGTTTCTGTGCCTAATCGTTCATTTTTCGCGTTAGGCGTCGTCTATGCATGCCTATGAATATATGTGCTGACTAACGGCGCTTTCGAGATACTTCAATTTTCGTCGCAAAATTGAATTCTCAATGCCACTTTTTCAATGTTGTGGGGAAAATTTTTGTGTGTCTAATCGTTCAATTTTCGCGTTTGGCGCCGTCTATGCATGCCTGGGAATATATGTGCTGAGTACCGGCGCTTTCGAGACACTTCAATTTTCGTCGCAAAAATGAATTCTCAATGCCACTTTTTCAGTGTTGTGGGGAAAATTTTTGTGTGTCAAATCGTTCAATTTTCGCGTTTGGCACCGTCTATGCATGCCTGGGAATATATGTGCTGAGTACTGGCGCTTTCGAAACACCTCAATTTTCGTCGCAATAATGAATGCTCAGTGCCACTTTTTCAATGTTGTGGGGAAAATTGTTGTGTGTCTAATCGTTCAATTTTCGCGTTTGGGGCCGTCTATGCATGCCTGGGAATATATGTGCTGACTAACGGCGCTTTCGAGACACTTCAATTTTCGTCGCAAAAATGAATTCTCAATGCCACTTTTTCAATGTTGTGGGGAAAATTTTTGTGTCTAATCGTTCAATTTTCGCGTTTGGCGCCGTCTATGCATGCCTGGGAATATATGTGCTGAGTACCGGCGCTTTCGAGACACTTCAATTTTCGTCGCAAAAATGAATTCTCAATGCCACTTTTTCAATGTTGTGGGGAAAATGTTTGTGTGTCTAATCGTTCAATTTTCGCGTTTGGCGCCGTCTATGCATGCCTGGGAATATATGTGCTGAGTACCGGCGCTTTCGAGACACTTCAATTTTCGTCGGAAAATTAAATTCTCAGTGCCACTTTTTCAATGTTGTGGGGAAAATTTTTGTTTGTCTAATCGTTCAATTTTCGCGTTTGGCGCCGTCTATGCATGCCTGGGAGTATATGTGCTGAGTACCGGCGCTTTCGATACACCTCAATTTTAGTCGGGAAATGAATTCTCAGTGCCACTTTTTCAATGTTGTGGGGAAAATGTTTCTGTGCCTAATCGTTCATTTGTCGCGTTAGGCGTCGTCTATGCATGCCTGGTAATATATGTGCTAAGTAACGGCGCTTTCGAGACACTTCAATTTTCGTCGCAAAAATGAATTCTCAATGCCACTTTTTCAATGTTGTGGGGAAAATTTTTGTGTCTAATCGTTCAATTTTCGCGTTTGGCGCCGTCTATGCATGCCTGGGAATATATGTGCTGAGTATCGGCGCTTTCGAGACACTTCAATTTTCGTCGCAAAAATGAATGCTCAATGCCACTTTTTCAGTGTTGTGGGGAAAATTTTTGTGTGTCTAATCGTTCAATTTTCGCGTTTGGCGCCGTCTATGCATGCCTGGGAGTATATGTGCTGAGTACCGGCGCTTTCGATACACCTCAATTTTAGTCGGGAAATGAATTCTCAGTGCCACTTTTTCAATGTTGTGGGGAAAAGTTTTGTGTGCCTATTCGTTCATTTTTCGCGTTAGGCGGCATCTATGCATGCCTGGGAATATACGTGCTGAGTACCGGCGCTTTCGAGACACTTCAATTTTCGTCGCAAAAATGAATTCTCAATGCCACTTTTTCAATGTTGTGGGGAAAATTTTTGTGTCTAATCGTTCAATTTTCGCGTTTGGCGCCGTCTATGCATGCCTGGGAATATATGTGCTGAGTACCGGCGCTTTCGAGACACTTCAATTTTCGTCGCAAAAATGAATTCTCAATGCCACTTTTTCAATGTTGTGGGGAAAATGTTTGTGTGTCTAATCGTTCAATTTTCGCGTTTGGCGCCGTCTATGCATGCCTGGGAATATATGTGCTGAGTACCGGCGCTTTCGAGACACTTCAATTTTCGTCGCAAAAATGAATTCTCAATGCCACTTTTTCAGTGTTGTGGGGAAAATTTTTTTGTGTCTAATCGTTCAATTTTCGCGTTTGGCGCCGTCTATGCATGCCTGGGAGTATATGTGCTGTGTACCGGCGCTTTCGATACACCTCTATTTTAGTCGGGAAATGAATTCTCAGTGCCAGTTTTTCAATGTTGTGGGGAAAAGTTTTGTGTGCCTAATCGTTCATTTTTCGCGTTAGGCGGCATCTATGCATGCCTGGGAATATACGTGCTGACTAACGGCGCTTTCGAGACACATCAATTTTCGTCGCAATAATGAATTCTCAGTGCCACTTTTTCAATGTTCCGGGGAAAATGTTTCTGTGCCTAATCGTTCATTTTTCGCGTTAGGCGTCGTCTATGCATGCCTGGGAATTTATGTGCTGACTAACGGTGCTTTCGAGACACTTCAATTTTCGTCGCAAAAATGAATTCTCAATGCCACTTTTTCAGTGTTGTGGGGACAATTTTTGTGTGTCTAATCGTTCAATTTTCGCGTTTGGCGCCGTCTATGCATGCCTGGGAATATATGTGCTGACTAACGGCGCTTTCGAGACACTTCAATTTTCGTCGCAAAAATGAATTCTCAATGCCACTTTTTCAGTGTTGTGGGGACAATTTTTGTGTGTCTAATCGTTCAATTTTCGCGTTTGGCGCCGTCTATGCATGCCTGGGAGTATATGTGCTGAGTACCGGCGCTTTCGATACACCTCAATTTTAGTCGGGAAATGAATTCTCAGTGCCACTTTTTCAATGTTGTGGGGAAAAGTTTTGTGTGCCTATTCGTTCATTTTTCGCGTTAGGCGGCATCTATGCATGCCTGGGAATATACGTGCTGAGTACCGGCGCTTTCGAGACACTTCAATTTTCGTCGCAAAAATGAATTCTCAATGCCACTTTTTCAATGTTGTGGGGAAAATTTTTGTGTCTAATCGTTCAATTTTCGCGTTTGGCGCCGTCTATGCATGCCTGGGAATATATGTGCTGAGTACCGGCGCTTTCGAGACACTTCAATTTTCGTCGCAAAAATGAATTCTCAATGCCACTTTTTCAATGTTGTGGGGAAAATGTTTGTGTGTCTAATCGTTCAATTTTCGCGTTTGGCGCCGTCTATGCATGCCTGGGAATATATGTGCTGAGTACCGGCGCTTTCGAGACACTTCAATTTTCGTCGCAAAAATGAATTCTCAATGCCACTTTTTCAGTGTTGTGGGGAAAATTTTTTTGTGTCTAATCGTTCAATTTTCGCGTTTGGCGCCGTCTATGCATGCCTGGGAGTATATGTGCTGTGTACCGGCGCTTTCGATACACCTCTATTTTAGTCGGGAAATGAATTCTCAGTGCCAGTTTTTCAATGTTGTGGGGAAAAGTTTTGTGTGCCTAATCGTTCATTTTTCGCGTTAGGCGGCATCTATGCATGCCTGGGAATATACGTGCTGACTAACGGCGCTTTCGAGACACTTCAATTTTCGTCGCAATAATGAATTCTCAGTGCCACTTTTTCAATGTTCCGGGGAAAATGTTTCTGTGCCTAATCGTTCATTTTTCGCGTTAGGCGTCGTCTATGCATGCCTGGGAATATATGTGCTGACTAACGGCGCTTTCGAGACACTTCAATTTTCGTCGCAAAAATGAATTCTCAATGCCACTTTTTCAGTGTTGTGGGGACAATTTTTGTGTGTCTAATCGTTCAATTTTCGCGTTTGGCGCCGTCTATGCATGCCTGGGAATATATGTGCTGAGTACCGGCGTTTCGAGACACTTCAATTTTAGTCGGGAAATGAATTATGAGTGCCACTTTTTCAATGTTGTGGGGAAAAGTTTTGTGTGCCTAATCGTTCATTTTTCGCGTTAGGCGGCGTCTATGCATGCCTGGGAATATATGTGCTGAGTACCGGCGCTTTCGAGACACTTCAATTTTCGTCGCAAAAATGAATTCTCAATGCCATTTTTTCAATGTTGTGGGGAAAATCTTTCTGTCTAATCGTTCAATTTTCGCGTTTGGCGCCGTCTATGCATGCCTGGGAATATATGTGCTGAGTACCGGCGTTTCGAGACACTTCAATTTTAGTCGGGAAATGAATTATGAGTGCCACTTTTTCAATGTTGTGGGGAAAAGTTTTGTGTGCCTAATCGTTCATTTTTCGCGTTAGGCGGCGTCTATGCATGCCTGGGAATATATGTGCTGAGTACCGGCGCTTTCGAGACACTTCAATTTTCGTCGCAAAAATGAATTCTCAATGCCACTTTTTCAATGTTGTGGGGAAAATGTTTGTGTCCCTGATCGTTCATTTTTCGCGTTAGGCGTCGTCTATGCATACCTGGTAATATATGTGCTAAGTAACGGCGCTTTCGAGACACTTCAATTGTCGTCGCATAAAATGAATTCTCAGTGCCACTTTTTCAATATTGTGGGGAAAATGTTTGTGTGACTAATCGTTCAATTTTCGCGTTAGGCGTCGTCTATGCATGCCTGGCAATATATGTGCTGACTAACGGCGCTTTCGAGACACTTCAATTTTCGTCGCAATAATGAATTCTCAGTGCCACTTTTTCAATGTTCCGGGGAAAATGTTTCTGTGCCTAATCGTTCATTTTTCGCGTTAGGCGTCGTCTATGCATACCTGGTAATATATGTGCTAAGTAACGGCGCTTTCGAGACACTTCAATTGTCGTCGCATAAAATGAATTCTCAGTGCCACTTTTTCAATATTGTGGGGAAAATGTTTGTGTGACTAATCGTTCAATTTTCGCGTTAGGCGTCGTCTATGCATGCCTGGGAATATATGTGCTGACTAACGGCGCTTTCGAGACACTTCAATTTTCGTCGCAATAATGAATTCTCAGTGCCACTTTTTCAATGTTCCGGGGAAAATGTTTCTGTGCCTAATCGTTCATTTTTCGCGTTAGGCGTCGTCTATGCATACCTGGTAATATATGTGCTAAGTAACGGCGCTTTCGAGACACTTCAATTGTCGTCGCATAAAATGAATTCTCAGTGCCACTTTTTCAATATTGTGGGGAAAATGTTTGTGTGCCTAATCGTTCAATTTTCGCGTTAGGCGTCGTCTATGCATGCCTGGCAATATATGTGCTGACTAACGGCGCTTTCGAGACACTTCAATTTTCGTCGCAATAATGAATTCTCAGTGCCACTTTTTCAATGTTCCGGGGAAAATGTTTCTGTGCCTAATCGTTCATTTTTCGCGTTAGGCATCGTCTATGCATGCCTGGTAATATATGTGCTAAGTAACGGCGCTTTCGAGACACTTCAATTGTCGTCGCATAAAATGAGTTCTCAGTGCCACTTTTTCAATATTGTGGGGAAAATGTTCGTGTCCCTAATCGTTCATTTTTCGCGTTAGGCGTCGTCTATGCATGCCTGGGAATATATGTGCTGACTAACGGCGCTTTCGAGACACTTCAATTTTCGTCGCAATAATGAATTCTCAGTGCCACTTTTTCAATGTTCCGGGGAAAATGTTTCTGTGCCTAATCGTTCATTTTTCGCGTTAGGCGTCGTCTATGCATGCCTGGGAATATATGTGCTGACTAACGGCGCTTTCGAGATACTTCAATTTTCGTCGCAAAATTGAATTCTCAATGCCACTTTTTCAATGTTGTGGGGAAAATTTTTGTGTGTCTAATCGTTCAATTTTCGCGTTTGGCGCCGTCTATGCATGCCTGGGAATATATGTGCTGAGTACCGGCGCTTTCGAGACACTTCAATTTCCGTCGCAAAAATGATTTCTCAGTGCCACTTTTTCAATATTGTGGGGAAAATGTTTGTGTGTCTAATCGTTCAATTTTGGCGTTTGGGGCCGTCTATGCATGCCTGGGAATATATGTGCTGAGTACCGGCGCTTTCGACACACTTCAATTTCCGTCGCAAAAATGAATTCTCAATGCCACTTTTTCAATGTTGTGGGGAAAATTGTTGTGTGTCTAATCGTTCAATTTTCGCGTTTGGGGCCGTCTATGAATGCCTGGGAATATATGTGCTGACTAACGGCGCTTTCGAGACACTTCAATTTCCGTCGCAAAAATGAATTCTCAATGCCACTTTTTCAGTGTTGTGGGGAAAATTTTTGTGTGTCTAATCGTTCAATTTTCGCGTTTGGCGCCGTCTATGCATGCCTGGGAATATATGTGCTGAGTACCGGCGCTTTCGAGACACTTCAATTTCCGTCGCAAAAATGAATTCTCAATGCCACTTTTTCAATGTTGTGGGGAAAATTGTTGTGTGTCTAATCGTTCAATTTTCGCGTTTGGGGCCGTCTATGAATGCCTGGGAATATATGTGCTGAGTACCGGCGCTTTCGAGACACTTCAATTTCCGTCGCAAAAATGAATTCTCAATGCCACTTTTTCAATGTTGTGGGGAAAATTGTTGTGTGTCTAATCGTTCAATTTTCGCGTTTGGGGCCGTCTATGAATGCATGGGAATATATGTGCTGAGTACCGGCGCTTTCGAGACACTTCAATTTCCGTCGCAAAAATGAATTCTCAATGCCACTTTTTCAATGTTGTGGGGAAAATTTTTGTGTGTCTAATCGTTCAATTTTCGCGTTTGGCGCCGTCTATGCATGCCTGGGAATATATGTGCTGAGTACCGGCGCTTTCGACACACTTCAATTTCCGTCGCAAAAATGAATTCTCAATGCCACTTTTTCAATGTTGTGGGGAAAATTGTTGTGTGTCTAATCGTTCAATTTTCGCGTTTGGGGCCGTCTATGAATGCCAGGGAATATATGTGCTGAGTACCGGCGCTTTCGAGACACTTCAATTTCTGTCGCAAAAATGAATTCTCAATGCCACTTTTTCAGTGTTGTGGGGAAAATTTTTGTGTGTCTAATCGTTCAATTTTCGCGTTTGGCGCCGTCTATGCATGCCTGGGAATATATGTGCTGAGTACCGGCGCTTTCGAGACACTTCAATTTCCGTCGCAAAAATGAATTCTCAATGCCACTTTTTCAATCTTGTGGGGAAAATTGTTGTGTGGCTAATCGTTCAATTTTCGCGTTTGGGGCCGTCTATGAATGCCTGGGAGTATATGTGCTGAGTACCGGCGCTTTCGAGACACTTCAATTTTCGTCGCAATAATGATTTCTCAGTGCCACTTTTTCAATATTGTGGGGAAAATGTTTGTGTGTCTAATCGTTCAATTTTGGCGTTTGGCGCCGTCTATGCATTCCTGGGAATATATGTGCTGAGTACCGGCGCTTTCGACACACTTCAATTTTCGTCGCAAAAATGAATTCTCAATGCCACTTTTTCAGTGTTGTGGGTAAAATTTTTGTGTGTCTAATCGTTCAATTTTCGCGTTTGGCGCCGTCTATGCATGCCTGGGAGTATATGTGCTGAGTACCGGCGCTTTCGATACACCTCAATTTTATTCGGGAAATGAATTCTCAGTGCCACTTTTTCAATGTTGTGGGGAAAATGTTTCTGTGCCTAATCGTTCATTTTTCGCGTTAGGCGTCGTCTATGCATGCCTGGTAATATATGTGCTAAGTAACGCCGCTTTCGAGACACTTCAATTTTCGTCGCAAAAATGAATTCTCAATGCCACTTTTGCAATGTTGTGGGGAAAATTTTTGTGTCTAATCGTTCAATTTTCGCGTTTGGCGCCGTCTATGCATGCTTGGGAATATATGTGCTGAGTATCGGCGCTTTCGAGACACTTCAATTTTCGTCGCAAAAATGAATTCTCAATGCCACTTTTTCAGTGTTGTGGGGAAAATTTTTGTGTGTCTAATCGTTCAATTTTCGCGTTTGGCGCCGTCTATGCATGCCTGGGAGTATATGTGCTGAGTACCGGCGCTTTCGATACACCTCAATTTTAGTCGGGAAATGAATTCTCAGTGCCACTTTTTCAATGTTGTGGGGAAAAGTTTTGTGTGCCTAATCGTTCATTTTTCGCGTTAGGCGGCATCTATGCATGCCTGGGAATATACGTGCTGTGTACCGGCGCTTTCGAGACACTTCAATTTTCGTCGCAAAAATGAATTCTCAATGCCACTTTTTCAATGTTGTGGGGAAAATGTTTGTGTCCCTGATCGTTCATTTTTCGCGTTAGGCGTCGTCTATGCATACCTGGTAATATATGTGCTAAGTAACGGCGCTTTCGAGACACTTCAATTGTCGTCGCATAAAATGAATTCTCAGTGCCACTTTTTCAATATTGTGGGGAAAATGTTTGTGTGACTAATCGTTCAATTTTCGCGTTAGGCGTCGTCTATGCATGCCTGGGAATATATGTGCTGACTAACGGCGCTTTCGAGACACTTCAATTTTCGTCGCAATAATGAATTCTCAGTGCCACTTTTTCAATGTTCCGGGGAAAATGTTTCTGTGCCTAATCGTTCATTTTTCGCGTTAGGCGTCGTCTATGCATACCTGGTAATATATGTGCTAAGTAACGGCGCTTTCGAGACACTTCAATTGTCGTCGCATAAAATGAATTCTCAGTGCCACTTTTTCAATATTGTGGGGAAAATGTTTGTGTGCCTAATCGTTCAATTTTCGCGTTAGGCGTCGTCTATGCATGCCTGGCAATATATGTGCTGACTAACGGCGCTTTCGAGACACTTCAATTTTCGTCGCAATAATGAATTCTCAGTGCCACTTTTTCAATGTTCCGGGGAAAATGTTTCTGTGCCTAATCGTTCATTTTTCGCGTTAGGCATCGTCTATGCATGCCTGGTAATATATGTGCTAAGTAACGGCGCTTTCGAGACACTTCAATTGTCGTCGCATAAAATGAGTTCTCAGTGCCACTTTTTCAATATTGTGGGGAAAATGTTTGTGTGCCTAATCGTTCAATTTTCGCGTTAGGCGTCGTCTATGCATGCCTGGGAATATATGTGCTGACTAACGGCGCTTTCGAGACACTTCAATTTTCGTCGCAATAATGAATTCTCAGTGCCACTTTTTCAATGTTCCGGGGAAAATGTTTCTGTGCCTAATCGTTCATTTTTCGCGTTAGGCGTCGTCTATGCATGCCTGGGAATATATGTGCTGACTAACGGCGCTTTCGAGATACTTCAATTTTCGTCGCAAAATTGAATTCTCAATGCCACTTTTTCAATGTTGTGGGGAAAATTTTTGTGTGTCTAATCGTTCAATTTTCGCGTTTGGCGCCGTCTATGCATGCCTGGGAATATATGTGCTGAGTACCGGCGCTTTCGAGACACTTCAATTTCCGTCGCAAAAATGATTTCTCAGTGCCACTTTTTCAATATTGTGGGGAAAATGTTTGTGTGTCTAATCGTTCAATTTTGGCGTTTGGCGCCGTCTATGCATGCCTGGGAATATATGTGCTGAGTACCGGCGCTTTCGACACACTTCAATTTCCGTCGCAAAAATGAATTCTCAATGCCACTTTTTCAATGTTGTGGGGAAAATTGTTGTGTGTCTAATCGTTCAATTTTCGCGTTTGGGGCCGTCTATGAATGCCTGGGAATATATGTGCTGACTAACGGCGCTTTCGAGACACTTCAATTTCCGTCGCAAAAATGAATTCTCAATGCCACTTTTTCAGTGTTGTGGGGAAAATTTTTGTGTGTCTAATCGTTCAATTTTCGCGTTTGGCGCCGTCTATGCATGCCTGGGAATATATGTGCTGAGTACCGGCGCTTTCGAGACACTTCAATTTCCGTCGCAAAAATGAATTCTCAATGCCACTTTTTCAATGTTGTGGGGAAAATTGTTGTGTGTCTAATCGTTCAATTTTCGCGTTTGGGGCCGTCTATGAATGCCTGGGAATATATGTGCTGAGTACCGGCGCTTTCGAGACACTTCAATTTCCGTCGCAAAAATGAATTCTCAATGCCACTTTTTCAATGTTGTGGGGAAAATTGTTGTGTGTCTAATCGTTCAATTTTCGCGTTTGGGGCCGTCTATGAATGCATGGGAATATATGTGCTGAGTACCGGCGCTTTCGAGACACTTCAATTTCCGTCGCAAAAATGAATTCTCAATGCCACTTTTTCAATGTTGTGGGGAAAATTTTTGTGTGTCTAATCGTTCAATTTTCGCGTTTGGCGCCGTCTATGCATGCCTGGGAATATATGTGCTGAGTACCGGCGCTTTCGACACACTTCAATTTCCGTCGCAAAAATGAATTCTCAATGCCACTTTTTCAATGTTGTGGGGAAAATTGTTGTGTGTCTAATCGTTCAATTTTCGCGTTTGGGGCCGTCTATGAATGCCAGGGAATATATGTGCTGAGTACCGGCGCTTTCGAGACACTTCAATTTCTGTCGCAAAAATGAATTCTCAATGCCACTTTTTCAGTGTTGTGGGGAAAATTTTTGTGTGTCTAATCGTTCAATTTTCGCGTTTGGCGCCGTCTATGCATGCCTGGGAATATATGTGCTGAGTACCGGCGCTTTCGAGACACTTCAATTTCCGTCGCAAAAATGAATTCTCAATGCCACTTTTTCAATGTTGTGGGGAAAATTGTTGTGTGGCTAATCGTTCAATTTTCGCGTTTGGGGCCGTCTATGAATGCCTGGGAGTATATGTGCTGAGTACCGGCGCTTTCGAGACACTTCAATTTTCGTCGCAATAATGATTTCTCAGTGCCACTTTTTCAATATTGTGGGGAAAATGTTTGTGTGTCTAATCGTTCAATTTTGGCGTTTGGCGCCGTCTATGCATGCCTGGGAATATATGTGCTGAGTACCGGCGCTTTCGACACACTTCAATTTTCGTCGCAAAAATGAATTCTCAATGCCACTTTTTCAGTGTTGTGGGTAAAATTTTTGTGTGTCTAATCGTTCAATTTTCGCGTTTGGCGCCGTCTATGCATGCCTGGGAGTATATGTGCTGAGTACCGGCGCTTTCGATACACCTCAATTTTATTCGGGAAATGAATTCTCAGTGCCACTTTTTCAATGTTGTGGGGAAAATGTTTCTGTGCCTAATCGTTCATTTTTCGCGTTAGGCGTCGTCTATGCATGCCTGGTAATATATGTGCTAAGTAACGCCGCTTTCGAGACACTTCAATTTTCGTCGCAAAAATGAATTCTCAATGCCACTTTTGCAATGTTGTGGGGAAAATTTTTGTGTCTAATCGTTCAATTTTCGCGTTTGGCGCCGTCTATGCATGCTTGGGAATATATGTGCTGAGTATCGGCGCTTTCGAGACACTTCAATTTTCGTCGCAAAAATGAATTCTCAATGCCACTTTTTCAGTGTTGTGGGGAAAATTTTTGTGTGTCTAATCGTTCAATTTTCGCGTTTGGCGCCGTCTATGCATGCCTGGGAGTATATGTGCTGAGTACCGGCGCTTTCGATACACCTCAATTTTAGTCGGGAAATGAATTCTCAGTGCCACTTTTTCAATGTTGTGGGGAAAAGTTTTGTGTGCCTAATCGTTCATTTTTCGCGTTAGGCGGCATCTATGCATGCCTGGGAATATACGTGCTGTGTACCGGCGCTTTCGAGACACTTCAATTTTCGTCGCAAAAATGAATTCTCAATGCCACTTTTTCAATGTTGTGGGGAAAATGTTTGTGTGTCTAATCGTTCAATTTTCGCGTTTGGCGCCGTCTATGCATGCCTGGGAATATATGTGCTGAGTACCGGCGCTTTCGAGACACTTCAATTTTCGTCGCAAAAATGAATTCTCAATGCCACTTTTTCAGTGTTGTGGGGAAAATTTTTTTGTGTCTAATCGTTCAATTTTCGCGTTTGGCGCCGTCTATGCATGCCTGGGAGTATATGTGCTGTGTACCGGCGCTTTCGATACACCTCTATTTTAGTCGGGAAATGAATTCTCAGTGCCAGTTTTTCAATGTTGTGGGGAAAAGTTTTGTGTGCCTAATCGTTCATTTTTCGCGTTAGGCGGCATCTATGCATGCCTGGGAATATACGTGCTGAGTACCGGCGCTTTCGAGACACTTCAATTTTCGTCGCAAAAATGAATTCTCAATGCCACTTTTTCAATGTTGTGGGGGAAACTTTTGTGTGTCTAATCGTTCAATTTTCGCGTTTGGCGCCGTCTATGCATGCCTGGAAATATATGTGCTGAGTACCGGCGCTTTCGAGACACTTCAATTTTCGTCGCAAAAATGAATTCTCAATGCCACTTTTTCAGTGTTGTGGGGAAAATTTTTGTGTGTCTAATCGTTCAATTTTCGCGTTTGGCGCCGTCTATGCATGCCTGGGAATATATGTGCTGAGTACCGGCGCTTTCGATACACCTCAATTTTAGTCGGGAAATGAATTATGAGTGCCACTTTTTCAATGTTGTGGGGAAAAGTTTTGTGTGCCTAATCGTTCATTTTTCGCGTTAGGCGGCGTCTATGCATGCCTGGGAATATAAGTACTGAGTACCGGCGCTTTCGAGACACTTCAATTTTCGTCGCAAAAATGAATTCTCAATGCCAATTTTTCAATGTTGTGGGGAAAATGTTTGTGTCCCTAATCGTTCATTTTTCGCGTTAGGCGTCGTCTATGCATGCCTGGGAATATATGTGCTGACTAACAGCGCTTTCGAGACACTTCAATTTTCATCGCAATAATGAATTCTCAGTGCCACTTTTTCAATGTTGCGGGGAAAATGTTTCTGTGCCTAATCGTTCATTTTTCGCGTTAGGCGTCGTCTATGCTTGCCTGGTAATATATGTGCTAAGTAACGGCGCTTTCGAGACACTTCAATTGTCGTCGCATAAAATGAATTCTCAGTGCCACTTTTTCAATATTGTGGGGAAAATATTTGTGTGCCTAATCGTTCATTTTTCGCGTTAGGCGTCGTCTATGCATGCCTGGAAATATATGTGCTGACTAACGGCGCTTTCGAGATACTTCAATTTTCGTCGCAAAATTGAATTCTCAATGCCACTTTTTCAATGTTGTGGGGAAAATTTTTGTGTGTCTAATCGTTCAATTTTCGCGTTTGGCGCCGTCGAAGCATGCCTGGGAATATATGTGCTGAGTACCGGCGCTTTCGATACACCTCAATTTTAGTCGGGAAATGAATTATGAGTGCCACTTTTTCAATGTTGTGGGGAAAAGTTTTGTGTGCCTAATCGTTCATTTTTCGCGTTAGGCGGCGTCTATGCATGCCTGGGAATATATGTGCTGAGTACCTGCGCTTTCGAAACACCTCAATTTTAGTCGGGAAATGAATTATGAGTGCCACATTTTCAATGTTGTGGGGAAAAGTTTTGTGTGCCTAATCGTTCAATTTTCGCGTTTGGGGCCGTCTATGCATGCCTGGGAATATATGTGCTGAGTACCGGCGCTTTCGAGACACTTCAATTTTCGTCGCAAAAATGAATTCTCAATGCCACATTTTCAATGTTGTGAGGAAAATGTTTGTGTCCCTAATCGTTCATTTTTCGCGTTAGGCGTCGTCTATGCATGCCTGGGAATATATGTGCTGACTAACGGCGCTTTCGAGATACTTCAATTTTCGTCGCAAAATTGAATTCTCAATGCCACTTTTTCAATGTTGTGGGGAAAATTTTTGTGTGTCTAATCGTTCAATTTTCGCGTTTGGCGCCGTCTATGCATGCCTGGGAATATATGTGCTGAGTACCGGCGCTTTCGAGACACTTCAATTTTCGTCGCAAAAATGAATTCTCAATGCCACTTTTTCAGTGTTGTGGGGAAAATTTTTGTGTGTCTAATCGTTCAATTTTCGCGTTTGGCACCGTCTATGCATGCCTGGGAATATATGCGCTGAGTACTGGCGGTTTCGAAACACCTCAATTTTCGTCGCAATAATGAATGCTCAGTGCCACTTTTTCAATGTTGTGGGGAAAATTGTTGTGTGTCTAATCGTTCAATTTTCGCGTTTGCGGCCGTCTATGAATGCCTGGAAATATATGTGCTGACTAACGGCGCTTTCGAGACACTTCAATTTTCGTCGGAAAATTGAATTCTCAATGCCACTTTTTCAATGTTGTGGGGAAAATTTTTGTTTGTCTAATCGTTCAATTTTCGCGTTTGGCGCCGTCTATGCATGCCTGGGAATATATGTGCTGACTAACGGCGCTTTCGAGATACTTCAATTTTCGTCGCAATAATGATTTCTCAGTGCCACTTTTTCAATATTGTGGGGAAAATGTTTGTGTGTCTAATCGTTCAATTTTGGCGTTTGGCGCCGTCTATGCATGCCTGGGAATATATGTGCTGAGTACCGGCGCTTTCGACACACTTCAATTTTCGTCGCAAAAATGAATTCTCAATGCCACTTTTTCAGTGTTGTGGGTAAAATTTTTGTGTGTCTAATCGTTCAATTTTCGCGTTTGGCGCCGTCTATGCATGCCTGGGAATATATGTGCTGAGTACCGGCGTTTCGAGACACTTCAATTTTAGTCGGGAAATGAATTATGAGTGCCACTTTTTCAATGTTGTGGGGAAAAGTTTTGTGTGCCTAATCGTTCATTTTTCGCGTTAGGCGGCGTCTATGCATGCCTGGGAATATATGTGCTGAGTACCGGCGCTTTCGAGACACTTCAATTTTCGTCGCAAAAATGAATTCTCAATGCCACTTTTTCAATGTTGTGGGGAAAATGTTTGTGTCCCTGATCGTTCATTTTTCGCGTTAGGCGTCGTCTATGCATACCTGGTAATATATGTGCTAAGTAACGGCGCTTTCGAGACACTTCAATTGTCGTCGCATAAAATGAATTCTCAGTGCCACTTTTTCAATATTGTGGGGAAAATGTTTGTGTGACTAATCGTTCAATTTTCGCGTTAGGCGTCGTCTATGCATGCCTGGGAATATATGTGCTGACTAACGGCGCTTTCGAGACACTTCAATTTTCGTCGCAATAATGAATTCTCAGTGCCACTTTTTCAATGTTCCGGGGAAAATGTTTCTGTGCCTAATCGTTCATTTTTCGCGTTAGGCGTCGTCTATGCATACCTGGTAATATATGTGCTAAGTAACGGCGCTTTCGAGACACTTCAATTGTCGTCGCATAAAATGAATTCTCAGTGCCACTTTTTCAATATTGTGGGGAAAATGTTTGTGTGCCTAATCGTTCAATTTTCGCGTTAGGCGTCGTCTATGCATGCCTGGGAATATATGTGCTGACTAACGGCGCTTTCGAGACACTTCAATTTTCGTCGCAATAATGAATTCTCAGTGCCACTTTTTCAATGTTCCGGGGAAAATGTTTCTGTGCCTAATCGTTCATTTTTCGCGTTAGGCATCGTCTATGCATGCCTGGTAATATATGTGCTAAGTAACCGCGCTTTCGAGACACTTCAATTGTCGTCGCATAAAATGAGTTCTCAGTGCCACTTTTTCAATATTGTGGGGAAAATGTTTGTGTCCCTAATCGTTCATTTTTCGCGTTAGGCGTCGTCTATGCATGCCTGGGAATATATGTGCTGACTAACGGCGCTTTCGAGACACTTCAATTTTCGTCGCAATAATGAATTCTCAGTGCCACTTTTTCAATGTTCCGGGGAAAATGTTTCTGTGCCTAATCGTTCATTTTTCGCGTTAGGCGTCGTCTATGCATGCCTGGGAATATATGTGCTGACTAACGGCGCTTTCGAGATACTTCAATTTTCGTCGCAAAATTGAATTCTCAATGCCACTTTTTCAATGTTGTGGGGAAAATTTTTGTGTGTCTAATCGTTCAATTTTCGCGTTTGGCGCCGTCTATGCATGCCTGGGAATATATGTGCTGAGTACCGGCGCTTTCGAGACACTTCAATTTCCGTCGCAAAAATGAATTCTCAATGCCACTTTTTCAGTGTTGTGGGGAAAATTTTTGTGTGTCTAATCGTTCAATTTTCGCGTTTGGGGCCGTCTATGAATGCCTGGGAATATATGTGCTGAGTACCGGCGCTTTCGAGACACTTCAATTTTCGTCGCAATAATGATTTCTCAGTGCCACTTTTTCAATATTGTGGGGAAAATGTTTGTGTGTCTAATCGTTCAATTTTGGCGTTTGGCGCCGTCTATGCATGCCTGGGAATATATGTGCTGAGTACCGGCGCTTTCGACACACTTCAATTTCCGTCGCAAAAATGAATTCTCAATGCCACTTTTTCAATGTTGTGGGGAAAATTGTTGTGTGTCTAATCGTTCAATTTTCGCGTTTGGGGCCGTCTATGAATGCCTGGGAATATATGTGCTGACTAACGGCGCTTTCGAGACACTTCAATTTCCGTCGCAAAAATGAATTCTCAATGCCACTTTTTCAGTGTTGTGGGGAAAAATTTTGTGTGTCTATTCGGTCAATTTTTTCGTTTGGCGCCGTCTATGCATGCCTGGGAATATATGTGCTGAGTACCGGCGCTTTCGAGACACTTCAATTTCCGTCGCAAAAATGAATTCTCAATGCCACTTTTTCAATGTTGTGGGGAAAATTGTTGTGTGTCTAATCGTTCAATTTTCGCGTTTGGGGCCGTCTATGAATGCCTGGGAATATATGTGCTGAGTACCGGCGCTTTCGAGACACTTCAATTTCCGTCGCAAAAATGAATTCTCAATGCCACTTTTTCAATGTTGTGGGGAAAATTGTTGCGTGTCTAATCGTTCAATTTTCGCGTTTGGGGCCGTCTATGAATGCATGGGAATATATGTGCTGAGTACCGGCGCTTTCGAGACACTTCAATTTCCGTCGCAAAAATGAATTCTCAATGCCACTTTTTCAATGTTGTGGGGAAAATTTTTGTGTGTCTAATCGTTCAATTTTCGCGTTTGGCGCCGTCTATGCATGCCTGGGAATATATGTGCTGAGTACCGGCGCTTTCGACACACTTCAATTTCCGTCGCAAAAATGAATTCTCAATGCCACTTTTTCAATGTTGTGGGGAAAATTGTTGTGTGTCTAATCGTTCAATTTTCCCGTTTGGGGCCGTCTATGAATGCCAGGGAATATATGTGCTGAGTACCGGCGCTTTCGAGACACTTCAATTTCCGTCGCAAAAATGAATTCTCAATGCCACTTTTTCAGTGTTGTGGGGAAAATTTTTGTGTGTCTAATCGTTTAATTTTCGCGTTTGGCGCCGTCTATGCATGCCTGGGAATATATGTGCTGAGTACCGGCGCTTTCGAGACACTTCAATTTCCGTCGCAAAAATGAATTCTCAATGCCACTTTTTCAGTGTTGTGGGTAAAATTTTTGTGTGTCTAATCGTTCAATTTTCGCGTTTGGCGCCGTCTATGCATGCCTGGGAATATATGTGCTGAGTACCGGCGTTTCGAGACACATCAATTTTAGTCGGGAAATGAATTATGAGTGCCACTTTTTCAATGTTGTGGGGAAAAGTTTTGTGTGCCTAATCGTTCATTTTTCGCGTTAGGCGGCGTCTATGCATGCCTGGGAATATATGTGCTGAGTACCGGCGCTTTCGAGACACTTCAATTTTCGTCGCAAAAATGAATTCTCAATGCCACTTTTTCAATGTTGTGGGGAAAATGTTTGTGTCCCTGATCGTTCATTTTTCGCGTTAGGCGTCGTCTATGCATACCTGGTAATATATGTGCTAAGTAACGGCGCTTTCGAGACACTTCAATTGTCGTCGCATAAAATGAATTCTCAGTGCCACTTTTTCAATATTGTGGGGAAAATGTTTGTGTGACTAATCGTTCAATTTTCGCGTTAGGCGTCGTCTATGCATGCCTGGGAATATATGTGCTGACTAACGGCGCTTTCGAGACACTTCAATTTTCGTCGCAATAATGAATTCTCAGTGCCACTTTTTCAATGTTCCGGGGAAAATGTTTCTGTGCCTAATCGTTCATTTTTCGCGTTAGGCGTCGTCTATGCATACCTGGTAATATATGTGCTAAGTAACGGCGCTTTCGAGACACTTCAATTGTCGTTGCATAAAATGAATTCTCAGTGCCACTTTTTCAATATTGTGGGGAAAATGTTTGTGTGCCTAATCGTTCAATTTTCGCGTTAGGCGTCGTCTATGCATGCCTGGGAATATATGTGCTGACTAACGGCGCTTTCGAGACACTTCAATTTTCGTCGCAATAATGAATTCTCAGTGCCACTTTTTCAATGTTCCGGGGAAAATGTTTCTGTGCCTAATCGTTCATTTTTCGCGTTAGGCATCGTCTATGCATGCCTGGTAATATATGTGCTAAGTAACGGCGCTTTCGAGACACTTCAATTTTCGTCGCAATAATGAATTCTCAGTGCCACTTTTTCAATGTTCCGGGGAAAATGTTTCTGTGCCTAATCGTTCATTTTTCGCGTTAGGCGTCGTCTATGCATGCCTGGGAATATATGTGCTGACTAACGGCGCTTTCGAGATACTTCAATTTTCGTCGCAAAATTGAATTCTCAATGCCACTTTTTCAATGTTGTGGGGAAAATTTTTGTGTGTCTAATCGTTCAATTTTCGCGTTTGGCGCCGTCTATGCATGCCTGGGAATATATGTGCTGAGTACCGGCGCTTTCGAGACACTTCAATTTCCGTCGCAAAAATGAATTCTCAATGCCACTTTTTCAGTGTTGTGGGGAAAATTTTTGTGTGTCTAATCGTTCAATTTTCGCGTTTGGGGCCGTCTATGAATGCCTGGGAATATATGTGCTGAGTACCGGCGCTTTCGAGACACTTCAATTTTCGTCGCAATAATGATTTCTCAGTGCCACTTTTTCAATATTGTGGGGATAATGTTTGTGTGTCTAATCGTTCAATTTTGGCGTTTGGCGCCGTCTATGCATGCCTGGGAATATATGTGCTGAGTACCGGCGCTTTCGACACACTTCAATTTCCGTCGCAAAAATGAATTCTCAATGCCACTTTTTCAATGTTGTGGGGAAAATTGTTGTGTGTCTAATCGTTCAATTTTCGCGTTTGGGGCCGTCTATGAATGCCTGGGAATATATGTGCTGACTAACGGCGCTTTCGAGACACTTCAATTTCCGTCGCAAAAATGAATTCTCAATGCCACTTTTTCAGTGTTGTGGGGAAAATTTTTGTGTGTCTAATCGTTCAATTTTCGCGTTTGGCGCCGTCTATGCATGCCTGGGAATATATGTGCTGAGTACCGGCGCTTTCGAGACACTTCAATTTCCGTCGCAAAAATGAATTCTCAATGCCACTTTTTCAATGTTGTGGGGAAAATTGTTGTGTGTCTAATCGTTCAATTTTCGCGTTTGGGGCCGTCTATGAATGCCTGGGAATATATGTGCTGAGTACCGGCGCTTTCGAGACACTTCAATTTCCGTCGCAAAAATGAATTCTCAATGCCACTTTTTCAATGTTGTGGGGAAAATTGTTGTGTGTCTAATCGTTCAATTTTCGCGTTTGGGGCCGTCTATGAATGCATGGGAATATATGTGCTGAGTACCGGCGCTTTCGAGACACTTCAATTTCCGTCGCAAAAATGAATTCTCAATGCCACTTTTTCAATGTTGTGGGGAAAATTTTTGTGTGTCTAATCGTTCAATTTTCGCGTTTGGTGCCGTCTATGCATGCCTGGGAATATATGTGCTGAGTACCGGCGCTTTCGACACACTTCAATTTCCGTCGCAAAAATGAATTCTCAATGCCACTTTTTCAATGTTGTGGGGAAAATTGTTGTGTGTCTAATCGTTCAATTTTCCCGTTTGGGGCCGTCTATGAATGCCAGGGAATATATGTGCTGAGTACCGGCGCTTTCGAGACACTTCAATTTCCGTCGCAAAAATGAATTCTCAATGCCACTTTTTCAGTGTTGTGGGGAAAATTTTTGTGTGTCTAATCGTTCAATTTTCGCGTTTGGCGCCGTCTATGCATGCCTGGGAATATATGTGCTGAGTACCGGCGCTTTCGAGACACTTCAATTTCCGTCGCAAAAATGAATTCTCAATGCCACTTTTTCAATGTTGTGGGGAAAATTGTTGTGTGGCTAATCGTTCAATTTTCGCGTTTGGGGCCGTCTATGAATGCCTGGGAGTATATGTGCTGAGTACCGGCGCTTTCGAGACACTTCAATTTTCGTCGCAATAATGATTTCTCAGTGCCACTTTTTCAATATTGTGGGGAAAATGTTTGTGTGTCTAATCGTTCAAATTTGGCGTTTGGCGCCGTCTATGCATGCCTGGGAATATATGTGCTGAGTACCGGCGCTTTCGACACACTTCAATTTTCGTCGCAAAAATGAATTCTCAATGCCACTTTTTCAGTGTTGTGGGTAAAATTTTTGTGTGTCTAATCGTTCAATTTTCGCGTTTGGCGCCGTCTATGCATGCCTGGGAGTATATGTGCTGAGTACCGGCGCTTTCGATACACCTCAATTTTATTCGGGAAATGAATTCTCAGTGCCACTTTTTCAATGTTGTGGGGAAAATGTTTCTGTGCCTAATCGTTCATTTTTCGCGTTAGGCGTCGTCTATGCATGCCTGGTAATATATGTGCTAAGTAACGGCGCTTTCGAGACACTTCAATTTTCGTCGCAAAAATGAATTCTCAATGCCACTTTTGCAATGTTGTGGGGAAAATTTTTGTGTCTAATCGTTCAATTTTCGCGTTTGGCGCCGTCTATGCATGCCTGGGAATATATGTGATGAGTATCGGCGCTTTCGAGACACTTCAATTTTCGTCGCAAAAATGAATTCTCAATGCCACTTTTTCAGTGTTGTGGGGAAAATTTTTGTGTGTCTAATCGTTCAATTTTCGCGTTTGGCGCCGTCTATGCATGCCTGGGAGTATATGTGCTGAGTACCGGCGCTTTCGATACACCTCAATTTTAGTCGGGAAATGAATTCTCAGTGCCACTTTTTCAATGTTGTGGGGAAAAGTTTTGTGTGCCTAATCGTTCATTTTTCGCGTTAGGCGGCATCTATGCATGCCTGGGAATATACGTGCTGAGTACCGGCGCTTTCGAGACACTTCAATTTTCGTCGCAAAAATGAATTCTCAATGCCAATTTTTCAATGTTGTGGGGAAAATTTTTGTGTCTAATCGTTCAATTTTCGCGTTTGGCGCCGTCTATGCATGCCTGGGAATATATGTGCTGAGTACCGGCGCTTTCGAGACACTTCAATTTTCGTCGCAAAAATGAATTCTCAATGCCACTTTTTCAATGTTGTGGGGAAAATGTTTGTGTGTCTAATCGTTCAATTTTCGCGTTTGCCGCCGTCTATGCATGCCTGGGAATATATGTGCTGAGTACCGGCGCTTTCGAGACACTTCAATTTTCGTCGCAAAAATGAATTCTCAATGCCACTTTTTCAGTGTTGTGGGGAAAATTTTTTTGTGTCTAATCGTTCAATTTTCGCGTTTGGCGCCGTCTATGCATGCCTGGGAGTATATGTGCTGTGTACCGGCGCTTTCGATACACCTCTATTTTAGTCGGGAAATGAATTCTCAGTGCCAGTTTTTCAATGTTGTGGGGAAAAGTTTTGCGTGCCTAATCGTTCATTTTTCGCGTTAGGCGGCATCTATGCATGCCTGGGAATATACGTGCTGAGTACCGGCGCTTTCGAGACACTTCAATTTTCGTCGCAAAAATGAATTCTCAATGCCACTTTTTCAATGTTGTGGGGGAAACTTTTGTGTGTCTAATCGTTCAATTTTCGCGTTTGGCGCCGTCTATGCATGCCTGGAAATATATGTGCTGAGTACCGGCGCTTTCGAGACACTTCAATTTTCGTCGCAAAAATGAATTCTCAATGCCACTTTTTCAGTGTTGTGGGGAAAATTTTTGTGTGTCTAATCGTTCAATTTTCGCGTTTGGCGCCGTCTATGCATGCCTGGGAATATATGTGCTGAGTACCGGCGCTTTCGATACACCTCAATTTTAGTCGGGAAATGAATTATGAGTGCCACTTTTTCAATGTTGTGGGGAAAAGTTTTGTGTGCCTAATCGTTCATTTTTCGCGTTAGGCGGCGTCTATGCATGCCTGGGAATATAAGTACTGAGTACCGGCGCTTTCGAGACACTTCAATTTTCGTCGCAAAAATGAATTCTCAATGCCAATTTTTCAATGTTGTGGGGAAAATGTTTGTGTCCCTAATCGTTCATTTTTCGCGTTAGGCGTCGTCTATGCACGCCTGGGAATATATGTGCTGACTAACAGCGCTTTCGAGACACTTCAATTTTCATCGCAATAATGAATTCTCAGTGCCACTTTTTCAATGTTGCGGGGAAAATGTTTCTGTGCCTAATCGTTCATTTTTCGCGTTAGGCGTCGTCTATGCTTGCCTGGTAATATATGTGCTAAGTAACGGCGCTTTCGAGACACTTCAATTGTCGTCGCATAAAATGAATTCTCAGTGCCACTTTTTCAATATTGTGGGGAAAATATTTGTGTGCCTAATCGTTCATTTTTCGCGTTAGGCGTCGTCTATGCATGCCTGGAAATATATGTGCTGACTAACGGCGCTTTCGATACACCTCAATTTTAGTCGGGAAATGAATTATGAGTGCCACTTTTTCAATGTTGTGGGGAAAAGTTTTGTGTGCCTAATCGTTCATTTTTCGCGTTAGGCGGCGTCTATGCATGGCTGGGAATATATGTGCTGAGTACCGGCGCTTTCGAGACACTTCAATTTTCGTCGCAAAAATGAATTCTCAATGCCACTTTTTTCAATGTTGTGGGGAAAATCTTTGTGTCTAATCGTTCAATTTTCGCGTTTGGCGCCGTCTATGCATGCCTGGGAATATATGTGCTGAGTACCGGCGCTTTCGAGACACTTCAATTTTCGTCGCAAAAATGAATTCTCAATGCCACTTTTTCAATGTTGTGGGGAAAATTTTTGTGTGTCTAATCGTTCAATTTTCGCGTTTGGCGCCGTCTATGCATGCCTGGGAATATATGTGCTGAGTACCTGCGCTTTCGAAACACCTCAATTTTAGTCGGGAAATGAATTATGAGTGCCACATTTTCAATGTTGTGGGGAAAAGTTTTGTGTGCCTAATCGTTCAATTTTCGCGTTTGGGGCCGTCTATGCATGCCTGGGAATATATGTGCTGAGTACCGGCGCTTTCGAGACACTTCAATTTTCGTCGCAAAAATGAATTCTCAATGCCACATTTTCAATGTTGTGAGGAAAATGTTTGTGTCCCTAATCGTTCATTTTTCGCGTTAGGCGTCGTCTATGCATGCCTGGGAATATATGTGCTGACTAACGGCGCTTTCGAGACACTTCAATTTTCGTCGCAATAATGAATTCTCAGTGCCACTTTTTCAATGTTGTGGGGAAAATTTTTGTGTCTCTAATCGTTCAATTTTCGCGTTTGGCGCCGTCTATGCATGCCTGGGAATATATGTGCTGAGTACCGGCGCTTTCGAGACACTTCAATTTTCTTCGCAAAAATGAATTCTCAATGCCACTTTTTCAGTGTTGTGGGGAAAATTTTTGTGTGTCTAATCGTTCAATTTTCGCGTTTGGCACCGTCTATGCATGCCTGGGAATATATGTGCTGAGTACTGGCGGTTTCGAAACACCTCAATTTTCGTCGCAATAATGAATGCTCAGTGCCACTTTTTCAATGTTGTGGGGAAAATTTTTGTTTGTCTAATCGTTCAATTTTCGCGTTTGGCGCCGTCTATGCATGCCTGGGAATATATGTGCTGACTAACGGCGCTTTCGAGATACTTCAATTTTCGTCGCAATAATGATTTCTCAGTGCCACTTTTTCAATATTGTGGGGAAAATGTTTGTGTGTCTAATCGTTCAATTTTGGCGTTTGGCGCCGTCTATGCATGCCTGGGAATATATGTGCTGAGTACCGGCGCTTTCGACACACCTCAATTTTAGTCGGGAAATGAATTCTCAGTGCCACTTTTTCAATGTTGTGGGGAAAATGTTTCTGCGCCTAATCGTTCATTTTTCGCGTTAGGCGTCGTCTATGCATGCCTGGTAATATATGTGCTAAGTAACGGCGCTTTCGAGACACTTCAATTTTCGTCGCAAAAATGAATTCTCAATGCCACTTTTTCAATGTTGTGGGGAAAATTTTTGTGTCTAATCGTTCAATTTTCGCGTTTGGCGCCGTCTATGCATGCCTGGGAATATATGTGCTGAGTACCGGCGCTTTCGATACACCTCAATTTTAGTCGGGAAATGAATTATGAGTGCCACTTTTTCAATGTTGTGGGGAAAAGTTTTGTGTGCCTAATCGTTCATTTTTCGCGTTAGGCGGCGTCTATGCATGCCTGGGAATATAAGTACTGAGTACCGGCGCTTTCGAGACACTTCAATTTTCGTCGCAAAAATGAATTCTCAATGCCAATTTTTCAATGTTGTGGGGAAAATGTTTGTGTCCCTAATCGTTCATTTTTCGCGTTAGGCGTCGTCTATGCACGCCTGGGAATATATGTGCTGACTAACAGCGCTTTCGAGACACTTCAATTTTCATCGCAATAATGAATTCTCAGTGCCACTTTTTCAATGTTGCGGGGAAAATGTTTCTGTGCCTAATCGTTCATTTTTCGCGTTAGGCGTCGTCTATGCTTGCCTGGTAATATATGTGCTAAGTAACGGCGCTTTCGAGACACTTCAATTGTCGTCGCATAAAATGAATTCTCAGTGCCACTTTTTCAATATTGTGGGGAAAATATTTGTGTGCCTAATCGTTCATTTTTCGCGTTAGGCGTCGTCTATGCATGCCTGGAAATATATGTGCTGACTAACGGCGCTTTCGATACACCTCAATTTTAGTCGGGAAATGAATTATGAGTGCCACTTTTTCAATGTTGTGGGGAAAAGTTTTGTGTGCCTAATCGTTCATTTTTCGCGTTAGGCGGCGTCTATGCATGGCTGGGAATATATGTGCTGAGTACCGGCGCTTTCGAGACACTTCAATTTTCGTCGCAAAAATGAATTCTCAATGCCACTTTTTTCAATGTTGTGGGGAAAATCTTTGTGTCTAATCGTTCAATTTTCGCGTTTGGCGCCGTCTATGCATGCCTGGGAATATATGTGCTGAGTACCGGCGCTTTCGAGACACTTCAATTTTCGTCGCAAAAATGAATTCTCAATGCCACTTTTTCAATGTTGTGGGGAAAATTTTTGTGTGTCTAATCGTTCAATTTTCGCGTTTGGCGCCGTCTATGCATGCCTGGGAATATATGTGCTGAGTACCTGCGCTTTCGAAACACCTCAATTTTAGTCGGGAAATGAATTATGAGTGCCACATTTTCAATGTTGTGGGGAAAAGTTTTGTGTGCCTAATCGTTCAATTTTCGCGTTTGGGGCCGTCTATGCATGCCTGGGAATATATGTGCTGAGTACCGGCGCTTTCGAGACACTTCAATTTTCGTCGCAAAAATGAATTCTCAATGCCACATTTTCAATGTTGTGAGGAAAATGTTTGTGTCCCTAATCGTTCATTTTTCGCGTTAGGCGTCGTCTATGCATGCCTGGGAATATATGTGCTGACTAACGGCGCTTTCGAGACACTTCAATTTTCGTCGCAATAATGAATTCTCAGTGCCACTTTTTCAATGTTGTGGGGAAAATTTTTGTGTCTCTAATCGTTCAATTTTCGCGTTTGGCGCCGTCTATGCATGCCTGGGAATATATGTGCTGAGTACCGGCGCTTTCGAGACACTTCAATTTTCTTCGCAAAAATGAATTCTCAATGCCACTTTTTCAGTGTTGTGGGGAAAATTTTTGTGTGTCTAATCGTTCAATTTTCGCGTTTGGCACCGTCTATGCATGCCTGGGAATATATGTGCTGAGTACTGGCGGTTTCGAAACACCTCAATTTTCGTCGCAATAATGAATGCTCAGTGCCACTTTTTCAATGTTGTGGGGAAAATTTTTGTTTGTCTAATCGTTCAATTTTCGCGTTTGGCGCCGTCTATGCATGCCTGGGAATATATGTGCTGACTAACGGCGCTTTCGAGATACTTCAATTTTCGTCGCAATAATGATTTCTCAGTGCCACTTTTTCAATATTGTGGGGAAAATGTTTGTGTGTCTAATCGTTCAATTTTGGCGTTTGGCGCCGTCTATGCATGCCTGGGAATATATGTGCTGAGTACCGGCGCTTTCGACACACCTCAATTTTAGTCGGGAAATGAATTCTCAGTGCCACTTTTTCAATGTTGTGGGGAAAATGTTTCTGCGCCTAATCGTTCATTTTTCGCGTTAGGCGTCGTCTATGCATGCCTGGTAATATATGTGCTAAGTAACGGCGCTTTCGAGACACTTCAATTTTCGTCGCAAAAATGAATTCTCAATGCCACTTTTTCAATGTTGTGGGGAAAATTTTTGTGTCTAATCGTTCAATTTTCGCGTTTGGCGCCGTCTATGCATGCCTGGGAATATATGTGCTGAGTATCGGCGCTTTCGAGACACTTCAATTTTCGTCGCAAAAATGAATTCTCAATGCCACTTTTTCAGTGTTGTGGGGAAAATTTTTGTGTGTCTAATCGTTCAATTTTCGCGTTTGGCGCCGTCTATGCATGCCTGGGAGTATATGTGCTGAGTACCGGCGCTTTCGATACACCTCAATTTTAGTCGGGAAATGAATTCTCAGTGCCACTTTTTCAATGTTGTGGGGAAAAGTTTCGTGTGCCTAATCGTTCATTTTTCGCGTTAGGCGGCATCTATGCATGCCTGGGAATATACGTGCTGAGTACCGGCGCTTTCGAGACACTTCAATTTTCGTCGCAAAAATGAATTCTCAATGCCACTTTTTCAATGTTGTGGGGAAAATCTTTGTGTCTAATCGTTCAATTTTCGCGTTTGGCGCCGTCTATGCATGCCTGGGAATATATGTGCTGAGTACCGGCGCTTTCGAGACACTTCAATTTTCGTCGCAAAAATGAATTCTCAATGCCACTTTTTCAATGTTGCGGGGGAAACTTTTGTGTGTCTAATCGTTCAATTTTCGCGTTTGGCGCCGTCTATGCATGCCTGGGAATATATGTGCTGAGTACCGGCGCTTTCGAGACCCTTCAATTTTCGTTGCAAAAATGAATTCTCAATGCCACTTTTTCAATGTTGTGGGGAAAATCTTTCTGTCTAATCGTTCAATTTTCGCGTTTGGCGCCGTCTATGCATGCCTGGGAATATATGTGCTGAGTACCGGCGCTTTCGAGACACTTCAATTTTCGTCGCAAAAATGAATTCTCAATGCCATTTTTTCAATGTTGTGGGGAAAATCTTTCTGTCTAATCGTTCAATTTTCGCGTTTGGCGCCGTCTATGCATGCCTGGGAATATATGTGCTGAGTACCGGCGTTTCGAGACACTTCAATTTTAGTCGGGAAATGAATTATGAGTGCCAGTTTTTCAATGTTGTGGGGAAAAGTTTTGTGTGCCTAATCGTTCATTTTTCGCGTTAGGCGGCGTCTATGCATGCCTGGGAATATATGTGCTGAGTACCGGCGCTTTCGAGACACTTCAATTTTCGTCGCAAAAATGAATTCTCAATGCCACTTTTTCAATGTTGTGGGGAAAATGTTTGTGTCCCTGATCGTTCATTTTTCGCGTTAGGCGTCGTCTATGCATGCCTGGGAATATATGTGCTGACTAACGGCGCTTTCGAGACACTTCAATTTTCGTCGCAATAATGAATTCTCAGTGCCACTTTTTCAATGTTCCGGGGAAAATGTTTCTGTGCCTAATCGTTCATTTTTCGCGTTAGGCGTCGTCTATGCATGCCTGGTAATATATGTGCTAAGTAACGGCGCTTTCGAGACACTTCAATTGTCGTCGCATAAAATGAATTCTCAGTGCCACTTTTTCAATATTGTGGGGAAAATGTTTGTGTCCCTAATCGTTCATTTTTCGCGTTAGGCGTCGTCTATGCATGCCTGGGAATATATGTGCTGACTAACGGCGCTTTCGAGACACTTCAATTTTCGTCGCAAAATTGAATTCTCAATGCCACTTTTTCAATGTTGTGGGGAAAATTTTTGTGTGTCTAATCGTTCAATTTTCGCGTTTGGCGCCGTCTATGCATGCCTGGGAATATATGTGCTGAGTACCGGCGCTTTCGAGACACTTCAATTTCCGTCGCAAAAATGAATTCTCAATGCCACTTTTTCAGTGTTGTGGGGAAAATTTTTGTGTGTCTATTCGTTCAATTTTCGCGTTTGGCACCGTCTATGCATGCCTGGGAATATATGTGCTGAGTACTGGCGCTTTCGAAACACCTCAATTTTCGTCGCAATAATGAATGCTCAGTGCCACTTTTTCAATGTTGTGGGGAAAATTGTTGTGTGTCTAATCGTTCAATTTTCGCGTTTGGGGCCGTCTAAGAATGCCTGGGAATATATGTGCTGACTAACGGCGCTTTCGAGACACTTCAATTTTCGTCGCAATAATGATTTCTCAGTGCCACTTTTTCAATATTGTGGGGAAAATGTTTGTGTGTCTAATCGTTCAATTTTGGCGTTTGGCGCCGTCTATGCATGCCTGGGAATATATGTGCTGAGTACCGGCGCTTTCGACACACTTCAATTTTCGTCGCAAAAATGAATTCTCAATGCCACTTTTTCAGTGTTGTGGGTAAAATTTTTGTGTGTCTAATCGTTCAATTGTCGCGTTCGGCGCCGTCTATGCATGCCTGGGAATATATGTGCTGACTAACGGCGCTTTCGAGATACTTCAATTTTCGTCGCAATAATGATTTCTCAGTGCCACTTTTTCAATATTGTGGGGAAAATGTTTGTGTGTCTAATCGTTCAATTTTGGCGTTTGGCGCCGTCTATGCATGCCTGGGAATATATGTGCTGAGTACCGGCGCTTTCGACACACTTCAATTTTCGTCGCAAAAATGAATTCTCAATGCCACTTTTTCAGTGTTGTGGGTAAAATTTTTGTGTGTCTAATCGTTCAATTTTCGCGTTTGGCGCCGTCTATGCATGCCTGGGAGTATATGTGCTGAGTACCGGCGCTTTCGATACACCTCAATTTTATTCGGGAAATGAATTCTCAGTGCCACTTTTTCAATGTTGTGGGGAAAATGTTTCTGTGCCTAATCGTTCATTTTTCGCGTTAGGCGTCGTCTATGCATGCCTGGTAATATATGTGCTAAGTAACGGCGCTTTCGAGACACTTCAATTTTCGTCGCAAAAATGAATTCTCAATGCCACTTTTGCAATGTTGTGGGGAAAATTTTTGTGTCTAATCGTTCAATTTTCGCGTTTGGCGCCGTCTATGCATGCCTGGGAATATATGTGCTGAGTATCGGCGCTTTCGAGACACTTCAATTTTCGTCGCAAAAATGAATTCTCAATGCCACTTTTTCAGTGTTGTGGGGAAAATTTTTGTGTGTCTAATCGTTCAATTTTCGCGTTTGGCGCCGTCTATGCATGCCTGGGAGTATATGTGCTGAGTACCGGCGCTTTCGATACACCTCAATTTTAGTCGGGAAATGAATTCTCAGTGCCACTTTTTCAATGTTGTGGGGAAAAGTTTTGTGTGCCTAATCGTTCATTTTTCGCGTTAGGCGGCATCTATGCATGCCTGGGAATATACGTGCTGAGTACCGGCGCTTTCGAGACACTTCAATTTTCGTCGCAAAAATGAATTCTCAATGCCAATTTTTCAATGTTGTGGGGAAAATTTTTGTGTCTAATCGTTCAATTTTCGCGTTTGGCGCCGTCTATGCTTGCCTGGGAATATATGTGCTGAGTACCGGCGCTTTCGAGACACTTCAATTTTCGTCGCAAAAATGAATTCTCAATGCCACTTTTTCAATGTTGTGGGGAAAATGTTTGTGTGTCTAATCGTTCAATTTTCGCGTTTGGCGCCGTCTATGCATGCCTGGGAATATATGTGCTGAGTACCGGCGCTTTCGAGACACTTCAATGTTCGTCGCAAAAATGAATTCTCAATGCCACTTTTTCAGTGTTGTGGGGAAAATTTTTGTGTGTCTAATCGTTCAATTTTCGCGTTTGGCGCCGTCTATGCATGCCTGGGAATATATGTGCTGAGTACCGGCGCTTTCGATACACCTCAATTTTAGTCGGGAAATGAATTATGAGTGCCACTTTTTCAATGTTGTGGGGAAAAGTTTTGTGTGCCTAATCGTTCATTTTTAGCGTTAGGCGGCGTCTATGCATGCCTGGGAATATAAGTACTGAGTACCGGCGCTTTCGAGACACTTCAATTTTCGTCGCAAAAATGAATTCTCAATGCCAATTTTTCAATGTTGTGGGGAAAATGTTTGTGTCCCTAATCGTTCATTTTTCGCGTTAGGCGTCGTCTATGCATGCCTGGGAATATATGTGCTGACTAACCGCGCTTTCGAGACACTTCAATTTTCATCGCAATAATGAATTCTCAGTGCCACTTTTTCAATGTTGCGGGGAAAATGTTTCTGTGCCTAATCGTTCATTTTTCGCGTTAGGCGTAGTCTATGCTTGCCTGGTAATATATGTGCTAAGTAACGGCGCTTTCGAGACACTTCAATTGTCGTCGCATAAAATGAATTCTCAGTGCCACGTTTTCAATGTTGCGGGGAAAATGTTCCCGTGCCTAATCGTTCATTTTTCGCGTTAGGCGTCGTCTATGCATGCCTGGGTATATATGTGCTAAGTAACGGCGCTTTCGAGACACTTCAATTTTCGTCGCAATAATGAATTCTCAGTGCCACTTTTTCAATGTTGTGGGGAAAATTTTTGTGTCTCTAATCGTTCAATTTTCGCGTTTGGCGCCGTCTATGCATGCCTGGGAATATATGTGCTGAGTACCGGCGCTTTCGAGACACTTCAATTTTCTTCGCAAAAATGAATTCTCAATGCCACTTTTTCAGTGTTGTGGGGAAAATTTTTGTGTGTCTAATCGTTCAATTTTCGCGTTTGGCACCGTCTATGCATGCCTGGGAATATATGTGCTGAGTACTGGCGGTTTCGAAACACCTCAATTTTCGTCGCAATAATGAATGCTCAGTGCCACTTTTTCAATGTTGTGGGGAAAATTTTTGTTTGTCTAATCGTTCAATTTTCGCGTTTGGCGCCGTCTATGCATGCCTGGGAATATATGTGCTGACTAACGGCGCTTTCGAGATACTTCAATTTTCGTCGCAATAATGATTTCTCAGTGCCACTTTTTCAATATTGTGGGGAAAATGTTTGTGTGTCTAATCGTTCAATTTTGGCGTTTGGCGCCGTCTATGCATGCCTGGGAATATATGTGCTGAGTACCGGCGCTTTCGACACACCTCAATTTTAGTCGGGAAATGAATTCTCAGTGCCACTTTTTCAATGTTGTGGGGAAAATGTTTCTGTGCCTAATCGTTCATTTTTCGCGTTAGGCGTCGTCTATGCATGCCTGGTAATATATGTGCTAAGTAACGGCGCTTTCGAGACACTTCAATTTTCGTCGCAAAAATGAATTCTCAATGCCACTTTTTCAATGTTGTGGGGAAAATTTTTGTGTCTAATCGTTCAATTTTCGCGTTTGGCGCCGTCTATGCATGCCTGGGAATATATGTGCTGAGTATCGGCGCTTTCGAGACACTTCAATTTTCGTCGCAAAAATGAATTCTCAATGCCACTTTTTCAGTGTTGTGGGGAAAATTTTTGTGTGTCTAATCGTTCAATTTTCGCGTTTGGCGCCGTCTATGCATGCCTGGGAGTATATGTGCTGAGTACCGGCGCTTTCGATACACCTCAATTTTAGTCGGGAAATGAATTCTCAGTGCCACTTTTTCAATGTTGTGGGGAAAAGTTTTGTGTGCCTAATCGTTCATTTTTCGCGTTAGGCGGCATCTATGCATGCCTGGGAATATACGTGCTGAGTACCGGCGCTTTCGAGACACTTCAATTTTCGTCGCAAAAATGAATTCTCAATGCCACTTTTTCAATGTTGTGGGGAAAATCTTTGTGTCTAATCGTTCAATTTTCGCGTTTGGCGCCGTCTATGCATGCCTGGGAATATATGTGCTGAGTACCGGCGCTTTCGAGACACTTCAATTTTCGTCGCAAAAATGAATTCTGAATGCCACTTTTTCAATGTTGCGGGGGAAACTTTTGTGTGTCTAATCGTTCAATTTTCGCGTTTGGCGCCGTCTATGCATGCCTGGGAATATATGTGCTGAGTACCGGCGCTTTCGAGACCCTTCAATTTTCGTTGCAAAAATGAATTCTCAATGCCACTTTTTCAATGTTGTGGGGAAAATCTTTCTGTCTAATCGTTCAATTTTCGCGTTTGGCGCCGTCTATGCATGCCTGGGAATATATGTGCTGAGTACCGGCGCTTTCGAGACACTTCAATTTTCGTCGCAAAAATGAATTCTCAATGCCATTTTTTCAATGTTGTGGGGAAAATCTTTCTGTCTAATCGTTCAATTTTCGCGTTTGGCGCCGTCTATGCATGCCTGGGAATATATGTGCTGAGTACCGGCGTTTCGAGACACTTCAATTTTAGTCGGGAAATGAATTATGAGTGCCAGTTTTTCAATGTTGTGGGGAAAAGTTTTGTGTGCCTAATCGTTCATTTTTCGCGTTAGGCGGCGTCTATGCATGCCTGGGAATATATGTGCTGAGTACCGGCGCTTTCGAGACACTTCAATTTTCGTCGCAAAAATGAATTCTCAATGCCACTTTTTCAATGTTCCGGGGAAAATGTTTCTGTGCCTAATCGTTCATTTTTCGCGTTAGGCGTCGTCTATGCATGCCTGGTAATATATGTGCTAAGTAACGGCGCTTTCGAGACACTTCAATTGTCGTCGCATAAAATGAATTCTCAGTGCCACTTTTTCAATATTGTGGGGAAAATGTTTGTGTCCCTAATCGTTCATTTTTCGCGTTAGGCGTCGTCTATGCATGCCTGGGAATATATGTGCTGACTAACGGCGCTTTCGAGACACTTCAATTTTCGTCGCAATAATGAATTCTCAGTGCCACTTTTTCAATGTTCCGGGGAAAATGTTTCTGTGCCTAATCGTTCATTTTTCGCGTTAGGCATCGTCTATGCATGCCTGGTAATATATGTGCTAAGTAACGGCGCTTTCGAGACACTTCAATTGTCGTCGCATAAAATGAGTTCTCAGTGCCACTTTTTCAATATTGTGGGGAAAATGTTTCTGTGCCTAATCGTTCATTTTTCGCGTTAGGCGTCGTCTATGCATGCCTGGGAATATATGTGCTGACTAACGGCGCTTTCGAGACACTTCAATTTTCGTCGCAAAATTGAATTCTCAATGCCACTTTTTCAATGTTGTGGGGAAAATTGTTGTGTGTCTAATCGTTCAATTTTCGCGTTTGGGGCCGTCTAAGAATGCCTGGGAATATATGTGCTGACTAACGGCGCTTTCGAGACACTTCAATTTTCGTCGCAATAATGATTTCTCAGTGCCACTTTTTCAATATTGTGGGGAAAATGTTTGTGTGTCTAATCGTTCAATTTTGGCGTTTGGCGCCGTCTATGCATGCCTGGGAATATATGTGCTGAGTACCGGCGCTTTCGACACACTTCAATTTTCGTCGCAAAAATGAATTCTCAATGCCACTTTTTCAGTGTTGTGGGTAAAATTTTTGTGTGTCTAATCGTTCAATTTTCGCGTTTGGCGCCGTCTATGCATGCCTGGGAATATATGTGCTGACTAACGGCGCTTTCGAGATACTTCAATTTTCGTCGCAATAATGATTTCTCAGTGCCACTTTTTCAATATTGTGGGGAAAATGTTTGTGTGTCTAATCGTTCAATTTTGGCGTTTGGCGCCGTCTATGCATGCCTGGGAATATATGTGCTGAGTACCGGCGCTTTCGACACACTTCAATTTTCGTCGCAAAAATGAATTCTCAATGCCACTTTTTCAGTGTTGTGGGTAAAATTTTTGTGTGTCTAATCGTTCAATTTTCGCGTTTGGCGCCGTCTATGCATGCCTGGGAGTATATGTGCTGAGTACCGGCGCTTTCGATACACCTCAATTTTATTCGGGAAATGAATTCTCAGTGCCACTTTTTCAATGTTGTGGGGAAAATGTTTCTGTGCCTAATCGTTCATTTTTCGCGTTAGGCGTCGTCTATGCATGCCTGGTAATATATGTGCTAAGTAACGGCGCTTTCGAGACACTTCAATTTTCGTCGCAAAAATGAATTCTCAATGCCACTTTTGCAATGTTGTGGGGAAAATTTTTGTGTCTAATCGTTCAATTTTCGCGTTTGGCGCCGTCTATGCATGCCTGGGAATATATGTGCTGAGTATCGGCGCTTTCGAGACACTTCAATTTTCGTCGCAAAAATGAATTCTCAATGCCACTTTTTCAGTGTTGTGGGGAAAATTTTTGTGTGTCTAATCGTTCAATTTTCGCGTTTGGCGCCGTCTATGCATGCCTGGGAGTATATGTGCTGAGTACCGGCGCTTTCGATACACCTCAATTTTAGTCGGGAAATGAATTCTCAGTGCCACTTTTTCAATGTTGTGGGGAAAAGTTTTGTGTGCCTAATCGTTCATTTTTCGCGTTAGGCGGCATCTATGCATGCCTGGGAATATACGTGCTGAGTACCGGCGCTTTCGAGACACTTCAATTTTCGTCGCAAAAATGAATTCTCAATGCCAATTTTTCAATGTTGTGGGGAAAATTTTTGTGTCTAATCGTTCAATTTTCGCGTTTGGCGCCGTCTATGCATGCCTGGGAATATATGTGCTGAGTACCGGCGCTTTCGAGACACTTCAATTTTCGTCGCAAAAATGAATTCTCAATGCCACTTTTTCAATGTTGTGGGGAAAATGTTTGTGTGTCTAATCGTTCAATTTTCGCGTTTGGCGCCGTCTATGCATGCCTGGGAATATATGTGCTGAGTACCGGCGCTTTCGAGACACTTCAATGTTCGTCGCAAAAATGAATTCTCAATGCCACTTTTTCAGTGTTGTGGGGAAAATTTTTGTGTGTCTAATCGTTCAATTTTCGCGTTTGGCGCCGTCTATGCATGCCTGGGAATATATGTGCTGAGTACCGGCGCTTTCGATACACCTCAATTTTAGTCGGGAAATGAATTATGAGTGCCACTTTTTCAATGTTGTGGGGAAAAGTTTTGTGTGCCTAATCGTTCATTTTTAGCGTTAGGCGGCGTCTATGCATGCCTGGGAATATAAGTACTGAGTACCGGCGCTTTCGAGACACTTCAATTTTCGTCGCAAAAATGAATTCTCAATGCCAATTTTTCAATGTTGTGGGGAAAATGTTTGTGTCCCTAATCGTTCATTTTTCGCGTTAGGCGTCGTCTATGCATGCCTGGGAATATATGTGCTGACTAACCGCGCTTTCGAGACACTTCAATTTTCGTCGCAATAATGATTTCTCAGTGCCACTTTTTCAATATTGTGGGGAAAATGTTTGTGTGTCTAATCGTTCAATTTTGGCGTTTGGCGCCGTCTATGCATGCCTGGGAATATATGTGCTGAGTACCGGCGCTTTCGACACACTTCAATTTTCGTCGCAAAAATGAATTCTCAATGCCACTTTTTCAGTGTTGTGGGTAAAATTTTTGTGTGTCTAATCGTTCAATTTTCGCGTTTGGCGCCGTCTATGCATGCCTGGGAATATATGTGCTGACTAACGGCGCTTTCGAGATACTTCAATTTTCGTCGCAATAATGATTTCTCAGTGCCACTTTTTCAATATTGTGGGGAAAATGTTTGTGTGTCTAATCGTTCAATTTTGGCGTTTGGCGCCGTCTATGCATGCCTGGGAATATATGTGCTGAGTACCGGCGCTTTCGACACACTTCAATTTTCGTCGCAAAAATGAATTCTCAATGCCACTTTTTCAGTGTTGTGGGTAAAATTTTTGTGTGTCTAATCGTTCAATTTTCGCGTTTGGCGCCGTCTATGCATGCCTGGGAGTATATGTGCTGAGTACCGGCGCTTTCGATACACCTCAATTTTATTCGGGAAATGAATTCTCAGTGCCACTTTTTCAATGTTGTGGGGAAAATGTTTCTGTGCCTAATCGTTCATTTTTCGCGTTAGGCGTCGTCTATGCATGCCTGGTAATATATGTGCTAAGTAACGGCGCTTTCGAGACACTTCAATTTTCGTCGCAAAAATGAATTCTCAATGCCACTTTTGCAATGTTGTGGGGAAAATTTTTGTGTCTAATCGTTCAATTTTCGCGTTTGGCGCCGTCTATGCATGCCTGGGAATATATGTGCTGAGTATCGGCGCTTTCGAGACACTTCAATTTTCGTCGCAAAAATGAATTCTCAATGCCACTTTTTCAGTGTTGTGGGGAAAATTTTTGTGTGTCTAATCGTTCAATTTTCGCGTTTGGCGCCGTCTATGCATGCCTGGGAGTATATGTGCTGAGTACCGGCGCTTTCGATACACCTCAATTTTAGTCGGGAAATGAATTCTCAGTGCCACTTTTTCAATGTTGTGGGGAAAAGTTTTGTGTGCCTAATCGTTCATTTTTCGCGTTAGGCGGCATCTATGCATGCCTGGGAATATACGTGCTGAGTACCGGCGCTTTCGAGACACTTCAATTTTCGTCGCAAAAATGAATTCTCAATGCCAATTTTTCAATGTTGTGGGGAAAATTTTTGTGTCTAATCGTTCAATTTTCGCGTTTGGCGCCGTCTATGCATGCCTGGGAATATATGTGCTGAGTACCGGCGCTTTCGAGACACTTCAATTTTCGTCGCAAAAATGAATTCTCAATGCCACTTTTTCAATGTTGTGGGGAAAATGTTTGTGTGTCTAATCGTTCAATTTTCGCGTTTGGCGCCGTCTATGCATGCCTGGGAATATATGTGCTGAGTACCGGCGCTTTCGAGACACTTCAATGTTCGTCGCAAAAATGAATTCTCAATGCCACTTTTTCAGTGTTGTGGGGAAAATTTTTGTGTGTCTAATCGTTCAATTTTCGCGTTTGGCGCCGTCTATGCATGCCTGGGAATATATGTGCTGAGTACCGGCGCTTTCGATACACCTCAATTTTAGTCGGGAAATGAATTATGAGTGCCACTTTTTCAATGTTGTGGGGAAAAGTTTTGTGTGCCTAATCGTTCATTTTTAGCGTTAGGCGGCGTCTATGCATGCCTGGGAATATAAGTACTGAGTACCGGCGCTTTCGAGACACTTCAATTTTCGTCGCAAAAATGAATTCTCAATGCCAATTTTTCAATGTTGTGGGGAAAATGTTTGTGTCCCTAATCGTTCATTTTTCGCGTTAGGCGTCGTCTATGCATGCCTGGGAATATATGTGCTGACTAACCGCGCTTTCGAGACACTTCAATTTTCATCGCAATAATGAATTCTCAGTGCCACTTTTTCAATGTTGCGGGGAAAATGTTTCTGTGCCTAATCGTTCATTTTTCGCGTTAGGCGTAGTCTATGCTTGCCTGGTAATATATGTGCTAAGTAACGGCGCTTTCGAGACACTTCAATTGTCGTCGCATAAAATGAATTCTCAGTGCCACGTTTTCAATGTTGCGGGGAAAATGTTCCCGTGCCTAATCGTTCATTTTTCGCGTTAGGCGTCGTCTATGCATGCCTGGGTATATATGTGCTAAGTAACGGCGCTTTCGAGACACTTCAATTGTCGTCGCATAAAATGAATTCTCAGTGCCACTTTTTCAATGTTGTGGGGAAAATTTTTGTGTGTCTAATCGTTCAATTTTCGCGTTTGGCGCCGTCTATGCATGCCTGGGAATATATGTGCTGAGTACCGGCGCTTTCGAAACACCTCAATTTTAGTCGGGAAATGAATTATGAGTGCCACTTCTTCAATGTTGGGGAAAATTTTTGTGTGTCTAATCGTTCAATTTTCGCGTTTGGCGCCGTCTATGCATGCCTGGGAATATATGTGCTGGGTACCGGCGCTTTCGATACACCTCAATTTTAGTCGGGAAATGAATTATGAGTGCCACTTTTTCAATGTTGTGGGGAAAAGTTTTGTGTGCCTAATCGTTCATTTTTCGCGTTAGGCGGCGTCTATGCATGCCTGGAAATATATGTGCTGAGTACCGGCGCTTTCGAGACACTTCAATTTTCGTCGCAAAAATGAATTCTCAATGCCACTTTTTCAATGTTGTGGGGGAAACTTTTGTGTGTCTAATCGTTCAATTTTCGCGTTTGGCGCCGTCTATGCATGCCTGGGAATATATGTGCTGAGTACCGGCGCTTTCGAGACACTTCAATTTTCGTCGCAAAAATGAATTCTCAATGCCACTTTTTCAATGTTGTGGGGAAAATTTTTTGTCTAATCGTTCAATTTTCGCGTTTGGCGCCGTCTATGCATGCCTGGGAATATATGTGCTGAGTACCGGCGCTTTCGAGACACTTCAATTTTCGTCGCAAAAATGAATTCTCAATGCCACTTTTTCAATTTTGTGGGGAAAATTTTTGTTTGTCTAATCGTTCAATTTTCGCGTTTGGCGCCGTCTATGCATGCCTGGGAATATATGTGCCGAGTACCGGCGCTTTCGATACACCTCAATTTTAGTCGGGAAATGAATTATGAGTGCCACTTTTTCAGTGTTGTGGGGAAAAGTTTTGTGTGCCTAATCGTTCATTTTTCGCGTTAGGCGGCGTCTATGCATGCCTGGGAATATATGTGCTGAGTACCGGCGCTTTCGAGACACTTCAATTTTCGTCGCAAAAATGAATTCTCAATGCCACTTTTTCAATGTTGTGGGGAAAATTTTTGTTTGTCTAATCGTTCAATTTTCGCGTTTGGCGCCGTCTATGCATGCCTGGGAATATATGTGCTGAGTACCGGCGCTTTCGAAACACCTCAATTTTAGTCGGGAAATGAATTATGAGTGCCACTTCTTCAATGTTGTGGGGATAATTTTTGTGTGTCTAATCGTTCAATCTTCGCGTTTGGCGCCGTCTATGCATGCCTGGGAATATATGTGCCGAGTACCGGCACTTTCGAGACACTTCAATTTTCGTCGCAAGAATGAATTCTCAGTGCAACTTTTCTAATGTTTTGGGGATAATTTTTGTGTGTCTAATCGTTCTATTTTCGCGTTTGGCGCCGTCTATGCATGCCTGGGAATATATGTGCCGAGTACCGGCGCTTTCGAAACACCTCAATTTTAGTCGGGAAATGAATTATGAGTGCCACTTTTTCAATGTTGCGGGGAAAAGCTTTGTGTGCCTAATCGTTCAATTTTCGCGTTTGGGGCCGTCTATGCATGCCTGGGAATATATGTGTTGAGTACCGGCGCTTTCGAGACACTTCAATTTTCGTCGGAAAAATGAATTCTCAATGCCACTTTTTCAATGTTGTGGGGAAAATTTTTGTGTGCCTAATCGTTCAATTTTCGCGTTTGGCGCCGTCTATGCATGCCTGGGAATATATGTGCTGAGTACCGGCGCTTTCGAAACACCTCAATTTTAGTCGGGAAATGAATTATGAGTGCCACTTCTTCAATGTTGTGGGGAGAATTTTTGTCTTTCTAATCGTTCAATTTCCGCGTTTGGGGCCGTCTATGCATGCCTGGGAATATATGTGCCGAGTACCGGCACTTTCGAGACCCTTCAATTTTCGTCGGAAGAATGAATTCTCAGTGCAACTTTTTCAATGTTGTGTGGAAAATTTTTGTGTGTCTAATCGTTCTATTTTCGCGTTTGGCGCAGTCTATGCATGCCTGGGAATATATGTGCTGATTAGCGGCGCTTTCGAGACACCTCAATTTTAGTCGGGAAATGAATTCTCAGTGCCACTTTTTCAATGTTGTGGGGAAAATTTTTGTGTGCCTAATTGTTCATTTTTCGCATTAGGCGTCGTCTATGCATGCCTGGGAATATACATGCTGAGTAACGGCGCTTTCGAGACACTTCAATTTTCGTCGCAAAAATGAATTCTCAGTGCAAGTTTTCTAATGTTGTGGGGAAAATTTTTGTGTGCCTAATCGTTCGTTTTTCGCTTTAGGCGTCGTCTATGCATGCCTGGGACTATATGTGCTGAGTAACCGCGCTTTCGAGACACTTCAATTTTCGTCTCAAGAATGAATTCTCAATGCCACTTTTTCAATGTTGTGGGAAAAATTTGTGTGTGCCTAATCATTCATTTGTCGCGTTAGGCGTCGTCTATGCATGCCTGGGAATATATGTGCTGAGTACCGGCACTTTCGAGACACTTCAATTTTCGTCGCAAGAATGAATTCTCAGTGCAACTTTTCTAATGTTTTGGGGATAATTTTTGTGTGTCTAATCGTTCATTTTTCGCGTTTGGCGCCGTCTATGCATGCCTGGGAATATATGTGCTGAGTACCGGCGCTTTCGAGACACTTGAATTTTCGTCGCAAAAATGAATTCTCAATGCCACTTTTTCAATGTTGTGGGGAAAATTTTTGTGTGTCTAATAGTTCAATCTTCGCGTTTGGCGCTGTCTATGCATGCCTGGGAATATATGTGCTGAGTACCGGCGCTTTCGAGACACCTCAATTTTAGTCGGGAAATGAATTCTCAGTGCCACTTTTTCAATGTTGTGGGGAAAATTTTTGTGTGCCTAATTGTTCATTTTTCGCATTAGGCGTCGTCTATGCATGCCTGGGAATATATGTGCTGAGTACCGGCGCTTTCGAGACACCTCAATTTTAGTCGGGAAATGAATTCTCAGTGCCACTTTTTCAATGTTGTGGGGAAAATTTTTGTGTGCCTAATTGTTCATTTTTCGCATTAGGCGTCGTCTATGCATGCCTGGGAATATACATGCTGAGTAACGGCGCTTTCGAGACACTTCAATTTTCGTCGCAAAAATGAATTCTCAGTGCAAGATTTCTAATGTTGTGGGGAAAATTTTTGTGTGCCTAAGCGTTCATTTTTCGTGTTAGGCGTCGTCTATGCATGCCTGGGACTATATGTGCTGAGTAACCGCGCTTTCGAGACACTTCAATTTTCGTCTCAAGAATGAATTCTCAATGCCACTTTTTCAATGTTGTGGGAAAAATTTGTGTTTGCCTAATCATTCATTTGTCGCGTTAGGCGTCGTCTATGCATGCCTGGGAATATATGTGCTGAGTACCGGCACTTTCGAGACACTTCAATTTTCGTCGCAAGAATGAATTCTCAGTGCAACTTTTCTAATTTTTTGGGGATAATTTTTGTGTGTCTAATCGTTCATTTTTCGCGTTAGGCGTCGTCTATGCATGCCTGCGAATATATGTGCTGATTAGCGGCGCTTTCGAGACACTTCAATTTTCGTCGCAAAAATTAATTCTCAATGCCACTTTTTCAACGTTGTGGGAAAATTTTTGTGTGTCTAATCGTTCTATTTTCGCGTTTGGCGCCGTCTATGCATGCCTGGGAATATCTGTGCTGAGTACCGGCGCTTTCGAGACACCTCAATTTTAGTCGGGAAATGAATTCTCAGTGCCACTTTTTCAATGTTGTGGGGATAATTTTTGTGTGTCTAATCGTTCAATTTTCGCGTTAGGCGTCGTCTATGCATGCCTGCGAATATATGTGCTGATTAGCGGCGCTTTCGAGACACTTCAATTTTCGTCGGAAAAATGAATTCTCAATGCCACATTTTCAATGTTGTGGGGAAAATTTTTGTGTGTCTAATCGTTCAATTTCCGCGTTTGGGGCCGTCTATGCATGCCTGCGAATATATGTGCTGATTAGCGGCGCTTTCGAGACACTTCAATTTTCGTCGCAAAAATGAATTCTCAATGCCACTTTTTCAATGTTGTGGGAAAAATTTGTGTGTGCCTAATCATTCATTTGTCGCGTTAGGCGTCGTCTATGCATGCCTGGTAATATATGTGCTGAGTACCGGCACTTTCGAGACACTTCAATTTTCGTCGCAAGAATGAATTCTCAGTGCAACTTTTCTAATGTTTTGGGGATAATTTTTCTGTGTCTAATCGTTCATTTTTCGCGTTTGGCGCCGTCTATGCATGCCTGGGAATATATGTGCTGAGTACCGGCGCTTTCGAGACACTTGAATTTTCGTCGCAAAAATGAATTCTCAATGCCACTTTTTCAATGTTGTGGGGAAAATTTTTGTGTGTCTAATCGTTAAATTTTCGCGTTTGGCGCCGTCTATGCATGCCTGGGAATATATGTGCTGAGTACCGGCGCTTTCGAAACACCTCAATTTTAGTCGGGAAATGAATTATGAGTGCCACTTTTTCAATGTTGCGGGGAAAAGCTTTGTGTGCCTAATCGTTCAATTTTCGCGTTTGGGGCCGTCTATGCATGCCTGGGAATATATGTGTTGAGTACCGGCGCTTTCGAAACACCTCAATTTTAGTCGGGAAATGAATTATGAGTGCCACTTTTTCAATGTTGCGGGGAAAATTTTTCTGTGTCTAATCGTTCTATTTTCGCGTTTGGCGCCGTCTATGCATGCCTGGGAATATATGTGCTGAGTACCGGCGCTTTCGAAACACCTCAATTTTAGTCGGGAAATGAATTATGAGTGCCACTTTTTCAATGTTGCGGGGAAAAGCTTTGTGTGCCTAATCGTTCAATTTTCGCGTTTGGGGCCGTCTATGCATGCCTGGGAATATATGTGTTGAGTACCGGCGCTTTCGAGACACTTCAATTTTCGTCGGAAAAATGAATTCTCAATGCCACTTTTTCAATGTTGTGGGGAAAATTTTTGTGTGCCTAATCGTTCAATTTTCGCGTTTGGCGCCGTCTATGCATGCCTGGGAATATATGTGCTGAGTACCGGCGCTTTCGAAACACCTCAATTTTAGTCGGGAAATGAATTATGAGTGCCACTTCTTCAATGTTGTGGGGAGAATTTTTGTCTTTCTAATCGTTCAATTTCCGCGTTTGGGGCCGTCTATGCATGCCTGGGAATATATGTGCCGAGTACCGGCACTTTCGAGACCCTTCAATTTTCGTCGCAAGAATGAATTCTCAGTGCAACTTTTTCAATGTTTTGGGGATAATTTTTCTGTGTCTAATCGTTCATTTTTCGCGTTTGGCGCCGTCTATGCATGCCTGGGAATATATGTGCTGAGTACCGGCGCTTTCGAGACACTTGAATTTTCGTCGCAAAAATGAATTCTCAATGCCACTTTTTCAATGTTGTGGGGAAAATTTTTGTGTGTCTAATCGTTCAATTTTCGCGTTTGGTGCCGTCTATGCATGCCTGGGAATATATGTGCTGAGTACCGGCGCTTTCGAAACACCTCAATTTTAGTCGGGAAATGAATTATGAGTGCCACTTTTTCAATGTTGCGGGGAAAAGCTTTGTGTGCCTAATCGTTCAATTTTCGCGTTTGGGGCCGTCTATGCATGCCTGGGAATATATGTGTTGAGTACCGGCGCTTTCGAAACACCTCAATTTTAGTCGGGAAATGAATTATGAGTGCCACTTTTTCAATGTTGCGGGGAAAATTTTTCTGTGTCTAATCGTTCTATTTTCGCGTTTGGCGCCGTCTATGCATGCCTGGGAATATATGTGCTGAGTACCGGCGCTTTCGAAACACCTCAATTTTAGTCGGGAAATGAATTATGAGTGCCACTTTTTCAATGTTGCGGGGAAAAGCTTTGTGTGCCTAATCGTTCAATTTTCGCGTTTGGGGCCGTCTATGCATGCCTGGGAATATATGTGTTGAGTACCGGCGCTTTCGAGACACTTCAATTTTCGTCGGAAAAATGAATTCTCAATGCCACTTTTTCAATGTTGTGGGGAAAATTTTTGTGTGCCTAATCGTTCAATTTTCGCGTTTGGCGCCGTCTATGCATGCCTGGGAATATATGTGCTGAGTACCGGCGCTTTCGAAACACCTCAATTTTAGTCGGGAAATGAATTATGAGTGCCACTTCTTCAATGTTGTGGGGAGAATTTTTGTCTTTCTAATCGTTCAATTTCCGCGTTTGGGGCCGTCTATGCATGCCTGGGAATATATGTGCCGAGTACCGGCACTTTCGAGACCCTTCAATTTTCGTCGCAAGAATGAATTCTCAGTGCAACTTTTTCAATGTTGTGTGGAAAATTTTTGTGTGTCTAATCGTTCTATTTTCGCGTTTGGCGCCGTCTATGCATGCCTGGGAATATATGTGCTGATTAGCGGCGCTTTCGAGACACCTCAATTTTAGTCGGGAAATGAATTCTCAGTGCCACTTTTTCAATGTTGTGGGGAAAATTTTTGTGTGCCTAATTGTTCATTTTTCGCATTAGGCGTCGTCTATGCATGCCTGGGAATATACATGCTGAGTAACGGCGCTTTCGAGACACTTCAATTTTCGTCGCAAAAATGAATTCTCAGTGCAAGTTTTCTAATGTTGTGGGGAAAATTTTTGTGTGCCTAATCGTTCATTTTTCGCGTTAGGCGTCGTCTATGCATGCCTGGGACTATATGTGCTGAGTAACCGCGCTTTCGAGACACTTCAATTTTCGTCTCAAGAATGAATTCTCAATGCCACTTTTTCAATGTTGTGGGAAAAATTTGTGTTTGCCTAATCATTCATTTGTCGCGTTAGGCGTCGTCCATGCATGCCTGGGAATATATGTGCTGAGTACCGGCACTTTCGAGACACTTCAATTTTCGTCGCAAGAATGAATTCTCAGTGCAACTTTTCTAATGTTTTGGGGATAATTTTTGTGTGTCTAATCGTTCATTTTTCGCGTTAGGCGTCGTCTATGCATGCCTGCGAATATATGTGCTGATTAGCGGCGCTTTCGAGACACTTCAATTTTCGTCGCAAAAATTAATTCTCAATGCCACTTTTTCAACGTTGTGGGAAAATTTTTGTGTGTCTAATCGTTCTATTTTCGCGTTTGGCGCCGTCTATGCATGCCTGGGAATATCTGTGCTGAGTACCGGCGCTTTCGAGACACCTCAATTTTAGTCGGGAAATGAATTCTCAGTGCCACTTTTTCAATGTTGTGGGGATAATTTTTGTGTGTCTAATCGTTCAATTTTCGCGTTAGGCGTCGTCTATGCATGCCTGCGAATATATGTGCTGATTAGCGGCGCTTTCGAGACACTTCAATTTTCGTCGGAAAAATGAATTCTCAATGCCACATTTTCAATGTTGTGGGGAAAATTTTTGTGTGTCTAATCGTTCAATTTCCGCGTTTGGGGCCGTCTATGCATGCCTGCGAATATATGTGCTGATTAGCGGCGCTTTCGAGACACTTCAATTTTCGTCGCAAAAATGAATTCTCAATGCCACTTTTTCAATGTTGTGGGAAAAATTTGTGTGTGCCTAATCATTCATTTGTCGCGTTAGGCGTCGTCTATGCATGCCTGGTAATATATGTGCTGAGTACCGGCACTTTCGAGACACTTCAATTTTCGTCGCAGGAATGAATTCTCAGTGCAACTTTTCTAATGTTTTGGGGATAATTTTTGTGTGTCTAATCGTTCATTTTTCGCGTTTGGCGCCGTCTATGCATGCCTGGGAATATATGTGCTGAGTACCGGCGCTTTCGAGACACTTGAATTTTCCTCGCAAAAATGAATTCTCAATGCCACTTTTTCAATGTTGTGGGGAAAATTTTTGTGTGTCTAATCGTTCAATTTTCGCGTTTGGCGCCGTCTATGCATGCCTGGGAATATATGTGCTGAGTACCGGCACTTACGAGACCCTTCAATTTTCGTCGCAAGAATGAATTCTCAGTGCAACTTTTGTAATGTTTTGGGGAAAATTTGTGTGTGCCTAATCATTCATTTGTCGCGTTAGGCGTCGTCTATGCATGCCTGGTAATATATGTGCTGAGTACCGGCACTTTCGAGACACTTCAATTTTCGTCGCAAGAATGAATTCTCAGTGCAACTTTTCTAATGTTTTGGGGATAATTTTTGTGTGTCTAATCGTTCATTTTTCGCGTTTGGCGCCGTCTATGCATGCCTGGGAATATATGTGCTGAGTACCGGCGCTTTCGAGACACTTGAATTTTCGTCGCAAAAATGAATTCTCAATGCCACTTTTTCAATGTTGTGGGGAAAATTTTTGTGTGTCTAATCGTTCAATTTTCGCGTTTGGCGCCGTCTATGCATGCCTGGGAATATATGTGCTGAGTACCGGCACTTACGAGACCCTTCAATTTTCGTCGCAAGAATGAATTCTCAGTGCAACTTTTGTAATGTTTTGGGGAAAATTTTTGTGTGTCTAATCGTTCATTTTTCGCGTTAGGCGTCGTCTATGCATGCCTGCGAATATATGTGCTGATTAGCGGCGCTTTCGAGACACTTCAATTTTCGTCGCAAAAATGAATTCTCAATGCCACTTTTTCAAAGTTGTGTGAAAAATTTTTGTGTGTCTAATCGTTCTATTTTCGCGTTTGGCGCCGTCTATGCATGCCTGGGAATATCTGTGCTGAGTACCGGCGCTTTCGAGACACCTCAATTTTAGTCGGGAAATGAATTCTCAGTGCCACTTTTTCAATGTTGTGGGGAAAATTTTTGTGTGCCTAATTGTTCATTTTTCGCATTAGGCGTCGTCTATGCATGCCTGGGAATATATGTGCCGAGTACCGGCCCTTTCGAGACCCTTCAATTTTCGTCGCAAGAATGAATTCTCAGTGCAACTTTTGTAATGTTTTGGGGAAAATGTTTGTGTGTCTAATCGTTCATTTTTCGCGTTAGGCGTCGTCTATGCATGCCTGCGAATATATGTGCTGATTAGCGGCGCTTTCGAGACACTTCAATTTTCGTCGCAAAAATTAATTCTCAATGCCACTTTTTCAACGTTGTTGGAAAATTTTTGTGTGTCTAATCGTTCTATTTTCGCGTTTGGCGCCGTCTATGCATGCCTGGGAATATCTGTGCTGAGTACCGGCGCTTTCGAGACACCTCAATTTTAGTCGGGAAATGAATTCTCAGTGCCACTTTTTCAATGTTGTGGGGATAATTTTTGTGTGTCTAATCGTTCAATTTTCGCGTTAGGCGTCGTCTATGCATGCCTGCGAATATATGTGCTGATTTGCGGCGCTTTCGAGACACTTCAATTTTCGTCGGAAAAATGAATTCTCAATGCCACATTTTCAATGTTGTGGGGAAAATTTTTGTGTGTCTAATCGTTCAATTTCCGCGTTTGGGGCCGTCTATGCATGCCTGCGAATATATGTGCTGATTAGCGGCGCTTTCGAGACACTTCAATTTTCGTCGCAAAAATGAATTCTCAATGCCACTTTTTCAATGTTGTGGGAAAAATTTGTGTGTGCCTAATCATTCATTTGTCGCGTTAGGCGTCGTCTATGCATGCCTGGTAATATATGTGCTGAGTACCGGCACTTTCGAGACACTTCAATTTTCGTCGCAAGAATGAATTCTCAGTGCAACTTTTCTAATGTTTTGGGGATAATTTTTGTGTGTCTAATCGTTCATTTTTCGCGTTTGGCGCCGTCTATGCATGCCTGGGAATATATGTGCTGAGTACCGGCGCTTTCGAGACACTTGAATTTTCGTCGCAAAAATGAATTCTCAATGCCACTTTTTCAATGTTGTGGGGAAAATTTTTGTGTGTCTAATCGTTCTATTTTCGCGTTTGGCGCCGTCTATGCATGCCTGGGAATATATGTGCTGTGTACCGGCGCTTTCGAGACACCTCAATTTTAGTCGGGAAATGAATTCTCAGTGCCACTTTTTCAATGTTGTGGGGAAAATTTTTGTGTGCCTAATTGTTCATTTTTCGCATTAGGCGTCGTCTATGCATGCCTGGGAATATATGTGCCGAGTACCGGCACTTTCGAGACCCTTCAATTTTCGTCGCAAGAATGAATTCTCAGTGCAACTTTTGTAATGTTTTGGGGAAAATGTTTGTGTGTCTAATCGTTCATTTTTCGCGTTAGGCGTCGTCTATGCATGCCTGCGAATATATGTGCTGATTAGCGGCCCTTTCGAGACACTTCAATTTTCGTCGCAAAAATGAATTCTCAATGCCACTTTTTCAATGTTGTGGGAAAAATTTGTGTGTGCCTAATCATTCATTTGTCGCGTTAGGCGTCGTCTATGCATGCCTGGTAATATATGTGCTGAGTACCGGCACTTTCGAGACACTTCAATTTTCGTCACAAGAATGAATTCTCAGTGCAACTTTTCTAATGTTTTGGGGATAATTTTTGTGTGTCTAATCGTTCATTTTTCGCGTTTGGCGCCGTCTATGCATGCCTGGGAATATACGTGCTGAGTACGGGCGCTTTCGAAACACCTCAATTTTAGTCGGGAAATGAATTATGAGTGCCACTTTTTCAATGTTGCGGGGAAAATGTTCCTGTGCCTAATCGTTCATTTTTCGCGTTAGGCGTCGTCTATGCATGCCTGGGTATATATGTGCTAAGTAACGGCGCTTTCGAGACACTTGAATTGTCGTCGCATAAAATGAATTCTCAGTGCCACTTTTTCAATATTGTGGGGAAAATGTTTGTGTGCCTAATCGTTCATTTTTCGCGTTAGGCGTCGTTATGCATGCCTGGGAATATATGTGCTGACTAACGGCGCTTTCAAGATACTTCAATTTTCGTCGCAAAATTGAATTCTCAATGCCACTTTTTCAATGTTGTGGGGAAAATTTTTGTGTGTCTAATCGTTCAATTTTCGCGTTTGGCGCCGTCTATGCATGCCTGGGAATATATGAGCTGAGTACCGGCGCTTTCGAGACACTTCACTTTTCGTCGCAAAAATGAATTCTCAATGCCACTTTTTCAATGTTGTGGGGGAAACTTTTGTGTGTCTAATCGTTCAATTTTCGCGTTTGGCGCCGTCTATGCATGCCTGGGAATATATGTGCTGAGTACCGGCGCTTTCGAGACACTTCAATTTTCGTCGCAAAAATGAATTCTCAATGCCACTTTTTATGTGTTGTGGGGAAAATTTTTGTGTGTCTAATCGTTCAATTTTCGCGTTTGGCGCCGTCTATGCATGCCTGGGAATATATGTGCTGAGTACCGGCGCTTTCGATACACCTCAATTTTAGTCGGGAAATGAATTATGAGTGCCACTTTTTCAATGTTGTGGGGAAAAGTTTTGTGTGCCTAATCGTTCATTTTTCGCGTTAGGCGGCGTCTATGCATGCCTGGAAATATATGTGCTGAGTACCGGCGCTTTCGAGACACTTCAATTTTCGTCGCAAAAATGAATTCTCAATGCCACTTTTTCAATGTTGTGGGGAAAATTTTTGTGTCTAATCGTTCAATTTTCGCGTTTGGCGCCGTCTATGCATGCCTGGGAATATATTTGCTGAGTACCGGCACTTTCGAGACACTTCAATTTTCGTCGCAAGAATGAATTCTCAGTGCAACTTTTCTAATGTTTTGGGGATAATTTTTGTGTGTCTAATCGTTCATTTTTCGCGTTTGGCGCCGTCTATGCATGCCTGGGAATATATGTGCTGAGTACCGGCGCTTTCGAGACACTTGAATTTTCGTCGCAAAAATGAATTCTCAATGCCACTTTTTCAACGTTGTGGGAAAATTTTTGTGTGTCTAATCGTTCTATTTTCGCGTTTGGCGCCGTCTATGCATGCCTGGGAATATATGTGCTGAGTACCGGCGCTTTCGAAACACCTCAATTTTAGTCGGGAAATGAATTATGAGTGCCACTTTTTCAATGTTGCGGGGAAAAGCTTTGTGTGCCTAATCGTTCAATTTTCGCGTTTGGGGCCGTCTATGCATGCCTGGGAATATATGTGTTGAGTACCGGCGCTTTCGAGACACTTCAATTTTCGTCGGAAAAATGAATTCTCAATGCCACTTTTTCAATGTTGTGGGGAAAATTTTTGTGTGCCTAATCGTTCAATTTTCGCGTTTGGCGCCGTCTATGCATGCCTGGGAATATATGTGCTGAGTACCGGCGCTTTCGAAACACCTCAATTTTAGTCGGGAAATGAATTATGAGTGCCACTTCTTCATTGTTGTGGGGAGAATTTTTGTCTTTCTAATCGTTCAATTTCCGCGTTTGGGGCCGTCTATGCATGCCTGGGAATATATGTGCCGAGTACCGGCACTTTCGAGACCCTTCAATTTTCGTCGCAAGAATGAATTCTCAGTGCAACGTTTTCAATGTTGTGTGGAAAATTTTTGTGTGTCTAATCGTTCTATTTTCGCGTTTGGCGCCGTCTATGCATGCCTGGGAATATATGTGCTGATTAGCGGCGCTTTCGAGACACCTCAATTTTAGTCGGGAAATGAATTCTCAGTGCCACTTTTTCAATGTTGTGGAGAAAATTTTTGTGTGCCTAATTGTTCATTTTTCGCATTAGGCGTCGTCTATGCATGCCTGGGAATATACATGCTGAGTAACGGCGCTTTCGAGACACTTCAATTTTCGTCGCAAAAATGAATTCTCAGTGCAAGTTTTCTAATGTTGTGGGGAAAATTTTTGTGTGCCTAATCGTTCATATTTCGCTTCAGGCGTCGTCTATGCATGCCTGGGACTATATGTGCTGAGTAACCGCGCTTTCGAGACACTTCAATTTTCGTCTCAAGAATGAATTCTCAATGCCACTTTTTCAATGTTGTGGGAAAAATTTTTGTGTGTCTAATCGTTCAATCTTCGCGTTTGGCGCCGTCTATGCATGCCTGGGAATATATGTGCTGAGTACCGGCACTTACGAGACCCTTCAATTTTCGTCGCAAGAATGAATTCTCAGTGCAACTTTTGTAATGTTTTGGGGAAAATTTTTGTGTGTCTAATCGTTCATTTTTCGCGTTAGGCGTCGTCTATGCATGCCTGCGAATATATGTGCTGATTAGCGGCGCTTTCGAGACACTTCAATTTTCGTCGCAAAAATGAATTCTCAATGCTACTTTTTCAATGTTGTGTCGAAAATTTTTGTGTGTCTAATCGTTCTATTTTCGCGTTTGGCGCCGTCTATGCATGCCTGGGAATATATGTGCTGAGTACCGGCGCTTTCGAGACACCTCAATTTTAGTCGGGAAATGAATTCTCAGTGCCACTTTTTCAATGTTGTGGGGAAAATTTTTGTGTGCCTAATTGTTCATTTTTCGCATTAGGCGTCGTCTATGCATGCCTGGGAATATACATGCTGAGTAACGGCGCTTTCGAGACACTTCAATTTTCGTCTCAAGAATGAATTCTCAATGCCACTTTTTCAATGTTGTGGGAAAAATTTGTGTTTGCCTAATCATTCATTTGTCGCGTTAGGCGTCGTCTATGCATGCCTGGGAATATACATGCTGAGTAACGGCGCTTTCGAGACACTTCAATTTTCGTCGCAAAAATGAATTCTCAGTGCAAGTTTTCTAATGTTGTGGGGAAAATTTTTGTGTGCCTACTCGTTCATTTTTCGCTTTAGGCGTCGTCTATGCATGCCTGGGACTATATGTGCTGAGTAACCGCGCTTTCGAGACACTTCAATTTTCGTCTCAAGAATGAATTCTCAATGCCACTTTTTCAATGTTGTGGGAAAAATTTGTGTGTGCCTAATCATTCATTTGTCGCGTTAGGCGTCGTCTATGCATACCTGGGAATATATGTGCTGAGTACCGGCACTTTCGAGACACTTCAATTTTCGTCGCAAGAATGAATTCTCAGTGCAACTTTTCTAATGTTTTGGGGATAATTTTTGTGTGTCTAATCGTTCATTTTTCGCGTTTGGCGCCGTCTATGCATGCCTGGGAATATATGTGCTGAGTACCGGCGCTTTCGAGACACTTGAATTTTCGTCGCAAAAATCAATTCTCAATGCCACTTTTTCAATGTTGTGGGGAAAATTTTTGTGTGTCTAATCCTTCAATCTTCGCGTTTGGCGCCGTCTATGCATGCCTGGGAATATATGTGCTGAGTACCGGCACTTTCGAGACACCTCAATTTTCGTCGCAAGAATGAATTCTCAGTGCAACTTTTGTAATGTTTTGGGGAAAATTTTTGTGTGTCTAATCGTTCATTTTTCGCGTTAGGCGTCGTCTATGCATGCCTGCGAATATATGTGCTGATTAGCGGCGCTTTCGAGACACTTCAATTTTCGTCGCAAGTATGAATTCTCAGTGCAACTTTTGTAATGTTTTGGGGAAAATTTTTGTGTGTCTAATCGTTCATTTTTCGCGTTAGGCGTCGTCTATGCATGCCTGCGAATATATGTGCTGATTAGCGGCGCTTTCGAGACACTTCAATTTTCGTCGCAAAAATGAATTCTCAATGCCACTTTTTCAATGTTGTGTCGAAAATTTTTGTGTGTCTAATCGTTCTATTTTCGCGTTTGGCGCCGTCTATGCATGCCTGGGAATATATGTGCTGAGTACCGGCGCTTTCGAGACACCTCAATTTTCGTCGCAAAAATGAATTCTCAGTGCAAGTTTTCTAATGTTGTGGGGAAAATTTTTGTGTGCCTAATCGTTCATTTTGCGCGTTAGGCGTCGTCTATGCATGCCTGGGACTATATGTGCTGAGTAACCGCGCTTTCGAGACACTTCAATTTTCGTCTCAAGAATGAATTCTCAATGCCACTTTTTCAATGCTGTGGGAAAAAATTGTGTTTGCCTAATCATTCATTTGTCGCGTTAGGCGTCGTCTATGCATGCCTGGGAATATATGTGCTGAGTACCGGCACTTTCGAGACACTTCAATTTTCGTCGCAAGAATGAATTCTCAGTGCAACTTTTCTAATGTTTTGGGGATAATTTTTGTGTGTCTAATCGTTCATTTTTCGCGTTAGGCGTCGTCTATGCATGCCTGCGAATATATGTGCTGATTAGCGGCGCTTTCGAGACACTTCAATTTTCGTCGGAAAAGTGAATTCTCAATGGCACATTTTCAATGTTGTGGGGAAAATTTTTGTGTGTCTAATCGTTCAATTTCCGCGTTTGGGGCCGTCTATGCATGCCTGCGAATATATGTGCTGATTAGCGGCGCTTTCGAGACACTTCAATTTTCGTCGCAAAAATGAATTCTCAATGCCACTTTTTCAATGTTGTGGCAAAAATTTGTGTGTGCCTAATCATTCATTTGTCGCGTTAGGCGTCGTCTATGCATGCCTGGGAATATATGTGCTGAGTACCGGCACTTTCGAGACACTTCAATTTTCGTCGCAAGAATGAATTCTCAGTGCAACTTTTCTAATGTTTTGGGGAAAATTTTTGTGTGTCTAATCGTTCATTTTTCGCGTTAGGCGTCGTCTATGCATGCCTGCGAATATATGTGCTGAGTACCGGCGCTTTCGAGACACTTGAATTTTCGTCGCAAAAATGAATTCTCAATGCCACTTTTTCAATGTTGTGGGGAAAATGTTTGTGTCCCTAATCGTTCATTTTTCGCGTTAGGCGTCGTCTATGCATGCCTGGGTATATATGTGCTGCCTAACGGCGCTTTCGAGACACTTCAATTGTCGTCGCATAAAATGAATTCTCAGTGCCACTTTTTCAATATTGTGGGGAAAATTTTTGTGTGTCTAATCGTTCAATTTTCGCGTTTGGCGCCGTCTATGCATACCTGGGAATATATGTGCTGAGTACCTGCGCTTTCGAAACACCTCAATTTTAGTCGGGAAATGAATTATGAGTGCCACATTTTCAATGTTGTGGGGAAAAGTTTTGTGTGCCTAATCGTTCAATTTTCGCGTTTGGGGCCGTCTATGCATGCCTGGGAATATATGTGCTGAGTACCGGCGCTTTCGAGACACTTCAATTTTCGTCGCAAAAATGAATTCTCAATGCCACTTTTTCAATGTTGTGGGGAAAATTTTTGTGTGCCTAATCGTTAAATTTTCGCGTTTGGCGCCGTCTATGCATGCCTGGGAATATATGTGCTGAGTACCGGCGCTTTCGAAACACCTCAATTTTAGTCGGGAAATGAATTATGAGTGCCACTTTTTCAATGTTATGGGGAAAAGCTTTGTGTGCCTAATCGTTCATTTTTCGCGTTAGGCGGCGTCTATGCATGCCTGGGAATATATGTGCTGACTAACGGCGCTTTCGAGACACTTCAATTTTCGTCGCAATAATGAATTCTCAGTGCCACGTTTTCAATGTTGCGGGGAAAATGTTCCTGTGCCTAATCGTTCATTTTTCGCGTTAGGCGTCGTCTATGCATGCCTGGGTATATATGTGCTAAGTAACGGCGCTTTCGAGACACTTCAATTGTCGTCGCATAAAATGAATTCTCAGTGCCACTTTTTCAATATTGTGGGGAAAATGTTTGTGTGCCTAATCGTTCATTTTTCGCGTTAGGCGTCGTTATGCTTGCCTGGGAATATATGTGCTGACTAACGGCGCTTTCGAGATACTTCAATTTTCGTCGCAAAATTGAATTCTCAATGCCACTTTTTCAATGTTGTGGGGAAAATTTTTGTGTGTCTAATCGTTCAATTTTCGCGTTTGGCGCCGTCTATGCATGCCTGGGAATATATGTGCTGAGTACCGGCGCTTTCGAGACACTTCACTTTTCGTCGCAAAAATGAATTCTCAATGCCACTTTTTCAATGTTGTGGGGGAAACTTTTGTGTGTCTAATCGTTCAATTTTCCCGTTTGGCGCCGTCTATGCATGCCTGGGAATATATGTGCTGAGTACCGGCGCTTTCGAGACACTTCAATTTTCGTCGCAAAAATGAATTCTCAATGCCACTTTTTATGTGTTGTGGGGAAAATTTTTGTGTGTCTAATCGTTCAATTTTCGCGTTTGGCGCCGTCTATGCATGCCTGGGAATATATGTGCTGGGTGCCGGCGCTTTCGATACACCTCAATTTTAGTCGGGAAATGAATTATGAGTGCCACTTTTTCAATGTTGTGGGGAAAAGTTTTGTGTGCCTAATCGTTCATTTTTCGCGTTAGGCGGCGTCTATGCATGCCTGGAAATATATGTGCTGAGTACCGGCGCTTTCGAGACACTTCAATTTTCGTCGCAAAAATGAATTCTCAATGCCACTTTTTCAATGTTGTGGGGAAAATTTTTGTTTGTCTAATCGTTCAATTTTCGCGTTTGGCGCCGTCTATGCATGCCTGGGAATATATGTGCTGAGTACCGGCGCTTTCGAAACACCTCAATTTTAGTCGGGAAATGAATTATGAGTGCCACTTCTTCAATGTTGTGGGGAAAAGTTTTGTGTGCCTAATCGTTCATTTTTCGCGTTAGGCGGCGTCTATGCATGCCTGGGAATATATGTGCTGAGTACCGGCGCTTTCGAGACACTTCAATTTTCGTCGCAAAAATGAATTCTCAATGCCACTTTTTCAATGTTGTGGGGAAAATGTTTGTGTGCCTAATCGTTCATTTTTCGCGTTAGGCGTCGTTATGCTTGCCTGGGAATATATGTGCTGACTAACAGCGCTTTCGAGATACTTCAATTTTCGTCGCAAAATTGAATTCTCAATGCCACTTTTTCAATGTTGTGGGGAAAATTTTTGTGTGTCTAATCGTTCAATTTTCGCGTTTGGCGCCGTCTATGCATGCCTGGGAATATATGTGCTGAGTACCGGCGCTTTCGAGACACTTCACTTTTCGTCGCAAAAATGAATTCTCAATGCCACTTTTTCAATGTTGTGGGGGAAACTTTTGTGTGTCTAATCGTTCAATTTTCCCGTTTGGCGCCTTCTATGCATGCCTGGGAATATATGTGCTGAGTACCGGCGCTTTCGAGGCACTTCAATTTTCGTCGCAAAAATGAATTCTCAATGCCACTTTTTATGTGTTGTGGGGAAAATTTTTGTGTGTCTAATCGTTCAATTTTCGCGTTTGGCGCCGTCTATGCATGCCTGGGAATATATGTGCTGGGTACCGGCGCTTTCGATACACCTCAATTTTTGTCGGGAAATGAATTATGAGTGCCACTTTTTCAATGTTGTGGGGAAAAGTTTTGTGTGCCTAATCGTTCATTTTTCGCGTTAGGCGGCGTCTATGCATGCCTGGAAATATATGTGCTGAGTACCGGCGCTTTCGAGACACTTCAATTTTCGTCGCAAAAATGAATTCTTAATGCCACTTTTTCAATGTTGTGGGGAAAATTTTTGTGTCTAATCGTTCAATTTTCGCGTTTGGCGCCGTCTATGCATGCCTGGGAATATATGTGCTGAGTACCGGCGCTTTCGAGACACTTCAATTTTCGTCGCAAAAATGAATTCTCAATGCCACTTTTTCAATGTTGTGGGGAAAATTTTTGTGTCTAATCGTTCAATTTTCGCGTTTGGCGCCGTCTATGCATGCCTGGGAATATATGTGCTGAGTACCGGCGCTTTCGAGACACTTCAATTTTCGTCGCAAAAATGAATTCTCAATGCCACTTTTTCAATTTTGTGGGGAAAATTTTTGTTTGTCTAATCGTTCAATTTTCGCGTTTGGCGCCGTCTATGCATGCCTGGGAATATATGTGCTGAGTACCGGCGCTTTCGATACACCTCAATTTTAGTCGGGAAATGAATTATGAGTGCCACTTTTTCAGTGTTGTGGGGAAAAGTTTTGTGTGCCTAATCGTTCATTTTTCGCGTTAGGCGGCGTCTATGCATGCCTGGGAATATATGTGCTGAGTACCGGCGCTTTCGAGACACTTCAATTTTCGTCGCAAAAATGAATTCTCAATGCCACTTTTTCAATGTTGTGGGGAAAATTTTTGTTTGTCTAATCGTTCAATTTTCGCGTTTGGCGCCGTCTATGCATGCCTGGGAATATATGTGCTGAGTACCGGCGCTTTCGATACACCTCAATTTTAGTCGGGAAATGAATTATGAGTGCCACTTTTTCAGTGTTGTGGGGAAAAGTTTTGTGTGCCTAATCGTTCATTTTTCGCGTTAGGCGGCGTCTATGCATGCCTGGGAATATATGTGCTGAGTACCGGCGCTTTCGAGACACTTCAATTTTCGTCGCAAAAATGAATTCTCAATGCCACTTTTTCAATGTTGTGGGGAAAATTTTTGTTTGTCTAATCGTTCAATCTTCGCGTTTGGCGCCGTCTATGCATGCCTGGGAATATATGTGCCGAGTACCGGCACTTTCGAGACACTTGAATTTTCGTCGCAAAAATGAATTCTCAATGCCACTTTTTCAATGTTGTGGGAAAAATTTGTGTGTGCCTAATCATTCATTTGTCGCGTTAGGCGTCGTCTATGCATGCCTGGGAATATATGTGCTGAGTACCGGCACTTTCGAGACACATCAATTTTCGTCGCAAGAATGAATTCTCAGTGCAACTTTTCTAATGTTTTGGGGATAATTTTTGTGTGTCTAATCGTTCATTTTTCGCGTTTGGCGCCGTCTATGCATGCCTGGGAATATATGTGCTGAGTACCGGCGCTTTCGAGACACTTGAATTTTCGTCGCAAAAATGAATTCTCAATGCCACGTTTTCAATGTTGTGGGGAAAATTTTTGTGTGTCTAATCGTTCTATTTTCGCGTTTGGCGCCGTCTATGCATGCCTGGGAATATCTGTGCTGAGTACCGGCGCTTTCGAGACACCTCAATTTTAGTCGGGAAATGAATTCTCAGTGCCACTTTTTCAATGTTGTGGGGATAATTTTTGTGTGTCTAATCGTTCAATTTTCGCGTTAGGCGTCGTCTATGCATGCCTGCGAATATATGTGCTGATTAGCGGCGCTTTCGAGACACTTCAATTTTCGTCGGAAAAATGAATTCTCAATGCCACATTTTCAATGTTGTGGGGAAAATTTTTGTGTGTCTAATCGTTCAATTTCCGCGTTTGGGGCCGTCTATGCATGCCTGCGAATATATGTGCTGATTAGCGGCGCTTTCGAGACACTTCAATTTTCGTCGCAAAAATGAATTCTCAATGCCACTATTTCAATGTTGTGGGAAAAATTTGTGTGTGCCTAATCATTCATTTGTCGCGTTAGGCGTCGTCTATGCATGCCTGGTAAAATATGTGCTGAGTACCGGCACTTTCGAGACACTTCAATTTTCGTCGCAAGAATGAATTCTCAGTGCAACTTTTCTAATGTTTTGGGGATAATTTTTGTGTGTCTAATCGTTCATTTTTCGCGTTTGGCGCCGTCTATGCATGCCTGGGAATATATGTGCTGAGTACCGGCGCTTTCGAGACACTTGAATTTTCGTCGCAAAACTGAATTCTCAATGCCACATTTTCAATGTTGTGGGGAAAATTTTTGTGTGTCTAATCGTTCAATTTTCGCGTTTGGCGCCGTCTATGCATGCCTGGGAATATATGTGCTGAGTACCGGCGCTTTCGAGACACTTCAATTTTCGTCGCAAAAATGAATTCTCAATGCCACTTTTTCAATGTTGTGGGGGAAACTTTTGTGTGTCTAATCGTTCAATTTTCCCGTTTGGCGCCGTCTATGCATGCCTGGGAATATATGTGCTGAGTACCGGCGCTTTCGAGACACTTCAATTTTCGTCGCAAAAATGAATGCTCAATGCCACTTTTTATGTGTTGTGGGGAAAATTTTTGTGTCTAATCGTTCAATTTTCGCGTTTGGCGCCGTTTATGCATGCCTGGGAATATATGTGCTGGGTACCGGCGCTTTCGATACACCTCAATTTTAGTCGGGAAATGAATTATGAGTGCCACTTTTTCAATGTTGTGGGGAAAAGTTTTGTGTGCCTAATCGTTCATTTTTCGCGTTAGGCGGCGTCTATGCATGCCTGGAAATATATGTGCTGAGTACCGGCGCTTTCGAGACACTTCAATTTTCGTCGCAAAAATGAATTCTCAATGCCACTTTTTCAATGTTGTGGGGAAAATTTTTGTGTCTAATCGTTCAATTTTCGCGTTTGGCGCCGTCTATGCATGCCTGGGAATATATGTGCTGAGTACCGGCGCTTTCGAGACACTTCAATTTTCGTCGCAAAAATGAATTCTCAATGCCACTTTTTCAATGTTGTGGGGAAAATTTTTGTGTCTAATCGTTCAATTTTCGCGTTTGGCGCCGTCTATGCATGCCTGGGAATATATGTGCTGAGTACCGGCGCTTTCGAGACACTTCAATTTTCGTCGCAAAAATGAATTCTCAATGCCACTTTTTCAATTTTGTGGGGAAAATTTTTGTTTGTCTAATCGTTCAATTTTCGCGTTTGGCGCCGTCTATGCATGCCTGGGAATATATGTGCTGAGTACCGGCGCTTTCGATACAACTCAATTTTAGTCGGGAAATGAATTATGAGTGCCACTTTTTCAGTGTTGTGGGGAAAAGTTTTGTGTGCCTAATCGTTCATTTTTCGCGTTAGGCGGCGTCTATGCATGCCTGGGAATATATGTGCTGAGTACCGGCGCTTTCGAGACACTTCAATTTTCGTCGCAAAAATGAATTCTCAATGCCACTTTTTCAATGTTGTGGGGAAAATTTTTGTTTGTCTAATCGTTCAATTTTCGCGTTTGGCGCCGTCTATGCATGCCTGGGAATATATGTGCTGAGTACCGGCGCTTTCGATACACCTCAATTTTAGTCGGGAAATGAATTATGAGTGCCACTTTTTCAGTGTTGTGGGGAAAAGTTTTGTGTGCCTAATCGTTCATTTTTCGCGTTAGGCGGCGTCTATGCATGCCTGGGAATATATGTGCTGAGTACCGGCGCTTTCGAGACACTTCAATTTTCGTCGCAAAAATGAATTCTCAATGCCACTTTTTCAATGTTGTGGGGAAAATTTTTGTTTGTCTAATCGTTCAATCTTCGCGTTTGGCGCCGTCTATGCATGCCTGGGAATATATCTGCCGAGTACCGGCACTTTCGAGACACTTGAATTTTCGTCGCAAAAATGAATTCTCAATGCCACTTTTTCAATGTTGTGGGAAAAATTTGTGTGTGCCTAATCATTCATTTGTCGCGTTAGGCGTCGTCTATGCATGCCTGGGAATATATGTGCTGAGTACCGGCACTTTCGAGACACTTCAATTTTCGTCGCAAGAATGAATTCTCAGTGCAACTTTTCTAATGTTTTGGGGATAATTTTTGTGTGTCTAATCGTTCATTTTTCGCGTTTGGCGCCGTCTATGCATGCCTGGGAATATATGTGCTGAGTACCGGCGCTTTCGAGACACTTGAATTTTCGTCGCAAAAATGAATTCTCAATGCCACTTTTTCAATGTTGTGGGGAAAATTTTTGTGTGTCTAATCGTTCTATTTTCGCGTTTGGCGCCGTCTATGCATGCCTGGGAATATCTGTGCTGAGTACCGGCGCTTTCGAGACACCTCAATTTTAGTCGGGAAATGAATTCTCAGTGCCACTTTTTCAATGTTGTGGGGAAAAGTTTTGTGTGCCTAATCGTTCATTTTTCGCGTTAGGCGGCGTGTATGCATGCCTGGAAATATATGTGCTGAGTACCGGCGCTTTCGAGACACTTCAATTTTCGTCGCAAAAATGAATTCTCAGTGCAAGTTTTCTAATGTTGTGGGGAAAATTTTGTGTGCCTAATCGTTCATTTTTCGCGTTAGGCGTCGTCTATGCATGCCTGGGACTATATGTGCTGAGTAACCGCGCTTTCGAGACACTTCAATTTTCGTCCCAAAAATGAATTCTCAATGTCACTTTTTCAATGTTGTGGGGAAAATTTTTGTGTGCCTAATTGTTCATTTTTCGCATTACGCGTCGTCTATGCATGCCTGGGAATATACATGCTGAGTAACGGCACTTTCGAGACACTTCAATTTTCGTCGCAAGAATGAATTCTCAGTGCAACTTTTCTAATGTTTTGGGGAAAATTTTTGTGTGTCTAATCGTTCATTTTTCGCGTTAGGCGTCGTCTATGCATGCCTGCGAATATATGTGCTGATTAGCGGCGCTTTCGAGACACTTCAATTTTCGTCCCAAAAATGAATTCTCAATGCCACTTTTTCAATGTTGTGGGGAAAATTTTTGTGTGTCTAATCGTTCAATTTTCGCGTTTGGGGCCGTCTATGCATGCCTGGGAATATTTGTGCTCAGTACCGGCGCTTTCGAGACACTTTAGTTTTCGTCGCAAAAATGAATTCTCAATGCCACTTTTTGAATGTTGTGGGGAAAATTTTTGTGTGCCTAATCGTTCATTTGTCGCGTTAGGCGTCGTCTATGCATGCCTGGGAATATACATGCTGAGTAACGGCACTTTCGAGACACTTCAATTTTCGTCGCAAAAATGAATTCTCAGTGCCACTTTTCTAATGTTTTGGGGAAAATTTTTGTGTCTAATCGTTCATTTTTCGCGTTAGGCGTAGTCTATGCATGCCTGCGATTATATGTGCTGATTAGCGGCGCTTTCGAGACACTTCAATTTTCGTCCCAAAAATGAATTCTCAATGCCACTTTTTCAATGTTGTGGGGAAAATTTTTGTGTGTCTAATCGTTCAATTTTCGCGTTTGGGGCCGTCTATGCATGCCTGGGAATATATGTGCTCAGTACCGGCACTTACGAGACCCTTCAATTTTCGTCGCAAAAATGAATTCTCAGTGCCACTTTTTCAATGTTGTGTGGAAAATTTTTGTGTGTCTAATCGTTCTATTTTCGCGTTTGGCGCCGTCTATTCATGCCTGGGAATATATGTGCTGAGTACCAGCGCTTTCGAAACACCTCAATTTTAGTCGGGAAATGAATTATGAGTGCCACTTTTTCAATGTTGTGGGGAAAAGTTTTGTGTGCCTAATCGTTCATTTTTCGCGTTAGGCGGCGTCTATGCATGCCTGGGAATATATGTGCTGAGTACCAGCGCTTTCGAGACACTCCAATTTTCGTCGCAAGAATGAATTCTCAGTGCAACTTTTGTAATGTTTTGGGGAAAATTTTTGTGTGTCTAATCGTTCATTTTTCGCGTTAGGCGTCGTCTATGCACGCCTGCGAATATATGTGCTGATTAGCGGCGCTTTCGAGACACTTCAATTTTCGTCGCAAAAATGAATTCTCAATGCCACTTTTTCAATGTTGTGTGGAAAATTTTTGTGTGTTCAATCGTTCTATTTTCGCGTTTGGCGCCGTCTATGCATGCCTGGGAATATATGTGCTGAGTACCGGCGCATTCGAGACACCTCAATTTTAGTCGGGAAATGAATTCTCAGTGCCACTTTTTCAATGTTGTGGGGAAAATTTTTGTGCGCCTAATTGTTCATTTTTCGCATTAGGCGTCGTCTTTGCATGCCTGGGAATATACATGCTGAGTAACGGCGCTTTCGAGACACTTCAATTTTCGTCGCAAAAATAAATTCTCAGTTCAAGTTTTCTAATGTTGTGGGGAAAATTTTTGTGTGCCTAATCGTTCATTTTTCGCGTTAGGCGTCGTCTATGCATGCCTGGGACTATATGTGCTGAGTAACCGCGCTTTCGAGACACTTCAATTTTCGTCTCAAGAATGAATTCTCAATGCCACTTTTTCAATGTTGTGGGAAAAATTTGTGTGTGCCTAATCATTCATTTGTCGCGTTAGGCGTCGTCTATGCATGCCTGGGAATATATGTGCTGAGTACCGGCACTTTCGAGACACTTCAATTTTCGTCGCAAGAATGAATTCTCAGTGCAACTTTTCTAATGTTTTGGGGAAAATTTTTGTGTGTCTAATCGTTCATTTTTCGCGTTAGGCGTCGTCTATGCATGCCTGCGAATATATGTGCTGAGTACCGCCGCTTTCGAGACACTTGAATTTTCGTCGCAAAAATGAATTCTCAATGCCACTTTTTCAATGTTGTGGGGAAAATTTTTGTGTGCCTAATTGTTCATTTTTCGCGTTAGGCGTCGTCTATGCATGCCTGGGAATATATATGCTGAGTAACCGCGCTTTCGAGACACTTCAATTTTCGTCCCAAAAATGAATTCTCAATGTCACTTTTTCAATGTTGTGGGAAAAATTTGTGTGTGCCTAATCATTCATTTGTCGCGTTAGGCGTCGTCTATGCATGCCTGGGAATTGATGTGCTGAGTACCGGCGCTTACGAGACACTTAAATTTCCGTCACGAAAATGATTTCACAGTGCCACTTTTTCAATGTTTTGTGGAAAATGTTTGTGTGCCTAATCATTCATTTGTCGCGTTAGGCGTCCTCTATGCATGCCTGGGAATTTATGTGCTGAGTACCGGCGCTTTCGAGACACTTCAATTTTCGTCGCAAAAATGAATTCTCAATGCCACTTTTTCAATGTTGTGGGGAAAATGTTTGTGTGTCTAATCGTTCAATTTTCGCGTTTGGCGCCGTCTATGCATGCCTGGGAATATATGTGCTGATTACCGGCACTTACGAGACACTTCAATTTTCGTCCCAAAAATGAATTCTCAATGCCACTTTTTCAATGTTGTGGGAAAATTTTTGTGTGTCTAATCGTTCAATTTTCGCGTTTGGGGCCGTCTATGCATGCCTGGGAATATATGTGCTGAGTACCGGCGCTTTCGAGACACTTTAGTTTTCGTCGCAAAAATGAATTCTAAATGCCACTTTTTCAATGTTGTGGGGAAAATTTTTGTGTGCCTAATCGTTCTATTTTCGCGTTTGGCGCCGTCTATGCATGCCTGGGAATATATGTGCTGAGTACCGGCACTTTCGAAACACCTCAATTTTAGTCGGGAAATGAATTATTAGTGCCACTTTTTTAATGTCGTGGGGAAAAGTTTTGTGTGCTTAATCGTTAATTTTGGCGTTAGGCGGCGTCTATGCATGCCTGGGAATATACGTGCTGAGTGACGGCACTTTCGAGACACTTCCATTTTCGTCGCAAAAAAGAATTCTCAGTGCCACTTTTCCAATGTTGTGGGAAAAATTTTTACGTGACTAATCGTTCATTTTTCAAGTTAGGCGGCGTCTATGCATGCCTGAAAATATACGTGCTGAGTAACGGCGCTTTCGAGACACTTCAATTTTCGTCGCAAAAAAGAATTTTCAGTGCAAATTTTCCAATGTTGTGGGGAAAATTTTTGTGTGTCTAATCGTTCAATTTTCGCGTTTGGGGCCGTCTATGCATGCCTGGGAATATATGTGCTGAGTACCGGCGCTTTCGAGACACTTTAGTTTTCGTCGCAAAAATGAATTCTAAATGCCACTTTTTCAATGTTGTGGGGAAAATTTTTGTGTGCCTAATCGTTCTATTTTCGCGTTTGGCGCCGTCTATGCATGCCTGGGAATATATGTGCTGAGTACCGGCACTTTCGAAACACCTCAATTTTAGTCGGGAAATGAATTATTAGTGCCACTTTTTTAATGTCGTGGGGAAAAGTTTTGTGTGCTTAATCGTTAATTTTGGCGTTAGGCGGCGTCTATGCATGCCTGGGAATTTATGTGCTGAGTACCGGCGCTTTCGAGACACTTCCATTTTCGTCGCAAAAAAGAATTCTCAGTGCCACTTTTCCAATGTTGTGGGAAAAATTTTTACGTGACTAATCGTTCATTTTTCAAGTTAGGCGGCGTCTATGCATGCCTGAAAATATACGTGCTGAGTAACGGCGCTTTCGAGACACTTCAATTTTCGTCGCAAAAAAGAATTTTCAGTGCAAATTTTCCAATGTTGTGGGGAAAATTTTTGTGTGTCTAATCGTTCAATTTTCGCGTTTGGGGCCGTCTATGCATGCCTGGGAATATATGTGCTGAGTACCGGCGCTTTCGAGACACTTTAGTTTTCGTCGCAAAAATGAATTCTAAATGCCACTTTTTCAATGTTGTGGGGAAAATTTTTGTGTGCCTAATCGTTCTATTTTCGCGTTTGGCGCCGTCTATGCATGCCTGGGAATATATGTGCTGAGTACCGGCACTTTCGAAACACCTCAATTTTAGTCGGGAAATGAATTATTAGTGCCACTTTTTTAATGTCGTGGGGAAAAGTTTTGTGTGCTTAATCGTTAATTTTGGCGTTAGGCGGCGTCTATGCATGCCTGGGAATATACGTGCTGAGTGACGGCACTTTCGAGACACTTCCATTTTCGTCGCAAAAAAGAATTCTCAGTGCCACTTTTCCAATGTTGTGGGAAAAATTTTTACGTGACTAATCGTTCATTTTTCAAGTTAGGCGGCGTCTATGCATGCCTGAAAATATACGTGCTGAGTAACGGCGCTTTCGAGACACTTCAATTTTCGTCGCAAAAATGAATTTTCAGTGCAACTTTTCCAATGTTGTGGGGAAACTTTTTGTGTGCCTAATCGTTCATTTTTCGCGTTAGGCGTTGTCTATGCATGCCTGGGAATATATGTGCTGAGTAACGGCGCTTTCGAGACACTTCAATTTTCGTCTCAAAAATGAATTTTCAGTGCAAATTTTCCAATGTTGTGGGGAAAATTTTTGTGTGCCTAGTCGTTCATTTTTCGCGTTAGGCGTCGTTTATGCATGCCTGCGAATATATGTGCTGATTAGCGGCGCTTTCGAGACACTTCAATTTTCGTCGCAAAAATGAATTCTCAATGCCACTTTTTCAATGTTGTGTGGAAAATTTTTGTGTGTCTAATCGTTCTATTTTCGCGTTTGGCGCCGTCTATGCATGCCTGGGAATATATGTGCTGAGTACCGGCGCTTTCGAGACACCTCAATTTCAGTCGGGAAATGAATTCTCAGTGCCACTTTTTCAATGTTGTGGGGAAAATTTTTGTGTGCCTAATTGTTCATTTTTCGCATTAGGCGTCGTCTATGCATGCCTGGGAATATACATGCTGAGTAACGGCGCTTTCGAGACATTTCAATTTTCATAGCAAAAATGAATTCTCAGTGCAAGTTTTCTAATGTTGTGGGGAAAATTTTTGTGTGCCTAATCGTTCATTTTTCGCGTTAGGCGTCGTCTATGCATGCCTGGGACTATATGTGCTGAGTAACCGCGCTTTCGAGACACTTCAATTTTCGTCTCAAGAATGAATTCTCAATGCCACTTTTTCAATGTTGTGGGAAAAATTTGTGCGTGCCTAATCATTCATTTGTCGCGTTAGGCGTCGTCTATGCATGCCTGGGAATATATGTGCTGAGTAACGGCGCTTTCGAGACGCTTCAATTTTCATAGCAAAAATGAATTCTCAGTGCAAGTTTTCTAATGTTGTGGGGAAAATTTTGTGTGCGTAATCGTTCATTTTTCGCGTTAGGCGTCGTCTATGCATGCCTGGGACTATATGTGCTGAGTAACCGCGCTTTCGAGACACTTCAATTTTCGTCCCAAAAATGAATTCTCAATATCACTTTTTCAATGTTGTGGGGAAAATTTTTGTGTGCCTAATTGTTCATTTTTCGCATTAGGCGTCGTCTATGCATGCCTGGGAATATACATGCTGAGTAACGGCACTTTCGAGACACTTCAATTTTCGTCGCAAGAATGAATTCTCAGTGCAACTTTTCTAATGTTTTGGGGAAAATTTTTGTGTGTCTAATCGTTCATTTTTCGCGTTAGGCGTCGTCTATGCATGCCTGCGAATATATGTGCTGATTAGCGGCGCTTTCGAGACACTTCAATTTTCGTCCCAAAAATGAATTCTCAATGCCACTTTTTCAATGTTGTGGGGAAAATTTTTGTGTGTCTAATCGTTCAATTTTCGCGTTTGGGGCCGTCTATGCATGCCTGGGAATATATGTGCTCAGTACCGGCGCTTTCGAGACACTTTAGTTTTCGTCGCAAAAATGAATTCTCAATGCCACTTTTTGAATGTTGTGGGGAAAATTTTTGTGTGCCTAATCGTTCATTTGTCGCGTTAGGCGTAGTCTATGCATGCCTGCGATTATATGTGCTGAGTAGCGGCGCTTTCGAGACACTTCAATTTTCGTCGCAAAAATGAATTCTCAATGCCACTTTTTCAATGTTGTGTGGAAAATTTTTGTGTGTCTAATCGTTCTATTTTCGCGTTTGGCGCCGTCTATGCATGCCTGGGAATATATGTGCTGAGTACCGGCGCTTTCGAAACACCTCAATTTTAGTCGGGAAATGAATTATGAGTGCCACTTTTTCAATGTTGTGGGGAAAAGTTTTGTGTGCCTAATCGTTCATTTTTCGCGTTAGGCGGCGTCTATGCATGCCTGGGGATATATGTGCTGAGTACCAGCACTTTCGAGACACTTCAATTTTCGTCGCAAATATGAATTCTCAGTGCCACTTTTTGAATGTTTTGGGGAAAATTTTTGTGTGTCTAATCGTTCATTTTTCGCGTTAGGCGTCGTCTATGCATGCCTGCGAATATATGTGCTGATTAGCGGCGCTTTCGAGTCACTTCAATTTTCGTCGCAAGAATGACTTCTCAATGCCACTTTTTCAATGTTGTGTGGAAAATTTTGTGTGTCTATCGTTCTATTTTCGCGTTTGGCGCCGTCTATGCATGCCTGGGAATATATGTGCTGAGTACCGGCGCTTTCGAGACACCTCAATTTTAGTCGGGAAATGAATTATGAGTGCCACTTTTTTAATGTTGTGGGGAAAAGTTTTGTGTGCCTAATCGTTAATTTTGGCGTTAGGCGGCGTCTATGCATGCCTGGGAATATACGTGCTGAGTGACGGCGCTTTCGAGACACTTCAATTTTCGTCGCGAAAAAGAATTCTCACTGCCACTTTTCCAATGTTGTGGGAAAAATTTTTACGTGACCAATCGTTCTATTTTCGCGTTTGGCGCCGTCTATGCATGCCTGGCAATATATGTGCTGAGTACCGGCGCTTTCGAGACACCTCAATTTTAGTCGGGAAATGAATTCTCAGTGCCACATTTTCAATGTTGTGGGGAAAATTTTTGTGTGCCTAATTGTTCATTTTTCGCGTTAGGCGTCGTCTATGCATGCCTGGGAATATATATGCTGAGTAACGGCGCTTTCGAGACACTTCAATTTTCGTCTCAAAAATGAATTTTCAGTGCAACTTTTCCAATGTTGTGGGGAAAATTTTTGTGTGCCTAGTCGTTCATTTTTCGCGTTAGGCGTCGTTTATGCATGCCTGCGAATATATGTGCTGATTAGCGGCGCTTTCGAGACACTTCAATTTTCGTCGCAAAAATGAATTCTCAATGCCACTTTTTATATGTTGTGTGGAAAATTTTTGTGTGTCTAATCGTTCTATTTTCGCGTTTGGCGCCGTCTATGCATGCCTGGGAATATATGTGCTGAGTACCGGCGCTTTCGAGACACCTCAATTTTAGTCGGGCAATGAATTCTCAGTGCCACTTTTTCAATGTTGTGGGGAAAATTTTTGTGTGCCTAATTGTTCATTTTTCGCATTAGGCGTCGTCTATGCATGCCTGGGAATATACATGCTGAGTAACGGCGCTTTCGAGACATTTCAATTTTCATAGCAAAAATGAATTCCGAGTGCAAGTTTTCTAATGTTGTGGGGAAAATTTTTGTGTGCCTAATCGTTCATTTTTCGCGTTAGGTGTCGTCTATGCATGCCTGGGACTATATGTGCTGAGTAACCGCGCTTTCGAGACACTTCAATTTTCGTCTCAAGAATGAATTCACAATGCCACTTTTTCAATGTTGTGGGAAAAATTTGTGTGTGCCTAATCATTCATTTGTCGCGTTAGGCGTCGTCTATGCATGCCTGGGAATATATGTGCTGAGTAACGGCGCTTTCGAGACACTTCAATTTTCGTCGCAAAAATGAATTCTCAGTGCAAGTTTTCTAATGTTGTGGGGAAAATTTTGTGTGCCTAATCGTTCATTTTTCGCGTTAGGCGTCCTCTATGCATGCCTGGGACTATATGTGCTGAGTAACCGCGCTTTCGAGACACTTCAATTTTCGTCCCAAAAATGAATTCTCAATGTCACTTTTTCAATGTTGTGGGGAAAATTTTTGTGTGCCTAATTGTTCATTTTTCGCATTACGCGTCGTCTATGCATGCCTGGGAATATACATGCTGAGTAACGGCACTTTCGAGACACTTCAATTTTCGTCGCAAGAATGAATTCTCAGTGCAACTTTTCTAATGTTTTCGGGAAAATTTTTGTGTGTCTAATCGTTCATTTTTCGCGTTAGGCGTCGTCTATGCATGCCTGCGAATATATGTGCTGATTAGCGGCGCTTTCGAGACACTTCAATTTTCGTCCCAAAAATGAATTCTCAATGCCACTTTTTCAATGTTGTGGGGAAAATTTTTGTGTGTCTAATCGTTCAATTTTCGCGTTAGGCGTCGTCTATGCATGCCTGCGAATATATGTGCTGATTAGCGGCGCTTTCGAGACACTTCAATTTTCGTCCCAAAAATGAATTCTCAATGCCACTTTTTCAATGTTGTGGGGAAAATTTTTGTGTGTCTAATCGTTCAATTTTCGCGTTTGGGGCCGTCTATGCATGCCTGGGAATATATGTGCTCAGCACCGGCGCTTTCGAGACACTTTAGTTTTCGTCGCAAAAATGAATTCTCAATGCCACTTTTTGAATGTTGTGGGGAAAATTTTTGTGTGTCTAATCGTTCATTTTTCGCGTTAGGCGTCGTCTATGCATGCCTGCGAATATATGTGCTGATTAGCGGCGCTTTCGAGTCACTTCAATTTTCGTCGCAAAAATGACTTCTCAATGCCACTTTTTCAATGTTGTGTGGAAAATTTTGTGTGTCTAATCGTTCTATTTTCGCGTTTGGCTCCGTCTATGCATGCCTGGGAATATATGTGCTGAGTACCGGCGCTTTCGAGTCACTTCAATTTTCGTCGCAAATATGAATTCTCAGTGCCACTGTTCTAATGTTTTGGGGAAAATTTTTGTGTGTCTAATCGTTCATTTTTCGCGTTAGGCGTCGTCTATGCATGCCTGCGAATATATGTGCTGATTAGCGGCGCTTTCGAGTCACTTCAATTTTCGTCGCAAAAATGACTTCTCAATGCCACTTTTTCAATGTTGTGTGGAAAATTTTGTGTGTCTAATCGTTCTATTTTCGCGTTTGGCGCCGTCTATGCATGCCTGGGAATATATGTGCTGAGTACCGGCGCTTTCGAGACACCTCAATTTTAGTCGGGAAATGAATTATGAGTGCCACTTTTTTAATGTTGTGGGGAAAAGTTTTGTGTGCCTAATCGTTAATTTTGGCGTTAGGCGGCGTCTATGCATGCCTGGGAATATATATGCTGAGTGACGGCGCTTTCGAGACACTTCAATTTTCGTCTCAAAAATGAATTTTCAGTGCAACTTTTCCAATGTTGTGGGGAAAATTTTTGTGTGCCTAGTCGTTCATTTTTCGCGTTAGGCGTCGTTTATGCATGCCTGCGAATATATGTGCTGATTAGCGGCGCTTTCGAGACACTTCAATTTTCGTCGCAAAAATGAATTCTCAAAGCCACTTTTTATATGTTGTGTGGAAAATTTTTGTGTGTCTAATCGTTCTATTTTCGCGTTTGGCGCCGTCTATGCATGCCTGGGAATATATGTGCTGAGTACCGGCGCTTTCGAGACACCTCAATTTTAGTCGGGAAATGAATTCTCAGTGCCACTTTTTCAATGTTGTGGGGAAAATTTTTGTGTGCCTAATTGTTCATTTTTCGCATTAGGCGTCGTCTATGCATGCCTGGGAATATACACGCTGAGTAACGGCGCTTTCGAGACATTTCAATTTTCATAGCAAAAATGAATTCTGAGTGCAAGTTTTCTAATGTTGTGGGGAAAATTTTTGTGTGCCTAATCGTTCATTTTTCGCGTTAGGCGTCGTCTATGCATGCCTGGGACTATATGTGCTGAGTAACCGCGCTTTCGAGACACTTCAATTTTCGTCTCAAGAATGAATTCACAATGCCACTTTTTCAATGTTGTGGGAAAAATTTGTGTGTGCCTAATCATTCATTTGTCGCGTTAGGCGTCGTCTATGCATGCCTGGGAATATATGTGCTGAGTAACGGCGCTTTCGAGACACTTCAATTTTCGTCGCAAAAATGAATTCTCAGTGCAAGTTTTCTAATGTTGTGGGGAAAATTTTGTGTGCCTAATCGTTCATTTTTCGCGTTAGGCGTCGTCTATGCATGCCTGGGACTATATGTGCTGAGTAACCGCGCTTTCGAGACACTTCAATTTTCGTCCCAAAAATGAATTCTCAATGTCACTTTTTCAATGTTGTGGGGAAAATTTTTGTGTGCCTAATTGTTCATTTTTCGCATTACGCGTCGTCTATGCATGCCTGGGAATATACATGCTGAGTAACGGCACTTTCGAGACACTTCAATTTTCGTCGCAAGAATGAATTCTCAGTGCAACTTTTCTAATGTTTTGGGGAAAATTTTTGTGTGTCTAATCGTTCATTTTTCGCGTTAGGCGTCGTCTATGCATGCCTGCGAATATATGTGCTGATTAGCGGCGCTTTCGAGACACTTCAATTTTCGTCCCAAAAATGAATTCTCAATGCCACTTTTTCAATGTTGTGGGGAAAATTTTTGTGTGTCTAATCGTTCAATTTTCGCGTTTGGGGCCGTCTATGCATGCCTGGGAATATTTGTGCTCAGTACCGGCGCTTTCGAGACACTTTAGTTTTCGTCGCAAAAATGAATTCTCAATGCCACTTTTTGAATGTTGTGGGGAAAATTTTTGTGTGCCTAATCGTTCATTTGTCGCGTTAGGCGTCGTCTATGCATGCCTGGGAATATACATGCTGAGTAACGGCACTTTCGAGACACTTCAATTTTCGTCGCAAAAATGAATTCTCAGTGCCACTTTTCTAATGTTTTGGGGAAAATTTTTGTGTCTAATCGTTCATTTTTCGCGTTAGGCGTAGTCTATGCATGCCTGCGATTATATGTGCTGATTAGCGGCGCTTTCGAGACACTTCAATTTTCGTCCCAAAAATGAATTCTCAATGCCACTTTTTCAATGTTGTGGGGAAAATTTTTGTGTGTCTAATCGTTCAATTTTCGCGTTTGGGGCCGTCTATGCATGCCTGGGAATATATGTGCTCAGTACCGGCGCTTTCGAGACACTTTAGTTTTCGTCGCAAAAATGAATTCTCAATGCCACTTTTTGAATGTTGTGGGGAAAATTTTTGTGTGCCTAATCGTTCATTTGTCGCATTACGCGTCGTCTATGCATGCCTGGGAATATACATGCTGAGTAACGGCACTTTCGAGACACTTCAATTTTCGTCGCAAAAATGAATTCTCAGTGCCACTTTTCTAATGTTTTGGGGAAAATTTTTGTGTCTAATCGTTCATTTTTCGCGTTAGGCGTAGTCTATGCATGCCTGCGATTATATGTGCTGAGTAGCGGCGCTTTCGAGACACTTCAATTTTCGTCGCAAAAATGAATTCTCAATGCCACTTTTTCAATGTTGTGTGGAAAATTTTTGTGTGTCTAATCGTTCTATTTTCGCGTTTGGCGCCGTCTATGCATGCCTGGGAATATATGTCCTGAGTACCGGCGCCTTCGAAACACCTCAATTTTAGTGGGGAAATGAATTATGAGTGCCACTTTTTCAATGTTGTGGGGAAAAGTTTTGTGTGCCTAATCGTTCATTTTTCGCGTTAGGCGGCGTCTATGCATGCCTGGGGATATATGTGCTGAGTACCAGCACTTTCGAGACACTTCAATTTTCGTCGCAAATATGAATTCTCAGTGCCACTGTTCTAATGTTTTTGGGAAAATTTTTGTGTGTCTAATCGTTCATTTTTCGCGTTAGGCGTCGTCTATGCATGCCTGCGAATATATGTGCTGATTAGCGGCGCTTTCGAGTCACTTCAATTTTCGTCGCAAAAATGACTTCTCAATGCCACTTTTTCAATGTTGTGTGGAAAATTTTGTGTGTCTAATCGTTCTATTTTCGCGTTCGGCGCCGTCTATGCATGCCTGGGAATATATGTGCTGAGTACCGGCGCTTTCGAGACACCTCAATTTTAGTCGGGAAATGAATTATGAGTGCCACTTTTTTAATGTTGTGGGGAAAAGTTTTGTGTGCCTAATCGTTAATTTTGGCGTTAGGCGGCGTCTATGCATGCCTGGGAATATACGTGCTGAGTGACGGCGCTTTCGAGACACTTCAATTTTTGTCGCGAAAAAGAATTCTCAGTGCCACTTTTCCAATGTTGTGGGAAAAATTTTTACGTGACCAATCGTTCTATTTTCGCGTTTGGCGCCGTCTATGCATGCCTGGCAATATATGTGCTGAGTACCGGCGCTTTCGAGACACCTCAATTTTAGTCGGGAAATGAATTCTCAGTGCCACATTTTCAATGTTGTGGGGAAAATTTTTGTGTGCCTAATTGTTCATTTTTCGCGTTAGGCGTCGTCTATGCATGCTTGGGAATATATATGCTGAGTAACGGCGCTTTCGAGACACTTCAATTTTCGTCGCAAAAATGAATTCTCAGTGCAAGTTTTCTAATGTTGTGGGGAAAATTTTGTGTGCCTAATCGTTCATTTTTCGCGTTAGGCGTCGTCTATGCATGCCTGGGACTATATGTGCTGAGTAACCGCGCTTTCAACACTTCAATTTTCGTCCCAAAAATGAATTCTCAATGTCACTTTTTCAATGTTGTGGGAAACATTTGTGTGTGCCTAATCATTCATTTGTCGCGTTAGGCGTCGTCTATGCATGCCTGGGAATTTATGTGCTGAGTACCGGCGCTTACGAGACACTTCAATTTTCGTCGCAAAAATGAATTCTCAATGCCACTTTTTCAATGTTGTGGGGAAAATTTTTGTGTGTCTAATCGTTCAATTTTCGCGTTTGGCGCCGTCTATGCATGCCTGGGAATATATGTGCTGATTACCGGCACTTACGAGACACTTCAATTTTCGTCCCAAAAATGAATTCTCAATGCCACTTTTTCAATGTTGTGGGAAAATTTTTGTGTGTCTAATCGTTCAATTTTCGCGTTTGGGGCCGTCTATGCATGCCTGGGAATATATGTGCTGAGTACCGGCGCTTTCGAGACACCTCAATTTTAGTCGGGAAATGAATTCTCAGTGCCACTTTTTCAATGTTGTGGGGAAAATTTTTGTGTGCCTAATTGTTCATTTTTCGCATTAGGCGTCGTCTATGCATGCCTGGGGATATATGTGCTGAGTACCAGCACTTTCGAGACACTTCAATTTTCGTCGCAAATATGAATTCTCAGTGCCACTGTTCTAATGTTTTGGGGAAAATTTTTGTGTGTCTAATCGTTCATTTTTCGCGTTAGGCGTCGTCTATGCATGCCTGCGAATATATGTGCTGATTAGCGGCGCTTTCGAGTCACTTCAATTTTCGTCGCAAAAATGACTTCTCAATGCCACTTTTTCAATGTTGTGTGGAAAATTTTGTGTGTCTAATCGTTCTATTTTCGCGTTCGGCGCCGTCTATGCATGCCTGGGAATATATGTGCTGAGTACCGGCGCTTTCGAGACACCTCAATTTTAGTCGGGAAATGAATTATGAGTGCCACTTTTTTAATGTTGTGGGGAAAAGTTTTGTGTGCCTAATCGTTAATTTTGGCGTTAGGCGGCGTCTATGCATGCCTGGGAATATACGTGCTGAGTGACGGCGCTTTCGAGACACTTCAATTTTTGTCGCGAAAAAGAATTCTCAGTGCCACTTTTCCAATGTTGTGGGAAAAATTTTTACGTGACCAATCGTTCTATTTTCGCGTTTGGCGCCGTCTATGCATGCCTGGCAATATATGTGCTGAGTACCGGCGCTTTCGAGACACCTCAATTTTAGTCGGGAAATGAATTCTCAGTGCCACATTTTCAATGTTGTGGGGAAAATTTTTGTGTGCCTAATTGTTCATTTTTCGCGTTAGGCGTCGTCTATGCATGCTTGGGAATATATATGCTGAGTAACGGCGCTTTCGAGACACTTCAATTTTCGTCGCAAAAATGAATTCTCAGTGCAAGTTTTCTAATGTTGTGGGGAAAATTTTGTGTGCCTAATCGTTCATTTTTCGCGTTAGGCGTCGTCTATGCATGCCTGGGACTATATGTGCTGAGTAACCGCGCTTTCAACACTTCAATTTTCGTCGCAAAAATGAATTCTCAATGTCACTTTTTCAATGTTGTGGGAAACATTTGTGTGTGCCTAATCATTCATTTGTCGCGTTAGGCGTCGTCTATGCATGCCTGGGAATTTATGTGCTGAGTACCGGCGCTTACGAGACACTTCAATTTTCGTCGCAAAAATGAATTCTCAATGCCACTTTTTCAATGTTGTGGGGAAAATTTTTGTGTGTCTAATCGTTCAATTTTCGCGTTTGGCGCCGTCTATGCATGCCTGGGAATATATGTGCTGATTACCGGCACTTACGAGACACTTCAATTTTCGTCCCAAAAATGAATTCTCAATGCCACTTTTTCAATGTTGTGGGAAAATTTTTGTGTGTCTAATCGTTCAATTTTCGCGTTTGGGGCCGTCTATGCATGCCTGGGAATATATGTGCTGAGTACCGGCGCTTTCGAGACACTTTAGTTTTCGTCGCAAAAATGAATTCTCAATGCCACTTTTTCAATGTTGTGGGGAAAATTTTTGTGTGCCTAATCGTTCATTTGTCGCGTTAGGCGTCGTCTATGCATGCCTGCGAATATATGTGCTGAGTAGCGGCGCTTTCGAGACACTTCAATTTTCGTCGCAAAAATGAATTCTCAGTGCCCCTTTTCTAATGTTTTCGGGAAAATTTTTGTGTGTCTAATCGTTCATTTTTCGCGTTAGGCGTAGTCTATGCATGCCTGCGAATATATGTGCTGAGTAGCGGCGCTTTCGAGACACTTCAATTTTCGTCGCAAAAATGAATTCTCAATGCCACTTTTTCAATGTTGTGTGGAAAATTTTTGTGTGTCTAATCGTTCTATTTTCGCGTTTGGCGCCGTCTATGCATGCCTGGGAATATATGTGCTGAGTACCGGCACTTTCGAAACACCTCAATTTTAGTCGGGAAATGAATTATTAGTGCCACTTTTTTAATGTTGTGGGGAAAAGTTTTGTGTGCTTAATCGTTAATTTTGGCGTTAGGCGGCGTCTATGCATGCCTGGGAATATACGTGCTGAGTGACGGCACTTTCGAGACACTTCAATTTTCGTCGCAAAAAAGAATTCTCAGTGCCACTTTTCCAATGTTGTGGGAAAAATTTTTGCGTGACTAATCGTTCATTTTTCAAGTTAGGCGGCGTCTATGCATGCCTGAAAATACACGTGCTGAGTAACGGCGCTTTCGAGACACTTCAATTTTCGTCGCGAAAAAGAATTCTCAGTGCCACTTTTCCAATGTTGTGGGAAAAATTTTTACGTGACCAATCGTTCTATTTTCGCGTTTGGCGCCGTCTATGCATGCCTGGCAATATATGTGCTGAGTACCGGCGCTTTCGAGACACCTCAATTTTAGTCGGGAAATGAATTCTCAGTGCCACATTTTCAATGTTGTGGGGAAAATTTTTGTGTGCCTAATTGTTCAGTTTTCGCGTTAGGCGTCGTCTATGCATGCCTGGGAATATATATGCTGAGTAACGGCGCTTTCGAGACACTTCAATTTTCGTCGCAAAAATGAATTCTCAATGCCACTTTTTCAATGTTGTGTGGAAAATTTTTGTGTGTCTAATCGTTCTATTTTCGCGTTTGGCGCCGTCTATGCATGCCTGGGAATATATGTGCTGAGTACCGGCGCTTTCGAGACACTTCAATTTTTGTCGCAAAAATGAATTCTCAATGCCACTTTTTCATTGTTGTGTGGAAAATTTTTGTGTGTCTAATCGTTCAATTTTCGCGTTTGGCGCCGTCTATGCATGCCTGGGAATATATGTGCTGATTACCGGCACTTACGAGACACTTCAATTTTCGTCCCAAAAATGAATTCTCAATGCCACTTTTTCAATGTTGTGGGGAAAATTTTTGTGTGTCTAATCGTTCAATTTTCGCGTTTGGGGCCGTCTATGCATGCCTGGGAATATATGTGCTCAGTACCGGCGCTTTCGAGACACTTCAATTTTCGTCGCAAAATTGAATTCTCAATGCCACTTTTTCAATGTTGTGTGGAAAATTTTTGTGTGTCTAATCGTTCTATTTTCGCGTTTGGCGCCGTCTATGCATGCCTGGGAATATATGTGCTGAGTACCGGCGCTTTCGAGACACCTCAATTTTAGTCGGGAAATGAATTCTCAGTGCCACTTTTTCAATGTTGTGGGGAAAATTTTTGTGTGCCTAATTGTTCATTTTTCGCATTAGGCGTCGTCTATGCATGCCTGGGAATATACATGCTGAGTAACGGCGCTTTCGAGACACTTCAATTTTCGTCGCAAAAATGAATTCTCAGTGCAAGTTTTCTAATGTTGTGGGGAAAATTTTTGTGTGCCTAATCGTTCATTTTTCGCTTTAGGCGTCGTCTATGCATGCCTGGGACTATATGTGCTGAGTAACCGCGCTTTCGAGACACTTCAATTTTCGTCTCAAGAATGAATTCTCAATGCCACTATTTCAATGTTGTGGGAAAAATTTGTGTGTGCCTAATCATTCATTTGTCGCGTTAGGCGTCGTCTATGCATGCCTGGGAATATATGTGCTGAGTACCGGCACTTTCGAGACACTTCAATTTTCGTCGCAAGAATGAAATCTCAGTGCAACTTTTCTAATGTTTTGGGGATAATTTTTGTGTGTCTAATCGTTCATTTTTCGCGTTAGGCGTCGTCTATGCATGCCTGCGAATATATGTGCTGATTAGCGGCGCTTTCGAGACACTTCAATTTTCGTCGCAAAAATGAATTCTCAATGCCACTTTTTCAATGTTGTGTCGAAAATTTTTGTTTGTCTAATCGTTCTATTTTCGCGTTTGGCGCCGTCTATGCATGCCTGGGAATATATGTGCTGAGTACCGGCGCTTTCGAGACACCTCAATTTTAGTCGGGAAATGAATTCTCAGTGCCACTTCTTCAATGTTGTGGGGAAAATTTTTGTGTGCCTAATTGTTCATTTTTCGCATTAGGCGTCGTCTATGCATGCCTGGGAATATACATGCTGAGTAACGGCGCTTTCGAGACACTTCAATTTTCGTCGCAAAAATGAATTCTCAGTGCAAGTTTTCTAATGTTGTGGGGAAAATTTTTGTGTGCCTAATCGTTCATTTTTCGCGTTAGGCGTCGTCTATGCATGCCTGGGACTATATGTGCTGAGTAACCGCGCTTTCGAGACACTTCAATTTTCGTATCAAGAATGAATTCTCAATGCCACTTTTTCAATGTTGTGGGAAAAATTTGTGTTTGCCTAATCATTCATTTGTCGCGTTAGGCGTCGTCTATGCATGCCTGGGAATATACATGCTGAGTAACGGCGCTTTCGAGACACTTCAATTTTCGTCGCAAAAATGAATTCTCAGTGCAAGTTTTCTAATGTTGTGGGTAAAATTTTTGTGTGCCTAATCGTTCATTTTTCGCTTTAGGCGTCGTCTATGCATGCCTGGGACTATATGTGCTGAGTAGCCGCGCTTTCGAGACACTTCAATTTTCGTCTCAAGAATGAATTCTCAATGCCACTTTTTCAATGTTGTGGGAAAAATTTGTGTGTGCCTAATCATTCATTTGTCGCGTTAGGCGTCGTCTATGCATGCCTGGGAATATATGTGCTGAGTACCGGCACTTTCGAGACACTTCAATTTTCGTCGCAAGAATGAATTCTCAGTGCAACTTTTCTAATGTTTTGAGGATAATTTTTGTGTGTCTAATCGTTCATTTTTCGCGTTTGGCGCCGTCTATGCATGCCTGGGAATATATGTGCTGAGTACCGGCGCTTTCGAGACACTTGAATTTTCGTCGCAAAAATGAATTCTCAATGCCACTTTTTCAATGTTGTGGGGAAAATTTTTGTGTGTCTAATCGTTCAATCTTCGCGTTTGGCGCCGTCTATGCAAGCCTGGGAATATATGTGCTGAGTACCGGCGCTTTCGAGACACCTCAATTTTAGTGGGGAAATGAATTCTCAGTGCCACTTTTTCAATGTTGTGGGGAAAATTTTTGTGTGCCTAATTGTTCATTTTTCGCATTAGGCGTCGTCTATGCATGCCTGGGAATATACATGCTGAGTAACGGCGCTTTCGAGACACTTCAATTTTCGTCGCAAAAATGAATTCTCAGTGCAAGTTTTCTAATGTTGTGTGAAAAATTTTTGTGTGTCTAATCGTTCTATTTTCGCGTTTGGCGCCGTCTATGCATGCCTGGGAATATACGTGCTGAGTACCGGCGCTTTCGAGACACTTGAATTTTCGTCGCAAAAATGAATTCTCAATGCCACTTTTTCAATGTTGTGGGGAAAATTTTTGTGTGTCTAATGGTTCAATTTTCGCGTTTGGCGCCGTCTATGCATGCCTGGGAATATATGTGCTGAGTACCGGCACTTACGAGACCCTTGAATTTTCGTCGCAAGAATGAATTCTCAGTGCAACTATTGTAATGTTTTGGGGAAAATTTTTGTGGGCCTAATCGTTCATTTTTCGCGTTAGGCGTCGTCTATGCATGCCTGCAAATATATGTGCTGATTAGCGGCGCTTTCGAGACACTTCAATTTTCGTCGCAAAAATGAATTCTCAATGCCACTTTTTCAATGTTGTGTGGAAAATTTTTGTGTGTCTACTCGTTCTATTTTCGCGTTTGGCGCCGTCTATGCATGCCTGGGAATATATGTGCTGAGTACCGGCGCTTTCGAGACACCTCAATTTTAGTCGGGAAATGAATTCTCAGTGCCACTTTTTCAATGTTGTGGGGAAAATTTTTGTGTGCCTAATTGTTCATTTTTCGCATTAGGCGTCGTCTATGCATGCCTGGGAATATATGTGCTGATTAGCGGCGCTTTCGAGACACTTCAATTTTCGTCGCAAGAATGAATTCTCAGTGCAACTTTTCTAATGTTTTGGGGATAATTTTTGTGTGTCTAATCGTTCATTTTTCGCGTTTGGCGCCGTCTATGCATGCCTGGGAATATACGTGCTGAGTACCGGCGCTTTCGAGACACTTGAATTTTCGTCGCAAAAATGAATTCTCAATGCCACTTTTTCAATGTTGTGTGGAAAATTTTTGTGTGTCTAATCGTTCTATTTTCGCGTTTGGCGCCGTCTATGCATGCCTGGGAATATATGTGCTGAGTACCGGCGCTTTCGAGACACCTCAATTTTAGTCGGGAAATGAATTCTCAGTGCCACTTTTTCAATGTTGTGGGGAAAATTTTTGTGTGCCTAATTGTTCATTTTTCCCATTAGGCGTCGTCTATGCATGCCTGGAAATATATGTGCTGAGTACCGGCACTTACGAGACCCTTGAATTTTCGTCGCAAGAATGAATTCTCAGTGCAACTATTGTAATGTTTTGGGGAAAATTTTTGTGGGCCTAATCGTTCATTTTTCGCGTTAGGCGTCGTCTATGCATGCCTGCAAATATATGTGCTGATTAGCGGCGCTTTCGAGACACTTCAATTTTCGTCGCAAAAATGAATTCTCAATGCCACTTTTTCAATGTTGTGGGAAAAATTTGTGTGTGCCTAATCATTCATTTGTCGCGTTAGGCGTCGTCTATGCATGCCTGGTAATATATGTGCTGAGTACCGGCACTTTCGAGACACTTCAATTTTCGTCGCAAGAATGAATTCTCAGTGCAACTTTTCTAATGTTTTGGGGATAATTTTTGTGTGTCTAATCGTTCATTTTTCGCGTTTGGCGCCGTCTATGCATGCCTGGGAATAAACGTGCTGAGTACCGGCGCTTTCGAGACACTTCAATTTTCGTCGCAAAAATGAATTCTCAATGCCACTTTTTCAATGTTGTGTGGAAAATTTTTGTGTGTCTAATCGTTCTATTTTCGCGTTTGGCGCCGTCTATGCATGCCTGGGAATATATGTGCTGAGTACCGGCGCTTTCGAGACACCTCAATTTTAGTCGGGAAATGAATTCTGCGTGCCACTTTTTCAATGTTGTGGGGAAAATTTTTGTGTGCCTAATTGTTCATTTTTCGCATTAGGCGTCGTCTATGCATGCCTGGGAATATATGTGCTGAGTACCGGCACTTACGAGACCCTTGAATTTTCGTCGCAAGAATGAATTCTCAGTGCAACCATTGTAATGTTTTGGGGAAAATTTTTGTGGGCCTAATCGTTCATTTTTCGCGTTAGGCGTCGTCTATGCATGCCTGCAAATATATGTGCTGATTAGCGGCGCTTTCGAGACACTTCAATTTTCGTCGCAAAAATGAATTCTCAATGCCACTTGTTCAATGTTGTGGGAAAAATTTGTGTGTGCCTAATCATTCATTTGTCGCGTGAGGCGTCGTCTATGCATGCCTGGTAATATATGTGCTGAGTACCGGCACTTTCGAGACACTTCAATTTTCGTCGCAAGAATGAATTCTCCGTGCAACTTTTCTAATGTTTTGGGGACAATTTTTGTGTGTCTAATCGTTCATTTTTCGCGTTTGGCGCCGTCTATGCATGCCTGGGAATATACGTGCTGAGTACCGGCGCTTTCGAGACACTTGAATTTTCGTCGCAAAAATGAATTCTCAATGCCACTTTTTCAATGTTGTGTGGAAAATTTTTGTGTGTCTAATCGTTCTATTTTCGCGTTTGGCGCCGTCTATGCATGCCTGGGAATATATGTGCTGAGTACCGGCGCTTTCGAGACACCTCAATTTTAGTCGGGAAATGAATTCTCAGTGCCACTTTTTCAATGCTGTGGGGAAAATTTTTGTGTGCCTAATTGTTCATTTTTCGCATTAGGCGTCGTCTATGCATGCCTGGGAATATACATGCTGAGTAACGGCGCTTTCGAGACACTTCAATTTTCGTCGCAAAAATGAATTCTCAGTGCAAGTTTTCTAATGTTGTGGGGAAAATTTTTGTGTGCCTAATCGTTCATTTTTCGCGTTAGGCGTCGTCTATGCATGCCTGGGACTATATGTGCTGAGTAACCGCGCTTTCGAGACACTTCAATTTTCGTCTCAAGAATGAATTCTCAATGCCACTTTTTCAATGTTGTGGGAAAAATTTGTGTTTGCCTAATCATTCATTTGTCGCGTTAGGCGTCGTCTATGCATGTCTGGGAATATATGTGCTGAGTAACGGCGCTTTCGAGACACTTCAATTTTCGTCTCAAAAATGAATTTTCAGTGCAACTTTTCCAATGTTGTGGGGAAAATTTTTGTGTGCCTAGTCGTTCATTTTTCGCGTTAGGCGTCGTTTATGCATGCCTGCGAATATATGTGCTGATTAGCGGCGCTTTCGAGACACTTCAATTTTCGTCGCAAAAATGAATTCTCAATGCCACTTTTTCAATGTTGTGTGGAAAATTTTTGTGTGTCTAATCGTTCTATTTTCGCGTTTGGCGCCGTCTATGCATGCCTGGGAATATATGTGCTGAGTACCGGCGCTTTCGAGACACCTCAATTTTAGTCGGGAAATGAATTCTCAGTGCCACTTTTTCAATGTTGTGGGGAAAATTTTTGTGTGCCTAATTGTTCATTTTTCGCATTAGGCGTCGTCTATGCATGCCTGGGAATATACATGCTGAGTAACGGCGCTTTCGAGACATTTCAATTTTCATAGCAAAAATGAATTCTGAGTGCAAGTTTTCTAATGTTGTGGGGAAAATTTTTGTGTGCCTAATCGTTCATTTTTCGCGTTAGGCGTCGTCTATGCATGCCTGGGACTATATGTGCTGAGTAACCGCGCTTTCGAGACACTTCAATTTTCGTCTCAAGAATGAATTCACAATGCCACTTTTTCAATGTTGTGGGAAAAATTTGTGTGTGCCTAATCATTCATTTGTCGCGTTAGGCGTCGTCTATGCATGCCTGGGAATATATGTGCTGAGTACCGGCGCTTTCGAGACACCTCAATTTTAGTCGGGAAATGAATTCTCAGTGCCACTTTTTCAATGTTGTGGGGAAAATTTTTGTGTGCCTAATTGTTCATTTTTCGCATTAGGCGTCGTCTATGCATGCCTGGGAATATACATGCTGAGTAACGGCGCTTTCGAGACACTTCAATTTTCGTCGCAAAAATGAATTCTCAGTGCAAGTTTTCTAATGTTGTGGGGAAAATTTTTGTGTGCCTAATCGTTCATTTTTCGCGTTAGGCGTCGTCTATGCATGCCTGGGACTATATGTGCTGAGTAACCGCGCTTTCGAGACACTTCAATTTTCGTCTCAAGAATGAATTCTCACTGCCACTTTTTCAATGTTGTGGGAAAAATTTGTGTTTGCCTAATCATTCATTTGTCGCGTTAGGCGTCGTCTATGCATGTCTGGGAATATATGTGCTGAGTAACGGCGCTTTCGAGACACTTCAATTTTCGTCTCAAAAATGAATTTTCAGTGCAACTTTTCCAATGTTGTGGGGAAAATTTTTGTGTGCCTAGTCGTTCATTTTTCGCGTTAGGCGTCGTTTATGCATGCCTGCGAATATATGTGCTGATTAGCGGCGCTTTCGAGACACTTCAATTTTCGTCGCAAAAATGAATTCTCAATGCCACTTTTTCAATGTTGTGTGGAAAATTTTTGTGTGTCTAATCGTTCTATTTTCGCGTTTGGCGCCGTCTATGCATGCCTGGGAATATATGTGCTGAGTACCGGCGCTTTCGAGACACCTCAATTTTAGTCGGGAAATGAATTCTCAGTGCCACTTTTTCAATGTTGTGGGGAAAATTTTTGTGTGCCTAATTGTTCATTTTTCGCATTAGGCGTCGTCTATGCATGCCTGGGAATATACATGCTGAGTAACGGCGCTTTCGAGACATTTCAATTTTCATAGCAAAAATGAATTCTGAGTGCAAGTTTTCTAATGTTGTGGGGAAAATTTTTGTGTGCCTAATCGTTCATTTTTCGCGTTAGGCGTCGTCTATGCATGCCTGGGACTATATGTGCTGAGTAACCGCGCTTTCGAGACACTTCAATTTTCGTCTCAAGAATGAATTCACAATGCCACTTTTTCAATGTTGTGGGAAAAATTTGTGTGTGCGTAATCATTCATTTGTCGCGTTAGGCGTCGTCTATGCATGCCTGGGAATATATGTGCTGAGTAACGGTGCTTTCGAGACACTTCAATTTTCGTCGCAAAAATGAATTCTCAGTGCAAGTTTTCTAATGTTGTGGGGAAAATTTTGTGTGCCTAATCGTTCATTTTTCGCGTTAGGCGTCGTCTATGCATGCCTGGGACTATATGTGCTGAGTAACCGCGCTTTCGAGACACCTCAATTTTAGTGGGGAAATGTATTCTCAGTGCCACTTTTTCAATGTTGTGGGGAAAATTTTTGTGTGCCTAATTGTTCATTTTTCGCATTAGGCGTCGTCTATGCATGCCTGGGAATATACATGCTGAGTAACGGCGCTTTCGAGACACTTCAATTTTCGTCGCAAAAATGAATTCTCAGTGCAAGTTTTCTAATGTTGTGTGAAAAATTTTTGTGTGTCTAATCGTTCTATTTTCGCGTTTGGCGCCGTCTATGCATGCCTGGGAATATACGTGCTGAGTACCGGCGCTTTCGAGACACTTGAATTTTCGTCGCAAAAACGAATTCTCAATGCCACTTTTTCAATGTTGTGGGGAAAATTTTTGTGTGTCTAATCGTTCAATTTTCGCGTTTGGCGCCGTCTATGCATGCCTGGGAATATATGTGCTGAGTACCGGCACTTACGAGACCCTTGAATTTTCGTCGCAAGAATGAATTCTCAGTGCAACTATTGTAATGTTTTGGGGAAAATTTTTGTGGGCCTAATCGTTCATTTTTCGCGTTAGGCGTCGTCTATGCATGCCTGCAAATATATGTGCTGATTAGCGGCGCTTTCGAGACACTTCAATTTTCGTCGCAAAAATGAATTCTCAATGCCACTTTTTCAATGTTGTGTGGAAAATTTTTGTGTGTCTACTCGTTCTATTTTCGCGTTTGGCGCCGTCTATGCATGCCTGGGAATATATGTGCTGAGTACCGGCGCTTTCGAGACACCTCAATTTTAGTCGGGAAATGAATTCTCAGTGCCACTTTTTCAATGTTGTGGGGAAAATTTTTGTGTGCCTAATTGTTCATTTTTCGCATTAGGCGTCGTCTATGCATGCCTGGGAATATACATGCTGAGTAACGGCGCTTTCGAGACACTTCAATTTTCGTCGCAAGAATGAATTCTCAGTGCAACTATTGTAATGTTTTGGGGAAAATTTTTGTGGGCCTAATCGTTCATTTTTCGCGTTAGGCGTCGTCTATGCATGCCTGCAAATATATGTGCTGATTAGCGGCGCTTTCGAGACACTTCAATTTTCGTCGCAAAAATGAATTCTCAATGCCACTTTTTCAATGTTGTGGGAAAAATTTGTGTGTGCCTAATCATTCATTTGTCGCGTTTGGCGCCGTCTATGCATGCCTGGGAATATACGTGCTGAGTACCGGCGCTTTCGAGACACTTGAATTTTCGTCGCAAGAATGAATTCTCAGTGCAACTTTTGTAATGTTTTGGGGAAAATTTTTGTGTGTCTAATCGTTCATTTTTCGCGTTAGGCGTCGTCTATGCATGCCTGCGAATATATGTGCTGATTAGCGGCGCTTTCGAGACACTTCAATTTTCGTCGCAAGAATGAATTCTCAGTGCAACTTTTCTAATGTTTTGGGGATAATTTTTGTGTGTCTAATCGTTCATTTTTCGCGTTTGGCGCCGTCTATGCATGCCTGGGAATATACGTGCTGAGTACCGGCGCTTTCGAGACACTTGAATTTTCGTCGCAAAAATGAATTCTCAATGCCACTTTTTCAATGTTGTGTGGAAAATTTTTGTGTGTCTAATCGTTCTATTTTCGCGTTTGGCGCCGTCTATGCATGCCTGGGAATATATGTGCTGAGTACCGGCGCTTTCGAGACACCTCAATTTTAGTCGGGAAATGAATTCTCAGTGCCACTTTTTCAATGTTGTGGGGAAAATTTTTGTGTGCCTAATTGTTCATTTTTCGCATTAGGCGTCGTCTATGCATGCCTGGAAATATATGTGCTGAGTACCGGCACTTACGAGACCCTTGAATTTTCGTCGCAAGAATGAATTCTCAGTGCAACTATTGTAATGTTTTGGGGAAAATTTTTGTGGGCCTAATCGTTCATTTTTCGCGTTAGGCGTCGTCTATGCATGCCTGCAAATATATGTGCTGATTAGCGGCGCTTTCGAGACACTTCAATTTTCGTCGCAAAAATGAATTCTCAATGCCACTTTTTCAATGTTGTGGGAAAAATTTGTGTGTGCCTAATCATTCATTTGTCGCGTTAGGCGTCGTCTATGCATGCCTGGTAATATATGTGCTGAGTACCGGCACTTTCGAGACACTTCAATTTTCGTCGCAAGAATGAATTCTCAGTGCAACTTTTCTAATGTTTTGGGGATAATTTTTGTGTGTCTAATCGTTCATTTTTCGCGTTTGGCGCCGTCTATGCATGCCTGGGAATATACGTGCTGAGTACCGGCGCTTTCGAGACACTTCAATTTTCGTCGCAAAAATGAATTCTCAATGCCACTTTTTCAATGTTGTGTGGAAAATTTTTGTGTGTCTAATCGTTCTATTTTCGCGTTTGGCGCCGTCTATGCATGCCTGGGAATATATGTGCTGAGTACCGGCGCTTTCGAGACACCTCAATTTTAGTCGGGAAATGAATTCTGCGTGCCACTTTTTCAATGTTGTGGGGAAAATTTTTGTGTGCCTAATTGTTCATTTTTCGCATTAGGCGTCGTCTATGCATGCCTGGGAATATATGTGCTGAGTACCGGCACTTACGAGACCCTTGAATTTTCGTCGCAAGAATGAATTCTCAGTGCAACCATTGTAATGTTTTGGGGAAAATTTTTGTGGGCCTAATCGTTCATTTTTCGCGTTAGGCGTCGTCTATGCATGCCTGCAAATATATGTGCTGATTAGCGGCGCTTTCGAGACACTTCAATTTTCGTCGCAAAAATGAATTCTCAATGCCACTTGTTCAATGTTGTGGGAAAAATTTGTGTGTGCCTAATCATTCATTTGTCGCGTGAGGCGTCGTCTATGCATGCCTGGTAATATATGTGCTGAGTACCGGCACTTTCGAGACACTTCAATTTTCGTCGCAAGAATGAATTCTCCGTGCAACTTTTCTAATGTTTTGGGGACAATTTTTGTGTGTCTAATCGTTCATTTTTCGCGTTTGGCGCCGTCTATGCATGCCTGGGAATATATGTGCTGAGTACCGGCGCTTTCGAGACACCTCAATTTTAGTCGGGAAATGAATTCTCAGTGCCACTTTTTCAATGTTGTGGGGAAAATTTTTGTGTGCCTAATTGTTCATTTTTCGCATTAGGCGTCGTCTATGCATGCCTGGAAATATATGTGCTGAGTACCGGCACTTACGAGACCCTTGAATTTTCGTCGCAAGAATGAATTCTCAGTGCAACTATTGTAATGTTTTGGGGAAAATTTTTGTGGGCCTAATCGTTCATTTTTCGCGTTAGGCGTCGTCTATGCATGCCTGCAAATATATGTGCTGATTAGCGGCGCTTTCGAGACACTTCAATTTTCGTCGCAAAAATGAATTCTCAATGCCACTTTTTCAATGTTGTGGGAAAAATTTGTGTGTGCCTAATCATTCATTTGTCGCGTTAGGCGTCGTCTATGCATGCCTGGTAATATATGTGCTGAGTACCGGCACTTTCGAGACACTTCAATTTTCGTCGCAAGAATGAATTCTCAGTGCAACTTTTCTAATGTTTTGGGGATAATTTTTGTGTGTCTAATCGTTCATTTTTCGCGTTTGGCGCCGTCTATGCATGCCTGGGAATATACGTGCTGAGTACCGGCGCTTTCGAGACACTTCAATTTTCGTCGCAAAAATGAATTCTCAATGCCACTTTTTCAATGTTGTGTGGAAAATTTTTGTGTGTCTAATCGTTCTATTTTCGCGTTTGGCGCCGTCTATGCATGCCTGGGAATATATGTGCTGAGTACCGGCGCTTTCGAGACACCTCAATTTTAGTCGGGAAATGAATTCTGCGTGCCACTTTTTCAATGTTGTGGGGAAAATTTTTGTGTGCCTAATTGTTCATTTTTCGCATTAGGCGTCGTCTATGCATGCCTGGGAATATATGTGCTGAGTACCGGCACTTACGAGACCCTTGAATTTTCGTCGCAAGAATGAATTCTCAGTGCAACCATTGTAATGTTTTGGGGAAAATTTTTGTGGGCCTAATCGTTCATTTTTCGCGTTAGGCGTCGTCTATGCATGCCTGCAAATATATGTGCTGATTAGCGGCGCTTTCGAGACACTTCAATTTTCGTCGCAAAAATGAATTCTCAATGCCACTTGTTCAATGTTGTGGGAAAAATTTGTGTGTGCCTAATCATTCATTTGTCGCGTGAGGCGTCGTCTATGCATGCCTGGTAATATATGTGCTGAGTACCGGCACTTTCGAGACACTTCAATTTTCGTCGCAAGAATGAATTCTCCGTGCAACTTTTCTAATGTTTTGGGGACAATTTTTGTGTGTCTAATCGTTCATTTTTCGCGTTTGGCGCCGTCTATGCATGCCTGGGAATATACGTGCTGAGTACCGGCGCTTTCGAGACACTTGAATTTTCGTCGCAAAAATGAATTCTCAGTGCCACTTTTTCAATGTTGTGTGGAAAATTTTTGTGTGTCTAATCGTTCTATTTTCGCGTTTGGCGCCGTCTATGCATGCCTGGGAATATATGTGCTGAGTACCGGCGCTTTCGAGACACCTCAATTTTAGTCGGGAAATGAATTCTCAGTGCCACTTTTTCAATGTTGTGGGGAAAATTTTTGTGTGCCTAATTGTTCATTTTTCGCATTAGGCGTCGTCTATGCATGCCTGGGAATATACATGCTGAGTAACGGCGCTTTCGAGACACTTCAATTTTCGTCGCAAAAATGAATTCTCAGTGCAAGTTTTCTAATGTTGTGGGGAAAATTTTTGTGTGCCTAATCGTTCATTTTTCGCGTTAGGCGTCGTCTATGCATGCCTGGGACTATATGTGCTGAGTAACCGCGCTTTCGAGACACTTCAATTTTCGTCTCAAGAATGAATTCTCAATGCCACTTTTTCAATGTTGTGGGAAAAATTTGTGTTTGCCTAATCATTCATTTGTCGCGTTAGGCGTCGTCTATGCATGTCTGGGAATATATGTGCTGAGTAACGGCGCTTTCGAGACACTTCAATTTTCGTCTCAAAAATGAATTTTCAGTGCAACTTTTCCAATGTTGTGGGGAAAATTTTTGTGTGCCTAGTCGTTCATTTTTCGCGTTAGGCGTCGTTTATGCATGCCTGCGAATATATGTGCTGATTAGCGGCGCTTTCGAGACACTTCAATTTTCGTCGCAAAAATGAATTCTCAATGCCACTTTTTCAATGTTGTGTGGAAAATTTTTGTGTGTCTAATCGTTCTATTTTCGCGTTTGGCGCCGTCTATGCATGCCTGGGAATATATGTGCTGAGTACCGGCGCTTTCGAGACACCTCAATTTTAGTCGGGAAATGAATTCTCAGTGCCACTTTTTCAATGTTGTGGGGAAAATTTTTGTGTGCCTAATTGTTCATTTTTCGCATTAGGCGTCGTCTATGCATGCCTGGGAATATACATGCTGAGTAACGGCGCTTTCGAGACATTTCAATTTTCATAGCAAAAATGAATTCTGAGTGCAAGTTTTCTAATGTTGTGGGGAAAATTTTTGTGTGCCTAATCGTTCATTTTTCGCGTTAGGCGTCGTCTATGCATGCCTGGGACTATATGTGCTGAGTAACCGCGCTTTCGAGACACTTCAATTTTCGTCTCAAGAATGAATTCACAATGCCACTTTTTCAATGTTGTGGGAAAAATTTGTGTGTGCCTAATCATTCATTTGTCGCGTTAGGCGTCGTCTATGCATGCCTGGGAATATATGTGCTGAGTACCGGCGCTTTCGAGACACCTCAATTTTAGTCGGGAAATGAATTCTCAGTGCCACTTTTTCAATGTTGTGGGGAAAATTTTTGTGTGCCTAATTGTTCATTTTTCGCATTAGGCGTCGTCTATGCATGCCTGGGAATATACATGCTGAGTAACGGCGCTTTCGAGACACTTCAATTTTCGTCGCAAAAATGAATTCTCAGTGCAAGTTTTCTAATGTTGTGGGGAAAATTTTTGTGTGCCTAATCGTTCATTTTTCGCGTTAGGCGTCGTCTATGCATGCCTGGGACTATATGTGCTGAGTAACCGCGCTTTCGAGACACTTCAATTTTCGTCTCAAGAATGAATTCTCAATGCCACTTTTTCAATGTTGTGGGAAAAATTTGTGTTTGCCTAATCATTCATTTGTCGCGTTAGGCGTCGTCTATGCATGTCTGGGAATATATGTGCTGAGTAACGGCGCTTTCGAGACACTTCAATTTTCGTCTCAAAAATGAATTTTCAGTGCAACTTTTCCAATGTTGTGGGGAAAATTTTTGTGTGCCTAGTCGTTCATTTTTCGCGTTAGGCGTCGTTTATGCATGCCTGCGAATATATGTGCTGATTAGCGGCGCTTTCGAGACACTTCAATTTTCGTCGCAAAAATGAATTCTCAATGCCACTTTTTCAATGTTGTGTGGAAAATTTTTGTGTGTCTAATCGTTCTATTTTCGCGTTTGGCGCCGTCTATGCATGCCTGGGAATATATGTGCTGAGTACCGGCGCTTTCGAGACACCTCAATTTTAGTCGGGAAATGAATTCTGCGTGCCACTTTTTCAATGTTGTGGGGAAAATTTTTGTGTGCCTAATTGTTCATTTTTCGCATTAGGCGTCGTCTATGCATGCCTGGGAATATATGTGCTGAGTACCGGCACTTACGAGACCCTTGAATTTTCGTCGCAAGAATGAATTCTCAGTGCAACCATTGTAATGTTTTGGGGAAAATTTTTGTGGGCCTAATCGTTCATTTTTCGCGTTAGGCGTCGTCTATGCATGCCTGCAAATATATGTGCTGATTAGCGGCGCTTTCGAGACACTTCAATTTTCGTCGCAAAAATGAATTCTCAATGCCACTTGTTCAATGTTGTGGGAAAAATTTGTGTGTGCCTAATCATTCATTTGTCGCGTGAGGCGTCGTCTATGCATGCCTGGTAATATATGTGCTGAGTACCGGCACTTTCGAGACACTTCAATTTTCGTCGCAAGAATGAATTCTCCGTGCAACTTTTCTAATGTTTTGGGGACAATTTTTGTGTGTCTAATCGTTCATTTTTCGCGTTTGGCGCCGTCTATGCATGCCTGGGAATATACGTGCTGAGTACCGGCGCTTTCGAGACACTTGAATTTTCGTCGCAAAAATGAATTCTCAGTGCCACTTTTTCAATGTTGTGTGGAAAATTTTTGTGTGTCTAATCGTTCTATTTTCGCGTTTGGCGCCGTCTATGCATGCCTGGGAATATATGTGCTGAGTACCGGCGCTTTCGAGACACCTCAATTTTAGTCGGGAAATGAATTCTCAGTGCCACTTTTTCAATGTTGTGGGGAAAATTTTTGTGTGCCTAATTGTTCATTTTTCGCATTAGGCGTCGTCTATGCATGCCTGGGAATATACATGCTGAGTAACGGCGCTTTCGAGACACTTCAATTTTCGTCGCAAAAATGAATTCTCAGTGCAAGTTTTCTAATGTTGTGGGGAAAATTTTTGTGTGCCTAATCGTTCATTTTTCGCGTTAGGCGTCGTCTATGCATGCCTGGGACTATATGTGCTGAGTAACCGCGCTTTCGAGACACTTCAATTTTCGTCTCAAGAATGAATTCTCAATGCCACTTTTTCAATGTTGTGGGAAAAATTTGTGTTTGCCTAATCATTCATTTGTCGCGTTAGGCGTCGTCTATGCATGTCTGGGAATATATGTGCTGAGTAACGGCGCTTTCGAGACACTTCAATTTTCGTCTCAAAAATGAATTTTCAGTGCAACTTTTCCAATGTTGTGGGGAAAATTTTTGTGTGCCTAGTCGTTCATTTTTCGCGTTAGGCGTCGTTTATGCATGCCTGCGAATATATGTGCTGATTAGCGGCGCTTTCGAGACACTTCAATTTTCGTCGCAAAAATGAATTCTCAATGCCACTTTTTCAATGTTGTGTGGAAAATTTTTGTGTGTCTAATCGTTCTATTTTCGCGTTTGGCGCCGTCTATGCATGCCTGGGAATATATGTGCTGAGTACCGGCGCTTTCGAGACACCTCAATTTTAGTCGGGAAATGAATTCTCAGTGCCACTTTTTCAATGTTGTGGGGAAAATTTTTGTGTGCCTAATTGTTCATTTTTCGCATTAGGCGTCGTCTATGCATGCCTGGGAATATACATGCTGAGTAACGGCGCTTTCGAGACATTTCAATTTTCATAGCAAAAATGAATTCTGAGTGCAAGTTTTCTAATGTTGTGGGGAAAATTTTTGTGTGCCTAATCGTTCATTTTTCGCGTTAGGCGTCGTCTATGCATGCCTGGGACTATATGTGCTGAGTAACCGCGCTTTCGAGACACTTCAATTTTCGTCTCAAGAATGAATTCACAATGCCACTTTTTCAATGTTGTGGGAAAAATTTGTGTGTGCCTAATCATTCATTTGTCGCGTTAGGCGTCGTCTATGCATGCCTGGGAATATATGTGCTGAGTACCGGCGCTTTCGAGACACCTCAATTTTAGTCGGGAAATGAATTCTCAGTGCCACTTTTTCAATGTTGTGGGGAAAATTTTTGTGTGCCTAATTGTTCATTTTTCGCATTAGGCGTCGTCTATGCATGCCTGGGAATATACATGCTGAGTAACGGCGCTTTCGAGACACTTCAATTTTCGTCGCAAAAATGAATTCTCAGTGCAAGTTTTCTAATGTTGTGGGGAAAATTTTTGTGTGCCTAATCGTTCATTTTTCGCGTTAGGCGTCGTCTATGCATGCCTGGGACTATATGTGCTGAGTAACCGCGCTTTCGAGACACTTCAATTTTCGTCTCAAGAATGAATTCTCAATGCCACTTTTTCAATGTTGTGGGAAAAATTTGTGTTTGCCTAATCATTCATTTGTCGCGTTAGGCGTCGTCTATGCATGTCTGGGAATATATGTGCTGAGTAACGGCGCTTTCGAGACACTTCAATTTTCGTCTCAAAAATGAATTTTCAGTGCAACTTTTCCAATGTTGTGGGGAAAATTTTTGTGTGCCTAGTCGTTCATTTTTCGCGTTAGGCGTCGTTTATGCATGCCTGCGAATATATGTGCTGATTAGCGGCGCTTTCGAGACACTTCAATTTTCGTCGCAAAAATGAATTCTCAATGCCACTTTTTCAATGTTGTGTGGAAAATTTTTGTGTGTCTAATCGTTCTATTTTCGCGTTTGGCGCCGTCTATGCATGCCTGGGAATATATGTGCTGAGTACCGGCGCTTTCGAGACACCTCAATTTTAGTCGGGAAATGAATTCTCAGTGCCACTTTTTCAATGTTGTGGGGAAAATTTTTGTGTGCCTAATTGTTCATTTTTCGCATTAGGCGTCGTCTATGCATGCCTGGGAATATACATGCTGAGTAACGGCGCTTTCGAGACATTTCAATTTTCATAGCAAAAATGAATTCTGAGTGCAAGTTTTCTAATGTTGTGGGGAAAATTTTTGTGTGCCTAATCGTTCATTTTTCGCGTAAGGCGTCGTCTATGCATGCCTGGGACTATATGTGCTGAGTAACCGCGCTTTCGAGACACTTCAATTTTCGTCTCAAGAATGAATTCACAATGCCACTTTTTCAATGTTGTGGGAAAAATTTGTGTGTGCCTAATCATTCATTTGTCGCGTTAGGCGTCGTCTATGCATGCCTGGGAATATATGTGCTGAGTAACGGTGCTTTCGAGACACTTCAATTTTCGTCGCAAAAATGAATTCTCAGTGCAAGTTTTCTAATGTTGTGGGGAAAATTTTGTGTGCCTAATCGTTCATTTTTCGCGTTAGGCGTCGTCTATGCATGCCTGGGACTATATGTGCTGAGTAACCGCGCTTTCGAGACACTTAAATTTTCGTCCCAAAAATGAATTCTCAATGCCACTTTTTCAATGTTGTGGGGAAAATTTTTGTGTGCCTAATTGTTCATTTTTCGCATTACGCGTCGTCTATGCATGCCTGGGAATATACATGCTGAGTAACGGCACTTTCGAGACACTTCAATTTTCGTCGCAAGAATGAATTCTCAGTGCAACTTTTCTAATCTTTTGGGGAAAATTTTTGTGTGTCTAATCGTTCATTTTTCGCGTTAGGCGTCGTCTATGCATGCCTGCGAATATATGTGCTGATTAGCGGCGCTTTCGAGACACTTCAATTTTCGTCCCAAAAATGAATTCTCAATGCCACTTTTTCAATGTTGTGGGGAAAATTTTTGTGTGTCTAATCGTTCAATTTTCGCGTTTGGGGCCGTCTATGCATGCCTGGGAATATATGTGCTCAGTACCTGGCGCTTTCGAGACACTTTAGTTTTCGTCGCAAAAATGAATTCTCAATGCCACTTTTTGAATGTTGTGGGGAAAATTTTTGTGTGCCTAATCGTTCATTTGTCGCGTTAGGCGTCGTCTATGCATGTCTGCGATTATATGTGCTGAGTAGCGGCGCTTTCGAGACACTTCAATTTTCGTCGCAAAAATGAATTCTCAATGCCACTTTTTCAATGTTGTGTGGAAAATTTTTGTGTGTCTAATCGTTCTATTTTCGCGTTTGGCGCCGTCTATGCATGCCTGGGAATATATGTCCTGAGTACCGGCGCCTTCGAAACACCTCAATTTTAGTGGGGAAATGAATTATGAGGGCCACTTTTTCAATGTTGTGGGGAAAAGTTTTGTGTGCCTAATCGTTCATTTTTCGCGTTAGGCGGCGTCTATGCATGCCTGGGAATATAAGTGCTGATTAGCGGCGCTTTCGAGTCACTTCAATTTTCGTCGCAAAAATGACTTCTCAATGCCACTTTTTCAATGTTGTGTGGAAAATTTTGTGTGTCTAATCGTTCTATTTTCGCGTTCGGCGCCGTCTATGCATGCCTGGGAATATATGTGCTGAGTACCGGCGCTTTCGAGACACCTCAATTTTAGTCGGGAAATGAATTATGAGTGCCACTTTTTTAATGTTGTGGGGAAAAGTTTTGTGTGCCTAATCGTTAATTTTGGCGTTAGGCGGCGTCTATGCATGCCTGGGAATATACGTGCTGAGTGACGGCGCTTTCGAGACACTTCAATTTTCGTCGCGAAAAAGAATTCTCAGTGCCACTTTTCCAATGTTGTGGGAAAAATTTTTACGTGACCAATCGTTCTATTTTCGCGTTTGGCGCCGTCTATGCATGCCTGGCAATATATGTGCTGAGTACCGGCGCTTTCGAGACACCTCAATTTTAGTCGGGAAATGAATTCTCAGTGCCACATTTTCAATGTTGTGGGGAAAATTTTTGTGTGCCTAATTGTTCATTTTTCGCGTTAGGCGTCGTCTATGCATGCCTGGGAATATATATGCTGAGTAACGGCGCTTTCGAGACACTTCAATTTTCGTCGCAAAAATGAATTCTCAATGCCACTTTTTCAATGTTGTGCGGAAAATTCTTGTGTGTCTAATCGTTCTATTTTCGCGTTTGGCGCCGTCTATGCATGCCTGGGAATATATGTGCTGAGTACCGGCGCTTTCGAGACACTTCAATTTTTTTCGCAAAAATGAATTCTCAATGCCACTTTTTCATTGTTGTGTGGAAAATTTTTGTGTGTCTAATCGTTCAATTTTCGCGTTTGGCGCCGTCTATGCATGCCTGGGAATATATGTGCTGATTACCGGCACTTACGAGACACTTCAATTTTCGTCCCAAAAATGAATTCTCAATGCCACTTTTTCAATGTTGTGGGGAAAATTTTTGTTTGTCTAATCGTTCAATTTTCGCGTTTGGGGCCGTCTATGCATGCCTGGGAATATATGTGCTCAGTACCGGCGCTTTCGAGACACTTCAATTTTCGTCGCAAAATTGAATTCTCAATGCCACTTTTTCAATGTTGTGTGGAAAATTTTTGTGTGTCTAATCGTTCTATTTTCGCGTTTGGCGCCGTCTATGCATGCCTGGGAATATATGTGCTGAGTACCGGCGCTTTCGAGACACCTCAATTTTAGTCGGGAAATGAATTCTCAGTGCCACTTTTTCAATGTTGTGGGGAAAATTTTTGTGTGCCTAATTGTTCATTTTTCGCATTAGGCGTCGTCTAAGCATGCCTGGGAATATACATGCTGAGTAACGGCGCTTTCGAGACACTTCAATTTTCGTCGCAAAAATGAATTCTCAATGCCACTTTTTCAATGTTGTGGGAAAAATTTGTGTGTGCCTAATCATTCATTTGTCGCGTTAGGCGTCGTCTATGCATGCCTGGGAATATATGTGCTGAGTACCGGCACTTTCGAGACACTTCAATTTTCGTCGCAAGAATGAATTCTCAGTGCAACTTTTCTAATGTTTTGGGGATAATTTTTGTGTGTCTAATCGTTCATTTTTCGCGTTTGGCGCCGTCTATGCATGCCTGGGAATATATGTGCTGAGTACCGGCGCTTTCGAGACACTTGAATTTTCGTCGCAAAAATGAATTCTCAATGCCACTTTTTCAATGTTGTGGGGAAAATTTTTGTGTGTCTAATCGTTCAATCTTCGCGTTTGGCGCCGTCTATGCAAGCCTGGGAATATATGTGCTGAGTACCGGCACTTACGAGACCCTTCAATTTTCGTCGCAAGAATGAATTCTCAGTGCAACTTTTGTAATGTTTTGGGGAAAATTTTTGTGTGTCTAATCGTTCATTTTTCGCGTTAGGCGTCGTCTATGCATGCCTGGGAATATATGTGCTGATTAGCGGCGCTTTCGAGACACTTCAATTTTCGTTGCAAAAATGAATTCTCAATGCCACTTTTTCAATGTTGTGTCGAAAATTTTTGTGTGTCTAATCGTTCTATTTTCGCGTTTGGCGCCGTCTATGCATGCCTGGGAATATATGTGCTGAGTACCGGCGCTTTCGAGACACCTCAATTTTAGTCGGGAAATGAATTCTCAGTGCCACTTTTTCAATGTTGTGGGGAAAATTTTTGTGTGCCTAATTGTTCATTTTTCGCATTAGGCGTCGTCTATGCATGCCTGGGAATATACATGCTGAGTAACGGCGCTTTCGAGACACTTCAATTTTCGTCGCAAAAATGAATTCTCAGTGCAAGTTTTCTAATGTTGTGGGGAAAATTTTTGTGTGCCTAATCGTTCATTTTTCGCGTTAGGCGTCGTCTATGCATGCCTGGGACTATATGTGCTGAGTAACCGCGCTTTCGAGACACTTCAATTTTCGTCTCAAGAATGAATTCTCAATGCCACTTTTTCAATGTTGTGGGAAAAATTTTTGTGTGTCTAATCGTTCAATTTTCGCGTTTGGCGCCGTCTATGCATGCCTGGGAATATATGTGCTGAGTACCGGCACTTACGAGACCCTTGAATTTTCGTCGCAAGAATGAATTCTCAGTGCAACTATTGTAATGTTTTGGGGAAAATTTTTGTGGGCCTAATCGTTCATTTTTCGCGTTAGGCGTCGTCTATGCATGCCTGCAAATATATGTGCTGATTAGCGGCGCTTTCGAGACACTTCAATTTTCGTCGCAAAAATGAATTCTCAATGCCACTTTTTCAATGTTGTGTGGAAAATTTTTGTGTGTCTACTCGTTCTATTTTCGCGTTTGGCGCCGTCTATGCATGCCTGGGAATATATGTGCTGAGTACCGGTGCTTTCGAGACACCTCAATTTTAGTCGGGAAATGAATTCTCAGTGCCACTTTTTCAATGTTGTGGGGAAAATTTTTGTGTGCCTAATTGTTCATTTTTCGCATTAGGCGTCGTCTATGCATGCCTGCGAATATATGTGCTGATTAGCGGCGCTTTCGAGACACTTCAATTTTCGTCGCAAGAATGAATTCTCAGTGCAACTTTTGTAATGTTTTGGGGAAAATTTTTGTGTGTCTAATCGTTCATTTTTCGCGTTAGGCGTCGTCTATGCATGCCTGCGAATATATGTGCTGAATAGCGGCGCTTTCGAGACACTTCAATTTTCGTCGCAAAAATGAATTCTCAATGCCACTTTTTCAATGTTGTGGGAAAAATTTGTGTGTGCCTAATCATTCATTTGTCGCGTTAGGCGTCGTCTATGCATGCCTGGTAATATATGTGCTGAGTACCGGCACTTTCGAGACACTTCAATTTTCGTCGCAAGAATGAATTCTCAGTGCAACTTTTCTAATGTTTTGGGGATAATTTTTGTGTGTCTAATCGTTCATTTTTCGCGTTTGGCGCCGTCTATGCATGCCTGGGAATATACGTGCTGAGTACCGGCGCTTTCGAGACACTTGAATTTTCGTCGCAAAAATGAATTCTCAATGCCACTTTTTCAATGTTGTGTGGAAAATTTTTGTGTGTCTAATCGTTCTATTTTCGCGTTTGGCGCCGTCTATGCATGCCTGGGAATATATGTGCTGAGTACCGGCGCTTTCGAGACACCTCAATTTTAGTCGGGAAATGAATTCTCAGTGCCACTTTTTCAATGTTGTGGGGAAAATTTTTGTGTGCCTAATTGTTCATTTTTCGCATTAGGCGTCGTCTATGCATGCCTGGGAATATACATGCTGAGTAACGGCGCTTTCGAGACAATTCAATTTTCGTCGCAAAAATGAATTCTCAGTGCAAGTTTTCTAATGTTGTGGGGAAAATTTTTGTGTGCCTAATCGTTCATTTTTCGCGTTAGGCGTCGTCTATGCATGCCTGGGACTATATGTGCTGAGTAACCGCGCTTTCGAGACACTTCAATTTTCGTCTCAAGAATGAATTCTCAATGCCACTTTTTCAATGTTGTGGGAAAAATTTGTGTTTGCCTAATCATTCATTTGTCGCGTTAGGCGTCGTCTATGCATGTCTAGGAATATATGTGCTGAGTACCGGCGCTTTCGAGACACTTCAATTTTCGTCGCAAAAATGAATTCTCAGTGCAAGTTTTCTAATGTTGTGGGGAAAATTTTTGTGTGTCTAATCGTTCATTTTTCGCGTTAGGCGTCGTCTATGCATGCCTGCGAATATATGTGCTGATTAGCGGCGCTTTCGAGACACTTCAATTTTCGTCGCACAAATGAATTCTCAATGCCACTTTTTCAATGTTGTGTGGAAAATTTTTGTGTGTCTAATCGTTCTATTTTCGCGTTTGGCGCCGTCTATGTATGCCTGGGAATATGTGTGCTGAGTACCGGCGCTTTCGAGACACCTCAATTTTAGTCGGGAAATGAATTCTCAGTGCCACTTTTTCAATGTTGTGGGCAAAATTTTTGTGTGCCTAATTGTTCATTTTTCGCATTAGGCGTCGTCTATGCATGCCTGGGAATATACATGCTGAGTAACGGCGCTTTCGAGACACTTCAATTTTCGTCGCAAAAATGAATTCTCAGTGCAAGTTTTCTAATGTTGTGGGGAAAACTTTTGTGTGCCTAATCGTTCATTTTTCGCGTTAGGCGTCGTCTATGCATGCCTGGGACTATATGTGCTGAGTAACCGCGCTTTCGAGACACTTCAATTTTCGTCTCAAGAATGAATTCTCAATGCCACTTTTTCAATGTTGTGGGAAAAATTTGTGTTTGCCTAATCATTCATTTGTCGCGTTAGGCGTCGTCTATGCATGCCTGGGAATATATGTGCTGAGTACCGGCACTTTCGAGACACTTCAATTTTCGTCGCAAGAATGAATTCTCAGTGCAACTTTTCTAATGTTTTGGGGATAATTTTTGTTTGTCTAATCGTTCATTTTTCGCGTTAGGCGTCGTCTATGCATGCCTGCGAATATATGTGCTGATTAGCGGCGCTTTCGAGACACTTCAATTTTCGTCACAAAAATGAATTCTCAATGCCACTTTTTCAACGTTGTGGGAAAATTTTTGTGTGTCTAATCGTTATATTTTCGCGTTTGGCGCCGTCTATGCATGCCAGGGAATATATGTGCTGAGTACCGGCGCTTTTGAGACACCTCAATTTTAGTCGGGAAATGAATTCTCAGTGCCACTTTTTCAATGTTGTGGGGAAAATTTTTGCTTGCCTAATTGTTCATTTTTCGCATTAGGCGTCGTCTATGCATGCCTGGGAATACACATGCTGAGTAACGGCGCTTTCGAGAGACTTCAATTTTCGTCGCAAAAATGAATTCTCAGTGCAAGTTTTCTAATGTTGTGGGGAAAATTTTTGTGTGCCTAATCATTCATGTTTCGCGTTAGGCATCGTCTATGCATGCCTGGGACTATATTTGCTGAGTAACCGCGCTTTCGAGACACTTCAATTTTCGTCTCAAGAATGAATTCTCAATGCCATTTTTTCAATGTTGTGGGAAAAATTTGTGTGTGCCTAATCATTCATTTGTCGCGTCAGGCGTCGTCTATGCATGCCTGGGAATATATGTGCTGAGTACCGGCACTTTCGAGACACTTCAATTTTCGTCGCAAGAATGAATTCTCAGTGCAACTTTTCTAATCTTTTGGGGAAAATTTTTGTGTGTCTAATCGTTCATTTTTCGCGTTAGGCGTCGTCTATGCATGCCTGCGAATATATGTGCTGATTAGCGGCGCTTTCGAGACACTTCAATTTTCGTCGCAAAAATGAATTCTCAATGCCACTTTTTCAACGTTGTGGGAAAATTTTTGTGTGTCTAATCGTTCTATTTTCGCGTTTGGCGCCGTCTATGCATGCCTGGGAATATATGTGCTGAGTACCGGCGCTTTCGAAACACCTCAATTTTAGTCGGGAAATGAATTATGAGTGCCACTTTTTCAATGCTGCGGGGAAAAGCTTTGTGTGCCTAATCGTTCAATTTTCGCGTTTGGGGCCGTCTATGCATGCCTGGGAATATATGTGTTGAGTACCGGCGCTTTCGAGACACTTCAATTTTCGTCGGAAAAATGAATTCTCAATGCCACTTTTTCAATGTTGTGGGTAAAATTTTTGTGTGCCTAATCGTTCAATTTTCGCGTTTCGCGCCGTCTATGCATGCCTGGGAATATATGTGCTGAGTACCGGCGCTTTCGAAACACCTCAATTTTAGTCGGGAAATGAATTATGAGTGCCACTTCTTCAATGTTGTGGGGAGAATTTTTGTCTTTCTAATCGTTCAATTTCCTCGTTTGGGGCCGTCTATGCATGCCTGGGAATATATGTGCCGAGTACCGGCACTTTCGAGACCCTTCAATTTTCGTCGCAAGAATGAATTCTCAGTGCAACTTTTGTAATGTTTTGGGGAAAATTTTTGTGTGTCTAATCGTTCATTTTTCGCGTTAGGCGTCGTCTATGCATGCCTGCGAATATATGTGCTGATTAGCGGCGCTTTCGAGACACTTCAATTTTCGTCGCAAAAATGAATTCTCAATGCCACTTTTTCAATGTTGTGTGGAAAATTTTTGTGTGTTTAATCGTTCTATTTTCGCGTTTGGCGCCGTCTATGCATGCCTGGTAATATATGTGCTGAGTACCGGCGCTTTCCAGACACCTCAATTTTAGTCGGGAAATGAATTATGAGTGCCACTTTTTCAATGTTGTGGGGAAAAGTTTTGTGTGCCTAATCGTTCATTTTTCGCGTTAGGCGGCGTCTATGCATGCCTGGGGATATATGTGCCGAGTACCGGCACTTTCGAGACCCTTCAATTTTCGTCGCAAATATGAATTCTCAGTGCCACTGTTCTAATGTTTTGGGGAAAATTTTTGTGTGTCTAATCGTTCATTTTTCGCGTTAGGCGTCGTCTATGCATGCCTGCGAATATATGTGCTGATTAGCGGCGCTTTCGAGTCACTTCAATTTTCGTCGCAAAAATGACTTCTCAATGCCACTTTTTCAATGTTGTGTGGAAAATTTTTGTGTGTCTAATCGTTCTATTTTCGCGTTTGGCGCCGTCTATGCATGCCTGGGAATATATGTGCTGAGTACCGGCGCTTTCGAGACACCTCAATTTTAGTCGGGAAATGAATTCTCAGTGCCACTTTTTCAATGTTGTGGGGAAAATTTTTGTGTGCCTAATTGTTCATTTTTCGCATTAGGCGTCGTCTATGCATGCCTGGGAATATACATGCTGAGTAACGGCGCTTTCGAGACATTTCAATTTTCATAGCAAAAATGAATTCTGACTGCAAGTTTTCTAATGTTGTGGGGAAAATTTTTGTGTGCCTAATCGTTCATTTTTCGCGTTAGGCGTCGTCTATGCATGCCTGGGACTATATGTGCTGAGTAACCGCGCTTTCGAGACACTTCAATTTTCGTCTCAAGAATGAATTCTCAATGCCACTTTTTCAATGTTGTGGGAAAAATTTGTGTGTGCCTAATCATTCATTTGTCGCGTTAGGCGTCGTCTATGCATGCCTGGGAATATATGTGCTGAGTAACGGCGCTTTCGAGACACTTCAATTTTCGTCGCAAAAATGAATTCTCAGTGCAAGTTTTCTAATGTTGTGGGGAAAATTTTGTGTGCCTAATCGTTCATTTTTCGCGTTAGGCGTCGTCTATGCATGCCTGGGACTATATGTGCTGAGTAACCGCGCTTTCGAGACACTTCAATTTTCGTCCCAAAAATGAATTCTCAACGTCACTTTTTCAATGTTGTGGGGAAAATTTTTGTGTGCCTAATTGTTCATTTTTCGCATTACGCGTCGTCTATGCATGCCTGGGAATATACATGCTGAGTAACGGCACTTTCGAGACACTTCAATTTTCGTCGCAAGAATGAATTCTCAGTGCAACTTTTCTAATGTTTTGGGGAAAATTTTTGTGTGTCTAATCGTTCATTTTTCGCGTTAGGCGTCGTCTATGCATGCCTGCGAATATATGTGCTGATTAGCGGCGCTTTCGAGACACTTCAATTTTCGTCCCAAAAATGAATTCTCAATGCCACTTTTTCAATGTTGTGGGGAAAATTTTTGTGTGTCTAATCGTTCAATTTTCGCGTTTGGGGCCGTCTATGCATGCCTGGGAATATATGTGCTCAGTACCGGCGCTTTCGAGACACTTTAGTTTTCGTCGCAAAAATGAATTCTCAATGCCACTTTTTGAATGTTGTGGGGAAAATTTTTGTGTGCCTAATCGTTCATTTGTCGCGTTAGGCGTCGTCTATGCATGCTTGGGAATATATGTGCTGAGTACCGGCGCTTTCGAGACACCTCAATTTTAGTCGGGAAATGAATTATGAGTGCCACTTTTTTAATGTTGTGGGGAAAAGTTTTGTGTGCCTAATCGTTAATTTTGGCGTTAGGCGGCGTCTATGCATGCCTGGGAATATACGTGCCGAGTGACGGCGCTTTCGAGACACTTCAATTTTCGTCGCGAAAAAGAATTCGCAGTGCCACTTTTCCAATGTTGTGGGAAAAATTTTTACGTGACCAATCGTTCTATTTTCGCGTTTGGCGCCGTCTATGCATGCCTGGCAATATATGTGCTGAGTACCGGCGCTTTCGAGACACCTCAATTTTAGTCGGGAAATGAATTCTCAGTGCCACATTTTCAATGTTGTGGGGAAAATTTTTGTGTGCCTAATTGTTCATTTTTCGCGTTAGGCGTCGTCTATGCATGCTTGGGAATATATATGCTGAGTAACGGCGCTTTCGAGACACTTCAATTTTCGTCGCAAAAATGAATTCTCAGTGCAAGTTTTCTAATGTTGTGGGGAAAATTTTGTGTGCCTAATCGTTCATTTTTCGCGTTAGGCGTCGTCTATGCATGCCTGGGACTATATGTGCTGAGTAACCGCGCTTTCAACACTTCAATTTTCGTCCCAAAAATGAATTCTCAATGTCACTTTTTCAATGTTGTGGGAAACATTTGTGTGTGCCTAATCATTCATTTGTCGCGTTAGGCGTCGTCTATGCATGCCTGGGAATTTATGTGCTGAGTACCGGCGCTTACGAGACACTTCAATTTTCGTCGCAAAAATGAATTCTCAATGCCACTTTTTCAATGTTGTGGGGAAAATTTTTGTGTGTCTAATCGTTCAATTTTCGCGTTTGGCGCCGTCTATGCATGCCTGGGAATATATGTGCTGATTACCGGCACTTACGAGACACTTCAATTTTCGTCCCAAAAATGAATTCTCAATGCCACTTTTTCAATGTTGTGGGAAAATTTTTGTGTGTCTAATCGTTCAATTTTCGCGTTTGGGGCCGTCTATGCATGCCTGGGAATATATGTGCTGAGTACCGGCGCTTTCGAGACACTTTAGTTTTCGTCGCAAAAATGAATTCTCAGTGCCACATTTTCAATGTTGTGGGGAAAATTTTTGTGTGCCTAATTGTTCATTTTTCGCGTTAGGCGTCGTCTATGCATGCCTGGGAATATATATGCTGAGTAACGGCGCTTTCGAGACACTTCAATTTTCGTCGCAAAAATGAATTCTCAATGCCACTTTTTCAATGTTGTGTGGAAAATTTTTGTGTGTCTAATCGTTCTATTTTCGCGTTTGGCGCCGTCTATGCATGCCTGGGAATATATGTGCTGAGTACCGGCGCTTTCGAGACACTTCAATTTTTGTCGCAAAAATGAATTCTCAATGCCACTTTTTCATTGTTGTGTGGAAAATTTTTGTGTGTCTAATCGTTCAATTTTCGCGTTTGGCGCCGTCTATGCATGCCTGGGAATATATGTGCTGATTACCGGCACTTACGAGACACTTCAATTTTCGTCCCAAAAATGAATTCGCAATGCCACTTTTTCAATGTTGTGGGGAAAATTTTTGTGTGTCTAATCGTTCAATTTTCGCGTTTGGGGCCGTCTATGCATGCCTGGGAATATATGTGCTCAGTACCGGCGCTTTCGAGACACTTCAATTTTCGTCGCAAAATTGAATTCTCAATGCCACTTTTTCAATGTTGTGTGGAAAATTTGTGTGTGTCTAATCGTTCTATTTTCGCGTTTGGCGCCGTCTATGCATGCCTGGGAATATATGTGCTGAGTACCGGCGCTTTCGAGACACCTCAATTTTAGTCGGGAAATGAATTCTCAGTGCCACTTTTTCAATGTTGTGGGGAAAATTCTTGTGTGCCTAATTGTTCATTTTTCGCATTAGGCGTCGTCTATGCATGCCTGGGAATATACATGCTGAGTAACGGCGCTTTCGAGACACCTCAATTTTAGTCGGGAAATGAATTCTCAGTGCCACTTTTTCAATGTTGTGGGGAAAATTCTTGTGTGCCTAATTGTTCATTTTTCGCATTAGGCGTCGTCTATGCATGCCTGGGAATATACATGCTGAGTAACGGCGCTTTCGAGACACTTCAATTTTCATAGCAAAAATGAATTCTGACTGCAAGTTTTCTAATGTTGTGGGGAAAATTTTTGTGTGCCTAATCGTTCATTTTTCGCGTTAGGCGTCGTCTATGCATGCCTGGGACTATATGTGCTGAGTAACCGCGCTTTCGAGACACTTCAATTTTCGTCTCAAGAATGAATTCTCAATGCCACTTTTTCAATGTTGTGGGAAAAATTTGTGTGTGCCTAATCATTCATTTGTCGCGTTAGGCGTCGTCTATGCATGCCTGGGAATATATGTGCTGAGTAACGGCGCTTTCGAGACACTTCAATTTTCGTCGCAAAAATGAATTCTCAGTGCAAGTTTTCTAATGTTGTGGGGAAAATTTTGTGTGCCTAATCGTTCATTTTTCGCGTTAGGCGTCGTCTATGCATGCCTGGGACTATATGTGCTGAGTAACCGCGCTTTCGAGACACTTCAATTTTCGTCCCAAAAATGAATTCTCAACGTCACTTTTTCAATGTTGTGGGGAAAATTTTTGTGTGCCTAATTGTTCATTTTTCGCATTACGCGTCGTCTATGCATGCCTGGGAATATACATGCTGAGTAACGGCACTTTCGAGACACTTCAATTTTCGTCGCAAGAATGAATTCTCAGTGCAACTTTTCTAATGTTTTGGGGAAAATTTTTGTGTGTCTAATCGTTCATTTTTCGCGTTAGGCGTCGTCTATGCATGCCTGCGAATATATGTGCTGATTAGCGGCGCTTTCGAGACACTTCAATTTTCGTCCCAAAAATGAATTCTCAATGCCACTTTTTCAATGTTGTGGAGAAAATTTTTGTGTGTCTAATCGTTCAATTTTCGCGTTTGGGGCCGTCTATGCATGCCTGGGAATATATGTGCTCAGTACCGGCGCTTTCGAGACACTTTAGTTTTCGTCGCAAAAATGAATTCTCAATGCCACTTTTTGAATGTTGTGGGGAAAATTTTTGTGTGCCTAATCGTTCATTTGTCGCGTTAGGCGTCGTCTATGCATGCTTGGGAATATATGTGCTGAGTACCGGCGCTTTCGAGACACCTCAATTTTAGTCGGGAAATGAATTATGAGTGCCACTTTTTTAATGTTGTGGGGAAAAGTTTTGTGTGCCTAATCGTTAATTTTGGCGTTAGGCGGCGTCTATGCATGCCTGGGAATATACGTGCCGAGTGACGGCGCTTTCGAGACACTTCAATTTTCGTCGCGAAAAAGAATTCGCAGTGCCACTTTTCCAATGTTGTGGGAAAAATTTTTACGTGACCAATCGTTCTATTTTCGCGTTTGGCGCCGTCTATGCATGCCTGGCAATATATGTGCTGAGTACCGGCGCTTTCGAGACACCTCAATTTTAGTCGGGAAATGAATTCTCAGTGCCACATTTTCAATGTTGTGGGGAAAATTTTTGTGTGCCTAATTGTTCATTTTTCGCGTTAGGCGTCGTCTATGCATGCTTGGGAATATATATGCTGAGTAACGGCGCTTTCGAGACACTTCAATTTTCGTCGCAAAAATGAATTCTCAGTGCAAGTTTTCTAATGTTGTGGGGAAAATTTTGTGTGCCTAATCGTTCATTTTTCGCGTTAGGCGTCGTCTATGCATGCCTGGGACTATATGTGCTGAGTAACCGCGCTTTCAACACTTCAATTTTCGTCCCAAAAATGAATTCTCAATGTCACTTTTTCAATGTTGTGGGAAACATTTGTGTGTGCCTAATCATTCATTTGTCGCGTTAGGCGTCGTCTATGCATGCCTGGGAATTTATGTGCTGAGTACCGGCGCTTACGAGACACTTCAATTTTCGTCGCAAAAATGAATTCTCAATGCCACTTTTTCAATGTTGTGGGGAAAATTTTTGTGTGTCTAATCGTTCAATTTTCGCGTTTGGCGCCGTCTATGCATGCCTGGGAATATATGTGCTGATTACCGGCACTTACGAGACACTTCAATTTTCGTCCCAAAAATGAATTCTCAATGCCACTTTTTCAATGTTGTGGGAAAATTTTTGTGTGTCTAATCGTTCAATTTTCGCGTTTGGCGCCGTCTATGCATGCCTGGGAATATATGTGCTGAGTACCGGCGCTTTCGAGACACTTCAATTTTTGTCGCAAAAATGAATTCTCAGTGCCACATTTTCAATGTTGTGGGGAAAATTTTTGTGTGCCTAATTGTTCATTTTTCGCGTTAGGCGTCGTCTATGCATGCCTGGGAATATATATGCTGAGTAACGGCGCTTTCGAGACACTTCAATTTTCGTCGCAAAAATGAATTCTCAATGCCACTTTTTCAATGTTGTGTGGAAAATTTTTGTGTGTCTAATCGTTCTATTTTCGCGTTTGGCGCCGTCTATGCATGCCTGGGAATATATGTGCTGAGTACCGGCGCTTTCGAGACACTTCAATTTTTGTCGCAAAAATGAATTCTCAATGCCACTTTTTCATTGTTGTGTGGAAAATTTTTGTGTGTCTAATCGTTCAATTTTCGCGTTTGGCGCCGTCTATGCATGCCTGGGAATATATGTGCTGATTACCGGCACTTACGAGACACTTCAATTTTCGTCCCAAAAATGAATTCGCAATGCCACTTTTTCAATGTTGTGGGGAAAATTTTTGTGTGTCTAATCGTTCAATTTTCGCGTTTGGGGCCGTCTATGCATGCCTGGGAATATATGTGCTCAGTACCGGCGCTTTCGAGACACTTCAATTTTCGTCGCAAAATTGAATTCTCAATGCCACTTTTTCAATGTTGTGTGGAAAATTTGTGTGTGTCTAATCGTTCTATTTTCGCGTTTGGCGCCGTCTATGCATGCCTGGGAATATATGTGCTGAGTACCGGCGCTTTCGAGACACCTCAATTTTAGTCGGGAAATGAATTCTCAGTGCCACTTTTTCAATGTTGTGGGGAAAATTCTTGTGTGCCTAATTGTTCATTTTTCGCATTAGGCGTCGTCTATGCATGCCTGGGAATATACATGCTGAGTAACGGCGCTTTCGAGACACTTCAATTTTCGTCGCAAAAATGAATTCTCAGTGCAAGTTTTCTAATGTTGTGGGGAAAATTTTTGTGTGCCTAATCGTTCATTTTTCGCTTTAGGCGTCGTCTATGCATGCCTGGGACTCTATGTGCTGAGTAACCGCGCTTTCGAGACACTTCAATTTTCGTCTCAAGAATGAATTCTCAATGCCACTTTTTCAATGTTGTGGGAAAAATTTGTGTGTGCCTAATCATTCATTTGTCGCGTTAGGCGTCGTCTATGCATGCCTGGGAATATATGTGCTGAGTACCGGCACTTTCGAGACACTTCAATTTTCGTCGCAAGAATGAAATCTCAGTGCAACTTTTCTAATGTTTTGGGGATAATTTTTGTGTGTCTAATCGTTCATTTTTCGCGTTTGGCGCCGTCTATGCATGCCTGGGAATATATGTGCTGAGTACCGGCGCTTTCGAAACACTTGAATTTTCGTCGCAAAAATGAATTCTCAATGCCACTTTTTCAATGTTGTGTGGAAAATTTTTGTGTGTCTAATCGTTCAATCTTCGCGTTTGGCGCCGTCTATGCATGCCTGGGAATATATGTGCTGAGTACCAGCACTTACGAGACCCTTCAATTTTCGTCGCAAGAATGAATTCTCAGTGCAACTTTTGTAATGTTTTGGGGAAAATTTTTGTGTGTCTAATCGTTCATTTTTCGCGTTAGGCGTCGTCTATGCATGCCTGCGAATATATGTGCTGATTAGCGGCGCTTTCGAGACACTTCAATTTTCGTCGCAAAAATGAATTCTCAATGCCACTTTTTCAATGTTGTGTCGAAAATTTTTGTGTGTCTAATCGTTCTATTTTCGCGTTTGGCGCCGTCTATGCATGCCTGGGAATATATGTGCTGAGTACCGGCGCTTTCGAGACACCTCAATTTTAGTCGGGAAATGAATTCTCAGTGCCACTTTTTCAATGTTGTGGGGAAAATTTTTGTGTGCCTAATTGTTCATTTTTCGCATTAGGCGTCGTCTATGCATGCCTGGGAATATACATGCTGAGTAACGGCGCTTTCGAGACACTTCAATTTTCGTCGCAAAAATGAATTCTCAGTGCAAGTTTTCTAATGTTGTGGGGAAAATTTTTGTGTGCCTAATCGTTCATTTTTCGCGTTAGGCGTCGTCTATGCATGCCTGGGACTATATGTGCTGAGTAACCGCGCTTTCGAGACACTTCAATTTTCGTCTCAAGAATGAATTCTCAATGCCACTTTTTCAATGTTGTGGGAAAAATTTGTGTTTGCCTAATCATTCATTTGTCGCGTTAGGCGTCGTCTATGCATGCCTGGGAATATACATGCTGAGTAACGGCGCTTTCGAGACACTTCAATTTTCGTCGCAAAAATGAATTCTCAGTGCAAGTTTTCTAATGTTGTGGGGAAAATTTTTGTGTGCCTAATCGTTCATTTTTCGCTTTAGGCGTCGTCTATGCATGCCTGGGACTATATGTGCTGAGTAACCGCGCTTTCGAGACACTTCAATTTTCGTCTCAAGAATGAATTCTCAATGCCACTTTTTCAATGTTGTGGGAAAAATTTGTGTGTGCCTAATCATTCATTTGTCGCGTTAGGCGTCGTCTATGCATGCCTGGGAATATATGTGCTGAGTACCGGCACTTTCGAGACACTTCAATTTTCGTCGCAAGAATGAAATCTCAGTGCAACTTTTCTAATGTTTTGGGGATAATTTTTGTGTGTCTAATCGTTCATTTTTCGCGTTTGGCGCCGTCTATGCATGCCTGGGAATATATGTGCCGAGTACCGGCGCTTTCGAGACACTTCAATTTTCGTCGCAAAAATGAATTCTCAATGCCACTTTTTCAATGTTGTGTGGAAAATTTTTGTGTGTCTAATCGTTCAATCTTCGCGTTTGGCGCCGTCTATGCATGCCTGGGAATATATGTGCTGAGTACCGGCACTTACGAGACCCTTCAATTTTCGTCGCAAGAATGAATTCTCAATGCCACTTTTTCAATGTTGTGGGAAAAATTTGTGTGTGCCTAATCATTCATTTGTCGCGTTAGGCGTCGTCTATGCATGCCTGGGAATATATGTGCTGAGTACCGGCACTTACGAGACCCTTCAATTTTCGTCGCAAGAATGAATTCTCAGTGCAACTTTTGTAATGTTTTTGGGAAAATTTTTGTGTGTCTAATCGTTCATTTTTCGCGTTAGGCGTCGTCTATGCATGCCTGCGAATATATGTGCTGATTAGCGGCGCTTTCGAGACACTTCAATTTTCGTCGCAAAAATGAATTCTCAATGCCACTTTTTCAATGTTGTGTCGAAAATTTTTGTGTGTCTAATCGTTCTATTTTCGCGTTTGGCGCCGTCTATGCATGCCTGGGAATATATGTGCTGAGTACCGGCGCTTTCGAGACACCTCAATTTTAGTCGGGAAATGAATTCTCAGTGCCACTTTTTCAATGTTGTGGGGAAAATTTTTGTGTGCCTAATTGTTCATTTTTCGCATTAGGCGTCTATGCATGCCTGGGAATATACATGCTGAGTAACGGCGCTTTCGAGACACTTCAATTTTCGTCGCAAAAATGAATTCTCAGTGCAAGTTTTCTAATGTTGTGGGGAAAATTTTTGTGTGCCTAATCGTTCATTTTTCGCGTTAGGCGTCGTCTATGCATGCCTGGGACTATATGTGCTGAGTAACCGCGCTTTCGAGACACTTCAATTTTCGTCTCAAGAATGAATTCTCAATGCCACTTTTTCAATGTTGTGGGAAAAATTTGTGTTTGCCTAATCATTCATTTGTCGCGTTAGGCGTCGTCTATGCATGCCTGGGAATATACATACTGAGTAACGGCGCTTTCGAGACACTTCAATTTTTGTCGCAAAAATGAATTCTCAGTGCAAGTTTTCTAATGTTGTGGGGAAAATTTTTGTGTGCCTAATCGTTCATTTTTCGCTTTAGGCGTCGTCTATGCATGCCTGGGACTATATGTGCTGAGTAACCGCGCTTTCGAGACACTTCAATTTTCGTCTCAAGAATGAATTCTCAATGCCACTTTTTCAATGTTGTGGGAAAAATTTGTGTGTGCCTAATCATTCATTTGTCGCGTTAGGCGTCGTCTATGCATGCCTGGGAATATATGTGCTGAGTACCGGCACTTTCGAGACACTTCAATTTTCGTCGCAAGAATGAAATCTCAGTGCAACTTTTCTAATGTTTTGGGGATAATTTTTGTGTGTCTAATCGTTCATTTTTCGCGTTTGGCGCCGTCTATGCATGCCTGGGAATATATGTGCTGAGTACCGGCGCTTTCGAAACACTTGAATTTTCGTCGCAAAAATGAATTCTCAATGCCACTTTTTCAATGTTGTGTGGAAAATTTTTGTGTGTCTAATCGTTCAATCTTCGCGTTTGGCGCCGTCTATGCATGCCTGGGAATATATGTGCTGAGTACCGGCACTTACGAGACCCTTCAATTTTCGTCGCAAGAATGAATTCTCAGTGCAACTTTTGTAATGTTTTGGGGAAAATTTTTGTGTGTCTAATCGTTCATTTTTCGCGTTAGGCGTCGTCTATGCATGCCTGCGAATATATGTGCTGATTAGCGGCGCTTTCGAGACACTTCAATTTTCGTCGCAAAAATGAATTCTCAATGCCACTTTTTCAATGTTGTGTCGAAAATTTTTGTGTGTCTAATCGTTCTATTTTCGCGTTTGGCGCCGTCTATGCATGCCTGGGAATATATGTGCTGAGTACCGGCGCTTTCGAGACACCTCAATTTTAGTCGGGAAATGAATTCTCAGTGCCACTTTTTCAATGTTGTGGGGAAAATTTTTGTGTGCCTAATTGTTCATTTTTCGCATTAGGCGTCGTCTATGCATGCCTGGGAATATACATGCTGAGTAACGGCGCTTTCGAGACACTTCAATTTTCGTCGCAAAAATGAATTCTCAGTGCAAGTTTTCTAATGTTGTGGGGAAAATTTTTGTGTGCCTAATCGTTCATTTTTCGCGTTAGGCGTCGTCTATGCATGCCTGGGACTATATGTGCTGAGTAACCGCGCTTTCGAGACACTTCAATTTTCGTCTCAAGAATGAATTCTCAATGCCACTTTTTCAATGTTGTGGGAAAAATTTGTGTGTGCCTAATCATTCATTTGTCGCGTTAGGCGTCGTCTATGCATGCCTGGGAATATATGTGCTGAGTACCGGCACTTTCGAGACACTTCAATTTTCGTCGCAAGAATGAATTCTCAGTGCAACTTTTCTAATGTTTTGGGGATAATATTTGTGTGTCGAATCGTTCATTTTTCGCGTTTGGCGCCGTCTATGCATGCCTGGGAATATACGTGCTGAGTACCGGCGCTTTCGAGACACTTGAATTTTCGTCGCAAAAATGAATTCTCAATGCCACTTTTTCAATGTTGTGTGGAAAATTTTTGTGTGTCTAATCGTTCTATTTTCGCGTTTGGCGCCGTCTATGCATGCCTGGGAATATATGTGCTGAGTACCGGCGCTTTCGAGACACCTCAATTTTAGTCGGGAAATGAATTCTCAGTGCAACTTTTGTAATGTTTTGGGGAAAATTTTTGTGTGTCTAATCGTTCATTTTTCGCGTTAGGCGTCGTCTATGCATGCCTGCGAATATATGTGCTGATTAGCGGCGCTTTCGAGACACTTCAATTTTCGTCGCAAAAATGAATTCTCAATGCCACTTTTTCAATGTTGTGTCGAAAATTTTTGTGTGTCTAATCGTTCTATTTTCGCGTTTGGCGCCGTCTATGCATGCCTGGGAATATATGTGCTGAGTACCGGCGCTTTCGAGACACCTCAATTTTAGTCGGGAAATGAATTCTCAGTGCCACTTTTTCAATGTTGTGGGGAAAATTTTTGTGTGCCTAATCGTTCATTTTTCGCGTTAGGCGTCGTCTATGCATGCCTGGGACTATATGTGCTGAGTAACCGCGCTTTCGAGACACTTCAATTTTCGTCTCAAGAATGAATTCTCAATGCCACTTTTTCAATGTTGTGGGAAAAATTTGTGTGTGCCTAATCATTCATTTGTCGCGTTAGGCGTCGTCTATGCATGCCTGGGAATATATGTGCTGAGTACCGGCACTTACGAGACCCTTGAATTTTCGTCGCAAGAATGAATTCTCAGTGCAACTATTGTAATGTTTTGGGGAAAATTTTTGTGGGCCTAATCGTTCATTTTTCGCGTTAGGCGTCGTCTATGCATGCCTGCAAATATATGTGCTGATTAGCGGCGCATTCGAGACACTTCAATTTTCGTCGCAAGAATGAATTCTCAATGCCACTTTTTCAATGTTGTGTGGAAAATTTTTGTGTGTCTAATCGTTCTATTTTCGCGTTTGGCGCCGTCTATGCATGCCTGGGAATATATGTGCTGAGTACCGGCGCTTTCGAGACACCTCAATTTTAGTCGGGAAATGAATTCTCAGTGCCACTTTTTCAATGTTGTGGGGAAAATTTTTGTGTGCCTAATTGTTCATTTTTCGCATTAGGCGTCGTCTATGCATGCCTGGGAATATACATGCTGAGTAACGGCGCTTTCGAGACACTTCAATTTTCGTCGCAAGAATGAATTCTCAGTGCAACTTTTGTAATGTTTTGGGGAAAATTTTTGTGTGTCTAATCGTTCATTTTTCGCGTTAGGCGTCGTCTATGCATGCCTGCGAATATATGTGCTGATTAGCGGCGCTTTCGAGACACTTCAATTTTCGTCGCAAAAATGAATTCTCAATGCCACTTTTTCAATGTTGTGGGAAAAATTTGTGTGTGCCTAATCATTCATTTGTCGCGTTAGGCGTCGTCTATGCATGCCTGGTAATATATTATCTGAGTACCGGCACTTTCGAGACACTTCAATTTTCGTCGCAAGAATGAATTCTCAGTGCAACTTTTCTAATGTTTTGGGGATAATTTTTGTGTGTCTAATCGTTCATTTTTCGCGTTTGGCGCCGTCTATGCATGCCTGGGAATATACGTGCTGAGTACCGGCGCTTTCGAGACACTTGAATTTTCGTCGCAAAAATGAATTCTCAATGCCACTTTTTCAATGTTGTGTGGAAAATTTTTGTGTGTCTAATCGTTCTATTTTCGCGTTTGGCGCCGTCTATGCATGCCTGGGAATATATGTGCTGAGTACCGGCGCTTTCGAGACACCTCAATTTTAGTCGGGAAATGAATTCTCAGTGCCACTTTTTCAATGTTGTGGGGAAAATTTTTGTGTGCCTAATTGTTCATTTTTCGCATTAGGCGTCGTCTATGCATGCGTGGGAATATACATGCTGAGTAACGGCGCTTTCGAGACACTTCAATTTTCGTCGCAAAAATGAATTCTCAGTGCAAGTTTTCTAATGTTGTGGGGAAAATTTTTGTGTGCCTAATCGTTCATTTTTCGCGTTAGGCGTCGTCTATGCATGCCTGGGACTATATGTGCTGTGTAACCGCGCTTTCGAGACACTTCAATTTTCGTCTCAAGAATGAATTCTCAATGCCACTTTTTCAATGTTGTGGGAAAAATTTGTGTTTGCCTAATCATTCATTTGTCGCGTTAGGCGTCGTCTATGCATGTCTGGGAATATATGTGCTGAGTACCGGCGCTTTCGAGACACTTCAATTTTCGTCGCAAAAATGAATTCTCAGTGCAAGTTTTCTAATGTTGTGGGGAAAATTTTTGTGTGTCTAATCGTTCATTTTTCGCGTTAGGCGTCGTCTATGCATGCCTGCGAATATATGTGCTGATTAGCGGCGCTTTCGAGACACTTCAATTTTCGTCGCACAAATGAATTCTCAATGCCACTTTTTCAATGTTGTGTGGAAAATTTTTGTGTGTCTAATCGTTCTATTTTCGCGTTTGGCGCCGTCTATGTATGCCTGGGAATATGTGTGCTGAGTACCGGCGCTTTCGAGACACCTCAATTTTAGTCGGGAAATGAATTCTCAGTGCCACTTTTTCAATGTTGGGGGCAAAATTTTTGTGTGCCTAATTGTTCATTTTTCGCATTAGGCGTCGTCTATGCATGCCTGGGAATATACATGCTGAGTAACGGCGCTTTCGAGACACTTCAATTTTCGTCGCAAAAATGAATTCTCAGTGCAAGTTTTCTAATGTTGTGGGGAAAATTTTTGTGTGTCAATCGTTCATTTTTCGCGTTAGGCGTCGTCTATGCATGCCTGGGACTATATGTGCTGAGTAACCGCGCTTTCGACACACTTCAATTTTCGCCTCAAGAATGAATTCTCAATGCCACTTTTTCAATCTTGTGGGAAAAATTTGTGTTTGCCTAATCATTCATTTGTCGCGTTAGGCGTCGTCTATGCATGCCTGGGAATATATGTGCTGAGTACCGGCACTTTCGAGACACTTCAATTTTCGTCGCAAGAATGAATTCTCAATGCAACTTTTCTAATGTTTTGGGGATAATTTTTGTTTGTTTAATCGTTCATTTTTCGCGTTAGGCGTCGTCTATGCATGCCTGCGAATATATGTGCTGATTAGCGGCGCTTTCGAGACACTTCAATTTTCGTCGCAAAAATGAATTCTCAATGCCACTTTTTCAACGTTGTGGGAAAATTTTTGTGTGTCTAATCGTTATATTTTCGCGTTAGGCGCCGTCTATGCATGCCAGGGAATATATGTGCTGAGTACCGGCGCTTTCGAGACACCTCAATTTTAGTCGGGAAATGAATTCTCAGTGCCACTTTTTCAATGTTGTGGGGAAAATTTTGGCTTGCCTAATTGTTCATTTTTCGCATTAGGCGTCGTCTATGCATGCCTGGGAATACACATGGTGAGTAACGGCGCTTTCGAGAGACTTCAATTTTCGTCGCAAAAATGAATTCTCAGTGCAAGTTTTCTAATGTTGTGGGGAAAATTTTTGTGTGCCTAATCATTCATTTTTCGCGTTAGGCATCGTCTATGCATGCCTGGGACTATATTTGCTGAGTAACCGCGCTTTCGAGACACTTCAATTTTCGTCTCAAGAATGAATTCTCAATGCCATTTTTTCAATGTTGTGGGAAAAATTTGTGTGTGCCTAATCATTCATTTGTCGCGTTAGGCGTCGTCTATGCATGCCTGGGAATATATGTGCTGAGTACCGGCACTTTCGAGACACTTCAATTTTCGTCGCAAGAATGAATTCTCAGTGCAACTTTTCTAATCTTTTGGGGAAAATTTTTGTGTGTCTAATCGTTCATTTTTCGCGTTAGGCGTCGTCTATGCATGCCTGCGAATATATGTGCTGATTAGCGGCGCTTTCGAGACACTTCAATTTTCGTCGCAAAAATGAATTCTCAATGCCACTTTTTCAACGTTGTGGGAAAATTTTTGTGTGTCTAATCGTTCTATTTTCGCGTTTGGCGCCGTCTATGCATGCCTGGGAATATATGTGCTGAGTACCGGCGCTTTCGAAACACCTCAACTTTAGTCGGGAAATGAATTATGAGTGCCACTTTTTCAATGCTGCGGGGAAAAGCTTTGTGTGCCTAATCGTTCAATTTTCGCGTTTGGGGCCGTCTATGCATGCCTGGGAATATATGTGTTGAGTACCGGCGCTTTCGAGACACTTCAATTTTCGTCGGAAAAATGAATTCTCAATGCCACTTTTTCAATGTTGTGGGGAAAATTTTTGTGTGCCTAATCGTTCAATTTTCGCGTTTGGCGCCGTCTATGCATGCATGGGAATATATGTGCTGAGTACCGCCGCTTTCGAAACACCTCAATTTTAGTCGGGAAATGAATTATGAGTGCCACTTCTTCAATGTTGTGGGGAGAATTTTTGTCTTTCTAATCGTTCAATTTCCTCGTTTGGGGCCGTCTATGCATGCCTGGGAATATATGTGCCGAGTACCGGCACTTTCGAGACCCTTCAATTTTCGTCGCAAGAATGAATTCTCAGTGCAACTTTTGTAATGTTTGGGGGAAAATTTTTGTGTGTCTAATCGTTCATTTTTCGCGTTAGGCGTCGTCTATGCATGCCTGCGAATATATGTGCTGATTAGCGGCGCTTTCGAGACACTTCAATTTTCGTCGCAAAAATGAATTCTCAATGCCACTTTTTCAATGTTGTGTGGAAAATTTTTGTGTGTTTAATCGTTCTATTTTCGCGTTTGGCGCCGTCTATGCATGCCTGGGAATATATGTGCTGAGTACTGGCGCTTTCGAGACACCTCAATTTTGGTCGGGAAATGAATTCTCAGTGCCACTTTTTCAATGTTGTGGGGAAAATTTTTGTGTGCCTAATTGTTCATTTTTCGCATTAGGCGTCGTCTATGCATGCCTGGGAATATACATGCTGAGTAACGGCGCTTTCGAGACACTTCAATTTTCGTCGCAAATATGAATTCTCAGTGCAAGTTTTCTAATGTTGTGGGGAAAATTTTCGTGTGCCTAATCGTTCATTTTTCGCGTTAGGCGTCGTCTATGCATGCCTGGGACTATATGTGCTGAGTAACCGCGCTTTCGAGACACTTCAATTTTCGTCTCAAGAATGAATTCTCAATGCCACTTTTTCAATGTTGTGGGAAAAATTTGTGTGTGCCTAATCATTCATTTGTCGCGTTAGGCGTCGTCTATGCATGCCTGGGAATATATGTGCTGAGTACCGGCACTTTCGAGACCCTTCAATTTTCGTCGTAAGAATGAATTCTCAGTGCAACTTTTGTAATGCTTTGGGGAAAATTTTTGTGTGTCTAATCGTTCTATTTTCGCGTTTGGCGCCGTCTATGCATGCCTGGGAATATATGCGCTGAGTACCGGCGCTTTCGAGACACCTCAATATTAGTCGGGAAATGAATTCTCAGTGCCACTTTTTCAACGTTGTGGGGAAAATTTTTGTGTGCCTAATTGTTCATTTTTCGCATTAGGCGTCGTCTATGCATGCCTGGGAATATACATGCTGAGTAACGGCGCTTTCGAGACACTTCAATTTTCGTCGCAAAAATGAATTCTCAATGCCACTTTTTCAATGTTGTGGGGAAAATTTTTGTGTGCCTAATCGTTGATTTGTCGCGTTAGGCGTCGTCTATGCATGCCTGGGAATATATGTGCTGAGTACCGGCGCTTTCGAGACACTTGAATTTTCGTCGCAGAAATGAGTTCTCAATGCCACTTTTTCAATGTTGTGGGGAAAATTTTTGTGTGCCTAATCGTTCATTTGTCGCGTTAGGCGGCGTCTATGCATGCCTGGGAATATATGTGCTGAGTACCGGCGCTTTCGAGACACTTCAATTTTCATCGCAAAAATGAATTCTCAATGCCACTTTTTCAATGTTGTGGGGAAAATTTTTGTGTGTCTAATCGTTACATTTTCGCGTTTGGCGCCGTCTATGCATGCCTGGGAATATATGTGCTGAGTACCGGCGCTTTCGAGACACTTGAATTTTCGTCGCAAAAATGAATTCTCAATGCCACTTCTTCAATGTTGTGGGGAAAATTTTTGTGTGTCTAATCGTTCAATTTTCGCGTTTGGCGCCGTCTATGCATGCCTGGGAATATATGTGCTGAGTACCGGCACTTACGAGACCCTTCAATTTTCGTCGCAAAAATGAATTCTCAGTGCCACTTTTTCAATGTTGTGTGGAAAATTTTTGTGTGTCTAATCGTTCTATTTTCGCGTTTGGCGCCGTCTATGCATGCCTGGGAATATATGTGCTGAGTACCAGCGCTTTCGAAACACCTCAATTTTAGTCGGGAAATGAATTATGAGTGCCACTTTTTCAATGTTGTGGGGAAAAGTTTTGTGTGCCTAATCGTTCATTTTTCGCGTTAGGCGGCGTCTATGCATGCCTGGGAATATATGTGCTGAGTACCAGCGCTTTCGAGACACTCCAATTTTCGTCGCAAGAATGAATTCTCAGTGCAACTTTTGTAATGTTTTGGGGAAAATTTTTGTGTGTCTAATCGTTCATTTTTCGCGTTAGGCGTCGTCTATGCATGCCTGCGAATATATGTGCTGATTAGCGGCGCTTTCGAGACACTTCAATTTTCGTCGCAAAAAAGAAGTCTCAGTGCCACTTTTCCAATGTTGTGGGAAAAATTTTTACGTGACTAATCGTTCATTTTTCAAGTTAGGCGGCGTCTATGCATGCCTGAAAATATACGTGCTGAGTAACGGCGCTTTCGAGACACTTCAATTTTCGTCGCAAAAATGAATTTTCAGTGCAACTTTTCCAATGTTGTGGGGAAAATTTTTGTGTGCCTAGTCGTTCATTTTTCGCGTTAGGCGTCGTTTATGCATGCCTGCGAATATATGTGCTGATTAGCGGCGCTTTCGAGACACTTCAATTTTCGTCGCAAAAATGAATTCTCAATGCCACTTTTTCAATGTTGTGTAGAAAATTTTTGTGTGTCTAATCGTTCTATTTTCGCGTTTGGCGCCGTCTATGCATGCCTGGGAATATATGTGCTGAGTACCGGCGCTTTCGAGACACCTCAATTTCAGTCGGGAAATGAATTCTCAGTGCCACTTTTTCAATGTTGTGGGGAAAATTTTTGTGTGCCTAATTGTTCATTTTTCGCATTAGGCGTCGTCTATGCATGCCTGGGAATATACATGCTGAGTAACGGCGCTTTCGAGACATTTCAATTTTCATAGCAAAAATGAATTCTCAGTGCAACCTTTCTATTGTTGTGGGGAAAATTTTTGTGTGCCTAATCGTTCATTTTTCGCGTTAGGCGTCGTCTATGCATGCCTGGGACTATATGTGCTGAGTAACCGCGCTTTCGAGACACTTCAATTTTCGTCTCAAGAATGAATTCTCAATGCCACTTTTTCAATGTTGTGGGAAAAATTTGTGTGTGCCTAATCATTCATTTGTCGCGTTAGGCGTCGTCTATGCATGCCTGGGAATATACATGCTGAGTAACGGCACTTTCGAGACACTTCAATTTTCGTCGCAAGAATGAATTCTCAGTGCAAGTTTTCTAATGTTGTGGGGAAAATTTTTGTGTGCCTAATCGTTCATTTTTCGCGTTAGGCGTCGTCTATGCATGCCTGGGACTATATGTGCTGAGTAACCGCGCTTTCGAGACACTTCAATTTTCGTCCCAAAAATGAATTCTCAATGTCACTTTTTCAATGTTGTGGGGAAAATTTTTGTGTGCCTAATTGTTCATTTTTCGCATTAGGCGTCGTCTATGCATGCCTGGGAATATACATGCTGAGTAACGGCACTTTCGAGACACTTCAATTTTCGTCGCAAGAATGAATTCTCAGTGCAACTTTTCTAATGTTTTGGGGAAAATTTTTGTGTGTCTAATCGTTCATTTTTCGCGTTAGGCGTCGTCTATGCATGCCTGCGAATATATGTGCTGATTAGCGGCGCTTTCGAGACACTTCAATTTTCGTCCCAAAAATGAATTCTCAATGCCACTTTTTCAATGTTGTGGGGAAAATTTTTGTGTGTCTAATCGTTCAATTTTCGCGTTTGGGGCCGTCTATGCATGCCTGGGAATATATGTGCTCAGTACCGGCGCTTTCAAAACACTTTAGTTTTCGTCGCAAAAATGAATTCTCAATGCCACTTTTTGAATGTTGTGGGGAAAATTTTTGTGTGCCTAATCGTTCATTTGTCGCGTTAGGCGTCGTCTATGCATGCCTGGGAATATATGTGCTGAGTACCGGCGCTTTCGAAACACCTCAATTTTAGTCGGGAAATGAATTATGAGTGCCACTTTTTCAATGTTGTGGGGAAAAGTTTTGTGTGCCTAATCGTTCATTTTTCGCGTTAGGCGGCGTCTATGCATGCCTGGGGATATATGTGCTGAGTACCAGCACTTTCGAGACACTTCAATTTTCGTCGCAAATATGAATTCTCAGTGCCACTCTTCTAATGTTTTGGGGAAAATTTTTGTGTGTCTAATCGTTCATTTTTCGCGTTAGGCGTCGTCTATGCATGCCTGCGAATATATGTGCTGATTAGCGGCGCTTTCGAGTCACTTCAATTTTCGTCGCAAAAATGACTTCTCAATGCCACTTTTTCAATGTTGTGTGGAAAATTTTGTGTGTCTAATCGTTCTACTTCCGCGTTTGGCGCCGTCTATGCATGCCTGGGAATATATGTGCTGAGTACCGGCGCTTTCGAGACACCTCAATTTTAGTCGGGAAATGAATTATGAGTGCCACTTTTTTAATGTTGTGGGGAAAAGTTTTGTGTGCCTAATCGTTAATTTTGGCGTTAGGCGGCGTCTATGCATGCCTGGGAATATACGTGCTGAGTGACGGCGCTTTCGAGACACTTCAATTTTCGTCGCGAAAAAGAATTCTCAGTGCCACTTTTCCAATGTTGTGGGAAAAATTTTTACGTGACCAATCGTTCTATTTTCGCGTTTGGCGCCGTCTATGCATGCCTGGCAATATATGTGCTGAGTACCGGCGCTTTCGAGACGCCTCAATTTTAGTCGGGAAATGAATTCTCAGTGCCACATTTTCAATGTTGTGGGGAAAATTTTTGTGTGCCTAATTGTTCATTTTTCGCGTTAGGCGTCGTCTATGCATGCCTGGGAATATATATGCTGAGTAACGGCGCTTTCGAGACACTTCAATTTTCGTCTCAAAAATGAATTTTCAGTGCAACTTTTCCAATATTGTGGGGAAAATTTTTGTGTGCCTAGTCGTTCATTTTTCGCGTTAGGCGTCGTTTATGCATGCCTGCGAATATATGTGCTGATTAGCGGCGCTTTCGAGACACTTCAATTTTCGTCGCAAAAATGAATTCTCAATGCCACTTTTTCAATGTTGTGTGGAAAATTTTTGTGTGTCTAATCGTTCTATTTTCGCGTTTGGCGCCGTCTATGCATGCCTGGGAATATATGTGCTGAGTACCGGCGCTTTCGAGACACCTCAATTTTAGTCGGGAAATGAATTCTCAGTGCCACTTTTTCAATGTTGTGGGGAAAATTTTTGTGTGCCTAATTGTTCATTTTTCGCATTAGGCGTCGTCTATGCATGCCTGGGAATATACATGCTGAGTAACGGCGCTTTCGAGACATTTCAATTTTCATAGCAAAAATGAATTCTCAGTGCAAGTTTTCTAATGTTGTGGGGAAAATTTTTGTGTGCCTAATCGTTCATTTTTCGCGTTAGGCGTCGTCTATGCATGCCTGGGACTATATGTGCTGAGTAACCGCGCTTTCGAGACACTTCAATTTTCGTCTCAAGAATGAATTCTCAATGCCACTTTTTCAATGTTGTGGGAAAAATTTGTGTGTGCCTAATCATTCATTTGTCGCGTTAGGCGTCGTCTATGCATGCCTGGGAATATATGTGCTGAGTAACGGCGCTTTCGAGACACTTCAATTTTCGTCGCTAAAATGAATTCTCAGTGCAAGTTTTCTAATGTTGTGGGGAAAATTTTGTGTGCCTAATCGTTCATTTTTCGCGTTAGGCGTCGTCTATGCATGCCTGGGACTATATGTGCTGAGTAACCGCGCTTTCGAGACACTTCAATTTTCGTCCCAAAAATGAATTCTCAATGTCACTTTTTCAATGTTGTGGGGAAAATTTTTGTGTGCCTAATTGTTCATTTTTCGCATTACGCGTCGTCTATGCATGCCTGGGAATATACATGCTGAGTAACGGCACTTTCGAGACACTTCAATTTTCGTCGCAAGAATGAATTCTCAGTGCAACTTTTCTAATGTTTTGGGGAAAATTTTTGTGTGTCTAATCGTTCATTTTTCGCGTTAGGCGTCGTCTATGCATGCCTGCGAATATATGTGCTGATTAGCGGCGCTTTCGAGACACTTCAATTTTCGTCCCAAAAATGAATTCTCAATGCCACTTTTTCAATGTTGTGGGGAAAATTTTTGTTTGTCTAATCGTTCAATTTTCGCGTTTGGGGCCGTCTATGCATGCCTGGGAATATATGTGCTCAGTACCGGCGCTTTCGAGACACTTTAGTTTTCGTCGCAAAAATGAATTCTCAATGCCACTTTTTGAATGTTGTGGGGAAAATTTTTGTGTGCCTAATCGTTCATTTGTCGCGTTAGGCGTCGTCTATGCATGCCTGGGAATATACATGCTGAGTAACGGCACTTTCGAGACACTTCAATTTTCGTCGCAAGAATGAATTCTCAGTGCAACTTTTCTAATGTTTTGGGGAAAATTTTTGTGTCTAATCGTTCATTTTTCGCGTTAGGCGTAGTCTATGCATGCCTGCGATTATATGTGCTGAGTCGCGGCGCTTTCGAGACACTTCAATTTTCGTCGCAAAAATGAATTCTCAATGCCACTTTTTCAATGTTGTGTGGAAAATTTTTGTGTGTCTAATCGTTCTATTTTCGCGTTTGGCGCCGTCTATGCATGCCTGGGAATATATGTCCTGAGTACCGGCGCCTTCGAAACACCTCAATTTTAGTGGGGAAATGAATTATGAGTGCCACTTTTTCAATGTTGTGGGGAAAAGTTTTGTGTGCCTAATCGTTCATTTTTCGCGTTAGGCGGCGTCCATGCATGCCTGGGGATATATGTGCTGAGTACCAGCACTTTCGAGACACTTCAATTTTCGTCGCAAATATGAATTCTCAGTGCCACTGTTCTAATGTTTTGGGGAAAATTTTTGTGTGTCTAATCGTTCATTTTTCGCGTTAGGCGTCGTCTATGCATGCCTGCGAATATATGTGCTGATTAGCGGCGCTTTCGAGTCACTTCAATTTTCGTCGCAAAAATGACTTCTCAATGCCACTTTTTCAATGTTGTGTGGAAAATTTTGTGTGTCTAATCGTTCTATTTTCGCGTTTGGCGCCGTCTATGCATGCCTGGGAATATATGTGCTGAGTACCGGCGCTTTCGAGACACCTCAATTTTAGTCGGGAAATGAATTATGAGTGCCACTTTTTTAATGTTGTGGGGAAAAGTTTTGTGTGCCTAATCGTTAATTTTGGCGTTAGGCGTCGTCTATGCATGCCTGGGAATATATATGCTGAGTAACGGCGCTTTCGAGACACTTCAATTTTCGTCGCGAAAATGACTTCTCAATGCCACTTTTCCAATGTTGTGGGAAAAATTTTTACGTGACCAATCGTTCTATTTTCGCGTTTGGCGCCGTCTATGCATGCCTGGCAATATATGTGCTGAGTACCGGCGCTTTCGAGACACCTCAATTTTAGTCGGGAAATGAATTCTCAGTGCCACATTTTCAATGTTGTGGGGAAAATTTTTGTGTGCCTAATTGTTCATTTTTCGCGTTAGGCGTCGTCTATGCATGCCTGGGAATATATATGCTGAGTAACGGCGCTTTCGAGACACTTCAATTTTCGTCTCAAAAATGTATTTTCAGTGCAACTTTTCCAATGTTGTGGGGAAAATTTTTGAGTGCCTAGTCGTTCATTTTTCGCGTTAGGCGTCGTTTATGCATGCCTGCGAATATATGTGCTGATTAGCGGCGCTTTCGAGACACTTCAATTTTCGTCACAAAAATGAATTCTCAATGCCACTTTTTCAATGTTGTGTGGAAAATTTTTGTGTGTCTAATCGTTCTATTTTCGCGTTTGGCGCCGTCTATGCATGCCTGGGAATATATGTGCTGAGTACCGGCGCTTTCGAGACACCTCAATTTTAGTCGGGAAATGAATTCTCAGTGCCACTTTTTCAATGTTGTGGGGAAAATTTTTGTGTGCCTAATTGTTCATTTTTCGCATTAGGCGTCGTCTATGCATGCCTTGGAATATACATGCTGAGTAACGGCGCTTTCGAGACATTTCAATTTTCATAGCAAAAATGAATTCTCAGTGCAAGTTTTCTAATGTTGTGGGGAAAATTTTTGTGTGCCTAATCGTTCATTTTTCGCGTTAGGCGTCGTCTATGCATGCCTGGGACTATATGTGCTGAGTAACCGCGCTTTCGAGACACTTCAATTTTCGTCTCAAGAATGAATTCTCAATGCCACTTTTTCAATGTTGTGGGAAAAATTTGTGTGTGCCTAATCATTGATTTGTCGCGTTAGGTGTCGTCTATGCATGCCTGGGAATATATGTGCTGAGTAACGGCGCTTTCGAGACACTTCAATTTTCGTCGCAAAAATGAATTCTCAGTGCAAGTTTTCTAATGTTGTGGGGAAAATTTTGTGTGCCTAATCGTTCATTTTTCGCGTTAGGCGTCGTCTATGCATGCCTGGGACTATATGTGCTGAGTAACCGCGCTTTCGAGACACTTCAATTTTCGTCCCAAAAATGAATTCTCAATGTCACTTTTTCAATGTTGTGGGGAAAATTTTTGTGTGCCTAATTGTTCATTTTTCGCATTACGCGTCGTCTATGCATGCCTGGGAATATACATGCTGAGTAACGGCACTTTCGAGACACTTCAATTTTCGTCGCAAGAATGAATTCTCAATGCAGCTTTTCTAATGTTTTGGGGAAAATTTTTGTGTGTCTAATCGTTCATTTTTCGCGTTAGGCGTCGTCTATGCATGCCTGCGAATATATGTGCTGATTAGCGGCGCTTTCGAGACACTTCAATTTTCGTCCCAAAAATGAATTCTCAATGCCACTTTTTCAATGTTGTGGGGAAAATTTTTGTGTGTCTAATCGTTCAATTTTCGCGTTTGGGGCCGTCTATGCATGCCTGGGAATATATGTGCTCAGTACCGGCGCTTTCGAGACACTTTAGTTTTCGTCGCAAAAATGAATTCTCAATGCCACTTTTTGAATGTTGTGGGGAAAATTTTTGTGTGCCTAATCGTTCATTTGTCGCGTTAGGCGTCGTCTATGCATGCCTGCGATTATATGTGCTGAGTAGCGGCGCTTTCGAGACACTTCAATTTTCGTCGCGAAAAAGAATTCTCAGTGCCACTTTTCCAATGTTGTGGGAAAAATTTTTACGTGACCAATCGTTCTATTTTCGCGTTTGGCGCCGTCTATGCATGCCTGGCAATATATGTGCTGAGTACCGGCGCTTTCAAGACACCTCAATTTTAGTCGGGAAATGAATTCTCAGTGCCACATTTTCAATGTTGTGGGGAAAATTTTTGTGTGCCTAATTGTTCATTTTTCGCGTTAGGCGTCGTCTATGCATGCCTGGGAATATATATGCTGAGTAACGGCGCTTTCGAGACACTTCAATTTTCGTCTCAAAAATGAATTCTCAATGCCACTTTTTCAATGTTGTGTGGAAAATTTTTGTGTGTCTAATCGTTCTATTTTCGCGTTTGGCGCCGTCTATGCATGCCTGGGAATATATGTGCTGAGTACCGGCGCTTTCGAGACACTTCAATTTTTGTCGCAAAAATGAATTCTCAATGCCACTTTTTCATTGTTGTGTGGAAAATTTTTGTGTGTCTAATCGTTCAATTTTCGCGTTTGGCGCCGTCTATGCATGCCTGGGAATATATGTGCTGATTACCGGCACTTACGAGACACTTCAATTTTCGTCCCAAAAATGAATTCTCAATGCCACTTTTTCAATGTTGTGGGGAAAATTTTTGTGTGTCTAATCGTTCAATTTTCGCGTTTGGGGCCGTCTATGCATGCCTGGGAATATATGTGCTCAGTACCGGCGCTTTCGAGACACTTCAATTTTCGTCGCAAAAATGAATTCTCAATGCCACTTTTTCAATGTTGTGTGGAAAATTTTTGTGTGTCTAATCGTTCTATTTTCGCGTTTGGCGCCGTCTATGCATGCCTGGGAATATATGTGCTGAGTACCGGCGCTTTCGAAACACCTCAATTTTAGTCGGGAAATGAATTATGAGTGCCACTTTTTCAATGTTGTGGGGAAAAGTTTTGTGTGCCTAATCGTTCATTTTTCGCGTTAGGCGGCGTCTATGCATGCCTGGGAATATATGTGCTGAGTACCAGCACTTTCGAGACACTTCAATTTTCGTCGCAAGAATGAATTCTCAGTGCCACCTTTCTAATGTTTTGCGGAAAATTTTTGTGTGTCTAATCGTTCATTTTTCGCGTTAGGCGTCGTCTATGCATGCCTGCGAATATATGTGCTGATTAGCGGCGCTTTCGAGTCACTTCAATTTTCGTCGCAAAAATGACTTCTCAATGCCACTTTTTCAATGTTGTGTGGAAAATTTTTGTGTGTCTAATCGTTCTATTTTCGCGTTTGGCGCCGTCTATGCATGCCTGGGAATATATGTGCTGAGTACCGGCGCTTTCGAGACACCTCAATTTTAGTCGGGAAATGAATTATGAGTGCCACTTTTTTAATGTTGTGGGGAAAAGTTTTGTGTGCCTAATCGTTAATTTTGGCGTTAGGCGGCGTCTATGCATGCCTGGGAATATACGTGCTGAGTGACGGCGCTTTCGAGACACTTCAATTTTCGTCGCGAAAAAGAATTCTCAGTGCCACTTTTCCAATGTTGTGGGAAAAATTTTTACGTGACTAATCGTTCATTTTTCAAGTTAGGCGGCGTCTATGCATGCCTGAAAATATACGTGCTGAGTAACGGCGCTTTCGAGACACTTCAATTTTCGTCGCAAAAATGAATTTTCAGCGCAACTTTTTCAGTGTTGTGGGGAAAATGTTTGTGTCCCTAATCGTTCATTTTTCGCGTTAGGTGGCGTCTATGCATGCCTGGGAATATATGTGCTGAGCAACGGCGCTTTCGAGACACTTCAATTTTCGTCGCAAAAAAGAATTCTCAGTGCCACTTTTCCAAAGTTGTGGGGAAAATTTTTGTGTGCCTAATTGTTCATTTTTCGCGTTAGGCGTCTTCTATGCATGCCTGGGAATATGTGTGCTGAGTACCGGCGCTTTAGAGACACTTCAATTTTCGTCGCAAAAATGACTTCTCAATGCCACTTTTTCAATGTTGTGTGGAAAATTTTTGTGTGTCTAATCGTTCTATTTTCGCGTTTGGCGCCGTCTATGCATGCCTGGGAATATTTGCTGATTAGCGGCGCTTTCGAGACACTTCAATTTTCGTCGCAAAAATGAATTCTCAATGCCACTTTTTCAATGTTGTGTAGAAAATTTTTGTGTGTCTAATCGTTCTATTTTCGCGTTTGGCGCCGTCTATGCATGCCTGGGAATATATGTGCTGAGTACCGGCGCTTTCGAAACACCTCAATTTTCGTCTCAAAAATGAATTTTCAGTGCAACTTTTCCAATGTTGTGGGGAAAATTTTTGTGTGCCTAATCGTTCATTTTTCGCGTTAGGCGTCGTCTATGCATGCCTGCGAATATATGTGCTGATTAGCGGCGCTTTCGAGACACTTCAATTTTCGTCGCAAAAATGAATTCTCAATGCCACTTTTTGAATGTTGTGTAGAAAATTTTTGTGTGTCTAATCGTTCTATTTTCGCGTTTGGCGCCGTCTATGCATGCCTGGGAATATATGTGCTGAGTACCGGCGCTTTCGAAACACCTCAATTTTAGTCGGGAAATGAATTATGAGTGCCACTTTTTCAATGTTGTGGGGAAAAGTTTTGTGTGCCTAATCGTTCATTTTTCGTGTTAGGGGGCGTCTATGCATGCCTGGGAATATATGTGCTGAGTACCGGCGCTTTTGAGACACTCCAATTTTCATCGCAAAAATGAATTCTCAATGCCACTTTTTCAATGTTGTGGGGAAAATTATTGTGTGCCTAATCGTTCATTTGTCGCGTTAGGCGTCGTCTATGCATGCCTGGGAATATATGTGCTGAGTACCGGCACTTTCGAGACACTTCAATTTTCGTCGCAAGAATGAATTCTCAGTGCAACTTTTCTAATGTTTTGGGGATAATTTTTGTGTGTCGAATCGTTCATTTTTCGCGTTAGGCGTCGTCTATGCATGCCTGCGAATATATGTGCTGAGTACCGGCGCTTTCGAGACACTTTAGTTTTCGTCGCAAAAATGACTTCTCAATGCCACTTTTTGAATGTTGTGGGGAAAATTTTTGTGTGCCTAATCGTTCATTTGTCGCGTTAGGCGTCGTCTATGCATGCCTGGGAATATTTGACATATGTACGGGCGCTTTCGAGACACTTCAATTTTCGTCGCAAAAATGAATTCTCAATGCCACTTTTTCAATGTTGTGTGGAAAATTTTTGTGTGTCTAATCGTTCTATTTTCGCGTTTGGCGCCGTCTATGCATGCCTGGGAATATATGTGCTGAGTACCGGCGCTTTCGAGACACTTCAATTTTTGTCGCAAAAATGAATTCTCAATGCCACTTTTTCAATGTTGTGTGGAAAATTTTTGTGTGTCTAATCGTTCAATTTTCGCGTTTGGCGCCGTCTATGCATGCCTGGGAATATATGTGCTGATTACCGGCACTTACGAGACACTTCAATTTTCGTCCCAAAAATGAATTCTCAATGCCACTTTTTCAATGTTGTGGGGAAACTTTTTGTGTGTCTAATCGTTCAATTTTCGCGTTAGGCGTCGTCTATGCATGCCTGCGAATATATGTGCTGATTAGCGGCGCTTTCGAGTCACTTCAATTTTCGTCGCAAAAATGACTTCTCAATGCCACTTTTTCAATGTTGTGTGGAAAATTTTTGTGTGTCTAATCGTTCTATTTTCGCGTTTGGCGCCGTCTATGCATGCCTGGGAATATATGTGCTGAGTACCGGCGCTTTCGAAACACCTCAATTTTCGTCTCAAAAATGAATTTTCAGTGCAACTTTTCCAATGTTGTGGGGAAAATTTTTGTGTGCCTAATCGTTCATTTTTCGCGTTAGGCGTCGTCTATGCATGCCTGCGAATATATGTGCTGATTAGCGGCGCTTTCGAGACACTTCAATTTTCGTCGCAAAAATGAATTCTCAATGCCACTTTTTCAATGTTGTGTAGAAAATTTTTGTGTGTCTAATCGTTCTATTTTCGCGTTTGGCGCCGTCTATGCATGCCTGGGAATATATGTGCTGAGTACTGGCGCTTTCGAAACACCTGAATTTTAGTCGGGAAATGAATTATGAGTGCCACTTTTTCAATGTTGTGGGGAAAAGTTTTGTGTGCCTAATCGTTCATTTTTCGTGTTAGGGGGCGTCTATGCATGCCTGGGAATATATGTGCTGAGTACCGGCGCTTTTGAGACACTCCAATTTTCATCGCAAAAATGAATTCTCAATGCCACTTTTTCAATGTTGTGGGGAAAATTATTGTGTGCCTAATCGTTCATTTGTCGCGTTAGGCGTCGTCTATGCATGCCTGGGAATATGTGTGCTGAGTACCGGCACTTTCGAGACACTTCAATTTTCGTCGCAAGAATGAATTCTCAGTGCAACTTTTCTAATGTTTTGGGGATAATTTTTGTGTGTCGAATCGTTCATTTTTCGCGTTAGGCGTCGTCTATGCATGCGTGCGAATATATGTGCTGAGTACCGGCGCTTTCGAGACACTTCAATTTTCGTCGCAAGAATGAATTCTCAATGATACTTTTTCAATGTTGTGTGGAAAATTTTTGTGTGCCTAATCGTTCATTTGTCGCGTTAGACGTCGTCTATGCATGCCTGGGAATATTTGACATATGTACGGGCAATTTTGAGACACTTCAATTTTCGTCGCAAAAATGAATTTTCAGTGCAACTTTTCCAATGTTGTGGGGAAAATTTTTGTGTCTAATCGTTCATTTTTAGCGTTAGGCGTCGTCTATGCATGCCTGCGAATATATGTGCTGAGTAGCGGCGCTTTCGAGACACTTCAATTTTCGTCGCAAGAATGAATTCTCAATGATACTTTTTCAATGTTGTGTGGAAAATTTTTGTGTGTCTAATCGTTCTATTTTCGCGTTTGGCGCCGTCTATGCATCCCTGGGAATATATGTGCTGAATACCGGTGCTTTCGAAACACCTCAATTTTAGTCGGGAAATGAATTATGAGTGCCACTTTTTCAATGTTGTGTGGAAAAGTTTTGTGTGTCTAATCGTTCTATTTTCGCGTTTGGCGCCGTCTATGCATCCCTGGGAATATATGTGCTGAATACCGGTGCTTTCGAAACACCTCAATTTTAGTCGGGAAATGAATTATGAGTGCCACTTTTTCAATGTTGTGTGGAAAAGTTTTGTGTGCATAATCGTTCATTTTTCGCGTTAGGCGGCGTCTATGCATGCCTGGGAATATAGGTGCTGAGTACTGGCGCTTTCGAGACACCTCAATTTTAGTCGGGAAATGAATTATGAGTGCCACTTTTTCAATGTTGTGGGGAAAATTTTTGTGTGTCTAATCGTTCATTTTTCGCGTTAGGCGGCGTCTATGCATGCCAGGGAATATATGTGCTGAGTACTGGCGCTTTCCAAACACCTCAATTTTAGTCGGGAAATGAATTATGAGTGCCACTTTTTCAATGTTGTGGGGAAAAGTTTTGTGTGCATAATCGTTCATTTTTCGCGTTAAGGCCAGAATACATGGAGCGAACTTTCACGACGAAGTTCGGGCGGCAGAAAATCTGCCGCGGCGCGACGCCGCATGTTCGTCGGGCTGCGCTACATGGAGCGAAGACAGGCCGGCCGCCGCCGGCGAGTCGCTGTGTTGTTATCAGTGTGGCTAGACGAGGCAAATGCGCTGTCGTGAAACACATGAGAAAAAAAAAATACTTTAACGGCAATTATTATCGCTTTTGAATTACGGAACACTCTAAAAAACGCGTAAAATTTTGTTTAGAAATGATTTCTAGTCTTTTTTATGTGTTTGAGACATTCATGTGCCGATGTAGTTTAAAGAAAGCGGCGATGCTATGCGTTGTGGCAACACTGGGCGGGTAAACAACGTTCGGCTCCTCCGACTCCGCGGCTCTATTCTGTGGCTCAACGCGCGCGCGGCCGAAGCAAGCAGACCCGAAAGTAGTGCACGTGAGCTTGTCTAACCATGGCTGTTATTAACTTGTTAAATTCCAGCCGCGCCGCTTTGGATGCCATGAATACGAAAAGCGGGAGACCGGCGTGAACGATAGAGCGGGATCGGGATACACGGACAAGCGGGGAAGCCTAGCCGGAAGTCGGGGCGGATAGTGGGACCTGATTGGCTCGCTTTCGGGCGCCGCTCGTTTGCCGCTTCCGGTATCGTCGCCGCCCGACGAACTTTTCTGCGCCGGCTGGATCGGCGGCGAACGACGTTTTCTCCGCCGCCGCGCGCCGCGCGTACGCCGCCGGGCGTCGAACGCCGACTATTCGTCGCATATTCGCTCCATGTATTCTGGCCTTTAGGCGGCGTCTATGCATGCCTGGGAATATATGTGCTGAGTACTGGCGCTTTCCAAACACCTCAATTTTCGTCGCAAAAATGAATTCTCAATGCCACTTTTTCAATGTTGTGGGAAAAATTTGTGTGTGCCTAATCATTCATTTGTCGCGCTAGGCGTCGTCTATGCATGCCTGGGAATGTATGTGCTGAGTACCGGCGCTTTCGAGACACTTTAGTTTTCGTCGCAAAAATGAATTCTCAATGCCACTTTTTGAATGTTGTGGGGAAAATTTTTGTGTGCCTAATCGTTCATTTGTCGCGTTAGGCGTCGTCTATGCATGCCTGGTAATATATGTGCTAAGTAACGGCGCTTTCGAGACACTTCAATTGTCGTCGGGAAATTAATTATGAGTGCCACTTTTTCAATGTTGTGGGGAAAATTTTGTGTGCCTAATCGTGGTGGCAGCCTCGTTTTCATCGCTGCCGTCTTCTTTTTTTGCAATGGTATTGGCATTGTGTGACATTTTAAGCCACCTTCCTCTGCGTATCTAGTCCCATTGACATGCGCGTTAATCCAAGTTGTCCGCTGGCTTCTGGAACTAAGAGTGTGTTGGCTGCTATCTTGCTCTGCAGACGATAGGGTTCTCTGACAGTGTGGCTTGTGAGACATCTGGGGAAACATTTTAAAGGACAAACCAAAAATTAATGTGAACACACATACAATGAAGGTTTACCTCGCCGATTTCAATGTATCCGCGGCGCATTCTTCTTGCTTACCTTTTGGCCTAGGTTAATGTATAGGTTGTACGGAAGATTGTTGAATACCAGCGCCATGCTGACGACGCAATGCATACCATGGAGCCACCACACGCTGACGTCAACGGCGTGAAACGCGAGGGATGGTGACGCGCTGACGAGACGATCGAACGATTCTGATTCCATGCGAAGACAGAAAAAGTTGGACGCGTCACAATTGCCAACTTGCCAATTCTGACCAATGTACCCAATGGCACAAGCCCAATTGGAAATGGCTTATGGCTCAGGCCATTTGTACGACCGCGTGCCACGCCGTATTCCATTGCCGGCCTTCTGTGCCGCTTATCTTTTTGACGTTTCTTCGTTTGTTCCACAGTTTACGTTGCCCGCCGTGCCGCAATTGTCAGTGTGGCGACGTGTCATGCGTGGCTGTTCTCGATAAACACATATACGCCCAACGACCTAGTGAACATCACCTGATCCCTGGCGTTGTGTCTATGACACTCGGCAGAAATGGATCAGGGAGGTAGAGGCGTCAGCCTGCTGCCGGCGGTTGGCGGGGACCAGCTTGTGGACCAGTGCGCTTGTGAAAGGGCGCGCAGGTCAGGTCAGAGCCCGGAACTGCTTTCAAAAGTACTCATCCTGTTTGATGGATTGCGAAATTTCGGTGGCAGCCTCGTTTTTGGTCGCTGCCGTCTTCTTTTTTTCCAATGTTATTTACATTATGTAACATTTTCAGCGACCTTCCTCTGTGCATCTAGTCCTATTCACCTGCGCGTTGACCCAAGTTGTCCGCTTGCTTCTGTAACTAAGTGTGTGTTGGCTGCTATATTGCTCTGCAGACGATAGGGTTCTCTGAGAATGTGGCTTGTGAGACATCTTGGGAAACATTTTAAGGGACAAACCCAGAATTAATGTGAACACACCTACAATGAAGGCTTACGTCACCGATTTCAATGGATCCACGGCGCATTCTTCTTACATACAATTTGGCCTAGGTTCATGTATAGGTTGCACTGAAGACTGCTGAATACCAGCGTCATGGTGACGACGCAATGAATACCATGGAGCCACCACACGCTGACGTCAACGGCGTGAAACGCGCGTGATGGGGACGCTGTGACGAGACGATCGAACGATGCTGATTCCATGCGAAGACGGAAAAAGTTGGGCGCGTCACAATTGCCAAGTTGCCAATTCTCGCCAATGTACCCAATGGCACAAGGTCTATCGGAAATGGTTTCTGGCTCAGGCTATTTGTACGACCGCGTGCCACGCCGTGTTCGATTGCCGGCCTTCTGTGCCGCTCATCTTTTTGACGTTTCTTCGTTTGTTCCACAGTTTACGTTGCCCGCCGTGCCGCAGTTGTCAGTGTGACGACTAGTCATGCGTGGCTGTTTTCGACAAACACATATACGCCCAACGACCTAGTGAACATCACCTGATCCGTGGCCTTGCATCTAGGAAACTCGGCAGGAATGGGTCAGGGAGGTAGAGGCGTCAGCCTGCTGCCGGCGGTTGGCGGGAACCAGCTTGTGTACTGGTGCGCTTGTGAAAGGGCGCGCAGGTCGGGTCAGAGCCCAGAACTGCTTTAAAAAGTACTCGCCCTTTTCGACGGATTGTGAAATTTTGGTGGCAGCCTCGTTTTCGTCGCTGCCGTCTTCTTTTTTTTTTCATTGTTATTGGCATTGTGTGACATTTTCAACCACCTTCCTCTGTGTATCTAGTCCCATTGGCATGCGCGTTCACCCAAGATGTCCGCTGTCTTCTGGAACTAAGTGTGTGTTGGCTGCTATCATGCTCTGCAGACGATAGGGTTCTCTGACAATGTGGCTTGTGAGACATCTTGGGAAACATTTTAAGGGACAAGGCCACAATTAATGTGAAGACACCTACAATGAAGGTTTACCTCGCCGATTTCAATGGATCCGCGGCGCATCCTCGTTGCTTAGGTTTTGGCTTATGTTAATGTGTAGGTTGTACTGAAGACTGTTGAATACCAGCGTCATGGTGACGACGCGATGAATACCATGGAGCCACCACACGCTGACGTCAACGGCGTGAAACGCGCGTGATGGGGACGCTGTGACGAGACGATCGAACGATGCTGATTCCATGCGAAGACCAAAGAAGTTGGGCGCGTCACAATTCCCAAGTTGCCAATTCTCGCCAATGTACCCAATGGCACAAGGTCTATCGGAAGTGGTTTCTGGCTCAGGCTATTTGTACGACCGCGTGCCACGCCGTGTTCGATTGCCGGCCTTCTGTGCCGCTCATCTTTTTGACGTTTCTTCGTTTGTTCCACAGTTTACGTTGCCCGCCGTGCCGCAGTTGTCAGTGTGACGACTAGTCATGCGTGGCTGTTTTCGACAAACACATATACGCCCAACGACCTAGTGAACATCACCTGATCCGTGGCCTTGCATCTAGGAAACTCGGCAGGAATGGGTCAGGGAGGTAGAGGCGTCAGCCTGCTGCCGGCGGTTGGCGGGAACCAGCTTGTGTACTGGTGCGCTTGTGAAAGGGCGCGCAGGTCGGGTCAGAGCCCAGAACTGCTTTAAAAAGTACTCGCCCTTTTCGACGGATTGTGAAATTTTGGTGGCAGCCTCGTTTTCGTCGCTGCCGTCTTCTTTTTTTTTTCATTGTTATTGGCATTGTGTGACATTTTCAACCACCTTCCTCTGTGTATCTAGTCCCATTGGCATGCGCGTTCACCCAAGATGTCCGCTGTCTTCTGGAACTAAGTGTGTGTTGGCTGCTATCATGCTCTGCAGACGATAGGGTTCTCTGACAATGTGGCTTGTGAGACATCTTGGGAAACATTTTAAGGGACAAGGCCACAATTAATGTGAAAACACCTACAATGAAGGCTTACGTCGCCGATTTCAATGGATCCGCAGGGCATCCTCGTTGCTTAGGTTTTGGCTTATGTTAATGTATAGGTTGTACTGAAGACTGTTGAATACCAGCGTCATGCTGACGACGCAATGAATACCATGGAGCCACCACACGCTGACGTCAACGGGGTGAAGCGCGGGTGATGGTGACGCTGTGACGAGACGATCGAACGATGCTGATTCCATGCCAAGACCGAAGAAGTTGGGCGCGTCACAATTCCCAAGTTGCCAATTCTCACCAATATACTAAATGGCACAAGGTCTATCGGAAGTGGTTTATATCTCAGGCTATTTGTACGACCGCGTTCCACGCCGTGTTCGATTGCCGGCCTTCTGTGCCGCTCATCTTTTTGACGTTTCTTCGTTTGGTCCACAGTTTACGTTGCCCGCCGTGCCGCAATTGTCAGTGCGACGACGTGTCATGCGTGGCCCTTTTTGATAAACACATATACGCCAACGACCTAGTGAACATCACCTGATCCGTGGCCTTGCATCTAGGAAACTCGGCAGGAATGGGTCAGGGAGGTAGAGGCGTCAGCCTGCTGCCGGCGGTTGGCGGGGACCAGCTTGTGTACCGGTGCGCTTGTGAAAGGGCGCGCAGGTCGGGTCAGAGCCCGGAAATGCTTTGAAAAGTACTCACCTTTTTCGACGGATTGCGAAACTTTGGTGGCAGCCTCGCTTTCGTCGCTGCCCTCTTCTTTTTTTTTTTCATTGTTATTGGCATTGTGTGACATTTTCAACCACCTTCCTCTGTGCATCTAGTCCCATTTACCTGCGCGTTGACCCAAATTGTCCGCTGGCTTCTGGAACTAAGTGTGTGTTGGCTGCTACCTTGCTCTGCAGACGACAGGGTTCTCTGACAATGTGGCTTGTGAGACATCTGGGGAGACATTTTAAGGGACAAACCCACAATTAATGTGAAAACACCTACAATGAAGGCTTACGTCGCCGATTTCAATGGATCCGCAGGGCATCCTCGTTGCTTAGGTTTTGGCTTATGTTAATGTATAGGTTGTACTGAAGACTGTTGAATACCAGCGTCATGCTGACGACGCAATGAATACCATGGAACCACCACACGCTGCCGCCAACAGCGTGAAACGCGGGTGATGGTCACGCTGTGACGAGACGATCGAACGATGCTGATTCCATGCCAAGACCGAAGAAGTTGGGCGCGTCACAATTCCCAAGTTGCCTATTCTGACCAATGTACCTGCTGGCACAAGGCGAATGGGAAATGGTTTATGGCTCAGGCTATTTGTACGACCGCGTTACACGCCGTGTTCGATTGTCGGCCTTCTGTGCCGCGCATCTTTTTGACGTTTCTTCGTTTGTTCCACAGTTTACGTCGCCCGCCGTGCCGCAATTGGCAGTGTGACGACGTGTCATGCGTGGCTGTTTTCGATAAACACATATGCGCCCAACGACCTAGTGAACATCACCTGATCCGTGGCCTTGCATCTAGGAAACTCGGCAGGAATGGGTCAGGGAGGTAGAGGCGTCAGCCTGCTGCCGGCGGTTGGCGGGAACCAGCTTGTGTACTGGTGCGCTTGTGAAAGGGCGCGCAGGTCGGGTCAGAGCCCAGAACTGCTTTAAAAAGTACTCGCCCTTTTCGACGGATTGCGAAATTTTGGTGGCAGCCTCGTTTTCGTCGCTGCCGTCTTCTTTTTTTTTTCATTGTTATTGGCATTGTGTGACATTTTCAACCACCTTCCTCTGTGTATCTAGTCCCATTGGCATGCGCGTTCACCCAAATTGTCCGCTGTCTTCTGGAACTAAGTGTGTGTTGGCTGCTATCATGCTCTGCAGACGATAGGGTTCTCTGACAATGTGGCTTGTGAGACATCTGGGGAGACATTTTAAGGGACAAACCCACAATTAATGTGAACACACCTACAATGAAGGCTTACCTCGCCGATTACAATGGATCCGCGGCGCATCCTCGTTGCTTAGGTTTTGGCATATGTTAATGTATAGGTTGTACTGAAGACTGTTGAATACCAGCGTCATGCTGACGACGCAATGAATACCATGGAGCCACCACACGCTGACGTCAACGGCTTGAAACGCGGGTGATGGGGACGCTGTGACGAGATGATAGAACGATGCCGATTCCATACGAAGACCGAAGAAGTTGGGCGCGTCACAATTCCCAAGTTGCCTATTCTGACCAATGTACCTGCTGGCACAAGGCGAATGGGAAATGGTTTATGGCTCAGGCTATTTGTACGACCGCGTTACACGCCGTGTTCGATTGCCGGCCTTCTGTGCCGCGCAGCTTTTTGACGTTTCTTCGTTTGTTCCACAGTTTACGTCGCCCGCCGTGCCGCAATTGGCAGTGTGACGACGTGTCATGCGTGGCTGTTCTCGATAAACACATATGCGCCCAACGACCTAGTGAACATCACCTGATCCGTGGCCTTGCATCTAGGAAACTCGGCAGGAATGCGTCAGGGAGGTAGAGGCGTCAGCCCGCTGCCGGCGGTTGGCGGGAACCAGCTTGTGTACTGGTGCGCTTGTGAAAGGGCGCGCAGGTCGGGTCAGAGCCCAGAACTGCTTTAAAAAGTACTCGCCCTTTTCGACGGATTGCGAAATTTTGGTGGCAGCCTCGTTTTCGTCGCTGCCGTCTTCTTTTTTTTTTCATTGTTATTGGCATTGTGTGACATTTTCAACCACCTTCCTCTGTGTATCTAGTCCCATTGGCATGCGCGTTCACCCAAATTGTCCGCTGTCTTCTGGAACTAAGTGTGTGTTGGCTGCTATCATGCTCTGCAGACGATAGGGTTCTCTGACAATATGGCTTGTGAGACATCTGGGGAGACATTTTAAGGGACAAACCCACAATTAATGTGAACACACCTACAATGAAGGCTTACCTCGCCGATTACAATGGATCCGCGGCGCATCCTCGTTGCTTAGGTTTTGGCATATGTTAATGTATAGGTTGTACTGAAGACTGTTGAATACCAGCGTCATGGTGACGACGCAATGAATACCATGGAGCCACCACACGCTGACGTCAACGGCTTGAAACGCGGGTGATGGGGACGCTGTGACGAGATGATAGAACGATGCCGATTCCATACGAAGACCGAAGAAGTTGGGCGCGTCACAATTCCCAAGTTGCCTATTCTGACCAATGTACCTGCTGGCACAAGGCGAATGGGAAATGGTTTATGGCTCAGGCTATTTGTACGACCGCGTTACACGCCGTGTTCGATTGCCGGCCTTCTGTGCCGCGCAGCTTTTTGACGTTTCTTCGTTTGTTCCACAGTTTACGTTGCCCGCCGTGCCGCAATTGTCAGTGCGACGACGTGTCACGCGTGGCTGTTCTCGATAAACACATATACGCCAACGACCTAGTGAACATCACCTGATCCGTGGCCTTGCATCTAGGAAACTCGGCAGGAATGGGTCAGGGAGGTAGAGGCGTCAGCCTGCTGCCGGCGGTTGGCGGGGACCAGCTTGTGTACCGGTGCGCTTGCGAAAGGGCGCGCAGGTCGGCTCAGAGCCTGGAACTGCTTTGAAAAGTACTCACCCTGTTTGACGGATTGTGAAATTTTGGTGGCAGCCTCGTTTTCGTCGCTGCCGTCTTCTTTTTTTTCAATGTTATTGGCATTGTGTGACATTTTCAACCACCTTCCTCTGGTATCTAGTCCCATTGACATGCGCGTTGACCCAAGATGTCCGCTGGCTTCTGTAACTAAGTGTGTGTTGGCTGCTATCTTGCTCTGCAGACGATAGGGTTCTCTGAGAATGTGGCATGTGAGACATCTTGGGAAAAATTTACGGGACAAACCCACAAACACTGTGAACACACCTACGATGAAGGCTTACGTCGCTCATTTCAATGGATCCGCGGCGCTTCCTTCTTGCTTACGTTTTGGCCTAGGTTAATATATAGGTTGTACTGAAGACTGTTGAATACCAGCGTCATGCTGACGACGCAATGAATACCATGGAACCACCACACGCTGACGCCAACAGCGTGAAAGGCGGGTGATGGTCACGCTGTGACGAGACGATCGAACGATGCTGATTCCATGCGAAGACCGAAAAAATTGGGCGCGTCACAATTGCCAAGCTGCCAATTCTGACCAATGTGCCCAATGGCACAAGCCCAATCGGAAATCGTTTATGGCTCAGGCCATTTGTACGACCGCGCGCCACGGCGTGTTCGATTGCCGGCCTTCTTTGCCGCTTATCTTTTCGACGTTTCTTCGTTTGTTCCACAGTTTACGTTGCCCGCCGTGCCGCAATTGTCAGTGTGGCGACGTGTCATGCGTGGCTCTTCGCGATAAACGCATATACGCAAAACGACCTAGTGAACATTACCTGATCCGTGGCCTTGTGTCTATGACACTCGGCAGGAATGCATCAGGGAGGTAGAGGCGTCAGCCTGCTGCAGGCAGTTGGCGGGGACCAGCTTGTGTACCGGTGCGCTTGTGAAAGGGCGCGCAGGTCGGGTCAGAGCCCAGAACTGCTTTAAAAAGTACTCACCTTTTTCGACGGATTGCGAAACTTTGGTGGCAGCCTCGCTTTCGTCGCTGCCCTCTTCTTTTTTTTTTCATTGTTATTGGCATTGTGTGACATTTTCAACCACCTTCCTCTGTGCATCTAGTCCCATTTACCTGCGCGTTGACCCAAGTTGTCCGCTGGCTTCTGGAACTAAGTGTGTGTTGGCTGCTACCTTGCTCTGCAGACGACAGGGTTCTCTGACAATGTGGCTTGTGAGACATCTGGGGAGACATTTTAAGGGACAAACCCACAATTAATGTGAAAACACCTACAATGAAGGCTTACGTCGCCGATTTCAATGGATCCGCAGGGCATCCTCGTTGCTTAGGTTTTGGCTTATGTTAATGTATAGGTTGTACTGAAGACTGTTGAATACCAGCGTCATGCTGACGACGCAATGAATACCATGGAACCACCACACGCTGCCGCCAACAGCGTGAAACGCGGGTGATGGTCACGCTGTGACGAGACGATCGAACGATGCTGATTCCATGCGAAGACCGAAAAAATTGGGCGCGTCACAATTGCCAAGCTGCCAATTCTGACCAATGTGCCCAATGGCACAAGCCCAATCGGAAATCGTTTATGGCTCAGGCCATTTGTACGACCGCGCGCCACGGCGTGTTCGATTGCCGGCCTTCTTTGCCGCTTATCTTTTTGACGTTTCTTCGTTTGTTCCACAGTTTACGTTGCCCGCCGTGCCGCAATTGTCAGTGTGGCGACGTGTCATGCGTGGCTCTTCGCGATAAACGCATATACGCAAAACGACCTAGTGAACATTACCTGATCCGTGGCCTCGTGTCTATGACACTCGGCAGGAATGCATCAGGGAGGTAGAGGCGTCAGCCTGCTGCAGGCAGTTGGCGGGGACCAGCTTGTGTACCGGTGCGCTTGTGAAAGGGCGCGCAGGTCGGGTCAGAGCCCAGAACTGCTTTAAAAAGTACTCACCTTTTTCGACGGATTGCGAAACTTTGGTGGCAGCCTCGCTTTCGTCGCTGCCCTCTTCTTTTTTTTTTCATTGTTATTGGCATTGTGTGACATTTTCAACCACCTTCCTCTGTGCATCTAGTCCCATTTACCTGCGCGTTGACCCAAGTTGTCCGCTGGCTTCTGGAACTAAGTGTGTGTTGGCTGCTACCTTGCTCTGCAGACGACAGGGTTCTCTGACAATGTGGCTTGTGAGACATCTGGGGAGACATTTTAAGGGACAAACCCACAAACAATGTGAAAACACCTACAATGAAGGCTTACGTCGCCGATTTCAATGGATCCGCAGGGCATCCTCGTTGCTTAGGTTTTGGCTTATGTTAATGTATAGGTTGTACTGAAGACTGTTGAATACCAGCGTCATGCTGACGACGCAATGAATACCATGGAACCACCACACGCTGCCGCCAACAGCGTGAAACGCGGGTGATGGTCACGCTGTGACGAGACGATCGAACGATGCTGATTCCATGCGAAGACCGAAAAAATTGGGCGCGTCACAATTGCCAAGCTGCCAATTCTGACCAATGTGCCCAATGGCACTAGCCCAATCGGAAATTGTTTATGGCTCAGGCCATTTGTACGACCGCGCACCACGGCGTGTTCGATTGCCGGCCTTCTGTGCCGCTTATCTTTTTGACGTTTCTTCCTTTGTTCCACAGTTTACGTTGCCCGCCGTGCTGCAATTGTCAGTGTGGCAACGTGTCATGCGTGGCTGTTCGTGATAAACACATATACGCCCAACGACCTAGTGAACACCACCTGATCCGTGCCCTCGTGTCTAGGACACTCGGCAGGAATGGATCAGGGAGGTAGAGGCGTCAGCCTGCTGCAGGCAGTTGGCGGGGACCAGCTTGTGTACCGGTGCGCTTGTGAAAGGGCGCGCAGGTCGGGTCAGAGCCCGGAACTGCTTTAAAAATTACCCTTTTTGACGGATTGCGAAACTTTGGTGGCCGCCTCGTTTTCGTCGCTGCCGTATTCCTTTTTTCAATGTTATTGGCATTGTGCGACATTTTCAGCGACCTTCCTCTGTGCATCTAGTCCCATTGACCTGCGCGTTGACCCAAGTTGTCCGCTTGCTTCTGGAACTAAGTCTGTGTTGGCTGCTATCTTGCTCTGCAGACGATAGGGTTCTATGAGAATGTGGCTTGCGAGACATCTTGGGAAACATTTTAAGGGACAAACCCACAAACAATGTGAACACACCTACAATGAAGGCTTACGTCACCGATTTCAATGGATCCGCAGGGCATTCTTCTTGCCTACGTTTTGGCCTAGGTTAATGTATAGGTTGTACTGAAGGCTGTTGAATACCAGCGTCATGCTGACGACGCAATGAATACCATGGAGCCACCACACGCTGACGTCAACGGCGTGAAACGCGGGTGATGGTGACGCTGTGACGAGACGATCGAACGATGCTGATTCCATGCGAAGACCGAGAAAGTTGGGCGCGTCACAATTCCCTAGTTGCCAATTCTGACCAATGTACCCAATAGCGCAAGGCCAATCGGAAATGCTTTATGGCTCAGGCCGTTTGTACGACCGCGTCCCACGCCGTGTTCGATTGGCGGCCTCGTGTGCCGCTCATCTTTTTGAGGTTTCTTGGTTTGTTCCACAGTTTACGTTGCCCGCCGTGCCGCAATTGTCAGTGAGGCAACGTGTCACGCGTGGCTGTTCTCGATAAACACATATACGCCCAACGACCTAGTGAACATCACCTGATCCCTGGTCTTGTGTCTACGACACTCGGCAGAAATGGATGAGGGAGGTAGAGGCGTCAGCCTGCTGCCGGCGGTTGGCGGGGACCAGCTTGTGTACCGGTGCGCTTGTGAAAGGGCGCGCAGGTTGCGTCAGAGCCCGGAACTGCTTTGAAAAGTACTCACCCTTTTTGACGGATTGCGAAATTTTGGTGGCAGCCTCGTTTTCGTCGCTGCCGTCTTCCTTTTTTCAATATTATTGGCAATGTGTGACATTTTCAGCGACCTTCCTCTGTGCATCTAGTCCTATTCACTTGCGCGTTGACCCAAGTTGTCCGCTTGCTTCTGTAACTAAGTGTGTGTTGGCTGCTATCTTGCTCTGCAGAAGATAGGGTTCTCTGAGAATGTGGCATGTGAGACATCTTGGGAAAAATTTACGGGACAAACCCACAAACACTGTGAACACACCTACGATGAAGGCTTACGTCGCTCATTTCAATGGATCCGCGGCGCTTCCTTCTTGCTTACGTTTTGGCCTAGGTTAATGTATAGGTTGTACTGAAGACTGTTGAATACCAGCGTCATGGTGACGACGCGATGAATACCATGGAGCCACCACACGCTGACGTGAACGGCGTGAAACGCGGGTGATGGTGACGCTGTGACGAGAGGATCGAACGATGCTGATTCCATGCGAACACCGAAGAAGTTGGGCGCGTCACAATTTCCGAGTTGCCTATTCTGACCAATGTTCCCAATGACACAAGGCCAATCGGAAGTGGTTTATGGCTCAGGCTATTTGTACGACCGCGTGCCACGCCGTGTTCGATTGCCGGCCTTCTGTGCAGCTCATCTTTTTGAGGTTTCTTCGTTTGTTCCACAGTTTACGTTGCCCGCCGTGCCGCAATTGTCAGTGTGACGACGTGTCATGCGTGGCTGTTCTCTATAAACACATATACGCCCAACGACCTAGTGAACATCACCTGATCCGTGGCCTTGCGCCTAGGACATTCGGCAGGAATGGATCAGGGAGGTAGAGACGTCAGCCTGCTGCCGGCGGTTGGCGGGGACCAGCTTGTGTACCGGTGCGCTTGTGAAAGGGCGCGCAGGTCGGGTCAGAGCCCGCAACTGCTTTGACAAGTAATCATCCTTTTCGACGGATTGCGAAACTTTGGTGGCAGCCTCGTTTTCGTGGCTGCCGTCTTCCTTTTTTCAATGTTATTGGCATTGTGCGACATTTTCAGCGACCTTCCTCTGTGCATCTAGTCCCATTGACCTGCGCGTTGACCCAAGTTGTCCGCGTGCTTCTGGAACTAAGTGTGTGTTGGCTGCTATCTTGCTCTGCAGACGATAGGGTTCTCTGGCAATATGGCTTGTGAGACATCTTGGGAATCATTTTAAGGGACGAACCCACAATTAATGTGAACACACCTACAATGAAGGCTTACCTCGCCGATTTCAATATATCCGCAGTGCATTCTTCTTGCTTACGTTTTGGCCTAGGTTAATGTATAGGTTGTACTGAAGACTGTTGAATACCAGCGTCATGGTGGACGACGCGATGAATACCATGGAGCCACCACACGCTGACGTCAACGGCGTGAAACGCGGGTGATGGTGACGCTGTGACGAGACGATCGAACGATGCTGATTCCATGCGAAGACCGAAACAGTTGGGCGCATCACAATTGCCAACTTGCCAATTCTGACCAATGTACCCAATGACACAAGGCCAATCGGAAGTGGTTTATGGCTCAGGCTATTTGTACGACCGCGTGCCACGCCGTGTTCGATTGCCGGCCTTCTGTGCCGCTCATCTTTTTGACGTTTCTTCGTTTGTTCCACAGTTTACGTTGGCCGCCGTTCCGCAATTGTCAGTGTGGCGACGTGTCATGCGTGGCTCTTCGCGATAAACACATATACGCCCAACGACCTAGTGAACATCACCTGATCCGTGGCCTTGTGTCTAGCACACTCGGCAGGAATGGATCAGGGAGGTAGAGGAGTCAGCCTGCTGCCGGAAGTTGGCGGGGACCAGCTTGTGTACCGGTGCGCTTGTGAAAGGGCGCGCAGCTCGGGTCAGAGCCCGCAGCTGGTTTGACAAGTACTCATCCTTTTTGACGGATTGCGAAACTTTGGTGGCAGCCTCGTTTTTGTCGCTGCCGTCTTCCTTTTTTCAATGTTATTGGCATTGTGCGACCTTTTCAGCGACCTTCCTCTGTGCATCTAGTCCCATTGACCTGCGCGTTGACCCAAGTTGTCCGCGTGCTTCTGGAACTAAGTGTGTGTTGGCTGCTATCTTGCTCTGCAGACGATAGGGTTCTCTGGCAATATGGCTTGTGAGACATCTTGGGAATCATTTTAAGGGACAAATCCACAATTAATGTGAACACACCTACAATGAAGGCTTACCTCGCCGATTTCAATGGATCCGCAGGGCATTCTTCTTGCTTCCGTTTTGGCCTAGGTTAATGTATAGGTTGTACTGAAGACTGTTGAATACCAGCGTCATGGTGACGACGCGATGAATACCATGGAGCCACCACACGCTGACGTGAACGGCGTGAAACGCGGGTGATGGTGACGCTGTGACGAGAGGATCGAACGATGCTGATTCCATGCGAACACCGAAGAAGTTGGGCGCGTCACAATTTCCGAGTTGCCTATTCTGACCAATGTTCCCAATGACACAAGGCCAATCGGAAGTGGTTTATGGCTCAGGCTATTTGTACGACCGCGTGCCACGCCGTGTTCGATTGCCGGCCTTCTGTGCAGCTCATCTTTTTGAGGTTTCTTCGTTTGTTCCACAGTTTACGTTGCCCGCCGTGCCGCAATTGTCAGTGTGACGACGTGTCATGCGTGGCTGTTCTCTATAAACACATATACGCCCAACGACCAAGTGAACATCACCTGATCCGTGGCCTTGCGCCTAGGACACTCGGCAGGAATGGATCAGGGAGGTAGAGGCGTGAGCCTGCTGCCGGCAGTTGGCGGGAACCAGCTTGTGTACCGGTGCGCTTGTGAAAGGGCGCGCAGGTTGCGTCAGAGCCCGCAACTGCTTTGACAAGTAATCATCCTTTTCGACGGATTGCGAAACTTTGGTGGCAGCCTCGTTTTCGTCGCTGCCGTCTTCCTTTTTTCAATGTTATTGGCATTGTGCGACATTTTCAGCGACCTTCCTCTGTGCATCTAGTCCCATTGACCTGCGCGTTGACCCAAGTTGTCCGCGTGCTTCTGGAACTAAGTGTGTGTTGGCTGCTACCTTGCTCTGCCGACGATAGGGTTCTCTGACAATATGGCTTGTGAGACATCTGGGGAGACATTTTAAGGGACGAACCCACAATTAATGTGAACACACCTACAATGAAGGCTTACCTCGCCGATTTCAATATATCCGCAGTGCATTCTTCTTGCTTACGTTTTGGCCTAGGTTAATGTATAGGTTGTACTGAAGACTGTTGAATACCAGCGTCATGGTGGACGACGCGATGAATACCATGGAGCCACCACACGCTGACGTCAACGGCGTGAAACGCGGGTGATGGTGACGCTGTGACGAGACGATCGAACGATGCTGATTCCATGCGAAGACCGAAACAGTTGGGCGCATCACAATTGCCAACTTGCCAATTCTGACCAATGTACCCAATGGCACAAGCCCAATCGGAAATGGCTAATGGCTCAGGCCATTTGTACGACCGCGTGCCGCGATGTGTTCAATTGCCGGCCTTCTGTGCCGCTTATCTTTTTGACGTTCCTTGGTTTGTTGCACAGTTTACGTTGGCCGCCGTTCCGCAATTGTCAGCGTGGCGACGTGTCATTTGTGGCTCTTCGCGATAAACACATATACGCCCAACGACCTAGTGAACATCACCTGATCCGTGGCCTTGTGTCTAGGACACTCGGCAGGAATGGATCAGGGAAGTGGAGGCGTGAGCCTGCTGCCGGCAGTTGGCGGGAACCAGCTTGTGTACCGGTGCGCTTGTGAAAGGGCGCGCAGGTTGCGTCAGAGCCCGGAACTGCTTTGAAAAGTACTCACCCTTTTTGACGGATTGCGAAATTTAGGTGGCAGCCTCGTTTTCGTCGCTGCCGTCTTCTTTTTTTTTCAATGTTATTGGTATTGTGTGACATTTTCAGCCACCTTCCTCTGTGTATCTAATCCCTTTCACGTGCGCGTTGACCCATGTTTTCCGTTGGCTTATGGAACTAAGAGTGTGTTGGCTGCTATCTTGCTCTGCAGACGATAGCGTTCTCTGAGAATGTGGCATGTGAGACATCTGGGGAAACATTTTAAGGGACAAACCAAAAATTAATGTGAACACACATAAATGAAGGTTTACCTCGCCGATTTCAATGGATGCGCGGCGCATTGCTCTTGCTTACCTTTTGGCCTACGTTAATGTATACGTTGTACTGCAGATTGTTGAATACCAGCGTCATGCTGACGACGCAATGAATACCATGGAGCCACCACACGCTGACGTCAACGGCGTGAAACGCGGGTGATGGTGACGCTGTGACGAGACGATCGAACGATGCTGATTCCATGCGAAGACCGAAAAAGTTGGGCGCGTCACAATTGCCAACTTGCCAATTCTGACCAATGTACCCAATGGCACAAGGCCAATCGGAAATGGTGTATAGCTCAGGCCATTTGTACGACCGCGTGCCACGCCGTGTTCGATTGCCGGCCTCGCGTGCCGCTTATCTTTTTGACGTTTCTTCGTTTGTTCCACAATTTACCTTGCCCGCCTTGCCGCAATTGCCAGCGTGGCGACGTGTCATTTGTGGCTCTTCGCGATAAACACATATACGCCCAACGACCTAGTGAACATCACCTGATCCGTGGCCTTGTGTCTAGGACACTCGGCAGGAATGGATCAGGGAGGTAGAGGAGTCAGCCTGCTGCCGCCAATTGGCGGGGACCAGCTTGTGTACCGGTGCGCTTGTGAAAGGGCGCGCAGGTCAGGTCAGAGCCCGGAACTGCTTTGAAAGTACTCATCCTTTTTGACGGATTGCGAAATTTTGGTGACAGCCTCGTTTTCGTCGCTGCCATCTTCTTTTTCTTTCAAAGTTATTGGCATTATGTGACATTTTCAGCCACCTTACTCGCTGCATCTAGTCCCTTTCACGTGCCCGTTGACCCAAGTTGTCCGCTGGTTTCTCGAACTAAGTGTGTGTTGGCGGTTATCTTGCTCTTCTAGATGATAGGGTTCTCTGACAATGTGGCTTATGAGACATCTGGGGAAACATTTTAAAGGACAAACCCACAATAATGTGAACACACCTACAATGAACGTTTACCTCGCCGATTTCAATGGATCCGCGGCGCATTCTTCTTGTTTACGTTTTGGCCTAGGTTAATGTATAGGTTGTACTGAAGACTGTTGAATACCAGCGTAATGCTGACGACGCAATGAATACCATTTATCCACCACATGCTGACGTCAACGGCGTTAAACGCGGGTGATGGTGACGCTGTGACGAGACGATCGAACGATGCTGATTCCATGCGAAGACCGAAGAAGTTGGGCGCGTCACAATTCCCAAGTTGCCAATTCTGACCAATGTACCCAATGGCACAAGGCCAATCGGAAATGGTTTATGGCTCAGGCCATTTGTATGACCGGGTGCCATGCCGTGTTCGATTGCCGGCCTCGCGTGCCGCTTATCTTTTTGACGTTTCTTCGTTTGTTCCACAATTTACCTTGCCCGCCTTGCCGCAATTGCCAGCGTGGCGACGTGTCATTTGTGGCTCTTCGCGATAAACACATATACGCCCAACGACCTAGTGAACATCACCTGATCCGTGGCCTTGTGTCTAGGACACTCGGCAGGAATGGTTCAGGGAAGTAGAGGCGTCAGCGTGCTGCCGGCAGTTGGCGGTAACCAGCTGGTGTACCGGTGCGCTTGTGAAAGGGCGCGCAGATCAGGTCAGAGTCCGGAACTGCTTTGAAAGGTACTCATCCTTTTCGACGGATTGCGAAATTTTGGTGTCAGCCTCTTTTTTGGTCGCTGCAGTCTTCTTTTTTTCCAATGTTATTGGCATTGTGTGACATTTTCAGCCACCTTCCTCTGTGTATCTAATCCCTTTCACGTGCGCGTTGACCCATGTTTTCCGCTGGCTTCTTGAACTAAGCGTGTGTTGGCTGCTATCTTGCTCTGCAGACGATAGCGTTCTCTGAGAATGTGGCATGTGAGACATCTGGGGAAACATTTTAAGGGACAAACCAAAAATTAATGTGAACACACATAAATGAAGGTTTACCTCGCCGATTTCAATGGATGCGCGGCGCATTGCTCTTGCTTACCTTTTGGCCTACGTTAATGTATACGTTGTACTGCAGATTGTTGAATACCAGCGTCATGCTGACGACGCAATGAATACCATGGAGCCACCACACGCTGACGTCAACGGCGTGAAACGCGGGTGATGGTGACGCTGTGACGAGACGATCGAACGATGCTGATTCCATGCGAAGACCGAAAAAGTTGGGCGCGTCACAATTGCCAACTTGCCAATTCTGACCAATGTACCCAATGGCACAAGGCCAATCGGAAATGGTTTATGGCTCAGGCCATTTGTATGACCGGGTGCCATGCCGTGTTCGATTGCCGGCCTCGCGTGCCGCTTATCTTTTTGACGTTTCTTCGTTTGTTCCACAATTTACCTTGCCCGCCTTGCCGCAATTGCCAGCGTGGCGACGTGTCATTTGTGGCTCTTCGCGATAAACACATATACGCCCAACGACCTAGTGAACATCACCTGATCCGTGGCCTTGTGTCTAGGACACTCGGCAGGAATGGTTCAGGGAAGTAGAGGCGTCAGCGTGCTGCCGGCAGTTGGCGGTAACCAGCTGGTGTACCGGTGCGCTTGTGAAAGGGCGCGCAGATCAGGTCAGAGTCCGGAACTGCTTTGAAAGGTACTCATCCTTTTCGACGGATTGCGAAATTTTGGTGTCAGCCTCTTTTTTGGTCGCTGCCGTCTTCTTTTTTTCCAATGTTATTGGCATTGTGTGACATTTTCAGCCACCTTCCTCTGTGTATCTAATCCCTTTCACGTGCGCGTTGACCCATGTTTTCCGCTGGCTTCTTGAACTAAGAGTGTGTTGGCTGCTATCTTGCTCTGCAGACGATAGCGTTCTCTGACAATGTGGCATGTGAGACATCTGGGGAAACATTTTAAGGGACAAACCAAAAATTAATGTGAACACACATAAATGAAGGTTTACCTCGCCGATTTCAATGGATGCGCGGCGCATTGCTCTTGCTTACCTTTTGGCCTACGTTAATGTATACGTTGTACTGAAGATTGTTGAATACCAGCGTCATGCTGACGACGCAATGAATACCATGGAGCCACCACACGCTGACGTCAACGGCGTGAAACGCGGGTGATGGTGACGCTGTGACGAGACGATCGAACGATGCTGATTCCATGCGAAGACCGAAAAAGTTGGGCGCGTCACAATTGCCAACTTGCCAATTCTGACCAATGTACCCAATGGCACAAGGCCAATCGGAAATGGTGTATAGCTCAGGCCATTTGTACGACCGCGTGCCACGCCGTGTTCGATTGCCGGCCTCGCGTGCCGCTTATCTTTTTGACGTTTCTTCGTTTGTTCCACAATTTACCTTGCCCGCCTTGCCGCAATTGCCAGCGTGGCGACGTGTCATTTGTGGCTCTTCGCGATAAACACATATACGCCCAACGACCTAGTGAACATCACCTGATCCGTGGCCTTGTGTCTAGGACACTCGGCAGGAATGGATCAGGGAGGTAGAGGCGTCAGCCTGCTGCAGGCAGTTGGCGGGGACCAGCTTGTGTACCGGTGCGCTTGTGAAAGGGCGCGCAGATCAGGTCAGAGTCCGGAACTGCTTTGAAAGGTACTCATCCTTTTCGACGGATTGCGAAATTTTGGTGTCAGCCTCTTTTTTGGTCGCTGCCGTCTTCTTTTTTTCCAATGTTATTGGTATTGTGAGACATTTTCAGCCACCTCACTATTTGCATCTAGTCCCTTTCACGTGCGCGTTGACCCATGTTTTCCGCTGGCTTCTGGAACTAAGAGTGTCTTGGCTGCTATCTTGCTCTGCAGACGATAGCGTTCTCTGAGAATGTGGCATGTGAGACATTTGGGGAAACATTTTAAGGGACAAACCAAAAATTAATGTGAACACACATACAATGAAGGTTTACCTCGCCGATTTCAATGTATCCGCGGCGCATTCTTCTTGCTTACCTTTTGGCATAGGTTAATGTAAAGGTTGTACTGAAGACTGTTGAATACCAGCGCCATGCTGACGACGCAATGCATACCAATGAGCCACCACGCGCTGACGTCAACGGCGTGAAACGCGGGTGATGGTGACGCTGTGACGAGACGATCGAACGATGCTGATTCCATGCGAAGACCGAAAAAGTTGGGCGCGTCACAATTGCCAAGTTGCCAATTCTGACCAATGTACCCAATGGCACAAGCCCAATCGGAAATGGTTAATGGTTCAGGCCATTCGTACGACCGCGTGCCACGCCGTGTTCGATTGCTGGCCTTCTGTGCCGCTTATCTTTTTGACGTTTCTTCGTTTGTTCCACAGTTTACGTTGCCCGCCGTGCCGAAATTGTCAGTGTGGCGACGTGTCATGCGTGGCTCTTCGCGATAAACACATATACGCCCAACGACCTAGTGAACATCACCTGATCCGTGGCCTTGCGTCTAGGACATTCGGCAGGAATGGATCAGGGAGGTAGAGGCGTCAGCCTGCTGCCGGCGGTTGGCGGGGACCAGCTTGTGTACCGGTGCGCTTGTGAAAGGGCGCGCAGGTCGGGTCAGAGCCCGCAGCTGCTTTGACAAGTACTCATCCTTTTTGACGGATTGCGAAACTTTGGTGGCAGCCTCGTTTTCGTCGCTGCCGTCTTCCTTTTTTCAATGTTATTGGCATTGTGCGACATTTTCAGCGACCTTCCTCTGTGCATCTAGTCCCATTGACCTGCGCGTTGACCCAAGTTGTCCGCGTGCTTCTGGAACTAAGTGTGTGTTGGCTGCTATCTTGCTCTGCAGATGATAGGGTTCTCTGGCAATATGGCTTGTGAGACATCTTGGGAATCATTTTAAGGGACAAATCCACAATTAATGTGAACACACCTACAATGAAGGCTTACCTCGCCGATTTCAATGGATCCGCAGGGCATTCTACTTGCTTCCGTTTTGGCCTAGGTTAATGTATAGGTTGTACTGAAGACTTGAATACCAGCGTCATGGTGACGACGCGATGAATACCATGGAGCCACCACACGCTGACGTCAACGGCGTGAAACGCGGGTGATGGTGACGCTGTGACGAGAGGATCGAACGATGATGATTCCATGCGAACACCGAAGAAGTTGGGCGCGTCACAATTTCCGAGTTGCCTATTCTGACCAATGTACCCAATGGCACAAGGCCAATCGGAAATGGTGTATAGCACAGGCCATTTGTACGACCGCGTGCCACGCCGTGTTTGATTGCCGGCCTTCTGCGCCGCTTATCTTTTTGACGTTTCTTCGTTTGTTCCACAGTTTACGTTGCCCGCCGTGCCGCAATTGTCAGTGTGGCGACGTGTAACGCGTGGATGTTTGCGATAAACACATATACGCCCAACGACCTAGTGAACATCACCTGATCCGTGGCCTTGTGTCTAGGACACTCGGCAGGAATGGATCAGGGAGGTAGAGGCGTCAGCCTGCTGCAGGCAGTTGGCGGGGACCAGCTTGTGTACCGGTGCGCTTGTGAAAGGGCGCGCAGATCAGGTCAGAGTCCGGAACTGCTTTGAAAGGTACTCATCCTTTTCGACGGATTGCGAAATTTTGGTGTCAGCCTCTTTTTTGGTCGCTGCCGTCTTCTTTTTTTCCAATGTTATTGGCATTGTGTGACATTTTCAGCCACCTTCCTCTGTGTATCTAGTCCCATTGACATGCGCGTTAACCCAAGTTGTCCGCTGGCTTCTGGAACTAAGAGCGTGTTGGCTGCTATCTTGCTCTGCAGACGATAGGGTTCTCTGACAATGTGGCATGTGAGACATCTGGGGAAACATTTTAAGGGACAAACCAAAAATTAATGTGAACACACATAAATGAAGCTTTACCTCGCCGATTTCAATGGATGCGCGGCGCATTGCTCTTGCTTACCTTTTGGCCTACGTTAATGTATACGTTGTACTGAAGATTTTTGAATACCAGCGTCATGCTGACGACGCAATGAATACCATGGAGCCACCACACGCTGACGTCAACGGCGTGAAACGCGGGTGATGGTGACGCTGTGACGAGACGATCGAACGATGCTGATTCCATGCGAAGACCGAAAAAGTTGGGCGCGTCACAATTGCCAACTTGCCAATTCTGACCAATGTACCCAATGGCACAAGGCCAATCGGAAATGGTGTATAGCTCAGGCCATTTGTACGACCGCGTGCCACGCCGTGTTTGATTGCCGGCCTTCTGCGCCGCTTATCTTTTTGACGTTTCTTCGTTTGTTCCACAGTTTACGTTGCCCGCCGTGCCGCAATTGTCAGTGTGGCGACGTGTAACGCGTGGATGTTTGCGATAAACACATATACGCCCAACGACCTAGTGAACATCACCTGATCCGTGGCCTTGTGTCTAGGACACTCGGCAGGAATGGATCAGGGAGGTAGAGGCGTCAGCCTGCTGCAGGCAGTTGGCGGGGACCAGCTTGTGTATCGGTGCGCTTGTGAAAGGGCGCGCAGATCAGGTTAGAGTCCGGAACTGCTTTGAAAGGTACTCATCCTTTTCGACGGATTGCGAAATTTTGGTGTCAGCCTCTTTTTTGGTCGCTGCCGTCTTCTTTTTTTCCAATGTTATTGGTATTGTATGACATTTTCAGCCACCTCACTATTTGCATCTTGTCCCTTTCACGTGCGCGTTGACCCATGTTTTCCGCTGGCTTCTGGAACTAAGAGCGTGTTGGCTGCTATCTTGCTCTGCAGACGATAGGGTTCTCTGACAATGTGGCATGTGAGACATCTGGGGAAACATTTTAAGGGACAAACCAAAAATTAATGTGAACACACATAAATGAAGGTTTACCTCGCCGATTTCAATGGATGCGCGGCGCATTGCTCTTGCTTACCTTTTGGCCTACGTTAATGTATACGTTGTACTGAAGATTGTTGAATACCAGCGTCATGCTGACGACGCAATGAATACCATGGAGCCACCACACGCTGACGTCAACGGCGTGAAACGCGGGTGATGGTGACGCTGTGACGAGACGATCGAACGATGCTGATTCCATGCGAAGACCGAAAAAGTTGGGCGCGTCACAATTGCCAAGTTGCCAATTCTGACCAATGTACCCAATGGCACAAGCTCAATCGGAAATGGTTAATGGTTCAGGCCATTCGTACGACCGCGTGCCACGCCGTGTTCGATTGCTGGCCTTCTGTGCCGCTTATCTTTTTGACGTTTCTTCGTTTGTTCCACAGTTTACGTTGCCCGCCGTGCCGAAATTGTCAGTGTGGCGACGTGTCATGCGTGGCTCTTCGCGATAAACACATATACGCCCAACGACCTAGTGAACATCACCTGATCCGTGGCCTTGCGTCTAGGACATTCGGCAGGAATGGATCAGGGAGGTAGAGGCGTCAGCCTGCTGCCGGCGGTTGGCGGGGACCAGCTTGTGTACCGGTGCGCTTGTGAAAGGGCGCACATGTCGGGCCAGAGCCCGGAAATGCTTTGAAAAGTACTCACCCTTTTCGACGGATTGCGAAACTTTGGTGGCAGCCTCGTTTTCGTCGCTGCCGTCTTCCTTTTTTCAAAGTTATTGGCATTGTGGGACATTTTCAGCGACCTTCCTCTGTGCATCTAGTCCCATTCACATGCGCGTTGACCCAAGTTGTCAGCGTGCTTCTGGAACTAAGTGTGTGTTGGCTGCTATCTTGCTCTGCAGTCGATAGGGTTCTTTGAGAATGTGGCATGTGAGACATCTTGGGAATCGTTTTAAGGGACAAATCCACAATTAATGTGAACACACCTACAATGAAGGCTTACCTCGCCGATTTCAATGGATCCGCAGGGCATTCTTCTTGCTTACGTTTTGGCCTAGGTTGATGTACAGGTTGTACTGAAGACTGTTGAATACCAGCGTCATGGTGACGACGCGATGAATACCATGGAGCCACCACACGCTGACGTCAACGGCGTGAAACGCGGGTGATGGTGACGCTGTGACGAGACGATCGAACGATGCTGATTCCATGCGAACACCGAAGAAGTTGGGCGCGTCACAATTTCCAAGTTGCCTATTCTGACCAATGTACCCAATGACACAAGGCCAATCGGAAGTGGTTTATGGCTCAGGCTATTTGTACGACCGCGTGCCACGCCGTGTTCGATTGCCGGCCTTCTGTGCCGCTTATCTTTTTGACGTTTCTTCGTTTGTTCCACAGTTTACGTTGCCCGCCGTGCCGCAATTGTCAGTGTGGCGACGTGTCATGCGTGGCTGTTCTCGATAAACACATATACGCCCAACGACCTAGTGAACATCACCTGATCCCTGGCCTTGTGTCTATGACACTCGGCAGAAATGGATCAGGGAGGTAGAGGCGTCAGCCTGCTGCCGGCGGTTGGCGGGGACCAGCTTGTGAACCAGTGCGCTTGTGAAAGGGCGCGCAGGTCAGGTCAGAGCCGGAAACTCCTTTCAAAAGTACTCATCCTTTCTGATGGATTGCGAAATTTCGGTGGCAGCCTCGTTTTTGGTCGCTGCCATCTTCTTTTTTTCCAATGTTATTTACATTGTGTGACATTTTCAGCGACCTTCCTCTGTGCATCTAGTCCTATTCACCTGCGCGTTGACCCAAGTTGTCCGCTTGCTTCTGTAACTAAGTGTGTGTTGGCTGCTATCTTGCTCTGCAGACGATAGGGTTCTCTGAGAATGTGGCTTGCGAGACATCTTGGGAATCATCTTAAGGGACAAAGCCACAATTAATGTGAACACACCTACAATGAAGGTTTACCTCGCCGATTTCAATGGATCCGCGATGCATTCTTCTTGCTTAGGTTTTGGCCTAGGTTAATGTATAGGTTGTACTGAAGGCTGTTGAATACCAGCGTCAAGGTGACGACGCAATCAATACCATGGAGCCACCACACGCTGACGTCAACATCGTGAAACGCGGGTGATGGTGCCGCTGTGACGAGACGATCGAACGATGCGGATTCCATGCGAAGACCGAAGAAGTTGGGCGCGTCACAATTCCCAAGTTGCCAATTCTCACCAATCTACCCAGTGGCACAAGGCCAATAGGAAATGCTTTATGGCTCAGGCTATTTGTACGACCGCGTGCCACGCCGTGTTCGATTGCCGGCCTTCTGTGCCGCTTATCTTTTTGACGTTTCTTCCTTTGTTCCACAGTTTACGTTGCCCGCCGTGCCGCAATTGTCAGTGTGGCGACGTGTCATGCGTGGCTGTTCGCGATAAACACATATACGCCCAACGACCTAGTGAACATCACCTGATCCGTGCCCTCGTGTCTAGGACACTCGGCAGGAATGGATCAGGGAGGTAGAGGCGTCAGCCTGCTGCCGCCAGTTAGCGGGGACCAGCTTGTGTACCGGTGCGCTTGTGAAAGGGCGCGCAGGTTGCGTCAGAGCCCGGAACTGCTTTGAAAAGTACTCACCATTTTTGACGGATTGCGAAATTTAGGTGGCAGCCTCGTTTTCGTCGCTGCCGTCTTCTTTTTTTTTTCAATGTTATTGGCATTGTGTGACATTTTCAGCCACCTTACTCGTTGCATCTAGTCCCTTCCACGTGCGCGTTGACCCAAGTTGTCCGCTGGTTTCTGGAACTAAGTGTGTGTTGGCTGTTATCTTGCTCTTCTAGATGATAGGGTTCTCTGACAATGTGGCTTGTGAGACATCTGGGGAAACATTTTAAGGGACAAACCCACAATAATCTGAACACACCTACAATGAACGTTTACCTCGCCGATTTCAATGGATCCGCGGCGCTTCCTTCTTGCTTACGTTTTGGCCAAGGTTAATGTATAAGTTGTACTGAAGACTGTTGAATACCAGCGTCATGCTGACGACGCAATGAATACCATGGAACCACCACACGCTGACGCCAACAGCGTGAAACGCGGGTGATGGTCACGCTGTGACGACACGATCGAACGATGCTGATTCCATGCGAAGACCGAAGAAGTTGGGCGCGTCACAATTCCCAAGTTGCGAATTCTGACCAATGTACCCAATTGCGCAAGGCCAATCGGAAATGGTTTATGGCTCAGGCCGTTTGTACGACCGCGTCCCACGCCGTGTTCGATTGGCGGCCTCGTGTGCCGCTTATCTTTTTGACGTTTCTTCGTTTGTTCCACAGTTTACCTTGCCCGCCGTGCCGCAATTGTCAGTGTGACCACGTGTCATGCGTGGCTGTTCTCTATAAACACATATACGCCCAACGACCAAATGAACATCACCTGATCCGTGGCCTTGTGTCTAGGACACTCGGCAGGAATAGATCAGGGAGGTAGAGGCGTCAGCCTGCTGCCGCCAGTTGGCGGGGACCAGCTCGTGTACCAGTGCGCTTGTGAAAGGGCGCGCAGGTCGGGTCTGAGCCCTGAACTGCTTTGAAAAGTACACATCCTTTTTGACGGATTGCGAAATTTAGGTGGCAGCCTCGTTTTCGTCGCTGCCGTCTTGTTTTTTTTTCAATGTTAATGGCATTGTGTGACATTTTGAGCCACCTCACTATTTGCATCTAGTCCCTTTCACGTGCGCGTTGACCCATGTTTTCCGCTGGCTTCTGAAACTGAGAGTGTGTTGGCTGCTATCTTGCTCTGCAGACGATAGCGTTCTCTGAGAATGTGGCATGTGAGACATCTGGGGAAACATTTTCAGGGACAAACCAAAAATTAATGTGAACACACATACAATGAAGGTTTACCTCGCCGATTTCAATGGATCCGCGGCGCATTCTTCTTGCTTGCCTTTTGGCCTAGGTTAATGTATAGGTTGTACTGAAGATTGTTGAATACCAGCGTCCTGCTGACGACGCAATGAATACTATGGAGCCACCACACGCTGACGTCAGCGGCGTGAAACGCGGGTGATGGTGAAGCTGTGACGAGACGATCGAACGATGCTGATTCCATGCGAAGACCGAAAAAGTTGGGCGCGTCACAATTGCCAAGTTGCCAATTCTGACCAATGTACCCAATGGCACAAACCCAATCGGAAATGGTTAATGGTTCAGGCCATTTGAACGACCGCGTGCCACGCCGTGTTCGATTGCCGGCCTTCTGTGCCGCTTATCTTTTGACCTTTCTTCGTTTGTTCCGCAGTTTACGTTGCCCGCCGTGCCGCAAAGGTCAGTGTGGCGACATGTCATGCGTGGCTGTTCTCGATAAACTCATATAAGCCCAACGACCTAGTGAACATCACCTGATCCGTGGCCTTGTTTCTAGGACACTCGGCAGGAATGGATCAGGGAGGTAGAGGCGTCAGCCTACAGCCGGCGGTTGGCGGGGACGAGCTTGTGTACCGGTGCGCTTGTGAAAGGGCGCGCCAGTGAGGTCAGAGCCCGGAACTGCCTTGAAAAGTACTCATCCTTTTTGACGGATTGCGAAATTTTGGTGGCAGCCTCGTTTTTGGTCGCTGCCGTATTCTTTTTTTTTTTTCAATGTTATTGGCATTGTGTCACATTTTCAGCCACCTTCCTCTGTGCATCTAGTCCCATTGACATGCGCGCTGACCCAAATTGTCCGCTGGCTTCTGGAACTAAGAGTGTGTTGGCTGCTATCTTGCTCTGCAGACGATAGGGTTCTCTGAGAATGTGGCTTGTGAGACATCTTGGGAAACATTCTAAGGGACAAGCTCACAATTATTGTGAACACACCTACAATGAACGCTTACCTCGCCGATTTCAGTGGATCGGCGGCGCATTCTTCTTGCTTACGTTTTGGCCTAAGTTAATGTATAGGTTGTACTGAAGACAGTTGAATACCAGCGTGATGGTGACGACGCAATGACTACCATGGAGCTACCACACGCTGTCGTCAACGGCTTGAAACGCGGGTGATGGGGACGCTGTGACGAGATGATCGAACGATGCTGATTCCATGCGAAGACCGAAGAAGTTTGGCGCGTCACAATTTCCAAGTTGCCTATTCTGACCAATGTACCCAATGGCACAAGGCCAATCTGAAATAGTTTATGGCTCAGGCTATTTGTACGACCGCTTGCCACGCCGTGTTCGATTGCCGGCCTTCTGTGCCGCTCATCTTTTTGACGTTTCTTCGTTTGTTCCACAGTTTACGTTGCCCGCCGTGCCGCAATTGTCAGTGTTACGACGTGTCATGCGTGGCTGTTCTCGATAAACACATATACGCCCAACGACCTAGTGAACATCATATGATCCGTGGCCTTGTGTCTAGGACACTCGGCAGGAATGGATCAGGGAAGTAGAGGCGTGAGCCTGCTGCCGCCAGTTGGCGGGAACCAGCTTGTGTACCGGTGCGCTTGTGAAAGGGCGCGTAGGTTGCGTCAGAGCCCGGAACTGCTTTGACAAGTACTCACCCTTTTTGACGGATTGCGAAATTTTGGTGGCAGCCTCGTTTTCGTCGCTGCCGTCTTCCTTTTTTCAATGTTATTGGCAATGTGTGACATTTTCAGCGACCTTCCTGTGTGCATTTAGTCCTATTCACCTGCGCGTTGACCCAAGTTGTCCGCTGGCTTCTGGAACTAAGAGTGTGTTGGCTGCTATCTTGCTCTGCAGACGATAGCGTTCTCTGAGAATGTGGCTTGTGAGACATCTTGGGAAACATTTTAAGGGACAAACCCACAATTAATGTGAACACACCTACAATGAAGGCTTGCGTCGCCGATTTCAATGGATCCACGGCGCATTCTTCTTACTTACGTTTTGGCCTAGGTTCATGTATAGGTTGTACTGAAGACTGCTGAATACCAGCGTCATGATGACGACGCAATGAATACCATGGAGCCACCACACGCTGACGTCAACGGCTTGAAACGCTTGTGATGGTGACGCTGCGACGAGACCATCGAACGATGCTGATTCCATGCGAAGACCGAAGAAGTTTGGCGCGTCACAATTTCCAATTTGCCTATTCTGACCAATGTACCCAATGGCACAAGGCCAATCGGAAATGGTTTATGGCTCAGGCTATTTGTACGACCGCTTGCCACGCCGTGTTCGATTGCCGGCCTTCTGTGCCGCTCATCTTTTTGACGTTTCTTCGTTTGTTCCACAGTTTACGTTGCCCGCCGTGCGGCAATTGTCAGTGTGGCGACGTGTCATGCGTGGCTGTTCGCGATAAACACATATACGCCCAACGACCTCCTGAGCATCACCTGATCCGTGGCCTTGTGTCTAGCACACTCGGCAGGAATGGATCAGGGAGGTAGAGGCGTCAGCCTGCTGACGCTTTTGGCGGAGACCAGCTTGTGTACCGGTGCGCTTGTGAAAGGGCGCGCAGGTCGGGTCAGAGCTCGGATCTGCTTTAAAAAGTACTCACCCTTTTTGACGGATTGCGAAATTTTGGTGGCAGCCTCGTTTCCGTCGCTTGCGTTTTCATTTTTTCAATGTTATTTGCATTGTGTGACATTTTCAGCGACCTTCCTCTGTGCATCTAGTCCCATTGACCTGCGCGTTGACCCAAGTTGTCCGCTTGCTTCTGGAACTAAGTCTTTGTTGGCTGCTATCTTGCTCTGCAGACGATAGGGTTCTATGAGAATGTGGCTTGTGAGACATCTTGGGAAACATTTTAAGGGACAAACCCACAAACAATGTGAACACACCTACAATGAAGGCTTACGTCGCCGATTTCAATGGATCCGCAGGGCATTCTTCTTGCTTACGTTTTGGCCTAGGTTAAGGTATAGGTTCTACTGAAGACTGATTTATACCAGCGTCATGCTGACGACGCAGTGAATACCATGGAGCCACCACACGCTGACGTCAACGGCGTGAAACCCGGGTGATGGTGACGCTGTGACGAGACGATCGAACGATGCTGATTCCATGCGAAGACCGAAAAAGTGCGGCGTGTCACAATTGCCAAGTTGCCAATTCTGACCAATGTACCCAATGGCACGAGCCCAATCGGAAATGGTTTATGGCCAAGGCCGTTTGTACGACCGCGTGCCACGCCGTGTTCGATTGCCGGCCTCATGTGCCGCCTATATTTTTGACGTTTCTTTGTTTGTTCCACAGTTTACGTTGCCCGCCGTGCCACAATGGTCAGTGTGGCGACGTGTCATGCGTGGCTGTTCTCGGTAAACACATATACGCCCAACGACCTAGTGAACATCACGTGATCCGTGGCCTTGTGTCTAGGACACTCGGCAGGAATGAATCAGGGAGGTGGAGGCGTCAGCCTGCTGCCGGCAGTTGGCGGGGACCAGCTTGTGTACCGGTGCGCTTGTGAAAGGGCGCGCAGGTCAGGTCAGAGCCCTGGACTGCTTTAAAGAGTACTCATTCTTTTTGACGGATAGCGAAATTTTGCTGGCAGCCTCGTTTTTGGTCGCTGCCGTATTCTTTTTTTCCAATGTTATTGGCATTGTGTCACATTTTCAGCCACCTTCCTCTCTGCATCTAGTCCCATTGACATGCGCGCTGACCCAAGTTGTCCGCTGGCTTCCGGAACTAAGAGTGTGTTGGCTGGTATCTTGCTCTGCAGACGATAGGGTTCTCTGACAATGTGGCTTGTGAGAAATCTGGGGAAACATTTTAAAGGACAAACGAAAAATTAATGTGAACACACATACAATGAAGGTTTACCTCGCCGATATCAATGGATCCACGGCGCTTTCATCTTGTTTGTGTTTTGGCCTGTGTTAATGTATAGGTTGTACTGAAGACTATGAATACCAGCGTCATGCTGACGACGCAATGAATACCATGGAGCCACTACACACTGACGTTAACGGCGTGAAACGCGGATGATGGTTGCGCTGTGGCGAGACGATCGAACGATGCTGATTCCATGCGAACACCGAAAAAGTTGGGCGCGTCACAATTGCCAAGCTGCCAATTCTGACCAATGTTCCCAATGGCACAAGCCCAATCGGAAATTTTTTATGGCTCAGGCCATTTGTACGACCGCGCGCCACGGCGTGTTCGATTGCCGGCCTTCCTTGCCGCTTATCTTTTTGACGTTTCTTCGTTTGTTCCACAGTTTACGTTGCCCGCCGTGCCGCAATTGTCAGTATGGCGACGTGTCATGCGTGGCTGTTCGCGATAAACACATATACGCCCAACGACCTCGTGAACATCACCTGATCCGTGGCCTTGTGCTTGGACACACGGCCCGAATGGATCAGGGAGGTAGAGGAGTCAGCCTGCTACCGGCAGTTGGCGGGGACCAGCTTGTGCACCGGTGCGCTTGCGAAAGGGCGCGCAGCTCAGGTCAGAGCCCGGAACTGCTTTGAAAAGTACTCATCCTTTTTGACGGATTGCGAAATTTTTGGGCAGCCTCGTTTTTGGTCGCTGCCGTCTTCTTTTTTTCCAATGTTATTGGCATTGTGTGACATTTTCAGCCACCTTCCTCTGTGTATCTACTCCCATTGACATGCGCGTTGACCCAGGTTGTCCGCTGGCTTCTGGAACTAAGAGTGTGTTAGCTTCTATCTTGCTCTGCAGACTATAGGATTCTCTGACAATGTGGCTTGTGAGACGTCTGGGGAAACATTTTAAAGGACAAACCAAAAATTAATGTGAACACACATACAATGAAGGTTTACCTCGCCGATTTCAATGTATCCGCGGCGCATTCTTCTTGCTTACCTTTTGGCATAGGTTAATGTATAGGTTGTGCTGATGATTGTTGAATACGAGCGTCATGCTGACGACGCAATGAATACCATGGAGCCACCACACGCTGACGTCAACGGCGTGAAACGCGGGTGATGGTGACGCTGTGACGAGACGATCGAACGATGCTGATTCCATGCGAAGACCGAAAAAGTTGGGCGCGTCACAATTGCCAAGTTGCCAATTCTGACCAATGTACCCAATGGCACAAGCCCATCGGAAATGGTTAATGGTTCAGGCCATTTGTACGACCGCGTGCCACGATGTGTTCGATTGCCGGCCTTCTATGCCGCTTATCTTTTTGACGTTTCTTCGTTTGTTCCACAGTTTACGTTGCCCGCCGTTCCGCAATTGTCAGTGTGGCGACGTGTCATTCGTGGCTCTTCGCGATAAACACATATACGCCCAACGACCTAGTGAACATCACCTGATCCGTGGCCTTGTGTCTAGGACACACGGCAGGAATGGTTCAGGGAAGTAGAGGCGTCAGCCTGCTGCCTGCAGTTGGCGGTAACCAGCTTGTGTACCGGTGCGCTTGTGAAAGGGCGCGCAGGTTGCGTCAGAGCCCGGAACTGCTTTGAAAAGTACTCACCATTTTTGACGGATTGCGAAATTTAGGTGGCAGCCTCGTTTTCGTCGCGCGCCGTCTTGTTTTTTTTTCAATGTTATTGGCATTGTGTGACATTTTGAGCCACCTCACTATTTGCATCTAGTCCCTTTCACGTGCGCGTTGACCCATGTTTTCCGCTGGCTTCTGGAACTAAGAGTGTGTTGGCTGCTATCTTGCTCTGCAGACGATAGCGTTCTCTGAGAATGTGGCACGTGAGACATCTGGGGAAACATTTTCAGGGACAAACCAAAAATTAATGTGAACACACATACAATGAAGGTTTACCTCGCCGATTTCATTGGATCCGCGGCGCATTCTTCTTGCTTACCTTTTGGCCTAGGTTAATGTATAGGTTGTACTGAAGACAGTTGAATACCAGCGTCATGGTGACGACGCAATGAATACCATGGAGCTACCACACGCTGACGTCAACGGCTTGAAACGCGGGTGATGGGGACGCTGTGACGAGATGATCGAACGATGCTGATTCCATACGAAGACCGAAGAAGTTGGGCGCGTCACAATTCCCAAGTTGCCAATTCTCACCAATGTACCCAATGGCACAAGCCCATCGGAAATGGTTAATGGTTCAGGCCATTTGTACGACCGCGTGCCACGATGTGTTCGATTGCCGGCCTTCTATGCCGCTTATCTTTTTGACGTTTCTTCGTTTGTTCCACAGTTTACGTTGCCCGCCGTTCCGCAATTGTCAGTGTGGCGACGTGTCATTCGTGGCTCTTCGCGATAAACACATATACGCCCAACGACCTAGTGAACATCACCTGATCCGTGGCCTTGTGTCTAGGACACTCGGCAGGAATGGTTCAGGGAAGTAGAGGCGTCAGCCTGCTGCCTGCAGTTGGCGGTAACCAGCTTGTGTACTGGTGCGCTTGTGAAAGGGCGCGCAGGTTGCGTCAGAGCCCGGAACTGCTTTGAAAATACTCACCATTTTTGACGGATTGCGAAATTTAGGTGGCAGCTTCGTTTTCGTCGCTGCCGTCTTGTTTTTTTTTTCAATGTTATTGGCATTGTGTGACATTTTGAGCCACCTCACTATTTGCATCTAGTCCCTTTCACGTGCGCGTTGACCCATGTTTTCCGCTGGCTTCTGGAACTAAGAGTGTGTTGGCTGCTATCTTGCTCTACAGACTATAGGATTCTCTGACAATGTGGCTTGTGAGACGTCTGGGGAAACATTTTAAAGGACAAACCAAAAATTAATGTGAACACACATACAATGAAGGTTTACCTCGCCGATTTCAATGTATCCGCGGCGCATTCTTCTTGCTTACCTTTTGGCATAGGTTAATGTATAGGTTGTGCTGATGATTGTTGAATACGAGCGTCATGCTGACGACGCAATGAATACCATGGAGCCACCACACGCTGACGTCAACGGCGTGAAACGCGGGTGATGGTGACGCTGTGACGAGACGATCGAACGATGCTGATTCCATGCGAAGACCGAAAAAGTTGGGCGCGTCACAATTGCCAAGTTGCCAATTCTGACCAATGTACCCAATGGCACAAGCCCATCGGAAATGGTTAATGGTTCAGGCCATTTGTACGACCGCGTGCCACGATGTGTTCGATTGCCGGCCTTCTATGCCGCTTATCTTTTTGACGTTTCTTCGTTTGTTCCACAGTTTACGTTGCCCGCCGTTCCGCAATTGTCAGTGTGGCGACGTGTCATTCGTGGCTCTTCGCGATAAACACATATACGCCCAACGACCTAGTGAACATCACCTGATCCGTGGCCTTGTGTCTAGGTTACACGGCAGGAATGGTTCAGGGAAGTAGAGGCGTCAGCCTGCTGCCTGCAGTTGGCGGTAACCAGCTTGTGTACCGGTGCGCTTGTGAAAGGGCGCGCAGGTTGCGTCAGAGCCCGGAACTGCTTTGAAAAGTACTCACCATTTTTGACGGATTGCGAAATTTAGGTGGCAGCCTCGTTTTCGTCGCGCGCCGTCTTGTTTTTTTTTCAATGTTATTGGCATTGTGTGACATTTTGAGCCACCTCACTATTTGCATCTAGTCCCTTTCACGTGCGCGTTGACCCATGTTTTCCGCTGGCTTCTGGAACTAAGAGTGTGTTGGCTGCTATCTTGCTCTGCAGACGATAGCGTTCTCTGAGAATGTGGCACGTGAGACATCTGGGGAAACATTTTCAGGGACAAACCAAAAATTAATGTGAACACACATACAATGAAGGTTTACCTCGCCGATTTCATTGGATCCGCGGCGCATTCTTCTTGCTTACCTTTTGGCCTAGATTAATGTATAGGTTGTACTGAAGACAGTTGAATACCAGCGTCATGGTGACGACGCAATGAATACCATGGAGCTACCACACGCTGACGTCAACGGCTTGAAACGCGGGTGATGGGGACGCTGTGACGAGATGATCGAACGATGCTGATTCCATACGAAGACCGAAGAAGTTGGGCGCGTCACAATTCCCAAGTTGCCAATTCTCACCAATGTACCCAATGGCACAAGGTCTATCGGAAGTGGTTTATATCTCAGGCTATTTGTACGACCGCGTTCCACGCCGTGTTCGATTGCCGGCCTTCTGTGCCGCTCATCTTTTTGACGTTTCTTCGTTTGTTCCACAGTTTACGTTGCCCGCTGTGCCGCAATTGTCAGTGTGGCGACGTGTCATGCGTGGCTGTTCGCGATAAACACATATACGCCCAACGACCTCGTGAGCATCACCTGATCCGTGGCCTTGTGTCTAGGACACTCGGCAGGAATGGATCAGGGAGGTAGAGGAGTCAGCCTGCTGCCGGAAGTTGGCGGGGACCAGCTTGTGTACCGGTGTGCTTGTGAAAGGGCGCGCAGGTCGGGTCAGAGCCCGCAGCTGCTTTGACAAGTACTCATCCTTTTTGACGGATTGCGAAACTTTGGTGGCAGCCTCGTTTTCGTCGCTGCCGTCTTCCTTTTTTCAATGTTATTGGCATTGTGCGACATTTTCAGCGACCTTCCTCTGTGCATCTAGTCCCATTGACCTGCGCGTTGACCCAAGTTGTCCGCGTGCTTCTGGAACTAAGTGTGTGTTGGCTGCTATCTTGCTCTGCAGACGATAGGGTTCTCTGACAATATGGCTTGTGAGACATCTGGGAAGACATTTTAAGAGACGAACCCACATGTAATGTGAACACACCTACAATGAAGGCTTACCTCGCCGATTTCAATATATCCGCAGGGCATTCTTCTTGCTTACGTTTTGGCCTAGGTTTATGTATAGGTTGTACTGAAGACTGTTGAATACCAGCGTCATGGTGACGACGCGATGAATACCATGGAGCCACCACACGCTGACGTCAACGGCGTGAAACGCGGGTGATGGTGACGCTGTGACGAGAGGATCGAACGATGCTGATTCCATGCGAACACCGAAGAAGTTGGGCGCGTCACAATTTCCAAGTTGCCTATTCTGACCAATGTACCCAATGACACAAGGCCAATCGGAAGTGGTTTATGGCTCAGGCTATTTGTACGACGGCGTGCCACGCCGTGTTCGATTGCCGGCCTTCTGTGCAGCTCATCTTTTTGAGGTTTCTTCGTTTGTTCCACACTTTACGTTGCCCGCCGTGCCGCAATTGTCAGTGTGACGACGTGTCATGCGTGGCTGTTCTCTATAAACACATATACGCCCAACGACCTAGTGAACATCACCTGATCCGTGGCCTTGCGTCTAGGACATTCGGCAGGAATGGATCAGGGAGGTAGAGGCGTCAGCCTGCTGCCGGCGGTTGGCGGGGACCAGCTTGTGTACCGGTGCGCTTGTGAAAGGGCGCACAGGTCGGGTCAGAGCCCAGAAATGCTTTGAAAAGTACTCACCCTTTTCGACGGATTGCGAAACTTTGGTGGCAGCCTCGTTTTCGTCGCTGCCGTCTTCCTTTTTTCAATGTTATTGGCATTGTGTGACATTTTCAGCGACCTTCCTCTGTGCATCTAGTCCCATTCACATGCGCGTTGACCCAAGTTGTCAGCGTGCTTCTGGAACTAAGTGTGTGTTGGCGGCTATCTTGCTCTGCAGTCGATAGGGTTCATTGAGAATGTGGCATGTGAGACATCTTGGGAATCATTTTAAGGGACAAATCCACAATTAATGTGAACACACCTACAATGAAGGCTTACGTCGCCGATTTCGATGGATCCGCAGGGCATTCTTCTTGCTTACGTTTTAGCTTATGTTATTGTGTAGGTTGTACTGAAGACTGTTGAATACCAGCGTCATGGTGACGACGCAATGAATACCATGGAGCCACCACACGCTGACGTCAACGGCGTGAAACGCGGGTGATGGTGACGCTGTGACGAGAGGATCGAACGATGCTGATTCCATGTGAACACCGAAGAAGTTGGGCGCGTCACAATTTCCAAGTTGCCTATTCTGACCAATGTACCCAATGACACAAGGCCAATCGGAAGTGGTTTATGGCTCAGGCTATTTGTACGACCGCGTGCCACGCCGTGTTCGATTGCCGGCCTTCTGTGCCGCTCATCTTTTTGAGGTTTCTTCGTTTGTTCCACAGTTTACGTTGCCCGCCGTGCCGCAATTGTTAGTGTGACGACGTGTCATGCGTGGCTGTTCTCTATAAACACATATACGCCCAACGACCTAGTGAACATCACCTGATCCGTGGCCTTGCGTCTAGGACATTCGGCAGGAATGGATCAGGGACGTAGAGGCGTCAGCCTGCTGCCGGCGGTTGGCGGGGACCAGCTTGTGTACCGGTGCGCTTGTGAAAGGGCGCGCAGATCGGGTCAGAGCCCGGAACTGCTTTAAAAATTACCCTTTTTGACGGATTGCGAAACTTTGGTGGCAGCCTCGTTTTCGTAGCTGCCGTCTTCCTTTTTTCAACGTTATTGGCATTGTGCGACATTTTCAGCGACCTTCCTCTGTGCATCTAGTCTCATTGACCTGCGCGTTGACCCAAGTTGTCCGCGTGCTTCTAGAACTAAGTGTGTGTTGGCTGCTATCTTGCTCTGCAGACGATAGGGTTCTCTGACAATGTGGCTTGTGAGAAATCTGGGGAGACATTTTAAGGGACAAAGCCACAATTATAGTGAACACACCTACAATGAAGGCTTACCTCGCCGATTTCAATGGATCCGCGGCGCATCCTCGTTGCTTAGGTTTTGGCTTATGTTAATGTATAGGTTGTACTGAAGACTGCTGAATACCAGCGTCATGGTGACGACGCGATGAATACCATGGAGCCACCACACGCTGACGTCAACGGCGTGAAACGCGCGTGATGGGGACGCTGTGACGAGAGGATCGAACGATGCTGATTTCATGCGAAGACCGAAGAAGTTGGGCGCGTCACAATTCCCAAGTTGCCTATTCTGACCAATGTACCTGCTGGCACAAGGCGAATGGGAAATGGTTTATGGCTCAGGCTATTTGTACGACCGCGTTACACGCCGTGTTCGATTGCCGGCCTTCTGTGCCGCGCATCTTTTTGACGTTTCTTCGTTTGTTCCACAGTTTACGTCGCCCGCCGTGCCGCAATTGGCAGTGTGACGACGTGTCATGCGTGGCTGTTCTCGATAAACACATATGCGCCCAACGACCTAGTGAACACCACCTGATCCGTGGTCTTGCGTCCAGGACACTCGGCAGGAATGGATCAGGCAGGTAGAGGCGTCAGCCTGCTGCCGCCAGTTGGCGGGGACCAGCTTGTGTACCGGTGCGCTTGTGAAAGGGCGCGCAGGTCAGGTCAGAGCCCAGAACTGCTTTGAAAGTACTCATCCTTTTTGACGGATTGTGAAATTTTGGTGGCAGCCTCGTTTTCGTCGCGGCCATCTTCTTTTTCTTTCAAAGTTATTGGCATTATGTGACATTTTCAGCCACCTTACTCGTTGCATCTAGTCCCTTTCACGTGCGCGTTGACCCATGTTGTCCGCTGGTTTCTGGAACTAAGTGTGTGTTGGCTGTTATCTTGCTCTTCTAGATGATAGGGTTCTCTGACAATGTGGCTTGTGAGACATCTGGGGAAACATTTTAAGGGACAAACCCACAATAATTTGAACACACCTACAATGAACGTTTACTTCGCCGATTTCAATGGATCCGCGGCGCATTCTTCTTGTTTACGTTTTGGCCTAGGTTAATGTATAGGTTGTACTGAAGACTGTTGAATACCAGCGTAATGCTGACGACGCAATGAATACCATTTATCCACCACACGCTGACGTCAACGGCGTTAAACGCGGGTGATGGTGACGCTGTGACGAGACGATCGAACGATGCTGATTCTATGCGAAGACCGAAGAAGTTGGGCACGTCACAATTCCCAAGTTGCCAATTCTGACCAATGTACGCAATGGCACAAGGCCAATCGGAAATGGTTTATGGCTCAGGCCATTTGTATGACCGGGTGCCACGCCGTGTTCGATTGCCGGCCTCGCGTGCCGCTTATCTTTTTGACGTTTCTTCGTTTGTTCCACAATTTACCTTGCCCGCCTTGCCGCAATTGTCAGTGTGGCGACGTGTCATGCGTGGCTGTTCTCGGTAAACACATATACCCCCAACGACCTAGTGAACATCACCTGATCCGTGGCCTTGTGTCTAGGACACTCGGCAGGAATAGATCAGGGAGGTAGAGGCGTCAGCCTGCTGCCGGCAGTTGGCGGGGACCAGCTTGTGTAGCGGTGCGCTTGTGAAAGGGCGCGCAGGTCAGGTCAGAGCCCTCGACTGCTTTAAAGAGTACTCATTCTTTTTGACGGATAGCGAAATTTTGGTGGCCGCCTCGTTTTTGGTCGCTGCCGTATTCTTTTTTTCCAATGTTATTGGCATTGTGTCACATTTTCAGCCACCTTCCTCTCTGCATCTAGTCCCATAGACATGCGCGCTGACCCAAGTTGTCCGCTGGCTTCTGGAACTAAGAGTGTGTTGGCTGCTATCTTGCTCTGCAGACGATAGGGTTCTCGGACAATGTGGCTTGTGAGAAATCTGGGGAAACATTTTAAAGGACAAACCAAAAATTAATGTGAACACACATACAATGAAGGTTTACCTCGCCGATATCAATGGATCCACGGCGCTTTCATCTTGCTTGTGTTTTGGCCTGTGTTAATGTATAGGTTGTACTGAAGACTATGAATACCACCGTCATGCTGACGACGCAATGAATACCATGGAGCCACTACACACTGACGTTAACGGCGTGAAACGCGGATGATGGTTGCGCTGTGGCGAGACGATCGAACGATGCTGATTCCATGCGAAGACCGAAAAAGTTGGGCGCGTCACAATTGCCAAGCTGCCAATTCTGACCAATGTTCCCAATGGCACAAGCCCAATTGGAAATTTTTTATGGCTCAGGCCATTTGTACGACCGCGCGCCACGGCGTGTTCGATTGCCGGCCTTCCTTGCCGCTTATCTTTTTGACGTTCCTTGGTTTGTTCCACAGTTTACGTTGGCCGCCGTTCCGCAATTGTCAGTGTGGCGACGTGTCATGCGTGGCTCTTCGCGATAAACACATATACGCCCAACGACCTCGTGAACATCACCTGATCCGTGGCCTTGTGCTTGGACACACGGCCGGAATGGATCAGGGAGGTAGAGGAGTCAGCCTGCTACCGGCAGTTGGCGGGGACCAGCTTGTGCACCGGTGCGCTTGCGAAAGGGCGCGCAGCTCAGGTCAGAGCCCGGAACTGCTTTGAAAAGTACTCATCCTTTTTGACGGATTGCGAAATTTTTGGGCAGCCTCGTTTTTGGTCGCTGCTGTCTTTTTTTTTCCAATGTTATTGGCATTGTGTGACATTTTCAGCCACCTTCCTCTGTGTATCTACTCCCATTGACATGCGCGTTGACCCAGGTTGTCCGCTGGCTTCTGGAACTAAGAGTGTGTTAGCTGCTATCTTGCTCTGCAGACGATAGGATTCTCTGACAATGTTGCTTGTGAGACGTCTGGGGAAACATTTTAAGGGACAAACCCACAAACAATGTGAACACACCTACAATGAAGGCTTACCTCGCCGATATCAATGCATCCGCGGCGCATTCTTCTTGCTTACGTTTTGGCCTAGGTTAATATATAAGTTGTACTGAAGACTGTTGAATACCAGCGTCATGCTGACGACGCAATGAATACCATGGACCCACCTCACGCTGACGTCAACGGCGTGAAACGCGGGTGATGGTGACGCTGTGACGAGACGATGGAACGATGCTGATTCCATGCGAAGACCGAAAATGTTGGGCGCGTCACAACTGCCAACTTGCCAATTCTGACCAATGTACCCAATGGCACGAGCCCAATCGGAAATGGTTTATGGCTCAGGCCATTTGTACGACCGCGCGTTTTTGATCGCCGGCCTTCTGTGCCGCTTATTTTTTTGACGTTTCTTCGTTTGTTCCACAGTTTACGTTGCCCGCCGTTCCGCAATTGTCAGTGCGGCGACGTGTCATGCGTGGCTCTTCGCGATAAACACATATACGCCCAACGACCTAGTGAACATCACCTGATCCGTGGCCTTGTGTCTAGGACACTCGGCAGGAATGGATCAGGGAAGTAGAGGCGTGAGCCTGCTGCCGGCAGTTGGCGGGAACCAGCTTGTGTACCGGTGCGCTTGTGAAAGGGCGCGTAGGTTGCGTCAGAGCTCGGAACTGCTTTGACAAGTACTCACCCTTTTTGACGGATTGCGAAATTTTGGTGGCAGCCTCGCTTTCGTCGCTGCCGTCTTCCTTTTTTCAATGTTATTGGCAATGTGTGACATTTTCAGCGACCTTCCTCTGTGCATCTAGTCCTATTCACCTGCGCGTTGACCCAAGTTGTCCGCTTGCTTCTGTAACTAAGTGTGTGTTGGCTGCTATCTTGCTCTGCAGACGATAGGGTTCTCTGAGAATGTGGCTTGTGAGACATCTTGGGAAACATTTTAAGGGACAAACCTACAATTAATGTGAACACACCTACAATGAAGGCTTACGTCGCCGATTTCAATGGATCCACGGCGCATTCTTGTTACTTACGTTTTGGCCTAGGTTCATGTATAGGTTGTACTGAAGACTGCTGAATACCAGCGTCATGATGACGGCGCAATGAATACCATGGAGCCACCACACGCTGACGTCAACGGCGTGAAACGCGGGTGATGGTGACGCTGCGACGAGACGATCGAACGATGCTGATTCCATGCGAAGACCGAAGAAGTTTGGCGGGCACAATTTCCAAGCTGCCTATTCTGACCAATGTACCCAATGGCACAAGGCCAATCGGAAATGGTTTATGGCTCAGGCTATTTGTACGACCGCTTGCCACGCCGTGTTCGATTGCCGGCCTTCTGTGCCGCTCATCTTTTTGACGTTTCTTCGTTTGTTCCACAGTTTACGTTGCCCGCCGTGCCGCAATTGTCAGTGTGACGACGTGTCATGCGTGGCTGTTCTCGATAAACACATATACGCCCAACGACCTAGTGAACATCACCTGATCCGTGGCCTTCCGTCTAGGACACTCGGCAGGAACGGATGAGGGAGGTAGAGGCGTCAGCCTGCTGACGCGGTTGGCGGAGACCAGCTTGTGTACCGGTGCGCTTGTGAAAGGACGCGCAGGTCGGGTCAGAGCTCGGATCTGCTTTAAAAAGTACTCACCCTTTTTGACGGATTGCGAAATTTTGGTGGCAGCCTCGTTTCCGTCGCTTGCGTCTTCATTTTTTCAATGTTATCTGCATTGTGTGACATTTTCAGCGACCTTCCTCTGTGCATCTAGTCCCATTGACATGCGCGCTGACCCAAATTGTCCGCTGGCTTCTGGAACTAAGAGTGTGTTGGCTGCTATCTTGCTCTGCAGACGATAGGGTTCTCTGAGAATGTGGCTTGTGAGACATCTTGAGAAACATTCTAAGGGACAAGCTCACAATTATTGTGAACACACCTACAATGAAGGCTTACCTCGCCGATTTCAGTGGATCGGCGGCGCATTCTTCTTGCTTACGTTTTGGCCTAAGTTAATGTATAAGTTGTACTGAAGACAGTTGAATACCAGCGTCATGGTGACGACGCAATGAATACCATGGAGCTACCACACGCTGACGTCAACGGCTTGAAACGCGGGTGATGGGGACGCTGTGACGAGATGATCGAACGATGCTGATTCCATACAAAGACCGAAGAAGTTGGGCGCGTCACAATTCCCAAGTTGCCAATTCTCACCAACGTACCCAATGGCACAAGCCCAATCGGAAATGGTTAATGGTTCAGGCCATTTGTACGACCGCGTGCCACGATGTGTTCGATTGCCGGCCTTCTGTGCCGCTTATCCTTTTGACGTTTCTTCGTTTGTTCCACAGTTTACGTTGCCCGCCGTTCCGCAATTGTCAGTGTGGCGACGTGTCATTCGTGGCTCTTCGCGATAAACACATATACGCCCAACGACCTCGTGAGCATCACCTGATCCGTGGCCTTGTGTCTAGGACACTCGGCAGGAATGGATCAGGGAGGTAGAGGAGTCAGCCTACTGCCGGAAGTTGGCGGGGACCAGCTTGTGTAGTGGTGCGCTTGTGAAAGGGCGCGCAGGTCGGGTCAGAGCCCGCAGCTGCTTTGACAAGTACTCATCCTTTTTGACGGATTGCGAAACTTTGGTGGCAGCCTCACTTTCGTCGCTGCCGTCTTCCTTTTTTCAATGTTATTTGCATTGTGTGACATTTTCAGCGACCTTCCTCTGTGCATCTAGTCCCATTGACCTGCGCGTTGACCCAAGTTGTCCGCTTGCTTCTGGAACTAAGTCTGTGTTGGCTGCTATCTTGCTCTGCAGACGATAGGGTTCTATGAGAATGTGGCTTGTGAGACATCTTGGGAAACATTTTAAGGGACAAACCCACAAACAATGTGAACACACCTACAATGAAGGCTTACGTCGCCGATTTCAATGGATCCGCAGGGCATTCTTCTTGCTTACGTTTTGGCCTAGGTTAATGTATAGGTTGTACTGAAGACTGTTGAATACCAGCGTCATGGTGACGACGCGATGAATAGCATGGAGCCACCACACGCTGACGTCAACGGCGTGAAACGCGGGTGATGGTGACGCTGTGACGAGAGGATCGAACGATGCTGGTTCCATGCGAACACCGAAGAAGTTGGGCGCGTCACAATTTCCAAGTTGCCTATTCTGACCAATGTACCCAATTACACAAGGCCAATCGGAAGTGGTTTATGGCTCAGGCTATTTGTACGACCGCGTGCCACGCCGTGTTCGATTGCCGGCCTTCTGTGCAGCTCATCTTTTTGAGGTTTCTTCGTTTGTTCCAGTTTACGTTGCCCGCCGTGCCGCAATTGTCAGTGTGACCACGTGTCATGCGTGGCTGTTCTCTATAAACACATATACGCCCAACGACCTAGTGAACATCACCTGATCCGTGGCCTTGCGTCTAGGACATTCGGCAGGAATGGATCAGGGAGGTAGAGGCGTCAGCCTGCTGCCGGCGGTTGGCGGGGACCAGCTTGTGTACCGGTGCGCTTGTGAAAGGGCGCAAAGGTCGGGTCAGAGCCCAGAAATGCTTTGAAAAGTACTCACCCTTTTCGACGGATTGCGAAACTTTGGTGGCAGCCTCGTTTTCGTCGCTGCCGTCTTCCTTTTTTCAATGTTATTGGCATTGTGTGACATTTTCAGCGACCTTTCTCTGTGCATCTAGTCCCATTCACATGCGCGTTGACCCAAGTTGTCAGCGTGCTTCTGGAACTAAGTGTGTGTTGGCTGCTATCTTGCTCTGCAGTCGATAGGGTTCATTGAGAATGTGGCATGTGAGACATCTTGGGAATCATTTTAAGGGACAAATCCACAATTAATGTGAACCCACCTACAATGAAGGCTTACATCGCCGATTTCGATGGATCCGCAGGGCATTCTTCTTCCTTACGTTTTAGCTTATGTTATTGTGTAGGTTGTACTGAAGACTGTTGAAAACCAGCGTCATGGTGACGACGCAATGAATACCATGGAGCCACCACACGCTGACGTCAACGGCGTGAAACGCGGGTGATGGTGACGCTGTGACGAGAGGATCGAACGATGCTGATTCCATGTGAACACCGAAGAAGTTGGGCGCGTCACAATTTCCAAGTTGCCTATTCTGACCAATGTACCCAATGACACAAGGCCAATCGGAAGTGGTTTATGGCTCAGGCTATTTGTACGACCGCGTGCCACGCCGTGTTCGATTGCCGGCCTTCTGTGCCGCTCATCTTTTTGAGGTTTCTTCGTTTGTTCCACAGTTTACGTTGCCCGCCGTGCCACAATTGTCAGTGTGACGACGTGTCATGCGTGGCTGTTCTCTATAAACACATATACGCCCAACGACCTAGTGAACATCACCTGATCCGTGGCCTTGCGTCTAGCACATTCGGCAGGAATGAATCAGGGAGGTAGAGGCGTCAGTCTGCTGCCGGCGGTTGGCGGGGACCAGCTTGTGTACCGGTGCGCTTGTGAAAGGGAGCGCAGGTCGGGTCAGAGCCCGGAACTGCTTTAAAAATTACCCTTTTTGACGGATTGCGAAACTTTGGTGGCAGCCTCGTTTTCGTAGCTGCCGTCTTCCTTTTTTCAATGTTATTGGCATTGTGCAACATTTTCAGCGACCTTCCTCTGTGCATCTAGTCTCATTGACCTGCGCGTTGACCCAAGTTGTCCGCGTGCTTCTGGAACTAAGTGTGTGTTGGCTGTTATCTTGCTCTGCAGACGATAGGGTTCTCTGACAGTATGGCTTGTGAGACATCTGGGGAGACATTTTAAGGGACAAACCCACAATTAATGTGAACACACCTACAATGAAGGCTTACCTCGCCGATTTCAATGGATACGCGGCGCATCCTCGTTGCTTAGGTTTTGGCTTATGTTAATGTATAGGTTGTACTGAAGACTGTTGAATACCAGCGTCATGGTGACGACGCGATGAATAGCATGGAGCCACCACACGCTGACGTCAACGGCGTGAAACGCGGGTGATGGTGACGCTGTGACGAGAGGATCGAACGATGCTCATTCCATGCGAACACCGAAGAAGTTGGGCGCGTCACAATTTCCAAGTTGCCTATTCTGACCAATGTACCCAATGACACAAGGCCAATCGGAAGTGGTTTATGGCTCAGGCTATTTGTACGACCGCGTGCCACGCCGTGTTCGATTGCCGGCCTTCTGTGCAGCTCATCTTTTTGAGGTTTCTTCGTTTGTTCCACAGTTTACGTTGCCCGCCGTGCCGCAGTTGTCAGTTTGACGACTAGTCATGCGTGGCTGTTTTCGACAAACACATATACGCCCAACGACCTAGTAAACATCACCTGATCCGTGACCTTGCGTCTAGGACACTCGGCAGGAATGGATCAGGGAGGTAGAGGCGTCAGCCCGCCGCCGGCGGTTGGCGGGGACTAGCCTGTGTACCGGTGCGTTTGTGAAAGGGCGCGCAGGTCGGCTCAGAGCCTGGAACTGCTTTGAAAAGTACTCACCCTTTTTGACGGATTGTGAAATTTTGGTGGCAGCCTCGTTTTCGTCGCTGCCGTCTTCTTTTTTTTTAATGTTATTGGCATTGTGTGACATTTTCAACCACCTTCCTATGGTATCTAGTCCCATTGACATGCGCGTTGACCCAAGATGTCCGCTGGCTTCTGTAACTAAGTGTGTGTTGGCTGTTATCTTGCTCTGCAGACGATAGGGTTCTCTGACAGTATGGCTTGTGAGACATCTGGGGAGACATTTTAAGGGACAAACCCACAATTAATGTGAACACACCTACAATGAAGGCTTACCTCGCCGATTTCAATGGATCCGCGGCGCATCCTCGTTGCTTAGGTTTTGGCATATGTTAATGTATAGGTTGTACTGAAGACTGTTGAATACCAGCGTCATGGTGACGACGCAATGAATATCATGGAGCCACCACACGCTGACGTCAACGGGGTGAAGCGCGGGTGATGGTGACGCTGTGACGAGACGATCGAACGATGCTGATTTCATGCGAAGACCGAAGAAATTGGGCGCGTCACAATTCCCAAGTTGCCTATTCTGACCAATGTACCTGCTGGCACAAGGCGAATGGGAAATGGTTTATGGCTCAGGCTATTTGTACGACCGCGTTACACGCCGTGTTCGATTGCCGGCCTTCTGTACCGCGCATCTTTTTGACGTTTCTTCGTTTGTTCCACAGTTTACGTCGCCCACCGTGGCGCAATTGGCAGTGTGACGACGTGTCATGCGTGGCTGTTTTCGATAAACACATATGCGCCCAACGACCTAGTGAACACCACCTGATCCGTGGTCTTGCGTCCAGGACACTCGGCAGGAATGGATCAGGCAGGTAGAGGCGTCAGCCTGCTGCCGGCGGTTGGCGGGAAGCAGCTTGTGTACTGGTGCGCTTGTGAAAGGGCGCGCAGGTTGGGTCAGAGCCCAGAACTGCTTTAAAAAGTACTCACCCTTTTCGACGGATTGTGAAATTTTGGTGGCAGCCTCGTTTTCGTCGCTGCCGTCTTCTTTTTTTTCAGTGTTATTGGCATTGTGTGACATTTTCAACCACCTTCCTCTGTGTATCTAGTCCCATTGGCATGCGCGTTCACCCAAGATGTCCGCTGTCTTCTGGAACTAAGTGTGTGTTGGCTGCTATCTTGCTCCGCAGACGATAGGGTTCTCTGAGAATGTGGCTTGTGAGACATCTTGGGAATCATTTTAAGGGACAAAGCCACAATTAATGTGAACACACCTACAATGAAGGTTTACCTCGCCGATTTCAATGGATCCGCGATGCATTCTTCGTGCTTAGGTTTTGGCCTAGGTTAATGTATAGGTTCTACTGAAGGCTGTTGAATACCAGCGTCATGGTGACGACGCAATCAATACCATGGAGCCACCACACGCTGACGTCAACATCGTGAAACGCGGGTGATGGTGCCGCTGTGACGAGACGATCGAACGATGCGTATTCCATGCGAAGACCGAAGAAGTTGGGCGCGTCACAATTCCCAAGTTGCCAATTCTCACCAATGTACCCAGTGGCACAAGGCCAATCGGAAATGCTTTATGGCTCAGGCTATTTGTACGACCGCGTGCCACGCCGTGTTCGATTGCCGGCCTTCTGTGCCGCTTATCTTTTTGACGTTTCTTCCTTTGTTCCACAGTTTACGTTGCCCGCCGTGCCGCAATTGTCAGTGTGGCGACGTGTCATGCGTGGCTGTTCTCGATAAACACATATACGCCCAACGACCTAGTGAACATCACCTGATCCGTGGCCTTCCGTCTAGGACACTCGGCAGGAACGGATGAGGGAGGTAGAGGCGTCAGCCTGCTGCCGGCGGTTGGCGGGGACCAGCTTGTGTACCGGTGCGCTTGTGAAAGGGCGCGCAGGTCGGGTCAGAGCCCGGAACTGCTTTAAAAATTACCCTTTTTGACGGATTGCGAAACTTTGGTGGCAGCCTCGTTTTCGTAGCTGCCGTCTTCCTTTTTTCAATGTTATTGGCATTGTGCGACATTTTCAGCGACCTTCCTCTGTGCATCTAGTCTCATTGACCTGCGCGTTGACCCAAGTTGTCCGCGTGCTTCTGGAACTAAGTGTGTGTTGGCTGCTATCTTGCTCTGCAGACGATAGGGTTCTCTGACAATGTGGCTTGTGAGACATCTGGGGAGACATTTTAAGGGACAAAGCCACAATTATAATGAACACACCTACAATGAAGGCTTACCTCGCCGATTTCAATGGATCCACGGCGCATTCTTCTTGTTTACGTTTTGGCCTAGGTTAATGTATAGGTTGTACTGAAGACTGTTGAATACCAGCGTAATGCTGACGACGCAATGAATACCATTTATCCACCACACGCTGACGTCAACGGCGTTAAACGCGGGTGATGGTGACGCTGTGACGAGACGATCGAACGATGCTGATTCTCTGCGCAGACCGAAGAAGTTGGGCGCGTCACAATTCCCAAGTTGCCAATTCTGACCAATGTACTCAATGGCACAAGGCCAATCGGAAATGGTTTATGGCTCAGGCCATTTGTATGACCGGGTGCCACGCCGTGTTCGATTGCCGGCCTCGCGTGCCGCTTATCTTTTTGACGTTTCTTCGTTTGTTCCACAGTTTACCTTGCCCGTCTTGCCGCAATTGTCAGTGTGGCGACGTGTCATGCGTTGCTGTTCTCGATAAACATATACGCCCAACGACCAAGTGAACATCACCTGATCCGTGGCCTTGTGTCTAGGACACTCGGCAGGAATAGATGAGGGAGGTAGAGGCGTCAGCCTGCTGCCGGCAGTTGGCGGTAGCCAGCTTGTGTACCGGTGAGCTTGTGAAAGGGCGCGCAGGTTGCGTCAGAGCCCGGAACTGCTTTGAAAAGTACTCACCATTTTTGACCGATTGCGAAATTTAGGTGGCAGCCTCGTTTTCGTCGCTGCCGTCTTCTTTTTTTTTTCAATGTTATTGGCATTGTGTGACATTTTCAGCCACCTCACTATTTGCATCTAGTCCCTTTCACGTGCGCGTTGACCCATGTTTTCCGCTGGCTTCTGGAACTAAGAGTGTGTTGGCTGCTATCTTGCTCTGCAGACGATAGCGTGCTCTGAGAATGTGGCATGTGAGACATCTGGGGAAACATTTTAAGGGACAAACCAAAAATTAATGTGAACACACATACAATGAAGGTTTACCTCGCCGATTTCAATGGATCCGCGGCGCATTCTTCTTGCTTACCTTTTGGCCTAGGTTAATGTATAGGTTGTACTGAAGATTGTTGAATACCAGCGTCCTGCTGACGACGCAATGAATACCATGGAGCCACCACACGCTGACGTCAGCGGCGTGAAACGCGGGTGATGGTGACGCTGTGACGAGACGATCGAACGATGCTGATTCCAGCGAAGACCGAAAAAGTTGGGCGCGTCACAATTGCCAAGTTGCCAATTCTGACCAATGTACCCAATGGCACAAGGCCAATCGGAAATGCTTTATGGCTCAGGCTATTTGTACGACCGCGTGCCACGCCGTGTTCGATTGCCGGCCTTCTGTGCCGCTTATCTTTTTGACGTTTCTTCCTTTGTTCCACAGTTTACGTTGCCCGCCGTGCCGCAATTGTCAGTGTGGCGACGTGTCATGCGTGGCTGTTCTCGATAAACACATATACGCCCAACGACCTAGTGAACATCACCTGATCCGTGGCCTTCCGTCTAGGACACTCGGCAGGAACGGATGAGGGAAGTAGAGGCGTCAGCCTGCTGCCGGCAGTTGGCGGGGACCAGCTTGTGTACCGGTGCGCTTGTGAAAGGGCGCGCAGATCAGGTCAGAGTCCGGAACTGCTTTGAAAGGTACTCATCCTTTTCGACGGATTGCGAAATTTTGGTGTCAGCCTCTTTTTTGATCGCTGCCGTCTTCTTTTTTTCCAATGTTATTGGCATTGTGTGACATTTTCAGCCACCTTCCTCTGTGTATCTAGTCCCATTGACATGCGCGTTGACCCAAGTTGTCCGCTTGCTTCTGGAACTAAGTCTGTGTTGGCTGCTATCTTGCTCTGCAGACGATAGGGTTCTATGAGAATGTGGCTTGTGAGACATCTGGGGAAACATTTTAAGGGACAAACCAAAAATTAATGTGAACACACATACAATGAAGGTTTACCTCGCCGATTTCAATGGATCCGCGGCGCATTCTTCTTGCTTACCTTTTGGCCTAGGTTAATGTATAGGTTGTACTGAAGATTGTTGAATACCAGCGTCCTGCTGACGACGCAATGAATACCATGGAGCCACCACACGCTGACGTCAGCGGCGTGAAACGCGGGTGATGGTGACGCTGTGACGAGACGATCGAACGATGCTGATTCCAGCGAAGACCGAAAAAGTGTGGCGTGTCACAATTGCCAAGTTGCCACTTCTGACCAATATACCCAATGGCACGAGCCCAATCGGAAATGGTTTATGGCCAAGGCCGTTTGTACGACCGCGTGCCACGCCGTGTTCGATTGCCGGCCTCATGTGCCGCTTTTTGACGTTTCTTCGTTTGTTCCACAATTTATCTTGCCCGCCTTGCCGCAATTGTCAGTGTGGCGACGTGTCATGCGTGGCTCTTCGCGATAAACACATATACGCCCAACGACCTAGTGAACATCACCTGATCCGTGGCCTTGTGTCTAGGACACTCGGCAGGAATGGATCAGGGTAGTAGAGGCGTGAGCCTGCTGCCGGCAGTTGGCGGGAACCAGCTTGTGTACCGGTGCGCTTGTGAAAGGGCGCGCAGGTTGCGTCAGAGCCCGGAACTGCTTTGACAAGTACTCACCCTTTTTGACGGATTGCGAAATTTTTGTGGTAGCTTCGTTTTCGTCGCTGCCGTCTTCCTTTTTTCAATGTTATTGGCAATGTGTGACATTTTCAGCGACCTTCCTCTGTGCATCTAGTCCTATTCACCTGCGCGTTGACCCAAGTTGTCCGCTTGCTTCTGTAACTAAGTGTGTGTTGGCTGCTATCTTGCTCTGCAGACGATAGGGTTCTCTGAATGTGGCTTGTGAGACATCTTGGGAAACATTTTAAGGGACAAACCCACAATTAATGTGAACCCACCTACAATGAAGGCTTACGTCGCCGATTTCAATGGATCCACGGCGCATTCTTCTTACTTACGTTTTGGCCTAGGTTCATGTATAGGTTGTACTGAAGACTGCTGAATACCAGCGTCATGATGACGACGCAATGAATACCATGGAGCCACCACACGCTGACGTCAACGGCGTGAAACGCGGGTGATGGTGACGCTGCGACGAGACGATCGAACGATGCTGATTCCATGCGAAGACCGAAGAAGTTTGGCGGGCACAACTTCCAAGTTGCCTATTCTGACCAATGTACCCAATGGCACAAGGCCAATCGGAAATGGTTTATGGCTCAGGCTATTTGTACGACCGCGTGCCACGCCGTGTTCGATTGCCGGCCTTCTGTGCCGCTCATCTTTTTGACGTTTCTTCGTTTGTTCCACAGTTGACGTTGCCCGCCGTGCCGCAATTGTCAGTGTGACGACGTGTCATGCGTGGCTGTTCTCGATAAACACATATACGCCCAACGACCTAGTAAATATCACCTGATCCGTGGCCTTCCGTCTAGGACACTCGGCAGGAACGGATGAGGGAGGTAGAGGCGTCAGCCTGCTGACGCGGTTGGCGGAGACCAGCTTGTGTACCGGTGCGCTTGTGAATGGGCGCGCAGGTCGGGTCAGAGCTCGGAACTGCTTTGAAAAGTACTCACCCTTTTTGACGGATTGTGAAATTTTGGTGGCAGCCTCGTTTCCGTCGCTTGCGTCTTCATTTTTTCAATGTTATTAGCATTGTGTGACATTTTCAGCGACCTTCCTCTGTGCATCTAGTCCCACTGACCTGCGCGTTGACCCAAGTTGTCCGCTTGCTTCTGGAACTAAGTCTGTGTTGGCTGCTATCTTGCTCTGCAGACGATAGGGTTCTATGAGAATGTGGCTTTTGAGACATCTTGGGAAACATTTTAAGGGACAAACCCACAAACAATGTGAACACACCTACAATGAAGGCTTACGTCGCCGATTTCAATGGATCCGCAGGGCATTCTTCTTGCTTACGTTTTGGCCTAGGTTAATGTATAGGTTGTACTGAAGACTGTTGAATACCAGCGTCATGCTGACGATGGAATGAATACCATGGAGCCACCACACGCTGACGTCAACGGCGTGAAACGCGGGTGATGGTGACGCTGTGACGAGACGATCGAACGATGCTGATTCCATGCGAAGACCGAGAAAGTTGGGCGCGTCACAATTCCCAAGTTGCCAATTCTCACCAATGTACCCAATGGCACAAGGTCTATCGGAAGTGGTTTATATCTCAGGCTATTTGTACGACCGCGTTCCACGCCGTGTTCGATTGCCGGCCTTCTGTGCCGCTCATCTTTTTGACGTTTCTTCGTTTGTTCCACAGTTTACGTTGCCCGCCGTGCCGCAATTGTCAGTGTGACGACGTGTCATGCGTGGCTGTTCTCTATAAACACATAAAGGCCCAACAACCTAGTGAACATCACCTGATCCGTGGCCTTGCGTCTAGGACATTCGGCAGGAATAGATCAGGGAGGTAGAGGCGTCAGCCTGCTGCCGGCAGTTGGCGGTAACCAGCTTGTGTACCGGTGCGCTTGTGAAAGGGTGCACAGGTCGGGTCAGAGCCCAGAAATGCTTTGAAAAGTACTCACCCTTTTCGACGGATTGCGAAACTTTGGTGGCAGCCTCGTTTTCGTCGCTGCCGTCTTCCTTTTTTCAATGTTATTGGCATTGTGTGACATTTTCAGCGACCTTCCTCTGTGCATCTAGTCCCATTCACATGCGCGTTGACCCAAGTTGTCAGCGTGCTTCTGGAATTAAGTGAGTGTTGGCTGCTATCTTGCTCTGCAGTCGATAGGGTTCATTGAGAATGTGGTATGTGAGACATCTTGGGAATCATTTTAAGGGACAAATCCACAATTAATGTGAACACACCTACAATGAAGGCTTACGTCGCCGATTTCGATGGATCCGCAGGGCATCCTTCTTGCTTACGTTTTAGCTTATGTTATAGTGTAGGTTGTACTGAAGACTGTGGAATACCAGCGTCATGGTGACGACGCAATGAATACCATGGAGCCACCACACGTTGACGTCAACGGCGTGAAACGCGGGTGATGGTGACGCTGTGACGAGACGATCGAACGATGCTGATTCCATGCGAAGACCGAAAAAGTTGGGCGCGTCACAATTGCCAACTTGCCAATTCTGACCAATGTACCCAATGGCACAAGGCCAATCGGAAATGGTTAATGGTTCAGGCCATTTGTACGACCGCGTGCCACGATGTGTTCGATTGCCGGCCTTCTGTGCCGCTTATCCTTTTGACGTTTCGTCGTTTGTTCCACAGTTTACGTTGCCCGCCGTTCCGCAATTGTCAATGTGGCGACGTATCATTCGTGGCTCTTCGCGATAAACACATATACGCCCAACGACCTAGTGAACATCACCTGGTCCGTGGCCTTGTGTCTAGGACACTCGGCAGGAATGGTTCAGGGAAGTAGAGGCGTCAGCCTGCTGCCGGCAGTTGGCGGTAACCAGCTTGTGTACCGGTGCGCTTGTGAAAGGGCGCGCAGGTTGCGTCAGAGCCCGGAACTGCTTTGAAAAGTACTCACCATTTTTGACGGATTGCGAAATTTAGGTGGCAGCCCCGTTTTCGTCGCTGCCGTCTTCTTTTTTTTTTCAATGTTATTGGCATTGTGTGACATTTTCAGCCACCTCACTATTTGCATCTAGTCCCTTTCACGTGCGCGTTGACCCATGTTTTCCGCTGGCTTCTGGAACTAAGAGTGTGTTGGCTGTTATCTTGCTCTTCTAGATGATAGGGTTCTCTGACAATGTGGCTTGTGAGACATCTGGGGAAACCTTTTTAGGGACAAACCCACAATAATTTGAACACACCTACTATGAACGTTTACCTCGCCGATTTCAATGGATCCGCGGCGCATTCTTCTTGTTTACGTTTTGGCCTAGGTTAATGTATAGGTTGTACTGAAGACTGTTGAATACCAGCGTAATGCTGATGACGCAATGAATACCATTTATCCACCACACGCTGACGTCAACGGCGTGAAACGCGGGTGATGGTGACGCTGTGACGAGACGATCGAACGATGCTGATTCTATGCGAAGACCGAAGAATTTGGGCGCGTCACAATTCCCAAGTTGCCAATTCTGACCAATGTACCCAATGGCACAAGGCCAATCGGAAATGGTTTATGGCTCAGGCCATTTGTATGACCGGGTGCCACGCCGTGTTCGATTGCCGGCCTCGCGTGCCGCTTATCTTTTTGACGTTTCTTCGTTTGTTCCACAGTTTACGTTGCCCGCCGTGCCGCAATTGTCAGTGTGGCGACGTGTCATGCGTGGCTCTTCGCGATAAACACATATACGCCCAACGACCTAGTGAACATCACCTGATCCGTGGCCTTGTGTCTAGGACACTCGGCAGGAATGGATCAGGGAAGTAGAGGCGTCAGCCTGCTGCCGGCAGTTGGCGGGGACCAGCTTGTGTACCGGTGCGCTTGTGAAAGGGCGCGCAGATCAGGTCAGAGTCCGGAACTGCTTTGAAAGGTACTCATTCTTTTCGACGGATTGCGAAATTTTGGTGTCAGCCTCTCTTTTGGTCGCTGCCGTCTTCTTTTTTTCCAATGTTATTGGCATTGTGTGACATTTTCAGCCACCTTCCCCTGTGTATCTAGTCCCATTGACATGCGCGTTAACCCAAGTTGTCCGCTGGCTTCTGGAACTAAGAGTGTGTTGGCTGCTATCTTGCTCTGCAGACGATAGGGTTCTCTGACAATGTGGCTTGTGGGACATCTGGGAAAACATTTTAAAGGACAAACCAAAAATTAATGTGAACACACATACAATGAAGGTTTACCTCGCCGATTTCAATGTATCCGCGGCGCATTCTTCTTGCTTACCTTTTGGCCTAGGTTAATGTATAGGTTGTACGGAAGATTGTTGAATACCAGCGTCATGCTGACGACGCAATGAATACCATGGAGCCACCACACGCTGACGTCAACGGCGTGAAACGCGGGTGATGGTGACGCTGTGACGAGACGATCGAACGATGCTGATTCCATGCGAAGACCGAAAAAGTTGGGCGCGTCACAATTGCAAACTTGCCAATTCTGACCAATGTAACCAATGACACAAGGCCAATCGGAAATGGTGTATAGCTCAGGCCATTTGTACGACCGCGTGCAACGCCGTATTTGATTGCCGGCCTTCTGCGCCGCTTATCTTTTTGACGTTTCTTCGTTTGTTCCACAGTTTACGTTGCCCGCCGTGCCGCAATTGTCAGTGTGGCGACGTGTAACGCGTGGATGTTCGCGATAAACACATATACGCCCAACGACCTATTGAACATCACCTGATCCGTGGCCTTGTGTCTAGGACACTCGGCAGGAATGGATCAGGGAGGTAGAGGCGTCAGCCAGCTGCAGGCAGTTGGCGGGGACCAGCTTGTGTACCGCTGCGCTTGTGAAAGGGCGCGCAAATCAGGTCAGAGTCCGGAACTGCTTTCAAAGGTACTCATCCTTTTCGACGGATTGCGAAATTTTGGTTTCAGCCTCTTTTTTGGTCGCTGCCGTCTTATTTTTTTCCAATGTTGTTGGCATTGTGTGACATTTTCAGGGACCTTCCTCTGTGTATCTAGTCCCATTGACATGCGCGTTAACCCAAGTTGTCCGCTGGCTTCTGGAACTAAGAGTGTGTTGGCTGCTATCTTGCTCTGCAGACGATAGGGTTCTCTGACAATGTGGCTTGTGAGACATCTGGGGAAACATTTTAAAGGACAAACCAAAAATTAATGTGAGCACACATACAATGAAGGTTTACCTCGCCGATTTCAATGGATCCACGGCGCATTCTTCTTGCTTACCTTTTGGCATAGGTTAAGGTAAAGGTTGTACTGAAGACTGTTGAATACCAGCGCCATGCTGACGACGCACAGCATACCATGGAGCCACCACACGCTGACGTCAACGGCGTGAAACGCGGGGGATGGTGACGCGCTGACGAGACGATCGAACGATGCTGATTCCATGCGAACACCGAAGAAGTTGGGCGCGTCACCATTTCCAAGTTGCCCATTCTGACCAATGTACCCAATGACACAAGGCCAATCGGAAGTGGTTTATGGCTCAGGCCATTTGTACGACCGCGTGCCACGCCGTGTTCCATTGCCGGCCTTCTGTGCCGCTTATCTTTTTGACGTTTCTTCGTGTGTTCCACTGTTTACGTTGCCCGCCGTGCCGCAATTGTCAGTGTGGAGACGTGCCATGCGTGGCTGTTCTCGATAAACACATATACGCCCAACGACCTAGTGAACATCACCTGATCCCTGGCCTTGTGTCTATGACACTCGGCAGAAATGGATCAGGGAGGTAGAGGCGTCAGCCTCCTGCCGGCGGTTGGCGGGGACCAGCTTGTGGACCAGTGCGCTTGTGAAAGGGCGCGCAAGTCAGGTCAGAGCCCGGAACTGCTTTCAAAAGTACTCATCCTTTTTGATGGATTGCGAAATTTCGGTGGCAGCCTCGTTTTTGGTCGCTGCCGTCTTCTTTTTTTCGAATGTTATTTACATTGTGTAACATTTTCAGCGACCTTCCTCTGTGCATCTAGTCCTATTCATTTGCGCGTTGACCCAAGTTGTCCGCTTGCTTCTGTAACTAAGTGTGTGTTGGCTGCTATCTTGCTCTGCAGACGATAGGGTTCTCTGAGAATGTGGCTTGTGAGACATCTTGGGAAACATTTTAAGGGACAAACCCACAATTAATGTGAACACACCTACAATGAAAGCTTGGGTCGCCGATTTCAATGGATCCACGGCGCATTCTTCTTACTTACGTTTTGGCCTAGGTTCATGTATAGGTTGTACTGAAGACTGCTGAATACCAGCGTCATGATGACGACGCAATGAATACCATGGAGCCACCACACGCTGACGTCAACGGCGTGAAACGCGGGTGATGGTGACGCTCCGACGAGACCATCGAACGATGCTGATTCCGTGCGAAGACCGAAGAAGTTTGGCGCGTCACAATTTCCAAGTTGCCTATTCTGACCAATGTACCCAATGGCACAAGGCCAATCGGAAATGGTTTATGGCTCAGGCTATTTGTACGACCGCTTGCCACGCCGTGTTCGATTGCCGGCCTTCTGTGCCGCTCATCTTTTTGACGTTTCTTCGTTTGTTCCACAGTTTACGTTGCCCGCCGTGCCGCAATTGTCAGTGTGACGACGTGTCATGCGTGGCTGTTCTCGATAAACACATATACGCCCAACGACCTAGTGAACATCACCTGATCCGTGGCCTTCCGTCTAGGACACTCGGCAGGAACGGATGAGGGAGGTAGAGGCGTCAGCCTGCTGACGCGGTTGGCGGAGACCAGCTTGTGTACCGGTGCGCTTGTGAAAGGGCGCGCAGGTCGGGTCAGAGCTCGGATCTGCTTTAAAAAGTACTCACCCTTTTAGACGGATTGCGAAATTTTGGTGGCAGCCTCGTTTCCGTCGCTTGCGTCTTCATTTTTTCAATGTTATTTGCATTGTGTGACATTTTCAGCGACCTTCCTCTGTGCATCTAGTCCCATTGACCTGCACGTTGACCCAAGTTGTCCGCTTGCTTCTGGAACTAAGTCTGTGTTGGCTGCTATCTTGCTCTGCAGACGATAGGGTTCTATGAGAATGTGGCTTGTGAGACATCTTGGGAAACATTTTAAGGGACAAACCCACAAACAATGTGAACACACCTACAATGAAGGCTTACGTCGCCGATTTCAATGGATCCGCAGGGCATTCTTCTTGCTTACGTTTTGGCCTAGGTTAGTGTATAGGTTGTACTGAAGACTGTTGAATACCAGCGTCATGCTGACGACGCAATGAATACCATGGAGCCACCACACGCTGACGTCAACGGCGTGAAACGCGGGTGATGGTGACGCTGTGACGAGACGATCGAACGATGCTGATTCCATGCGAAGACCGAGAAAGTTGGGCGCGTCACAATTCCCTAGTTGCCAATTCTGACCAATGTACCCAATAGCGCAAGGCCAATCGGAAATGGTTTATGGCTCAGGCCACTTGCACGACCGCGTGCCACGCCGTGTTCCATTGCCGGCCTTCTGTGCCGCTTATCTTTTTGACGTTTCTTCGTTTGTTCCACAGTTTACGTTGCCCGCCGTGCCGCAATTATCAGTGTGGCGACGTGTCATGCGTGGATGTTCGAGATAAACACATATACGCCCAACGACCTAGTGAACATCACCTGATCCGTGGCCTTGTGTCTAGGACACTCGGCAGGAATGGATCAGGGAGGTAGAGGCGTCAGCCTGCTGCAGGCAGTTGGCGGGGACCAGCTTGTGTACCGGTGCGCTTGTGAAAGGGCGCGCAGATCAGGTCAGAGTCCGGAACTGCTTTGAAAGGTACTCATCCTTTTCGACGGATTGCGAAATTTTGGTGTCAGCCTCTTTTTTGGTCGCTGCCGTATTATTTTTTTCCAATGTTATTGGCATTGTGTGACATTTTTAGCCACCTTCCTCTGTGTATCTAGTCCCATTAACATGCGCGCTAACCCAAGTTGTCCGCTGGCTTCTGGAACTAAGAGTGTGTTGGCTGCTATCTTGCTCTGCAGACGATAGGGTTCTCTGAGAATGTGGCTTGTGAGACATCTTGGGAAACATTTTAAGGGACAACCCACAATTAATGTGAACACACCTACAATGAAGGCTTACGTCGCCGATTTCAATGGATCCACGGCGCATTCTTCATACATACAATTTGGCCTAGGTTGATGTATAGGTTGTACTGAAGATTGTTGAATACCAGCGTCATGGTGACGACGCAATGAATACCATGGAGCCACCACACGCTGACGTCAACGGCGTGAAACGCGGGTGATGGTGACGCTGCGACGAGAAGATCGAACGATGCTGATTCCATGCGAAGACCGAAGTTTGGCGCGTCACAATTTCCAAGTTGCCTATTCTGACCAATGTACCCAATGGCACAAGACCAATCAGAAATGGTTTATGGCTCAGGCCATTTGTACGACCGTTGCCACGCCGTGTTCGATTGCCGGCCTTCTGTGCCGCTCATCTTTTTGACGTTTCTTCGTTTGTTCCACAGTTTACGTGCCCCGCCGGGCCGCAATTGTCAGTGTGACGACGTGTCATGCGTGGCTGTTCTCGATAAACACATATACGCCCAACGACCTAGATAACATCACCTGATCCGTGGCCTTGTGTCTAGGACACTCGGCAGGAATGGATCAGCGAAGTAGAGGCGTGAGCCTGCTGCCGGCAGTTGGCGGAGACCAGCTTGTGGACCAGTGCGCTTGTGAAAATGCGCGCAGGTCAGGTCAGAGCCCGGAACTGCTTTCAAAATTACTCATCCTTTTTGATGGATAGCGAAATTTCGGTGGCAGCCTCGTTTTTGGTCGCTGCCGTCTTCTTTTTTTCCAATGTTATTTACATTGTGTAACATTTTCAGCCACCTTACTCTTTGCATCTAGTCCCTTTCACGTGCGCGTTGACCCATGTTTTCCGCTGGCTTCTGCAATTAAGAATGTGTTGGCTGCTATCTTGCTCTGCAGACGATAGGGTTCTCTGACAATGTGGCTTGTGAGACATCTGGGGAAACATTTTAAGGGACAAATCCAAAATTAATGTGAACACACATACAATGAAGGTTTACCTCGCCGATTTCAATGGATCCGCAGCGCATTCTTCTTGCTTACCTTTTGGCCTAGGTTAATGCATAGATTGTACTGAAGATTGTTGAATACCAGCGCCATGCTGACGACGCAATGAATACCATGGAGCCACCACACGCTGACTTTAACGGCGTGAAACGCGGGTGATGGTGACGCTGTGACGAGACGATCGAACGATGCTGATTCCATTCGAAGACCGAAAAAGTTGAGCGCGTCACAATTGCCAATTTTGACCAATGTACCCAATGGCACAAGCCCAATCGGAAATGGTTTATGGCTCAGGCCACTTGTACGACCGCGCGTGTTCGATTGCCGGCGTTCTGTGCCGCTCATCTTTTTACGTTTCTTCGTTTGTTCCACAGTTTACGTTGCCCGCCGTGGCGCAATTGTCAGTGTGGCGACGTGTCATGCGAGGCTGTTTTCGATAAACACATATACGCCCAACGACCTAGTGAACATCACGTGATCCGTGGCCTTGCGTCGAGAACACTCGGAAGGAATGGATCAGGGAGGTAGAGGCGTCAGCCTGCTGCCGGCGGTTGGCAGGGACCAGCTTATGTACCGGTGCGCTTGTGAATGAGCGCGCAGGTCGGGTCAGAGCCCGGAACTGCTTTAAAAAGTACTCACCCTTTTTTACGGATGCGAAATTTTGGTGGCAGCCTCGTTTTCGTCGCTGCCGTCTTCCTTTTTTCAATGTTATTGGCAATGTGTGACATTTTCAGCGACCTTCCTCTTTGCATCTAGCCCTATTCACCTGCGCGTTGACCCACGTTGTCCGCTTGCTTCTGTAGCTAAGTGTGTGTTGGCTGCTATCTTGCTCTGCAGACGATAGGGTTCTCTGAGAATGTGGCTTGTGAGACATCTTGGGAAAAATTTATAAGACAAACCCACAAACACTGTGAACAGACCTACGATGAAGGCTTACGTCGCTCATTTCAATGGATCCGCGGCGCTTCCTTCTTACTTATGTTTTGGCCTAGGTTCATGTATAGGTTGTACTGAAGACTGCTGAATACCAGCGTCATGATGACGACGCAATGAATACCATGGAGCCACCACACGCTGACGTCAACGGCGTGAAACGCGGGTGATGGTGACGCTGCGACGAGACGATCGAACGATGCTGATTCCATGCGAAGACCGAAGAAGTTTGGCGCGTCACAATTTCCAAGTTGCCTATTCTGACCAATGTACCCAATGGCACAAGGCCAATCGGAAATGGTTTATGGCTCAGGCTATTTGTACGACCGCTTGCCACGCCGTGTTCGATTGCCGGCCTTCTGTGCGGCTCATCTTTTCGACGTTTCTTCGTTTGTTCCACAGTTTACGTTGCCCGCCGTGACGCAACTGTCAGTGTGACGACGTGTCATGCGTGGCTGTTCTCGATAAACACATATACGCTCAACGACCTAGTGAACATCACCTGATCCGTGGCCTTGCGTCTAGGACATTCGGCAGGAATGGATCAGGGAGGTAGAGGCGTCAGCCTGCTGCCGGCGGTTGACGGGGACCAGCTTGTGTACCGGTGCGCTTGTGAAAGGGCGCACAGGTCGGGTCAGAGCCCGGAAATGCTTTGAAAAGTACTCACCCTTTTCGACGGATTGCGAAACTTTGGTGGCAGCCTCGTTTTCGTCGCTGCCGTCTTCCTTTTTTCAATGTTATTGGCATTGTGTGACACTTTCAGCGACCTTCCTCTGTGCATCTAGTCCCATTCACATGCGCGTTGACCCAAGTTGTCAGCGTGCTTCTGGAACTAAGTGTGTGTTGGCAGCTATCTTGCTCTGCAGTCGATAGGGTTCTTTGAGAATGTGGCATGTGAGACATCTTGGGAATCATTTTAAGGGACAAATCCACAATTAATGTGAACACACCTACAATGAAAGCTTACGTCGCCGATTTCGATGGATCCGCAGGGCATTCTTCTAGCTTACGTTTTGGCTTATGTTATTGTATAGGTTGTACTGAAGACTGTTGAATACCAGCGTCATATTGACGACGCAATGAATACCATGGAGCCACCACACGCTGACGTCAACGGCGTGAAACGCGGGTGATGGTGACGCTGTGACGAGAGGATCGAACGATGCTGATTCCATGCGAACACCGAAGAAGTTGGGCGCGTCACAATTTCCAAGTTGCCTATTCTGACCAATGTACCCAATGACACAAGGCCAATCGGAAGTGGTTTATGGCTTAGGCCACTTGTACGACCGCGCGTGTTCGATTGCCGGCGTTCTGTGCCGCTCATCTTTTTACGTTTCTTCGTTTGTTCCACAGTTTACGTTGCCCGCCGTGCCGCAATTGTCAGTGTGACGACGTGTCATGCATGGCTGTTCTCGATAAACACATATACGCCCAACGACCTAGTGAACATCACCTGATCCGTGGCCTTGCGTCTAGGACATTCGGCAGGAATGGATCAGGGAGGTAGAGGCGTCAGCCTGCTGCCGGCGGTTGGCGGGGACCAGCTTGTGTACCGGTGCGCTTGTGAAAGGGCGCGCAGGTCGGGTCAGAGCCCGGAACTGCTTTAAAAATTACCCTTTTTGACGGATTGCGAAACTTTAGTGGCAGCTTCGTTTTCGTCGCTGCCGTCTTCCTTTTTTCAATGTTATTGGCATTGTGCGACATTTTCAGCGACCTTCCTCTGTGCATCTAGTCCCATTGACCTGCGCGTTGACCCAAGTTGTCCGCGTGCTTCTGGAACTAAGTGTGTGTTGGCTGCTATCTTGCTCTGCAGGCGATGGGGTTCTCTGACAATGTGGCTTGTGAGACATCTGGGGAGACATTTTAAGGGACAAAGCCACAATTATAGTGAACACACCTACAATGAAGGCTTACCTCGCCGATTTCAATGGATCCGCGGCGCATCCTCCTTGCTTATGTTTTGGCCTAGGTTCATGTATAGGTTGTACTGAAGACTGCTGAATACCAGCGTCATGATGACGACGCAATGCATACCATGGAGCCACCACACGCTGACGTCAACGGCGTGAAACGCGGGTGATGGTGACGCTGCGACGAGACGATCGAACGATGCTGATTCCATGCGAAGACAGAAAAAGTTGGGCGCGTCACAATTGCCAACTTGCCAATTCTGACCAATGTACCTAATGGCACAAGCCCAATCGGAAATGGTTGATGGCTCAGGCCATTTGTACGACCGCGTGCCACGCCGTGTTCCATTGCCGGCCTTCTGTGCCGCTTATCTTTTTGACGTTTCTTCGTTTGTTCCACAGTTTACGTTGCCCGCCGTGCCGCAATTGTCAGTGTGGCGACGTCTCATGCGTGGCTGTTCTCGATAAACACATATACGCCCAACGACCTAGTGAACATCACCTGATCCCTGGCCTTGTGTCTATGACACTCGGCAGAAATGGGTCAGGGAGGTAGAGGCGTCAGCCTGCTGCCGGCGGTTGGCGGGGACCAGCTTGTGAACCAGTGCGCTTGTGAAAGGGCGCGCAGGTCAGGTCAGAGCCCGGAACTGCTTTCAAAAGTACTCATCCTTTCTGATGGATTGCCAAATTTCGGTGGCAGTCTCGTTTTTGGTCGCTGTCGTCTTCTTTTTTTCCAATGTTATTTACATTGTGTAACATTTTCAGCGACCTTCCTCTGTGCATCTAGTCGTATTCACCTGCGCGTTGACCCAAGTTGTCCGCTTGCTTCTGTAACTAAGTGTGTGTTGGCTGCTATCTTGCTCTGCAGACGATAGGGTTCTCTGAGAATGTGGCTTGTAAGACATCTTGGGAAACATTTTAAGGGACAAACCCACAATTAATGTGAACACACCTACAATGAAGGCTTACGTCGCCGATTTCAATGGATGCACGGCGCATTCTTCTTACATACAATTTGGCCTAGGTTCATGTATAGGTTGCACTGAAGACTGCTGAATACCAGCGTCATGGTGACGACGCAATGAATACCATGGAGCCACCACACGCAGACGTCAACGGCGTGAAACGCGGGTGATGGTGACGCTGCGACGAGACGATCGAACGATGCGGATTCCATGCGAAGACCGAAGAAGTTTGGCGCGTCAGAATTTCGAAGTTTCCTATTCTGACCAATGTGCCCAATGGCACAAGGCCAATCGGAAATGGTGTATAGCTCAGGCCATTTGTACGACCGCGTGCCACGCCGTGTTTGATTGCCGGCCTTCTGCGCCGCTTATCTTTTTGACGTTTATTTGTTTGTTCCACAGTTTACGTTGCCCGCCGTGCCGTAATTGTCAGTGTGGCGACGTGTAACGCGTGGATGTTCGCGATAAACACATATACGCCCAACGACCTAGTGAACATCACCTGATCCGTGGCCTTGTGTCTAGGACACTCGGCAGGAATGGATCAGGGAGGTAGAGGCGTCAGCCTGCTGCAGGCAGTTGGCGGTGACCAGCTTGTGTACCGGTGCGCTTGTGAAAGGGCGCGCAGATCAGGTCAGAGTCCGGAACTGCTTTGAAAGGTACTCATCCTTTTCGACGGATTGCGAAATTTTGGTGTCAGCCTCTTTTTTGGTCGCTGCCGTCTTCTTTTTTTCCAATGTTATTGGCATTGTGTGACATTTTCAGCCACCTTCCTCTGTGTATCTAGTCCCATTGACATGCGCGTTAACCCAAGTTGTCCGCTGGCTTCTGGAACTAAGAGTGTGTTGGCTGCTATCTTGCTCTGCAGACGATAGGGTTCTCTGACAATGTGGCTTGTGAGACATCTGGGGAAACATTTTAAATGACAAACCAAAAATTAATGTGAACACACATACAATGAAGGTTTACCTCGCCGATTTCAATGTATCCGTGGCGCATTCTTCTTGCTTACCTTTTGGCCTAGGTTAATGTATAGGTTGTACTGAAGATTGTTGAATACGAGCGTCATGCTGACGACGCAATGAATACCATGGAGCCACCGCACGCTGACGTCAACGGCATGAAACGCGGGTGATGGTGACGCTGTGACGAGACGATCGAACGATGCTGATTCCATGCGAAGACCGAAACAGTTGGGCGCGTCACAATTGCCAACTTGCCAATTCTGACCAATGTACCCAATGGCACAAGCCCAATCGGAAATGGTTAATGGCTCAGGCCATTTGTACGACCGCGTGCCACGATGTGTTCGATTGCCGGCCTTCTGTGCCGCTTATCTTTTTGAAGTTTCTTCGTTTGTTCCACAGTTTACGTTGCCCGCCGTTCCGCAATTGTCAGTGTGGCGACGTGTCATGCGTGGCTCTACGCGATAAACACATATACGCCCAACGACCTAGTGAACATCACCTGATCCGTGGCCTTGTGTCTAGGACACTCGGCTGGAATGGATCAGGGAAGTAGAGGCGTGAGCCTGCTGCCGGCAGTTGGCGAAAACCAGCTTGTGTACCGGTGAGCTTGTGAAAGGGCGCGCAGGTTGCGTCAGAGCCCGGAACTGCTTTGAAAAGTACTCACCCTTTTTGACGGATTGCGAAATTTAGGTGGCAGCCTCGTTTTCGTCGCTGCCGTCTTCTTTTTTTTTCAATGTTATTGGCATTGGGTGACATTTTCAGCCACCTTACTCTTTGCATCTAGTCCCTTTCACGTGCGCGTTGACCCATGTTTTCCGTTGGCTTATGGAACTAAGAGTGTGTTGGCTGCTATCTTGCTCTGCAGACGAGAGGGTTCTCTGACAATGTGGCTTGTGAGACATCTGGGGAAACATTTTAAATGACAAACCAAAAATTAATGTGAACACACATACAATGAAGGTTTACCTCGCCGATTTCAATGTATCCGTGGCGCATTCTTCTTGCTTACCTTTTGGCCTAGGTTAATGTATAGGTTGTACTGAAGATTGTTGAATACGAGCGTCATGCTGACGACGCAATGAATACCATGGAGCCACCACACGCTGACGTCAACGGCGTGAAACGCGGGTGATGGTGACGCTGTGACGAGACGATCGAACGATGCTGATTCCATGCGAAGACCGAAACATTTGGGCGCGTCACAATTGCCAACTTGCCAATTCTGACCAATGTACCCAATGGCACAAGCCCAATCGGAAATGGTTAATGGCTCAGGCCATTTGTACGACCGCGTGCCACGATGTGTTCGATTGCCGGCCTTCTGTGCCGCTTATCTCTTTGACGTTTCTTCGTTTGTTCCACAGTTTACGTTGCCCGCCGTTCCGCAATTGTCAGTGTGGCGACGTGTCATGCGTGGCTCTACGCGATAAACACATATACGCCCAACGACCTAGTGAACATCACCTGATCCGTGGCCTTGTGTCTAGGACACTCGGCTGGAATGGATCAGGGAAGTAGAGGCGTGAGCCTGCTGCCGGCAGTTGGCGAAAACCAGCTTGTGTACCGGTGAGCTTGTGAAAGGGCGCGCAGGTTGCGTCAGAGCCCGGAACTGCTTTGAAAAGTACTCACCCTTTTTGACGGATTGCGAAATTTAGGTGGCAGCCTCATTTTCGTCGCTGCCGTCTTCTTTTTTTTTTCAATGTTATTGGCATTGGGTGACATTTTCAGCCACCTTACTCTTTGCATCTAGTCCCTTTCACGTGCGCGTTGACCCATGTTTTCCGTTGGCTTATGGAACTAAGAGTGTGTTGGCTGCTATCTTGCTCTGCAGACGAGAGGGTTCTCTGAGAATGTGGCATGTGAGACATCTGGGGAAACATTTTAAGGGACAAACAAAAAATTATTGTGAGCACACATACAATGAAGGTTTACCTCGCCGATTTCAATGGATCCACGGCGCATTCTTCTTGCTTACCTTTTCGCATAGGTTAATGTAAAGGTTGTACTGAAGACTGTTAAATAAATACCAGCGCCATGCTGACGACGCAATGCATACCATGGAGCCACCACACGCTGACGTCAACGGCGTGAAACGCTTGGGATGGTGACGCGCTGACGAGACGATCGAACGATGCTGATTCCATGCGAAGACAGAAAAAGTTGGGCGCGTCACAATTGCCAACTTGCCAATTCTGACCAATATACCGAATGGCACAAGCCCAATCGGAAATGGTTGATGGCTCAGGCCATTTGTACGACCGCGTGCCACGCCGTGTTCCATTGCCGGCCTTCTGTGCCGCTTATCTTTTTGACGTTTCTTCGTTTGTTCCACAGTTTACGTTGCCCGCCGTGCCGCAATTGTCAGTGTGGCGACGTGTCATGCGTGGCTGTTCTCGATAAACACATATACGCCCAACGACCTAGTGAACATCACCTGATCCCTGGCCTTGTGTCTATGACACTCGGCAGAAATGGATCAGGGAGGTAGAGGCGTCAGCCTGCTGCCGGCGGTTGGCGGGGACCAGCTTGTGAACCAGTGCGCTTGTGAAAGGGCGCGCAGGTCAGGTCAGAGCCGGAAACTCCTTTCAAAAGTACTCATCCTTTCTGATGGATTGCGAAATTTCGGTGGCAGCCTCGTTTTTGGTCGCTGCCATCTTCTTTTTTTCCAATGTTATTTACATTGTGTGACATTTTCAGCGACCTTCCTCTGTGCATCTAGTCCTATTCACCTGCGCGTTGACCCAAGTTGTCCGCTTGCTTCTGTAACTAAGTGTGTGTTGGCTGCTATCTTGCTCTGCAGACGATAGGGTTCTCTGAGAATGTGGCTTGTAAGACATCTTGGGAAACATTTTAAGGGACAAACCCACAATTAATGTGAACACACCTACAATGAAGGCTTACGTAGCCGATTTCAATGGATCCAAGGCGCATTCTTCTTACATACAATTTGGCCTAGGTTCATGTATAGGTTGCACTGAAGACTGCTGAATACCAGCGTCATGGTGACGACGCAATGAATACCATGGGGCCACCACACGCTGACGTCAACGGCGTGAAACGCGGGTGATGGTGACGCTGCGACGAGACGATCGAACGATGCGGATTCCATGCGAAGACCGAAGAAGTTTGGCGCGTCACAATTTCGAAGTTTCCTATTCTGACCAATGTACCCAATGGCACAAGGCCAATCAGAAATGGTTTATGGCTCAGGCTATTTGTACGACCGCTTGCCACGCCGTGTTCGATTGCCGGCCTTCTGTGCCGCTCATCTTTTTGACGTTTCTTCGTTTGTTCCACAGTTTACGTTGCCCGCCGTGCCGCAATTGTCAGTGTGGCGATGTGTAACGCGTGGATGTTCGCGATAAACACATATACGCCCAACGACCTAGTGAACATCACCTGATCCGTGGCCTTGTGTCTAGGACACTCGGCAGGAATGGATCAGGGAGGTAGAGGCGTCAGCCTGCTGCAGGCAGTTGGCGGGGACCAGCTTGTGTACCGGTGCGCTTGTGAAAGGGCGCGCAGATCAGGTCAGAGTCCGGAACTGCTTTGAAAGGTACTCATCCTTTTCGACGGATTGCGAAATTTTGGTGTCAGCCTCTTTTTTGGTCGCTGCCGTCTTCTTTTTTTCCAATGTTATTGGCATTGTGCGACATTTTTAGCCACCTTCCTCTGTGTATCTAGTCCCATTGACATGCGCGTTAACCCAAGTTGTCCGCTGGCTTCTGGAACTAAGAGTGTGTTGGCAGATATCTTGCTCTGCAGACGATAGGGTTCTCTGACAATGTAGCTTGTGAGACATCTGGGGAAACATTTTAAAGGACAAACCAAAAATCAATGTGAACACACATACAATGAAGGTTTACCTCGCCGATTTCAATGTATCCGCGGCGCATTCTTCTTGCTTACCTTTTGGCCTAGGTTAATGTATAGGTTGTACTGAAGATTGTTGAATACGAGCGTCATGCTGACGACGCAATGAATACCATGGAGCCACCACACGCTGACGTCAACGGCGTGAAACGCGGGTGATGGTGACGCTGTGACGAGACGATCGAACGATGCTGATTCCATGCGAAGACCGAAACAGTTGGGCGCGTCACAATTGCCAACTTGCCAATTCTGACCAATGTACCCAATGGCACAAGCCCAATAGGAAATGGTTAATGGCTCAGGCCATTTGTACGACCGCGTGCCACGATGTGTTCGATTGCCGGCCTTCTGTGCCGCTTATCTTTTGGACGTTTCTTCGTTTGTTCCACAGTTTACGTTGCCCGCCGTTCCGCAATTGTCAGACTGGCGACGTGTCATGCGTGGCTCTTCGCGATAAACACATATAAGCCCAACGACCTAGTGAACATCACCTGATCCGTGGCCTTGTGTCTAGGACACTCGGCAGGAATGGATCAGGGAAGTAGAGGCGTGAGCCTGCTGCCGGCAGTTGGCGGGAACCAGCTTGTGTACCGGTGCGCTTGTGAAAGGGCGCGCAGGTTGCGTCAGAGCCCGGAACTGCTTTGAAAAGTACTCACCCTTTTTGACGGATTGCGAAATTTTGGTGGCAGCCTCGTTTTCGTCGCTGCCGTCTTCCTTTTTTCAATGTTATTGGCAATGTGTGACATTTTCAGCGACCTCACTATTTGCATCTAGTCCCTTTCACGTGCGCGTTGACCCATGTTTTCCGCTGGCTTCTGGAACTAAGAGTGTGTTGGCTGCTATCTTGCTCTGCAGACGATAGCGTTCTCTGAGAATGTGGCATGTGAGACATCTTGGGAAAAATTTATGGGACAAACCCACAAACACTGTGAACACACCTACGATGAACGCTTACGTCACTCATTTCAATGGATCCGCGGCGCTTCCTTCTTGCTTACGTTTTGGCCTAGGTTAATGTATAGGTTGTACTGAAGACTGTTGAATACCAGCGTCATGCTGACGACGCAATGAATACCATGGAACCACCACACGCTGACGCCAACAGCGTGAAACGCGGGTGATGGTCACGCTGTGACGAGACGATCGAACGATGCTGATTCCATGCGAAGACCGAAGAAGTTGGGCGCGTCACAATTGCCAAGTTGCCAATTCTGACCAATGTACCCAATTGCGCAAGGCCAATCGGAAATGGTTTATGGCTCAGGCCGTTTGTACGACCGCGTCCCACGCCGTGTTCGATTGGCGGCCTCGTGTGCCGCTTATCTTTTTGACGTTTCTTCGTTTGTTCCACAGTTTACCTTGCCCGTCTTGCCGCAATTGTCAGTGTGGCGACGTGTCATTCGTGGCTCTTCGCGATAAACACATATACGCCCAACGACCTAGTGAACATCACCTGATCCGTGGCCTTGTGTCTAGGACACTCGGCAGGAATGGTTCAGGGAAGTAGGGGCGTCAGCCTGCTGCCGGCAGTTGGCGGTAACCAGCTTGTGTACCGGTGCGCTTGTGAAAGGGCGCGCAGGTTGCGTCAGAGCCCGGAACTGCTTTGAAAAGTACTCACCATTTTTGACGGATTGTGAAATTTAGGTGGCAGCCTCGTTTTCGTCGCTGCCGTCTTCTTTTTTTTTTCAATGTTATTGGCATTGTGTGACATTTTCAGCCACCTCACTATTTGCATCTAGTCCCTTTCACGTGCGCGTTGACCCATGTTTTCCGCTTGCTTCTGGAACTAAGAGTGTGTTGGCTGCTATCTTGCTCTGCAGACGATAGCGTTCTCTGAGAATGTGGCATGTGAGACATCTGGGGAAACATTTTAAGGGACAAACCAAAAATTAATGTGAACACACATACAATGAAGGTTTACCACGCCGATTTCAATGGATCCGCGGCGCATTCTTCTTACTTACCTTTTGGCCTAGGTTAATGTATAGGTTGTACTGATGATTGTTGAATACCAGCGTCCTGCTGACGACGCAATGAATACTATGGAGCCACCACACGCTGACGTCAGCGGCGTGAAACGCGGGTGATGGTGACGCTGTGACGACACGATCGAACGATGCTGATTCCATGTGAAGACCGAAAAAGTTGGGCGCGTCACAATTGCAAAGTTGCCAATTCTGACCAATGTACCCAATGGCACAAGCGCAATAGGAAATGGTTAATGGTTCAGGCCATTTGTCCGACCGCGTGCCACACCGTGTTCGATTGCCGGCCTCATGTGCCGCCTATATTTTTGACGTTTCTTTGTTTGTTCCACAGTTTACGTTGCTCGCCGTGCCACAATGGTCAGTGTGGCGACGTGTCATGCGTGGCTGTTCTCGGTAAACACATATACGCCCAACGACCTAGTGAACATCACGTGATCCGTGGCCTTGTGTCTAGGACACTGGGCAGGAATGAATCAGGGAGGTAGAGGAGTCAGCCTGCTACCGGCAGTTGGCGGGGACCAGCTTGTGCACCGGTGCGCTTGCGAAAGGGCGCGCAGCTCAGGTCAGAGCCCGGAACTGCTTTGAAAAGTACTCATCCTTTTTGACGGATTGCGAAATTTTTGGGCAGCCTCGTTTTTGGTCGCTGCCGTCTTCTTTTTTTCCAATGTTATTGGCATTGTGTGACATTTTCAGCCACGTTCCTCTGTGTATCTACTCCCATTGACATGCGCGTTGACCCAGGTTGTCCGCTGGCTTCTGGAACTAAGAGTGTGTTAGCTGCTATCTTGCTCTGCAGACGATAGGATTCTCTGACAATGTGGCTTGTGAGACGTCTGGGGAAACATTTTAAGGGACAAACCCACAAACAATGTGAACACACCTACAATGAAGGCTTACCTCGCCGATTTCAATGCATCCGCGGCGCATTCTTCTTGCTTACGTTTTGGCCTAGGTTAATATATAGGTTGTACTGAAGACTGTTGAATACCAGCGTCATGCTGACGACGCAATGAATACCATGGAGCCACCTCACGCTGATGTCAACGGCGTGAAACGCGGGTGATGGTGACGCTGTGACGAGACGATCGAACGATGCTGATTCCATGCGAAGACCGAAACAGTTGGGCGCGTCAAAACTGCCAACTTGCCAATTCTGACCAATGCACCCAATGGCACGAGCCCAATCGGAAATGGTTTATGGCTCAGGCCATTTGTACGACCGCGCGCGTTCGATCGCCGGCCTTCTGTGCCGCTTATCTTTTTGACGTTTCTTCGTTAGTTCCACAGTTTACGTTGCCCGCCGTGCCGCAATTCGCAGTGTGGCGACGTGTCATGCATGGCTGTTCTCGATAAACACATATACGCCCAACGACCTAGTGAACATCACCTGATCCGTGGCCTTCTATCTAAGGACACTCGGCAGGAATGGATCAGGGAGGTAGAGGCGTCAGCCTGCTGCAGGCAGCTGGCGGGGACTAGCTTGTGAACCGGTGCGCTTGTGAAAGGGCGCGCAGATCAGGTCAGAGTCCGGAACTGCTTTGAAAGGTACTCATCCTTTTCGACGGATTGCGAAATTTTGGTGTCAGCCTCTTTTTTGGTCGCTGCCGTCTTCTTTTTTTCCAATGTTATTGGCATTGTGCGACATTTTCAGCCACCTTCCTCTGTGTATCTAGTCCCATTGACATGCGCCTTAACCCAAGTTGTCCGCTGGCTTCTGGAACTAAGAGTGTGTTGGCAGATATCTTGCTCTGCAGACGATAGGGTTCTCTGACAATGTAGCTTGTGAGACATCTGGGGAAACATTTTAAAAGACAAACCAAAAATTAATGTGAACACACATACAATGAAGGTTTACCTCGCCGATTTCAATGTATCCGCGGCGCATTCTTCTTGCTTACCTTTTGGCCTAGGTTAATGTATAGGTTGTACTGAAGCTTGTTGAATACGAGCGTCATGCTGACGACGCAATGAATACCATGGAGCCACCACACGCTGACGTCAACGGCGTGAAACGCGGGTGATGGTGACGCTGTGACGAGACGATCGAACGATGCTGATTCCATGCGAAGACCGAAACAGTTGGGCGCGTCACAATTGCCAACTTGCCAATTCTGACCAATGTACCCAATGGCACAAGGCCAATCGGAAATGGTTTATGGCTCAGGCCATTTGCACGACCGCGTGCCACGCCGTGTTCCATTGCCGGCCTTCTGTGCCGCTTATCTTTTTGACGTTTCTTCGTTTGTTCCACAGTTTACGTTGCCCGCCGTGCCGCAATTATCAGTGTGGCGACGTGTCATGCGTGGCTGTTCGCGATAAACACATATACGCCCAACGACCTAGTGAACATCACCTGATCCGTGGCCTTGTGTCTAGGACACTCGGCAGGAATGAATCAGGGAGGTAGAGGCGTCAGCCTGCTGACGGCAGTTGGCGGGGACCAGCTTGCGTACCGGTGCGCTTGCGAAAGGGCGCGCAGGTCAGGTCAGAGCCCGGAACTGCTTTGAAAAGTACTCATCCTTTTTGACGGATTGCGAAATTTTGGTGGCAGCCTCGTTTTTGGTCGCTACCGTCTTCTATTTTCCAATGTTATTGCCATTGTGTGACATTTTCAGCCAACTTCCTCTGTGTATCTAGTCCCATTGACATGCGCGTTGACCCAGGTTGTCCGCTGGCTTCTGGAACTCATAGTGTGTTGGCTGCTATCTTGCTCTGCAGACGATAGGGTTCTCTGAGAATGTGGCATGTGAGACATCTTGGGAAAAATTTATGGGACAAACCCACAAACACTGTGAACACACCTACGATGAACGCTTACGTCGCTCATTTCAATGGATCCGCGGCGCTTCCTTCTTGCTTACGTTTTGGCCTAGGTTAATGTATAGGTTGTACTGAAGACTGTTGAATACCAGCGTCATGCTGACGACGCAATGAATACCATGGAACCACCACACGCTGACGCCAACAGCGTGAAACGCGGGTGATGGTCACGCTGTGACGAGACGATCGAACGATGCTGATTCCATGCGAAGACCGAAGAAGTTGGGCGCGTCACAATTGCCAAGTTGCCAATTCTGACCAATGTACCCAATTGCGCAAGGCCAATCGGAAATGGTTTATGGCTCAGGCCGTTTGTACGACCGCGTCCCACGCCGTGTTCGATTGGCGGCCTCGTGTGCCGCTTATCTTTTTGACGTTTCTTCGTTTATTCCACAGTTTACCTTGCCCGTCTTGCCGCAATTGTCAGTGTGGCGACGTGTCATTCGTGGCTCTTCGCGATAAACACATATACGCCCAACGACCTAGTGAACATCACCTGATCCGTGGCCTTGTGTCTAGGACACTCGGCAGGAATGGTTCAGGGAAGTAGAGGCGTCAGCCTGCTGCCGGCAGTTGGCGGTAACCAGCTTGTGTACCGGTGCGCTTGTGAAAGGGCGCGCAGGTTGCGTCAGAGCCCGGAACTGCTTTGAAAAGTACTCACCATTTTTGACGGATTGCGAAATTTAGGTGGCAGCCTCGTTTTCGTCGCTGCCGTCTTCTTTTTTTTTCAATGTTATTGGCATTGTGTGACATTTTCAGACACCTTACTCTTTGCATCTAATCCCTTTCACGTGCGCGTTGACCCATGTTTTCCGCTGGCTTCTTGAACTAAGAGTGTGTTGACTGCTATCTTGCTCTGCAGACGATAGCGTTCTCTGAGAATGTGGCATGTGAGACATCTGGGGAAACATTTTAAGGGACAAACCAAAAATTAATGTGAACACACATACAATGAAGGTTACCTCGCCGATTTCAATGTATCCGCGGCGCATTCTTCTTACTTACCTTTTGGCATAGGTTAATGTATACGTTGTACTGAAGATTGTTGAATACCAGCGTCCTGCTGACGACGCAATGAATACTATGGAGCCACCACACGCTGACGTCAGCGGCGTGAAACGCGGGTGATGGTGACGCTGTGACGAGACGATCGAACGATGCTGATTCCATGCGAAGACCGAAAAAGTTGGGCGCGTCACAATTGCCAAGTTGCCAATTCTGACCAATGTACCCAATGGCACAAGCGCAATAGGAAATGGTTAATGGTTCAGGCCATTTGTACGACCGCGTGCCACGCCGTGTTCGATTGCTGGCCTTCTGTGCCGCTTATTTTTTTGACGTTTCTTCGTTTGTTCCACAGTTTACGTTGCCCGCCGTACCGCAATTGTCAGTGTGGCGACGTGTCATGCGTGGCTCTTCGCGATAAACACATATACGCCCAACGACCTAGTGAACATCACCTGATCCGTGGCCTTGTGTCTAGGACACTCGGCAGGAATGGATCAGGGAAGTAGAGGCGTCAGCCTGCTGCCGGCAGTTGGCGGGGACCAGCTTGTGTACCGGTGCGCTTGTGAAAGGGCGCGCAGATTGCGTCAGAGCTTGGAACTGCTTTGAAAAGTACTCACCCTTTTTGACGGATTGTGAAATTTAGGTGGCAGCCTCGTTTTCGTCGCTGCCGTCTTTTTTTTTCAATGTTAGTGGCATTGTGTGACATTTTCAGACACCTTACTCTTTGCATCTAATCCCTTTCACGTGCGCGTTGACCCATGTTTTCCGCTGGCTTCTTGAACTAAGAGTGTGTTGACTGCTATCTTGCTCTGCAGACGATAGCGTTCTCTGAGAATCTGGCATGTGAGACATCTGGGGAAACATTTTAAGGCACAAACCAAAAATTAATGTGAACACACATAAATGAAGGTTTACTTCGCCGATTTCAATGGATCCGCGGTGCATTGCTCTTGCTTACCTTTTGGCCTAGGTTAATGTATAGGTTGTACTGAAGATTGTTGAATACCAGCGTCATGCTGGCGACGCAATGAATACCATGGAGCCACCACACGCTGACGTCAACGGCGTGAAACGCGGGTGATGGTGACGCTGTGACGAGACGATCGAACGATGCTGATTCCATGAGAAGACCGAAAACGTTGGGCGCGGCACAATTGCCAACTTGCCAATTCTGACCAATGTACCCAATGGCACAAGGCCAATCGGAAATGGTATATAGCTCAGGCCATTTGTACGACCGCGTGCCACGCCGTGTTTGATTGCCGGCCTTCTGCGCCGCTTATCTTTTTGACGTTTCTTCGTTTGTTCCACAGTTTACGTTGCCCGCCGTGCCGCAATTGTCAGTGTGGCGACGTGTCATGCGTGGCTGTTCGCGATAAACACATATACGCCCAACGACCTAGTGAACATCACCTGATCCGTGGCCTTGTGTCTAGGACACTCGGCAGGAATGAATCAGGGAGGTAGAGGCGTCAGCCTGCTGACGGCAGTTGGCGGGGACCAGCTTGCGTACCGGTGCGCTTGCGAAAGGGCGCGCAGGCCAGGTCAGAGCCCGGAACTGCTTTGAAAAGTACTCATCCTTTTTGACGGATTGCGAAATTTTGGTGGCAGCCTCGTTTTTGGTCGCTGCCGTCTTCTATTTTCCAATGTTATTGCCATTGTGTGACATTTTCAGCCACCTTCCTCTGTGTATCTAGTCCCATTGACATGCGCGTTGACCCAGGTTGTCTGTCCGCTGGCTTCTGGAACTCATAGTGTGTTGGCTGCTATCTTGCTCTGCAGACGATAGGGTTCTCTGAGAATGTGGCATGTGAGGCATCTTGGGAAAAATTTATGGGACAAACCCACAAACACTGTGAACACACCTACGATGAACGCTTACGTCGCTCATTTCAATGGATCCGCGGCGCTTCCTTCTTGCTTACGTTTTGGCCTAGGTTAATGTATAGGTTGTACTGAAGACTGTTGAATACCAGCGTCATGCTGACGACGCAATGAATACCATGGAACCACCACACGCTGACGCCAACAGCGTGAAACGCGGGTGATGGTCACGCTGTGACGAGACGATCGAACGATGCTGATTCCATGCGAAGACCGAAGAAGTTGGGCGCGTCACAATTGCCAAGTTGCCAATTCTGACCAATGTACCCAATTGCGCAAGGCCAATCGGAAATGGTTTATGGCTCAGGCCGTTTGTACGACCGCGTCCCACGCCGTGTTCGATTGGCGGCCTCGTGTGCCGCTTATCTTTTTGACGTTTCTTCGTTTATTCCACAGTTTACCTTGCCCGTCTTGCCGCAATTGTCAGTGTGGCGACGTGTCATTCGTGGCTCTTCGCGATAAACACATATACGCCCAACGACCTAGTGAACATCACCTGATCCGTGGCCTTGTGTCTAGGACACTCGGCAGGAATGGATCAGGGAGGTAGAGGCGCCAGCCTGCTGCAGGCAGTTGGCGGGGACCAGCTTGTGTACCGGTGCGCTTGTGAAAGGGCGCGCAGGTTGCGTCAGAGTCCGGAACTGCTTTGAAAGGTACTCATCCTTTTCGACGGATTGCGAAATTTTGGTGTCAGCCTCTTTTTTGGTCGCTGCCGTCTTCTTTTTTTCCAATGTTATTGGCATTGTGCGACATCTTCAGCCACCTTCCTCTGTGTATCTAGTCCCATTGATATGCGCGTTAACCCAAGTTGTCCGCTGGCTTCTGGAACTAAGAGTGTGTTGGCAGATATCTTGCTCTGCAGACGATAGGGTTCTCTGACAATGTGGCTTGTGAGACATCTGGGGAAACATTTTAAAGGACAAACCAAAAATAATGTGAACAGACATACAATGAAGGTTTACCTCGCCGATTTCAATGTATCCGCGGCGCATTCTTCTTGCTTACCTTTTGGCCTAGGTTAATGTATAGGTTGTACTGAAGATTGTTGAATACGAGCGTCATGCTGACGACGCAATGAATACCATGGAGCCACCACACGCTGACGTCAACGGCGTGAAACGCCGGGGATGGTGACGCGCTGACGAGACGATCGAACGATGCTGATTCCATGCGAAGACAGAAAAAGTTGGGCGCGTCACAATTGCCAACTTGCCAATTCTGACCAATGTACCCAATGGCACAAGCCCAATCGGAAATGGTTTATGGCTCAGGCCATTTGTACGACCGCGTGCCGCGCCGTGTTCCATTGCCGGCCTTCTGTGCCGCTTATCTTTTTGACGTTTCTTCGTTTGTTCGACAGTTTACGTTGCCCGCCGTGCCGCAATTGTCAGTGTGGCGACGTGTCTTGCGTGGCTGTTCTCGATAAACACATATACGCCCAACGGCCTAGTGAACATCACCTGATCCCTGGCCTTGTGTCTATGACACTCGGCAGAAATGGATCAGGGAGGTAGAGGCGTCAGCCTGCTGCCGGCGGTTGGCGGGGACCAGCTTGTCGACCAGTGCGCTTGTGAAAGGGCGCGCAGGTCAGGTCAGAGCCCGGAACTGCTTTCAAACGTACTCATCCTTTTTGATGGATAGCGAAATTTCGGTGGCAGCCTCGTTTTTGGTCGCTGCCGTCTTCTTTTTTTCCAATGTTATTTACATTGTGTAACATTTCCAGCCACCTTACTCTTTGCATCTAGTCCCATTGACATGCGCGTTGACCGAAGCTGTCCGCTGGCTTCTGCAATTAAGAATGTGTGCTGCTATCTTGCTCTGCAGACGATAGGGTTCTCTGACAATGTGGCTTGTGAGACATCTGGGGAAACATTTTAAGGGACAAACCCAAAATTAATGTGAACACACATACAATGAAGGTTTACCTCGCCGATTTCAATGGATCCGCAGCGCATTCTTCTTGCTTACCTTTTGGCCTAGGTTAATGCATAGATTGTACTGAAGATTGTTGAATACCAGCGCCATGCTGACGACGCAATGAATACCATGGAGCCACCACACGCTGACGTCAACGGCGTGAAACGCGGGTGATGGTGACGCGTTGACGAGACAATCGAACGATGCTGATTCCATGCGAAGACCGAAAAAGTTGAGCGCGTCACAATTGCCAATTTTGACCAATGTACCCAATGGCACAAGCCCAATCGGAAATGGTTTATGGCTCAGGCCACTTGTATGACCGCGCGTGTTCGATTGCCGGCGTTCTGTGCCGCTCATCTTTTTACGTTTCTTCGTTTGTTCCGCAGTTTACGTTGCCCGCCGTGCCGCAATTGTTAGTGTGGCGATGTGTCATGCGAGGCTGTTTTCGATAAACACATATACGCCCAACGACCTAGTGAACATCACCTGATCCGTGGCCTTGCGTCTAGAACACTCGGAAGGAATGGATCAGGGAGGTAGAAGCGTCAGCCTGCTGCCGGCGGTTGGCAGGGACCAGCTTATGTACCGGTGCGCTTGTGAAAGAGCGCGCAGGTCGGGTCAGAGCCCGGAACTGCTTTAAAAAGTACGCACCCTTTTTGACGGATTGCGAAATTTTGGTGGCAGCCTCGTTTTCGTCGCTGCCGTCTTCCTTTTTTCAATGTTATTGGCAATGTGTGACATTTTCAGCGACCTTCCTCTGCGCATCTAGTGCTATTCACCTGCGCATTGACCCACGTTGTCCGCTTGCTTCTGTAACTAAGTGTGTGTTGGCTGCTATCTTGCTCTGCAGACGATAGGGTTCTCTGAGAATGTGGCTTGTGAGACATCTTGGGAAACATTTTAAGGGACAAACCCACAATTAATGTCAACACACCTACAATGAAGGCTTACGTCGCCGATTTCAATGGATCCACGGCGCATTCTTCTTACTTACGTTTTGGCCTAGGTTCATGTATAGTTTGTACTGAAGACTGCTGAATACCAGCGTCATGATGACGACGCAATGAATACCATGGAGCCACCACACGCTGACGTCAACGGCGTGAAACGCGGGTGATGGTGACGCTGCGACAAGACGATCGAACGATGCTGATTCCATGCGAAGACCGAGAAAGTTGGGCGCGTCACAATTCCCTAGTTGCCAATTCTGACCAATGTACCCAATGACACAAGGCCAATCGGAAGTGGTTTATGGCTCAGGCTATTTGTACGACCGCGTGCCACGCCGTGCTCGATTGCCGGCCTTCTGTGCCGCTCATCTTTTTGAGGTTTCTTCGTTTGTTCCACAGTTTACGTTGCCCGCCGTGCCGCAATTGTCAGTGTGACGACGTGTCATGCGTTGTACTGAAGACTGTTGAATACCAGCGTCATGGTGACGACGCAATGAATACCATGGAGCCACCACACGCTGACGTCAACGGGGTGAAGCGCGGGTGATGGTGACGCTGTGACGAGACGATCGAACGATGCTGATTCCATGCGAAGACCGAAGAAGTTGGGCGCGTCACAATTCCCAAGTTGCCTATTCTGACCAATGTACCTGCTGGCACAAGGCGAATGGGAAATGGTTTATGGCTCAGGCTATTTGTACGACGCGTTACACGCCGTGCTCGATTGCCGGCCTTCTGTGCCGCGCATCTTTTTGACGTTTCTTCGTTTGTTCCACAGTTTACGTCGCCTGCCGTGCCGCAATTGGCAGTGTGACGACGTGTCATGCGTGCCTGTTCTCAATAAACACATATGCGCCCAAGGACCTAGTGAACACCACCTGATCCGTGGTCTTGTGTCTAGGACACTCGGCAGGAATGGATCAGGCAGGTAGAGGCGTCAGCCTGCTGCCGGCGGTTGGCGGGAAGCAGCTTGTGTACTGGTGCGCTTGTGAAAGGGCGCGCAGGTCGGGTCAGAGCCCAGAACTGCTTTAAAAAGTACTCACCCTTTTCCACGGATTGTGAAATTTTGGTGGCAGCCTCGTTTTCGTCGCTGCCGTCTTCTTTATTTTCAGTGTTATTGGCATTGTGTGACATTTTCAACCACCCTCCTCTGTGTACCTAGTCCCATTGGCATGCGCGTTCACCCAAGATGTCCGCTGTCTTCTGGAACTAAGTGTGTGTTGGCTGCTATCTTGCTCTGCAGACGATAGGGTTCTCTGCGAATGTGGCTTGTGAGACATCTGGGGAAACATTTTAAGGGACAAACCTACAATAATGTGAACACACCTACAATGAACGTTTACCTCGCCGATTTCAATGGATCCGCGGCGCATTCTTCTTGTTTACGCTTTGGCCTAGGTTAATGTATAGGTTGTACTGAAGACTGTTGAATACCAGCGTAATGCTGACGACGCAATGAATACCATTTATCCACCACACGCTGACGTCAACGGCGTTAAACGCGGGTGATGGTCACGCTGTGACGAGACGATCGAACGATGCTGATTCCATGCGAAGACCGAAGAATTTGGGCGCGTCACAATTCCCAAGTTGCCAATACGGACCAATGTACCCAATGGCACAAGCCCAATCGGAAATGGTTTATGACTCAGGCCATTTGTACAACCGCGTGCCACGCCGTGTTCGATTGCCGGCCTTCTGTGCCGCTTATCTCTTTGACGTTTCTTGGTTTGTTCCACAGTTTACGCTGCCCGCCGTGCCGCAATCGTCAGTGTGGCGACGTGTCATGCGTGGCTGTTCGCGATAAACACATATACGCCCAACGACCTAGTGAGCATCACCTAATCCATGCCCTCGTGTCTAGGACACTTGGCAGGAATGGATCAGGGAAGTAGAGGCGTCAGCCTGCTGCCGGCAGTTGGCGGGGACCAGCTTGTGTACCGGTGCGCTTGTGAAAGGGCGTGCAGGTCAGGTCAGAGCCCGGAACTGCTTTGAAAAGTACTCATCCTTTTTGACGGATTGCGAAATTTTGGTGGCAGCTTCGTTTTTGCTCGCTGCCGTCTCGCTTTTTTCAATGTTATTGCCATTGTGTGATATTTTCAGCCACCTTCCTCTGTGTATCTAGTCCCATTGACATGCGCGTTGACCCAGGTTGTCCGCTGGCTTCTGGAACTCATAGTGTGTTGGCTGCTATCTTGCTCTGCAGACGATAGGGTTCTCTGAGAATGTGGCATGTGAGACATCTTGGGAAAAATTTATGGGACAAACCCACAAACAATGTGAACACACCTACAATGAAGGCTTACGTCGCCGATTTCAATGGATCCGCAGGGCATTCTTCTTGCTTACGTTTTGGCCTAGGTTAATGTATAGGTTCTACTGAAGACTGATTTATACCAGCGTCATGCTGACGACGCAGTGAATACCATGGAGCCACCACACGCTGACATCAACGCCGTGAAACCCGGGTGATGGTGACGCTGTGACGAGACGATCCAACGATGCTGATTCCATGCGAAGACCGAAAAAGTGTGGCGTGTCACAATTGCCAAGTTGCCAATTCTGACCAATGTACCCAATGGCACGAGCCCAATCGGAAATCGTTTATGGCCAAGGCCGTTTGTACGAATGCGTGCCACGCCGTGTTCGATTGCCGGCCTCATATGCCGCCTATATTTTTGACGTTTCTTTGTTTGTGCCACAGTTTACGTTGCCCGCCGTGCCACAATGGTCAGTGTGGCGACGTGTCATGCGTGGCTGTTCTCGGTAAACACATATACGCCCAAGGACCTAGTGAACATCACGTGATCCGTGGCCTTGTGTCTAGGACACTCGGCAGGAATGAATCAGGGAGGTGGAGGCGTCAGCCTGTTGCCGGCAGTTGGCGGGGACCAGCTTGTGTACCGGTGCGCTTGTGAAAGGGCGCGCAGGTCAGGTCAGAGCCCTGGACTGCTTTAAAAAGTACTCATTCTTTTTGACGGATAGCGAAATTTTGGTGGCAGCCTCGTTTTTGGTCGCTGCCGTATTCTTTTTTTCCAATGTTATTGGCATTGTGTCACATTTTCAGCCACCTTCCTCTCTGCATCTAGTCCCATTGACATGCGCGCTGACCCAAGTTGTCCGCTGGCTTCTGGAACTAAGAGTGTGTTGGCTGCTATCTTGCTCTGCAGACGATAGGGTTCTCTGACAATGTGGCTTGTGAGAAATCTGGGGAAACATTTTAAAGGACAAACCAAAAATTAATGTGAACACACATACAATGAAGGTTTACCTCGCCGATATCAATGGATCCACGGCGCTTTCATCTTGCTTGTGTTTTGGCCTGTGATAATGTATAGGTTGTACTGAAGACTATGAATACCAGCGTCATGCTGACGACGCAATGTATACCATGGAGCCACTACACACTTACGTTAACGGCGTGAAACGCGGATGATGGTTGCGCTGTGGCGAGACGATCGAACGATGCTGATTCCATGCGAAGACCGAAAAAGTTGGGCGCGTCACAATTGCCAAACTGCCAATTCTGACCAATGTTCCCAATGGAACAAGCCCAATCAGAAATTTTTTATGGCTCAGGCCATTTGTACGACCGCGCGCCACGGCGTGTTCGATTGCCGGCCTTCCTTGCCGCTTATCTTTTTGACGTTTCTTCGTTTGTTCCACAGTTTACGTTGCCCACCGTGCCGCAATTGTCAGTATGGCGACGTGTCATGCGTGGCTGTTCGCGATAAACACATATACGCCCAACGACCTCGTGAACATCACCTGATCCGTGGCCTTGTGCTTGGACACACGGCCCGAATGGATCAGGGAGGTAGAGGAGTCAGCCTGCTACCGGCAGTTGGCGGGGACCAGCTTGTGTACCGGTGCGCTTGCGAAAGGGCGCGCAGCTCAGGTCAGAGCCCGGAACTGCTTTAAAAAGTACTCATCCTTTTTGACGGATTGCGAAATTTTTGGGCAGCCTCGTTTTTGGTCGCTGCCGTCTTCTTTTTTCCAATGCTATTGGCATTGTGTGACATTTTCAGCCACCTTCCTCTGTGTATCTACTCCCATTGACATGCGCGTTGACCCAGGTTGTCCGCTGGCTTCTGGAACTAAGAGTGTGTTAGCTGCTATCTTGCTCTGCAGACGATAGGATTCTCTGACAATGTGGCTTGTGAGACGTCTGGGGAAACATTTTAAGGGACAAACCCACAAACAATGTGAACACACCTACAATGAAGGCTTACCTCGCCGATTTCAATGCATCCGCGGCGCATTCTCCTTGCTTACGTTTTGGCCTAGGTTAATATATAGGTTGTACTGAAGACTGTTGAATACCAGCGTCATGCTGACGACGCAATGAATACCATGGACCCACCTCACGCTGAAGTCAACGGCGTGAAACGCGGGTGATGGTGACGCTGTGACGAGACGATGGAACGATGCTGATTCCATGCGAAGACCGAAACAGTTGGGCGCGTCACTATTGCCAACTTGCCAATTCTGACCAATGTACCCAATGGCACAAGCCCAATCGGAAATGGTTAATGGCTCAGGCCATTTGTACGACCGCGTGCCACGATGTGTTCGATTGCCGGCCTTCTCTGCCGCTTATCTTTTTGACGTTTCTTCGTTTGTTCCACAGTTTACGTTGCCCGCCGTTCCGCAATTGTCAGTGTTGCGACGTGTCATGCGTGGCTCTTCGCGATAAACACATATACGCCAAACGACCTAGTGAACATCACCTGATCCGTGGCCTTGTGTCTAGGACACTCGGCAGGAATGGATCAGGGAAGTAGAGGCGTGAGCCTGCTGCCGGCAGTTGGCGGGAACCAGCTTGTGTACCGGTGCGCTTGTGAAAGGGCGCGCAGGTTGCGTCACAGCCCGGAACTGCTTTGAAAAGTACTCACCCTTTTTGACGGACTGCGAAATTTTGGTGGCAGCCTCGTTTTCGTCGCTGCCGTCTTCCTTTTTTCAATGTTATTGGCAATGTGTGACACTTTCAGCGACCTTCCTCTGTGCATCTAGTCCTATTCACCTGCGCGTTGACCCAAGTTGTCCGCTTGCTTCTGTAACTAAGTGTGTGTTGGCTGCTATCTTGCTCTGCAGACGATAGGGTTCTCTGAGAATGTGGCATGTGAGGCATCTTGGGAAAAATTTATGGGACAAACCCACAAACACTGTGAACACACCTACGATGAAGGCTTACGTCGCTCATTTCAATGTATCCGCGGCGCTTCCTTCTTGCTTACGTTTTGGCCTAGGTTAATGTATAGGTTGTACTGAAGACTGTTGAATACCAGCGTCATGCTGACGACGCAATGAATACCATGGAGCCACCACACGCTGACGTCAACGGCGTGAAACGCGGGTGATGGTCACGCTGTGACGAGACGATCGAACGATGCTGATTCCATGCGAAGACCGAAGAAGTTGGGCGCGTCACAATTCCCTAGTTGCCAATTCTGACCAATGTACCCAATAGCGCAAGGCCAATCGGAAATGGTTTATGGCTCAGGCCATTTGCACGACCACGTGCCACGCCGTGTTCCATTGCCGGCCTTCTGTGCCGCTTATCTTTTTGACGTTTCTTCGTTTGTTCCACAGTTTACGTTGCCCGCCGTGCCGCAATTGTCAGTGAGGCAACGTGTCACGCGTGGCTGTTCTCGATAAACACATATACGCCCAACGACCTCGTGAACATCACCTCATCCGTGGCCTTGTGTCTAGGACACTCGGCAGGAATGGATCAGGGAGGTAGAGTCAGCCTGCTGACGGCAGTTGGCGGGGACCAGCTTGCGTACCGGTGCGCTTGCGAAAGGGCGCGCAGGTCAGGTCAGAGCCCGGAACTGCTTTGAAAAGTACTCATCCTTTTTGACGGATTGCGAAATTTTGGTGGCAGCCTCGTTTTTGGTCGCTACCGTCTTCTATTTTCCAATGTTATTGACATTGTGTGACATTTTCAGCCACCTTCCTCTGTGTATCTAGTGCCATTGACATGCGCGTTGACCCAGGTTGTCCGCTGGCTTCTGGAACTCGTAGTGTGTTGGCTGCTATCTTGCTCTGCAGACGATAGGGTTCTCTGAGAATGTGGCATATGAGACATCTTGGGAAAAATTTATGGGACAAACCCACAAACACTGTGAACACACCTACGATGAACGCTTACGTCGCTCATTTCAATGGATCTGCGGCGCTTCCTTCTTGCTTACGTTTTGGCCTACGTTAATGTATAGCTTGTACTGAAGACTGTTGAATACCAGCGTCATGCTGACGACGCAATGAATACCATGGAACCACCACACGCTGACGCCAACAGCGTGAAACGCGGGTCATGGTCACGCTGTGACGAGACGATCGAACGGTGCTGATTCCATGCGAAGACCGAAGAAGTTGGGCGCGTCACAATTCCCAAGTTGCCATTTCTGACCAATGTACCCAATTGCGCAAGGCCAATCGGAAATGGTTTATGGCTCAGGCCGTTTGTACGACCGCGTCCCACGCCGTGTTCGATTGGCGGCCTCGTGTGCCGCTTATCTTTTTGACGTTTCTTCGTTTGTTCCACAGTTTACCTTGCCCGCCTTGCCGCAAATTCAGTGTGGCGACGTGTCATGCGTGGCTGTTCTTGATAAACACATATACGCCCAACGACCTAGTGAACATCACCTGATCCGTGGCCTTGTGTCTAGGACACTCGGCAGGAATGGATCAGGGAGGTAGAGGCGTCAGCCTGCTGCAGGCAGTTGGCGGGGACCAGCTTGTGTACCGGTGCGCTTGTGAAAGGTCGCGCAGGTCGGGTGTGAGCCCGGAACTGCTTCGAAAAGTACTCACCCTTTTTGACGGATTGCGAAATTTTGGTGGCAGCCTCGTTTTCGTCGCTGCCGTCTTCTTTTTTTTTCAATGTTATTGGCATTGTGTGACATTTTGAGCCACCTCACTATTTGCATCTAGTCCCTTTCACGTGCGCGTTGACCCACGTTTTCCGCTGGCTTCTGGAACTAAGAGTGTGTTGGCTGCTATCTTGCTCTGCAGACGATAGCGTTCTCTGAGAATGTGGCATGTGAGACATCTGGGGAAACATTTTAAGGGACAAACCAAAAATAATGTGAACACACATACAATGAAGGTTTACCTCGCCGATTTCAATGGATCCGCGGCGCATTGCTCTTGCTTACCTTTTGGCCTAGGTTAATGTATAGGTTGTACTGAAGATTGTTGAATACCAGCGTCATGCTGACGACGCAATGAATACCATGGAGCCACCACACGCTGACGTCAACGGCGTGAAACGCGGGTGATGGTGACGCTGTGACGAGACGATCGAACAATGCTGATTCCATGCGAAGACCGAAAATGCTGGGCGCGTCACAATTGCCAACTTGCCAACTCTGACCAATGTACCCAAGGCACAAGGCCAATCGGAAATGGTGTATAGCTCAGGCCATTTATACGACCGCGTGCCACGCCGTGTTTGATTGCCGGCCTTCTGCGCCGCTTATCTTTTTGACGTTTCTTCGTTTGTTCCACAGTTTACGTTGCCTGCCGTGCCGCAATTGTCAGTGTGGCGACGTGTAACGCGTGGATGTTCGCGATAAACACATATACGCCCAACGACCTAGTGAACATCATCTGATCCGTGGCCTTGTGTCTAGGACACTCGGCAGGAATGGATCAGGGAGGTAGAGTCGTCAGCCTGCTGCAGGCAGTTGGCGGGGACCAGCTTGTGGACCAGTGCGCTTGTGAAAGGGCGCGCAGGTCAGGTCAGAGCCCGGAACTGCTTTCAAAAGTACTCATCCTTTTTGATGGATTGCGAAATTTCGGTGGCAGCCTCGTTTTTGGTCGCTGCCGTCTTCTTTTTTTCCAAGGTTATTTACATTGTGTAACATTTTCAGCGACCTTCCTCTGTGCATCTAGTCCTATTCACCTGCGCGTTGACCCAAGTTGTCCGCTTGCTTCTGTAACTAAGTGTGTGTTGGCTGCTATCTTGCTCTGCAGACGATAGGGTTCTCTGAGAATGTGGCTTGTGAGACATCTTGGGAAACATTTTAAGGGACAAACCCACAATTAATGTGAACACACCTACAATGAAGGCTTACGTCGCCGATTTCAATGGATCCACGGCGCATTCTTCTTACATACAATTTGGCCTAGGTTCATGTATAGGTTGCACTGAAGACTGCTGAATACCAGCGTCATGGTGACGACGCAATGAATACCATGGAGCCACCACACGCTGACGTCAACGGCGTGAAACGCGGGTGATGGTGACGCTGCGACGAGACGATCGAACGATGCTGATTCCATGCGAAGACCGAAGAAGTTTGGCGCGTCACAATCTCCAAGTTGCCTATTCTGACCAATGTACCCAATGGCACAAGGCCAATCAGAAATGGTTTATGGCTCAGGCTATTTGTACGACCGCTTGCCACGCCGTGTTCGATTGCCGGCCTTCTGTGCCGCTCATCTTTTTGAGGTTTCTTCGTTTGTTCCACAGTTTACGTTACCCGCCGTGCCGCAGTTGTCAGTGTGACGACGTGTCATGCGTGGCTGTTCTCGATAAACACATATACGCCCAACGACCTAGATAACATCACCTGATGCGTGGCCTTCCGTCTAGGACACTCGGCTGGAACGGATGAGGGAGGTAGAGGCGTCAGCCTGCTGACGCGGTTGGCGGAGACCAGCTTGTGGACCAGTGCGCTTTGAAAATGCGCGCAGGTCAGGTCAGAGCCCGGAACTGCTTTAAAAATACTCACCCTTTTTGACGGATTGCGAAATTTTGGTGGCAGCCTCGTTTTCGTCGCTGCCGTCTTCCTTTTTTCAATGTTATTGGCAATGTGTGACATTTTCAGCGACCTTCCTCTGTGCATCTATCCTATTCACCTGCGCGTTGACCCACGTTGTCCGCTTGCTTCTGTAACTATGTGTGTGTTGGCTGCTATCTTGCTCTGCAGACGATAGGAATCTCTGAGAATGTGGCTTGTGAGACATCTTGAAGAACATTTTAAGGGACAAACCCACAATTAATGTGAACACACCTACAATGAAGGCTTACGTCGCCGATTTCAATGTATCCACGGCGCATTCTTCTTACTTACGTTTTGGCCTAGGTTCATGTATAGGTTGTACTGAAGACTGCTGAATACCAGCGTCATGATGACGACGCAATGAATACCATGGAGCCACCACACGCTGACGTCAACGGCGTGAAACCCGGGTGATGGTGACGCTGTGACGAGACGATCGAACGATGCTGATTCCATGCGAAGACCGAAAACGTGTGGCGTGTCACAATTGCCAAGTTGCCAATTCTGACCAATGTACCCAATGGCACGAGCCCAATCGGAAATGGTTTATGGCCAAGGCCGTTTGTGCGACCAGGTGCCACGCCGTGTTCGATTGCCGGCCTCATGTGCCGCCTATATTTTTGACGTTTCTTTGTTTGTTCCACAGTTTACGTTGCCCGCCGTGCCGCAATTCGCAGTGTGGCGACGTGTCATGCGTGGCTGTTCTCGATAAACACATATACGCCCAACGACCTAGTGAACATCACCTGATCCGCGGCCTTCTATCTAAGGACACTCGGCAGGAATGGATCAGGGAGGTAGAGGCGTCAGCCTGCTGCAGGCAGTTGGCGGGGACCAGCTTGTGTACCGGTGCGCTTGTGAAAGGGCGCGCAGATCAGGTCAGAGTCCGGAACTGCTTTGAAAGGTACTCATCCTTTTCGACGGATTGCGAAATTTTGGTGTCAGCCTCTTTTTTGGTCGCTGCCGTCTTCTTTTTTTCCAATGTTATTGGCATTGTGCGACATTTTCAGCCACCTTCCTCTGTGTATCTAGTCCCATTGACATGCGCGTTAACCCAAGTTGTCCGCTGGCTTCTGGAACTAAGAGTGTGTTGGCAGATATCTTGCTCTGCAGACGATAGGGTTCTCTGACAATGTAGCTTGTGAGACATCTGGGGAAACATTTTAAAGGACAAACCAAAAATTAATGTGAACACACATACAATGAAGGTTTACCTCGCCGATTTCAATGTATCCGCGGCGCATTCTTCTTGCTTACCTTTTGGCCTAGGTTAATGTATAGGTTGTACTGAAGATTGTTGAATACGAGCGTCATGCTGACGACGCAATGAATACCATGGAGCCACCACACGCTGACGTCAACGGCGTAAAACGCGGGTGATGGTGACGCTGTGACGAGACGATCGAACGATGCTGATTCCATGCGAAGACCGAAACAGTTGGGCGCGTCACAATTGCCAACTTGCCAATTCTGACCAATGTACCCAATGGCACAAGCCCAATCGGAAATGGTTAATGGCTCAGGCCATTTGTACGACCGCGTGCCACGATGTGTTCGATTGCCGGCCTTCTGTGCCGCTTATCTTTTGGACGTTTCTTCGTTTGTTCCACAGTTTACGTTGCCCGCCGTTCCGCAATTGTCAGTGTGGCGACGTGTCATGCGTGGCTCTTCGCGATAAACACATATACGCCCAACGACCTAGTGAACATCACCTGATCCGTGGCCTTGTGTCTAGGACACTCGGCAGGAATGGATCTGGGAAGTAGAGGCGTGAGCCTGCTGCCGGAAGTTGGCGGGAACCAGCTTGTGTACCGGTGCGCTTGTGAAAGGGCGCGCAGGTTGCGTCAGAGCCCGGAACTGCTTTGAAAAGTACTCACCCTTTTTGAGGGATTGCGAAATTTTGGTGGCAGCCTCGTTTTCGTCGCTGCCTTCTTCCTTTTTTCAATGTTATTGGCAATGTGTGACATTTTCAGCGACCTTCCTCTGTGCATCTAGTCCTATTCACCTGCGCGTTGACCCAAGTTGTCCGCTTGCTTCTGTAACTAAGTGTGTGTTGGCTGCTATCTTGCTCTGCAGACGATAGGGTTCTCTGAGAATGTGGCTTGTGAGACATCTTGGGAAACATTTTAAGGGACAAATCCACAATTAATGTGAACACACCTACAATGAAGGCTTACGTCGCCGATTTCAATGGATCCGCAGGGCATTCTTCTTGCTTACGTTTTGGCCTAGGTTAATGTATAGGTTGTACTGAAGACTGTTGAATACCAGCGTCACGCTGACGACGCAATGAATACCATGGAGCCACCACACGCTGACGTCAACGGCGTGAAACGCGGGTGATGGTGACGCTGTGACGAGACGATCGAACGATGCTGATTCCATGCGAAGACCGAGAAAGTTGGGCGCGTCACAATTCCCTAGTTGCCAATTCTGACCAATGTACCCAATAGCGCAAGGTCAATCGGAAATGGTTTATGGCTCAGGCCATTTGCACGACCGCGTGCCACGCCGTGTTCCATTGCCGGCCTTCTGTGCCGCTTATCTTTTTGACGTTTCTTCGTTTGTTCCACAGTTTACGTTGCCCGCCGTGCCGCAATTATCAGTGTGGCGACGTGTCACGAGTGGCTGTTCGCGATAAACACATATACGCCCAACGACCTAGTGAACATCACCTGATCCGTGGCCTTGTGTCTAGGACACTAGGCAGGAATGAATCAGGGAGGTAGAGGCGTCAGCCTGCTGCCGGCGGTTGGCGGGGACCAGCTTGCGTACCGGTGCGCTTGTGAAAGGGCGTGCAGGTCAGGTCAGAGCCCGGAACCGCTTTGAAAAGTACTCATCCTTTTTGACGGATTGCTAAATTTTGGTGGCAGCTTCGTTTTTGGTCGCTGCCGTCTAGCTTTTTTCAATGTTATTGGCATTGTGCGACATTTTCAGCGACCTTCCTCTGTGCATCTAGTCCCATTGACCTGCGCGTTGACCCAAGTTGTCCGCGTGCTTCTGGAACTAAGTGTGTGTTGGCTGCTATCTTGCTCTGCAGACGATAGGGTTCATTGAGAATGTGGCATGTGAGACATCTTGGGAATCATTTTAAGGGACAAATCCACAATTAATGTGAACACACCTACAATGAAGGCTTACGTCGCCGATTTCGATGGATCCGCAGGGCATTCTTCTTGCTTACGTTTCAGCTTATGTTATTGTGTAGGTTGTACTGAAGACTGTTGAATACCAGCGTCATGGTGACGACGCGATGAATACCATGGAGCCACCACACGCTGACGTCAACGGCGTGAAACGCGCGTGATGGGGACGCTGTGACGAGACGATCGAACGATGCTGATTCCATGCGAAGACCAAAGAAGTTGGGCGCGTCACAATTCCCAAGTTGCCAATTCTCGCCAATGTACCCAATGGCACAAGGTCTATCGGAAGTGGTTTCTGGCTGAGGCTATTTGTACGACCGCGTGCCACGCCGTGTTCGATTGCCGGCCTTCTGTGCCGCTCATCTTTTTGACGTTTCTTCGTTTGTTCCACAGTTTACGTTGCCCGCCGTGCCGCAGTTGTCAGTGTGACGACTAGTCATGCGTGGCTGTTTTCGACAAACACATATACGCCCAACGACCTAGTAAACATCACCTGATCCGTGACCTTGCGTCTAGGACACTCGGCAGGAATGGATCAGGGAGGTAGAGGCGTCAGCCCGCTGCCGGCGGTTGGCGGGGACTAGCCTGTGTACCGGTGCGTTTGTGAAAGGGCGCGCAGGTCGACTCAGAGCCTGGAACTGCTTTGAAAAGTACTCACCCTTTTTGACGGATTGTGAAATTTTGGTGGCAGCCTCGTCTTCGTCGCTGCCGTCTTCTTCTTTTTTAATGTTATTGGCATTGTGTGACATTTTCAACCACCTTCCTCTGGTATCTAGTCCCATTGACATGTGCGTTGACCCAAGATGTCCGCTGGCTTCTGTAACTATGTGTGTGTTGGCTGCTATCTTTCTCTGCAGACGATAAGGTTCTCTGACAATATGGCTTGCGAGACATCTGGGGAGACATTTTAAGGGACAAACCCACAATTAATGTGAACACACCTACAATGAAGGCTTACCTCGCCGATTTCAATGGATCGGCGGCGCATCCTCGTTGCTTAGGTTTTGGCATATGTTAATGTTGTAGTGGGTAATATGCATGTGGCACTGTGCGGACTGCCACCGCTGCGGCGCGAGACACGAGCGCGGGTTGTTGATGCGAAGCGCTAGGACTCGTGATCTAGAGCTACCTGCGATCCCTCGAACGAGCTACAATAAACCCCATTTCATTTGGTGGAGCTGCGGGGTAACCTCGAAAACTGGAACTCCGAAGCCGGACGCTACCGACTGCTGCGACCATGCCTGACGAAACCACCCAGGAAGATGCACCACAGCCTCCGACGATTATCGTTTCTGGTGCATTGCGCCAGCGTGATCCTGCCAACTTTAGCGGCACCGATGATCATGACGTGGAGGATTGGTTGTCATCTTACGAAAGGGTGAGCCAGCATAACAAGTGGGACGACATCACGAAGTTGCGCAATGTGCTGTTTTACTTAACCGGCGTCGCGAACCTCTGGTTCCGAAACCACGAACACGATTTCACAACGTGGAGCAGATTCAACACAAGTTTCACAGAAGTGTTCGGGCGCCCCGCTGTGCGCAAGCTTCGCGCAGAACAACGCTTACGGGGGCGCGCGCAACATCACGGTGAAACGTTCACAAGTTACATCGAAGATGTCATTGACCTGTGTAAGCGCGTGAATCCGTCAATGGCGGAACAGGACAAGATAAAACACATTATGAAAGGCATTGATGAGGACGCATTTCAAATGTTGCTAGCGAAGGATCCGCGTACCGTGGCCGAAGTTATCAACTTGTGCCAAAGTTTTGACGAGCTACGGAAACAACGCATCTTAGCTCGGCGCCCACCGCCTACGGAAGATTCGTTAGCAGCATTGGTTATTGGCGACAACCACACAACTTTGCTGACGCAAATAAAAGAATTTGTGCGCGAGGAGGTCGCGCGACAGCTCTCGATTTTGCCGACCACGGAGAAGCCTTCTCAATATTTGGCTCCAGCGATCCGACAGGTAATTCAAGAGCAAGTGACCGAAGCTCTTCCACCTCCGTGTCAGCCGGCTCCTGTGGCCGCGCCTCTGACGTATGCTGAAGCCGCTGCACGGGCGCCTCGTCTGCCGGGATTCTTACCTCCGCCTTCAGCGCCTCTCCAGCCGGTGTTCTCTCATCCGCCCTCGCCTCGCCAGCAGGTCGCTGCCTTTTTCAGCGCACAGCAGCAAGGTACAAATCCTTGGCGCACTCTTGACAACCGCCCAATATGCTATGCCTGCGGTACACCGGGACATGTAGCGCGCTTCTGCCGCCGGCGCTTGCCGGCCTTCGTGGGCACCGCGCGACCACCCAGCTCCGGCTTCCGACCTTTCCGTATGCCTTCACGACCACCACCGGAAGTCTACGCTGCTGATGACATACCAGCACCGCAGTCACAGCTCTACAATACTCGTCGCTCACCTTCCCCTCGTCGGCGCTCACTCTCACCCATGCGTCGTAGGCCCAGTGCCAGTACTACTGAGGCGGAAAACTGATTTCCGCAGTTCCTGAGGCACGAACTGCGTCATCGTCGGAACATCAAAGTCCTCGTTTTTTCCCCCGCTAACGTTATTGAAGTGTCTGTTGATGGCATCAAATGTCTTGCACTCGTCGATACAGGTTAGAACAGCCAGTGCACAACAAGTTCAGCCAGTCGCTATGTGCACTGCCAGGCTGTTGATTCGAGACATTTTGTATTCGATTGACTTCTTTGTGCTAACTTGTTGCTCCCACGATGTGATTCTCGGTTGGGATTTTCTATCGCGCCATCACGCGGTCATTGACTGTGCACGTGCTGAGGTTCAGTTCTCCGTTCTGTGCGATTTGCCATCTCACGACTTTCAAGTTCATGATGTTACCAGGATCTGTGTAGCTTCAGATACTGACCTTCCCCCTCACAGCGCGGTATTTGTCCCTCTTTCATGCGCATCGCTTGCCGAAGCGACGGTCATGTTTTCACCCGCTGCCGTCTTCATTCGCCGCCAGCCTATATTGTTGCCTTTCGCCCTCCTCACGGTTCACCATGGGGCTGCAGAAATACTGATTTCTAACCCAAATTCGTACACTTTGGCTTTGCACTGTGGCGAGACTATTGGTACCACCCAGACTGTGGACGCTGACGTTATTGTGCAGTTCCCTGTTCCCGACGACGTGGATACTGCCAACGTAACAGCACTGGCACCCCATGTGCCATCTAACCGAGTACCACCGGATGTTTTTTGTCGCTCTATTGCCGATGACCTCGAGCCGACACAACGTGAGCGGCTTATTACTCTTTTAAATGATTTTCACGCCTCTTTTGACTGCAACCAAGCATCATTAGGCCGCACGAGTACCGTCTCTCACCACATTGATACGGGACACCACGCACCATTACGCCAGCGTCCGTACCGCGTGTCATCCACCGAGCGTCGTGTCATCGCCGAGCAAGTTGAAGACATGCTTGAACGTGGTGTTATCAAGCCATCCTGCAGCCCTTGGTCATCTCCTGTAGTACTCATTAAGAAATAAGATGGCTCGATTCGTTTCTGTGTGGACTATCGTCGCCTCAACAAGATTACACGAAAAGATGTCTATCCTCTACCGCGCATAGATGACGCCCTGGATTGTCTTCATGGTGCCGAATTCTTTTCTTCTTTGGACTTGCGATCGGGCTATTGGCAAGTGCCAGTGGATGAATCCGACCGCTCGAAGACAGCTTTTATTACGCCTGATGGCCTGTATCAGTTTACAGTAATGCCATTCGGCCTCTGCAATGCACCCGCGACATTCGAAAGGATGATGGACAATCTTCTACGAGGCCTCAAATGGAAGACGTGCTTGTGTTATTTAGACGACGTGGTAGTTTTCTCCCCTGATTTCACCACTCACCTCTCTCGTCTCCGCGAAATCCTTACTTGCCTTACCACCGCCGGCCTTCAACTTAACTTGAAAAAGTGCCGCTTCGGAGCCCGCCAGCTGACCATACTTGGCCATGTCGTGTCCAAAGACGGCGTCCTTCCCGACCCTGACAAACTTCGTGCTGTCGCAGAATTTCCGCGGCCGACTACAGTGAAAGAGCTCCGCAGTTTCGTCGGTCTTTGCTCTTATTTTCGCCGCTTTGTGCGCAATTTTGCCTGCATCATCGCTCCCCTGACGAAGCTCCTGGCTGGCTCTGGTGACCTTCGTGACTGGACTCCGGCATGTGACCAAGCCTTCACCACTTTGCGTCGTCGGCTTACCTCACCGCCTGTTCTACGCCACTACGACCCGAGTGCACCGACTCAAGTTCATACCGACGCCAGCGGCGTTGGTCTTGGGGCCGTCCTTGCACAACGGAAGCCTGGCTTTCCAGAATATGTGGTGGCATATGCGAGTCGTGCTCTCACGAAGGCAGAATCCAATTATTCTGTCACGGAAAAAGAATGTTTAGCTATAGTTTGGGCCTTAAACAAATTTCGCCCTTACTTGTATGGCCGTCCGTTCGACGTTGTGACAGACCACCACGCGCTCTGCTGGCTTGCGTCACTGAAAGACCCGTCGGGGCGTCTTGGACGTTGGGCTCTTCAGATCCAAGAATTTGACATTCGCGTCATTTATCGATCCGGGCGCCAACATTCTGATGCAGATGCGCTCTCCCGTGCGCCCATGCGATCCGACGAAAGGCCGCCTTCATCCATAGAGTGCCCGGTTGCTACGCTTGCTGTTACTGACATGCCGTCTGAACAGAGAAAAGATCCGTGGATTCTGTCTCTCATTGACATTCTTAGCAGTTCTTCAACGTCTACATGCCCTCGAGTCATTCGTCGCCAAGCCACCCACTTCGTGCTACGGGACGCCATCTTGTACCGCCGAAACTATCAGCCCGACGGTCGCAAATGGCTGCTAGTCCTCCCTCGCCATTTGCGTTCCGACGTATGCAAGTATTTCCATGCAGATCCACAACAAGCTCATGCTGGCGTCCTGAAAACCTACGAGCGGCTCCGCCAGCGGTACTGCTGGCGCGGCATGTATTCTTATGTCCGCAAATACATTCGGTCATGTGCAGCCTGTCAGCGACGCAAGACATCTTCTCATCCGACAGGCCCTCTGCAACCTTTACCGTGTCCTGCACGTCCTTTTGATCGGGTTGGCATCGACCTTTATGGGCCTCTTCCGTGCAGTGCTGCCGGAAATCGTTGGATAATTGTCGCAGTAGACCACCTGACAAGATATGCTGAAACTGCTGCACTTGCTTCGGCTGCTGCTCGCGACGTCGCCGCATTCATCTTACGGCATTTCGTCTTACGGCACGGCGCACCGCGAGAACTACTCAGTGACCGAGGCCGTGTCTTCTTGTCCGAAGTTATTAATGAGCTACTCGCCGCGTGCCGCACTATTCACCGCACCACTACGGCGTATCACCCACAAACTAACGGTCTAACGGAACGATTCAACCGCACCCTTGGGGACATGCTCACCATGTATGTTGCGTCGGATCATTCAAATTGGGACGATGTCCTCCCTTTTGTGACGTACGCATACAATACCGCCGTTCAGGCTACCACAGGCTTCTCACCATTTTTCCTTCTTTATGGGCGTGAACCATCCACTACCCTCGACACCGTACTACCATATCACCCGGATGCCTCTGAATTCACCCCTCTTTCCGAAGTTGCTCACCATGCTGAAGAGTGCCGCCAACTGGCTCGCTCGTTCACGTCGGATACCCAAGGAATCCACAAAGATCGTCACGACAACGATCAGCCCACACAGTCCTTCGCCGTGGACTCTCACGTCTGGCTTCGGCTGCCCTTCCAAGCTCCAGGCCTTAGCCCAAAGCTTGCTCCGAAATATCAAGGTCCGTACCGGGTCGTCGCGTGTACTTCGCCTGTAAATTATGTGGTCGAACCGGTGACACCATCTTCGGACAAACGCGCCGTGGCCGCGAGACTGTTCACGTCAGCCGCCTGAAGCCGTACCACGACCCCCTTATCGTATCATCGCCTTAGGTCGCCAGGATGGCTCCTCTTCGCCCCGGGGGTAGTTGTAGTGGGTAATATGCATGTGGCACTGTGCGGACTGCCACCGCTGCGGCGCGAGACACGAGCGCGGGTTGTTGATGCGAAGCGCTAGGACTCGTGATCTAGAGCTACCTGCGATCCCTCGAACGAGCTACAATAAACCCCATTTCAATGTATAGGTTGTACTGAAGACTGTTGAATACCAGCGTCATGGTGACGACGCAATGAATATTGTTACGTAGGAAGACGCAGACGAAAAGCTATGTACAAATATATTTACGAGGAAAATACGCTGCGCTTGGCCAAGAGGCAACAGCCCGCGCTAGCTTCTAATCGTCGTCGTCGTCTTCACACTGCTGGCCTTTCGTGATCGCGCATATTGTGCCGTAGCACTACCCCCGGCTGCAAAAGCGCCGTCCCGGAGCGACTAAAGATCGGACTCGGAAGCAGTGTAGTAGGCCTTGAGCCTACTGACGTGTACGACATCACTAGATGCCACAGGAGAGGACGAGGTTGAGGCCACAGGAGCAATTTCGTAAGTCACAGGCGTCACCTGGCGCAGCACGCGGTAGGGCCCTGTGTATCGCGAAAGGAGCTTCTCTGAAAGTCCGACGTGACGAGAGGGCGACCACAGGAGCACGAGCGCACCAGGTGAAAACTGTACGTCACGATGGCGGGCGTTGTACTGACACTGCTGAGTGGTCTGTGAGGCCGTCAGTCGAGCACGGGCAAGCTGGCGTGCATGGTCAGCGAGGGCGATGGCGTCGCGCGCATACTCGCTTGTTGAGACCGCAGCAGGAGGAAGTGCCGTGTCTAGGGGCAAGGTAGGTTCGCGACCGTACAGTAGATAAAAGGGAGAAAATCCGGCGGTGTCGTGCCGGGAAGAATTGTACGCAAATGTTACGTAAGGAAGGGCAATGTCCCACGCGTGGTGGTCCTTGGAAACGTACTTGGCCAGCATATCGGTAAGAGTACGGTTTAACCGCTCTGTCAGGCCATTGGTTTGAGGATGGTATGAAGTAGTCAGTTTGTGTTGAATGGAGCAGGAACGCACAATGTCAGCGATAACTTTCGAGAGGAAGTTTCGACCACGGTCAGTAAGCAGCTGTCGCGGGGCGCCATGAAGCAAGATAATGTCACGCAAGAGAAAGTCCGCGACGTCAGTGGCGCAGCTGGTAGGGAGAGCCCGAGTGATAGCGTATCGGGTGGCGTAATCAGTCGCGACGGCTACCCATTTGTTCCCAGAAGATGACGTGGGAAAGGGACCGAGCAGGTCTAATCCAACACGAAAGAACGGTTCCACAGGGACGGTGATCGGCTGGAGATGACCGGCAGGTAGCACCTGAGGTGTCTTCCGACGCTGGCAGGGATCACAGGCAGCAACATAGCGTCGAACGGAGCGAGCGAGACCAGGCCAATAGAAGCGGCGGCGGACGCGGTCGTACGTGCGGGTTACCCCAAGATGTCCTGAAGTGGGTGCGTCATGCATCTCAAAGAGCACAGTCTGTCGTAGCTGTTTTGGCACGACAAGAAGAAGGTCAGAGCCGTCAGGGAGGAAGTTCCTTCGATACAGAATGCCACCCTGGAGGACATATCGGCGAACGGATGCGTCGGTAGGTGTAGAGCGCAGACGCTCGATAAGTGCTCGCAGCGATAGGTCTCGGTACTGCTCGTCGGCGATGTTACCGAAGGCAGAGACAGAGAAAATGCCGTTGGCGCTACTACTGTCGGCGTCGTCAGGCTCGTCGACCGGGTAGCGAGACAGGCAGTCAGCGTCCTTGTGTAGTCGGCCAGATTTATAGGTGACAGTATACGAATATTCTTGGAGGCGTAAGGCCCAGCGACCAAGTCTTCCTGTAGGATCTTTCAGTGAGCATAACCAGCAAAGCGCGTGATGGTCTGTGACAACGGAAAAGGATCGGCCATATAAGTATGGGCGGAATTTCGCAACCGCCCAAACTAGGGCCAGACACTCACGCTCAGTGATGGAATAGTTGCGCTCCGCGGGTGAGAGGAGCCTGCTGGCGTAAGCGATAACACGGTCGTGGCCACGCTGGCGTTGGGCCAGTACTGCTCCAATTCCGTGACCGCTGGCATCAGTACGGACTTCGGTAGGCGCAGAAGGATCGAAATGGGCCAAAACGGGAGGCGTTGTGAGAATGTCGATTAGATGAGAGAATGCAGAGGCCTCGTTATCGCCCCACTGGAAAGGAGCGTCTTTTTTCAAAAGGTCGGTTAGCGGTCGTGCTATGGCGGCGAAATTTCTCACGAAACGGCGGAAGTACGAACAAAGGCCGATGAAGCTGCGCACATCCTTGACACACTTCGGAACAGGGAAGTGCGTAACAGCATGGATCTTGCCTGGGTCCGGTTGCACTCCGTTCGCGTCAACGAGATGTCCAAGGACGGTAATCTGGCGGCGGCCGAATTGGCACTTCGATGCGTTGAGTTGCAGACCGGCTCGCCGAAAAACGTCCAGGACTGCTGAGAGGCGCTCGAGGTGCGTAGCGAACGTTGGGGAGAATACGATAACGTCGTCCAAGTAGCACAGGCACGTGGACCATTTGAAACCGTGAAGAAGGGAGTCCATCATGCGTTCAAAAGTGGCAGGGGCGTTACATAGACCGAACGGCATCACTTTGAATTGATAAAGACCGTCGGGTGTGACAAAAGCAGTCTTCTCGCGGTCGAGATCGTCCACGGCAATCTGCCAGTAGCCGGAGCGAAGGTCAATAGAAGAGAAATAGCGAGCACCGTGGAGGCAGTCAAGGGCGTCATCAATCCGAGGTAGGGGATACACGTCCTTTTTGGTAACCCTGTTAAGGTGCCGATAATCCACGCAAAAGCGCCATGAGCCATCCTTCTTTTTGACCAGTACTACAGGTGACGCCCATGGACAACATGATGGTTCAATAATGTTCTTGGCAAGCATTTTGCGAACTTCTGCGTGAATAACTTGACGCTCAGCTGGTGACACTCGATACGGGCGGCGATGAATAGGAGGGGCATCGCCGGTATTAATGCGATGTTTGACAGCTGTAGTTTGGGCTAAAGGACGATCGTTAAAGTCAAAAATATCGTGGTAGGAAAACAGAACGCGGTAGAGTTCACGAGCGTGCTCGGAGGGCAAGTCGGGGGCAATCATTTTCCGTAAGTCAGCGATGGTACAATTTGCCGACTGCGATGGTAGAGGAGTATCGGATGAAGTGTCGTCTACTGCAATGGATGCTACTGAGTGATCCTCGAATGAACAAAGCTGGGCCAAAGACATCCCACGTGGCAGCACTTGTGTCGTCAAGCCAAAGTTGACCACTGGCAGGCAGACGCAATTCGCCGTAATAGATAAAACTGTATGGGGTACTGTGATCCCATGTGTAAGGAGGACGTCTTGCATAGGAGCCGCGATGTAGTGACCGTCGGGGACTGGTGGGGATGACACTAGGTCAACGTAGGTCAGTGCCGAAGGTGGCAAGCGAACGAAGTCGGCGGAACTGAGGCGACTGGGGTGTGGTTCAGCAGGATCCAGAACAGGCAGGTCAAGGCGGAGAGTACTGGCGGAACAATCGATGAGAGCAGAATGTGCGGAAAGGAAGTCTAAGCCGAGGATGATGTCGTGGGGACAGTGGGCGATGACTGTGAATAGCACGATTGTTGAGCGATCGGCGAAGGAGACGCGGGCGGTACACATACCAATTACGGGGGCTGTGCCGCCATCGGCGACACGGACAACAGGCGTCGTGGCGGGCGTGATAATTTTCTTGAGCCGGTTACGAAGGTCAGCGCTCATTACGGACAAATGCGCCCCAGTGTCTATGAGAGCAGACACAGAAACACCGTCGACTTGCACGTCAAGAAGGTTCAGATGAGTGGGCAAAGTCAGTAGAGGATTTGGCGGCGTAGGGAGCAATGCAGCGTCACCTCGAGGCGCTGCATCGTCTAGTTTTCCGGCTGGGAGCGGCGTCCGAAGGGAGTCGGCGAATAGGAGCGACGGGGCTGGGGAGAGCGAGATTGTCGTCGTTGGGGCGAAGGCGAACGAGAATAGGGGCGGTTCGTTGCAGGAGAATCAGTGGCGGCATTATCGGAGCGTGCGGCATAGGGACGAGAAGGGCCACCTGAGGGGCGAGAGTAGGCAGTATAAGTAGGCCGGCTCGGGGAACTCCAGCGACTACGACAGTGCCGAGAAATGTGCCCGATTCGATGGCAGTGGAAACAAATAGGCTTGTCGTCAGCAGTGCGCCATTCAGATGGGTTGCGGAAACGTGGTGGGTAAGAAGATGCGGGACGGGGCGAAATCGAAGAAGCCGGGCGGGTATTAGGGCGATGGGCCGAGCAGATGGTGTGAAGACCCATGTTTTCAAACTCCTGGCGGACAACTGCCTGGATCAGTGAGACCGTGACTGCAGATGTGTTGGTGGGACTGGAGTCGAAGGCAGCCGGATAGGCGGCCTCGATCTCACGCCGGACGATCCTGGTAACATCGGCAGTGTTGTTGGGACGAGGAGCGTCGGCACAGGAAGATGTCGCTGGGGTGTTGGGCAGACGGGCAAACTGCTGGTCAATACGTCGGCTTTTGGCGAGTTCCAGGCGGCGGCACTCTCTTATAACAGCATCCACCGTCGCTACGTTGTTGCAAACGAGCAAGTTGAAGGCGTCATCGGCAATGCCTTTGAGGATGTGGGAAACCTTGTCTGACTCAGTCATGTGGGTGTCAACTTTGCGGCACAGAGCCAAGACGTCCTGAATGTACGTGACATAGGGCTCTGTTGACGTCTGCACACGGCCGGAAAGCGCCTTCTGCGCGGCAAGTTGTTGACCGTAGGGGTTGCCGAACAAGTCTCGAAGCTGTGTCTTAAGTGAATCCCAACTGGTGAGCTCATCTTCGTGCGTGCGATACCAAACTCGAGGTGTGCCACCGAGGTAAAAGACTACGTTGGCGAGCATAATAGTAGGGTCCCACCGGTTATTGCGGCTGACATGTTCATACAGGCTGATCCAGTCATCGACGTCTTCCCCATCTTGGCCCGAGAATACGCCAGGATCACGGGGAGCGGGGAGAGTGATGTAGGTCGTCGAAGTGGCAGCAGGTGTCGGAGCCGGCGGAGTCGGGTTGTCGTCGCCGGGAGCCATGAAGGAAGGCTCGACGTACCGTCCACTGCGAAGCTCCGTGACGAGGTACAGGGAACGTCCACCTCCACCAGATATGTTACGTAGGAAGACGCAGACGAAAAGCTATGTACAAATATATTTACGAGGAAAATACGCTGCGCTTGGCCAAGAGGCAACAGCCCGCGCTAGCTTCTAATCGTCGTCGTCGTCTTCACACTGCTGGCCTTTCGTGATCGCGCATATTGTGCCGTAGCAATATCATGGAGCCACCACACGCTGACGTCAACGGGGTGAAGCGCGGGTGATGGTGACGCTGTGACGAGACGATCGAACGATGCTGATTCCATGCGAAGACCGAAGAAGTTGGGCGCGTCACAATTCCCAAGTTGCCTATTCTGACCAATGTACCTGCTGGCACAAGGCGAATGGGAAGTGGTTTATGGCTCAGGCTATTTGTACGACCGCGTTACACGCCGTGTTCGATTGCCGGCCTACTGTGCCGCGCATCTTTTTGACGTTTCTTCGTTTGTTCCACAGTTTACGTCGCCCGCCGTGCCGCAATTGGCAGTGTGACGACGTGTCATGCGTGGCTGTTCTCGATAAACACATATGCGCCCAACGACCTAGTGAACACCACCTGGTCCGTGGTCTTGCGTCTAGGACACTCGGCAGGAATGGATCAGGCAGGTAGAGGCGTCAGCCTGCTGCCGGCGGTTGGCGGGAAGCAGCTTGTGTACTGGTGCGCTTGTGAAAGGGCGCGCAGGTCGGGTCAGAGCCCAGAACTGCTTTAAAAAGTACTCACCCTTTTCGACGGATTGTGAAATTTTGGTGGCAGCCTCGTTTTCGTCGCTGCCGTCTTCTTTTTTTTCAGTGTTATTGGCATTGTGTGACATTTTCAACCACCTTCCTCTGTGTATCTAGTCCCATTGGCATGCGCGTTCACCCAAGATGTCCGCTGTCTTCTGGAACTAAGTGTGTGTTGGCTGCTATCTTGCTCTGCAGACGATAGGGTTCTCTGAGAATGTGGCTTGTGAGACATCTTGGGAATCATTTTAAGGGACAAAGCCACAATTAATGTGAACACACCTACAATGAAGGTTTACCTAGCCGATTTCAATGGATCCGCGATGCATTCTTCTTGCTTAGGTTTTGGCCTAGGTTAATGTATAGGTTGTACTGAAGGCTGTTGAATACCAGCGTCATGGTGACGACGCAATCAATACCATGGAGCCACCACACGCTGACGTCAACGGCGTTAAACGCGGGTGATGGTGACGCTGTGACGAGACGATCGAACGATGCTGATTCCATGCGAAGACCGAAGAAGTTGGGCGCGTCACAATTCCCAAGTTGCCAATTCTGACCAATGTACCCAATGGCACAAGGCCAATCGGAAATGGTTTATGGCTCAGGCCATTTGTATGACCGGGTGCCACGCCGTGTTCGATTGCCGGCCTCGCGTGCCGCTTATCTTTTTGACGTTTCTTCGTTTGTTCCACAATTTACCTTGCCCGCCTTGCCGCAATTGTCAGTGTGGCGACGTGTCATGCGTGGCTGTTCTCGGTAAACACATATACGCCCAACGACCTAGTGAACATCACCTGATCCGTGGCCTTGCGTCTAGGACATTCGGCAGGAATGGATCAGGGAGGTAGAGGCGTCAGCCTGCTGCCGGCGGTTGGCGGCTTGTGATCCGCGGTTGGCAGCTTGTGTACCGGTGCGCTTGTGAAAGGGCGCACAGGTCGGGTCAGAGCCCGGAATTGCTTTGAAAAGTACTCACCCTTTTCGACGGATTGCGAAACTTTGGTGGCAGCCTCGTTTTCGTCGCTGCGTGTTCCTTTTTTCAATGTTATTGGCATTGTGTGACATCTTCAGCGACCTTCCTCTGTGCATCTAGTCCCATTCACATGCGCGTTGACCCAAGTTGTCAGCGTGCTTCTGGAACTAAGTGTGTGTTGGCTGCTATCTTGCTCTGCAGTCGATAGGGTTCTTTGAGAATGTGGCATGTGAGACATCTTGGGAATCATTTTAAAGGACAAATCCACAATTAATGTGAACACACCTACGATGAAGGCTTACCTCGCTCATTTCAATGGATCCGCGGCGCTTCCTTCTTGCTTACGTTTTGGCCTAGGTTAATGTATAGGTTGTACTGAAGACTGTTGAATACCAGCGTCATGCTGACGACGCAATGAATACCATGGAACCACCACACGCTGACGCCAACAGCGTGAAACGCGGGTGATGGTCACGCTGTGACGAGACGATCGAACGATGCTGATTCCATGCGAAGACCGAAGAAGTTGGGCGCGTCACAATTCCCAAGTTGCCAATTCTCACCAATGTACCCAGTGGCACAAGGCCAATCGGAAATGCTTTATGGCTCAGGCTATTTGTACGACCGCGTGCCACGCCATGTTCGATTGCCGGCCTTCTGTGCCGCTTATCTTTTTGACGTTTCTTCCTTTGTTCCACAGTTTACGTTGCCCGCCGTGCCGCAATTGTCAGTGTGGCGACGTGTCATGCGTGGCTGTTCGCGATAAACACATATACGCCCAACGACCTAGTGAACATCACCTGATCCGTGCCCTCGTGTCTAGGACACTCGGCAGGAATGGATCAGGGAGGTAGAGGCGTCAGCCAGCTGCCGCCAGTTGGCGGGGACCAGCTTGTGTACCGGTGCGCTTGTGAAAGCGCGCAGGTCAGGTCAGAGCCCGGAACTGCTTTGAAAGTACTCATCCTATTTGACGGATTGCGAAATTTTGGTGACAGCCTCGTTTTCGTCGCTGCCATCTTCTTTTTCTTTCAAAGTTATTGGCATTATGTGACATTTTCAGCCACCTTACTCTTTGCATCTAGTCCCTTTCACGTGCGCGTTGACCCAAGTTGTCCGCTGGTTTCTGGAACTAAGTGTGTGTTGGCTGTTATCTTGCTCTTCTAGATGATAGGGTTCTCTGACAATGTGGCTTGTGAGACATCTGGGGAAACATTTTAAGGGACAAACCCGCAATAATGTGAACACACCTACAATGAACGTTTACCTCGCCGATTTCAATGGATCCGCGGCGCATTCTTCTTGTTTACGTTTTGGCCTAGGTTAATGTATAGGTTGTACTGAAGACTGTTGAATACCAGCGTAATGCTGACGACGCAATGAATACCATTTATCCACCACACGCTGACGTCAACGGCGTGAAACGCGGGTGATGGTCACGCTGTGACGAGACGATCGAACGATGCTGATTCCATGCGAAGACCGAAGAAGTTGGGCGCGTCACAATTCCCAAGTTGCCAATTCTGACCAATGTACCCAATGGCACAAGCCCAATCGGAAATGGTTAATGGTTCAGGCCATTTGTACGACCGCGTGCCACGCCGTGTTCGATTGCTGGCCTTCTGTGCCGCTTATCTTTTTGACGTTTCTTCGATTGTTCCACAGTTTACGTTGCCCGCCGTGCCGCAATTGTCAGTGTGGCGACGTGTCATGCGTGGCTCTTCGCGATAAACACATATACGCCCAACGACCTAGTGAACATCACCTGATCCGTGGCCTTGTGTCTAGGACACTCGGCAGGAATGGATCAGGGAAGTAGAGGCGTCAGCCTGCTGCCGGCAGTTGGCGGGGACCAGCTTGTGTACCGGTGCGCTTGTGAAAGGGCGCGCAGGTTGCGTCAGAGCTTGGAACTGCTTTGAAAAGTACTCACCCTTTTTGACGGATTGCGAAATTTACGTGGCAGCCTTGTTTTCGTCGCTGCCGTCTTCTTTTTTTTCAATGTTAGTGGCATTGTGTGACATTTTCAGACACCTTACTCTTTGCATCTAATCCCTTTCACGTGCGCGTTGACCCATGTTTTCCGCTGGCTTCTTGAACTAAGTCTGTGTTGGCTGCTATCTTGCTCGGCAGTTGATAGGGTTCTATGAGAATGTGGCTTGTGAGACATCTTGGGAAACACTTTAAGGGACAAACCCACAAACAATGTGAACACACCTACAATGAAGGCTTACGTCGCCGATTTCAATGGATCCGCAGGGCATTCTTCTTGCTTACGTTTTGGCCTAGGTTAATGTATAGGTTCTACTGAAGACTGATTTATACCAGCGTCATGCTGACGACGCAGTGAATACCATGGAGCCACCACACGCTGACGTCAACGGCGTGAAACCCGGGTGATGGTGACGCTGTGACGAGACGATCGAACGATGCTGATTCCATGCGAAGACCGAAAAAGTGTGGCGTGTCACAATTGCCAAGTTGCCAATTCTGACCAATGTACCCAATGGCACGAGCCCAATCGGAAATGGTTTATGGCCAAGGCCGTTTGTACGACCGCGTGCCACGCCGTGTTCGACTGCCGGCCTCATGTGCCGCCTATATTTTTGACGTTTCTTTGTTTGTTCCACAGTTTACGTTGCCCGCCGTGCCACAATGGTCAGTGGGGCGACGTGTCATGCGTGGCTGTTCTCGGTAAACACATATACGCCCACCGACCTAGTGAACATCACGTGATCCGTGGCCTTGTGTCTAAGACACTCGGCAGGAATGAATCAGGGAGGTGGAGGCGTCAGCCTGCTGCCGGCAGTTGGCGGGGACCAGCTTGTGTACCGGTGCGCTTGTGAAAGGGCGCGCAGGTCAGGTCAGAGCCCTGGACTGCTTTAAAGAGTACTCATTCTTTTTGACGGATAGCGAAATTTTGGTGGCAGCCTCGTTTTTGGTCGCTGCCGTATTCTTTTTTTCCAATGTTATTGGCATTGTGTCACATTTTCAGCCACCTTCATCTCTGCATCTAGTCCCATTGACATGCGCGCTGACCCAAGTTGTCCGCTGGCTTCTGGAACTAAGAGTGTGTTGGCTGCTATCTTGCTCTGCAGACGATAGGGTTCTCTGACAATGTGGCTTGTGAGAAATCTGGGGAAACATTTTAAAGGACAAACCAAAAATTAATGTGAACACACATACAATGAAGGTTTACCTCGCCGATATCAATGGATCCACGGCGCTTTCATCTTGCTTGTGTTTTGGCCTGTGTTAATGTATAGGTTGTACTGAAGACTATGAATACCAGCGTCATGCTGACGACGCAATGAATACCATGGAGCCACTACACACTGACGTTAACGGCGTGAAACGCGGATGATGGTTGCGCTGTGGCGAGACGATCGAACGATGCTGATTCCATGCGAAAACCGAAAAAGTTGGGCGCGTCACAATTTCCAAGCTGCCAATTCTGACCAATGTTCCCAATGGCACAAGCCCAATCGGAAATTTTTTATGGCTCAGGCCATTTGTACGACCGCGCGCCACGGCGTGTTCGATTGCCGGCCTTCCTTGCCGCTTATCTTTTTGACGTTTCTTCGTTTGTTCCACAGTTTACGTTGCCCGCCGTGCCGCAATTGTCAGTATGGCGACGTGTCATGCGTGGCTGTTCGCGATAAACACATATACGCCCAACGACCTCGTGAACATCACCTGATCCGTGGCCTTGTGCTTGGACACACGGCCCGAATGGATCAGGGAGGTAGAGGAGTCAGCCTGCTACCGGCAGTTGGCGGGGACCAGCTTGTGCACCGGTGCGCTTGCGAAAGGGCGCGCAGCTCAGGTCAGAGCCCGGAACTGCTTTGAAAAGTACTCATCCTTTTTGACGGATTGCGAAATTTTCGGGCAGCCTCGTTTTTGGTCGCTGCCGTCTTCTTTTTTTCCAATGTTATTGGCATTGTGTGACATTTTCAGCCACCTTCCTCTGTGTATCTACTCCCATTGACATGCGCGTTGACCCAGGTTGTCCGCTGGCTTCTGGAACTAAGAGTGTGTTAGCTGCTATCTTGCTCTGCAGACGATAGGATTCTCTGACAATGTGGCTTGTGAGACGTCTGGGGAAACATTTTAAGGGACAAACCCACAATTAATGTGAACACACCTACAATGAAGGCTTACGTCGCCGAGTTCAATGGATCCACGGCGCATTCTTCTTACTTACGTTTTGGCCTAGGTTCATGTATAGGTTGTACTGAAGACTGCTCAATACCAGCGTCATGATGACGACGCAATGAATACCATGGAGCCACCACACGCTGACGTCAGCGGCGTGAAACGCAGGTGATGGTGACGCTGTGACGAGACGATCGAACGATGCTGATTCCATGCGAAGACCGAAAAAGTTGGGCGCGTCACAATTGCCAAGTTCCCAATTCTGACCAATGTACCCAATGGCACAAGCCCAATCGGAAATGGTTAATGGTTCAGGCCATTTGTACGACCGCGTGCCACGCCGTGTTCGATTGCTGGCCTTCTGTGCCGCTTATCTTTTTGACGTTTCTTCGTTTGTTCCACAGTTTACGTTGCCCGCCGTGCCGCAATTGTCAGTGTGGCGACGTGTCATGCGTGGCTCTTCACGATAAACACATATACGCCCAACGACCTAGTGAACATCACCTGATCCGTGGCCTTGTGTCTAGGACACTCGGCAGGAATGGATCAGGGAAGTAGAGGCGTCAGCCTGCTACCGGCAGTTGGCGGGGACCAGCTTGTGCACCGGTGCGCTTGCGAAAGGGCGCGCAGGTTAGGTCAGAGCCCGGAACTGCTTTGAAAGTACTCATCCTATTTGACGGATTGCGAAATTTTGGTGACAGCCTCGTTTTCGTCGCTGCCATCTTCTTTTTCTTTCAAAGTTATTGGCATTATGTGACATTTTCAGCCACCTTACTCTTTGCATCTAGTCCCTTTCACGTGCGCGTTGACCCAAGTTGTCCGCTGGTTTCTGGAACTAAGTGTGTGTTGGCTGTTATCTTGCTCTTCTAGATGATAGGGTTCTCTGACAATGTGGCTTGTGAGACATCTGGGGAAACATTTTAAGGGACAAACCCACAATAATGTGAACACACCTACAATGAACGTTTACCTCGCCGATTTCAATGGATCCGCGGCGCATTCTTCTTGTTTACGTTTTGGCCTAGGTTAATGTATAGGTTGTACTAAAGACTGTTGAATACCAGCGTAATGCTGACGACGCAATGAATACCATTTATCCACCACACGCTGACGTCAACGGCGTGAAACGCGGGTGATGGTCACGCTGTGACGAGACGATCGAACGATGCTGATTCCATGCGAAGACCGAAGAAGTTGGGCGCGTCACAATTCCCAAGTTGCTAATTCTGACCAACGTACCCAATGGCACAAGCCCAATCGGAAATGGTTAATGGTTCAGGGCATTTGTACGACCGCGTGCCACGCCGTGTTCGATTGCTGGCCTTCTGTGCCGCTTATCTTTTTGACGTTTCTTCGATTGTTCCACAGTTTACGTTGCCCGCCGTGCCGCAATTGTCAGTGTGGCGACGTGTCATGCGTGGCTCTTCGCGATAAACACATATACGCCCAACGACCTAGTGAACATCACCTGATCCGTGGCCTTGTGTCTAGGACACTCGGCAGGAATGGATCAGGGAAGTAGAGGCGTCAGCCTGCTGCCGGCAGTTGGCGGGGACCAGCTTGTGTACCGGTGCGCTTGTGAAAGGGCGCGCAGGTTGCGTCAGAGCTTGGAACTGCTTTGAAAAGTACTCACCCTTTTTGACGGATTGCGAAATTTACGTGGCAGCCTCGTTTTCGTCGCTGCCGTCTTCTTTTTTTTCAATGTTAGTGGCATTGTGTGACATTTTCAGACACCTTACTCTTTGCATCTAATCCCTTTCACGTGCGCGTTGACCCATGTTTTCCGCTGGCTTCTTGAACTAAGTCTGTGTTGGCTGCTATCTTGCTCGGCAGTTGATAGGGTTCTATGAGAATGTGGCTTGTGAGACATCTTGGGAAACATTTTAAGGGACAAACCCACAAACAATGTGAACACACCTACAATGAAGGCTTACGTCGCCGATTTCAATGGATCCGCAGGGCATTCTTCTTGCTTACGTTTTGGCCTAGGTTAATGTATAGGTTCTACTGAAGACTGATTTATACCAGCGTCATGCTGACGACGCAGTGAATACCATGGAGCCACCACACGCTGACGTCAACGGCGTGAAACCCGGGTGATGGTGACGCTGTGACGAGACGATCGAACGATGCTGATTCCATGCGAAGACCGAAAAAGTGTGGCGTGTCACAATTGCCAAGTTGCCAATTCTGACCAATGTACCCAATGGCACGAGCCCAATCGGAAATGGTTTATGGCCAAGGCCGTTTGTACGACCGCGTGCCACGCCGTGTTCGACTGCCGGCCTCATGTGCCGCCTATATTTTTGACGTTTCTTTGTTTGTTCCACAGTTTACGTTGCCCGCCGTGCCACAATGGTCAGTGTGGCGACGTGTCATGCGTGGCTGTTCTCGGTAAACACATATACGCCCACCGACCTAGTGAACATCACGTGATCCGTGGCCTTGTGTCTAAGACACTCGGCAGGAATGAATCAGGGAGGTGGAGGCGTCAGCCTGCTGCCGGCAGTTGGCGGGGACCAGCTTGTGTACCGGTGCGCTTGTGAAAGGGCGCGCAGGTCAGGTCAGAGCCCTGGACTGCTTTAAAGAGTACTCATTCTTTTTGACGGATAGCGAAATTTTGGTGGCAGCCTCGTTTTTGGTCGCTGCCGTATTCTTTTTTTCCAATGTTATTGGCATTGTGTCACATTTTCAGCCACCTTCATCTCTGCATCTAGTCCCATTGACATGCGCGCTGACCCAAGTTGTCCGCTGGCTTCTGGAACTAAGAGTGTGTTGGCTGCTATCTTGCTCTGCAGACGATAGCGTTCTCTGACAATGTGGCTTGTGAGAAATCTGGGGAAACATTTTAAAGGACAAACCAAAAATTAATGTGAACACACATACAATGAAGGTTTACCTCGCCGATATCAATGGATCCACGGCGCTTTCATCTTGCTTGTGTTTTGGCCTGTGTTAATGTATAGGTTGTACTGAAGACTATGAATACCAGCGTCATGCTGACGACGCAATGAATACAATGGAGCCACTACACACTGACGTTAACGGCGTGAAACGCGGATGATGGTTGCGCTGTGGCGAGACGATCGAACGATGCTGATTCCATGCGAAAACCGAAAAAGTTGGGCGCGTCACAATTTCCAAGCTGCCAATTCTGACCAATGTTCCCAATGGCACAAGCCCAATCGGAAATTTTTTATGGCTCAGGCCATTTGTACGACCGCGCGCCACGGCGTGTTCGATTGCCGGCCTTCCTTGCCGCTTATCTTTTTGACGTTTCTTCGTTTGTTCCACAGTTTACGTTGCCCGCCGTGCCGCAATTGTCAGTATGGCGACGTGTCATGCGTGGCTGTTCGCGATAAACACATATACGCCCAACGACCTCGTGAACATCACCTGATCCGTGGCCTTGTGCTTGGACACACGGCCCGAATGGATCAGGGAGGTAGAGGAGTCAGCCTGCTACCGGCAGTTGGCGGGGACCAGCTTGTGCACCGGTGCGCTTGCGAAAGGGCGCGCAGGTCAGGTCAGAGCCCGGAACTGCTTTGAAAGTACTCATCCTATTTGACGGATTGCGAAATTTTGGTGACAGCCTCGTTTTCGTCGCTGCCATCTTCTTTTTCTTTCAAAGTTATTGGCATTATGTGACATTTTCAGCCACCTTACTCTTTGCATCTAGTCCCTTTCACGTGCGCGTTGACCCAAGTTGTCCGCTGGTTTCTGGAACTAAGTGTGTGTTGGCTGTTATCTTGCTCTTCTAGATGATAGGGTTCTCTGACAATGTGGCTTGTGAGACATCTGGGGAAACATTTTAAGGGACAAACCCACAACAATGTGAACACACCTACAATGAACGTTTACCTCGCCGATTTCAATGGATCCGCGGCGCATTCTTCTTGTTTACGTTTTGGCCTAGGTTAATGTATAGGTTGTACTAAAGACTGTTGAATACCAGCGTAATGCTGACGACGCAATGAATACCATTTATCCACCACACGCTGACGTCAACGGCGTGAAACGCGGGTGATGGTCACGCTGTGACGAGACGATCGAACGATGCTGATTCCATGCGAAGACCGAAGAAGTTGGGCGCGTCACAATTCCCAAGTTGCTAATTCTGACCAACGTACCCAATGGCACAAGCCCAATCGGAAATGGTTAATGGTTCAGGCCATTTGTACGACCGCGTGCCACGCCGTGTTCGATTGCTGGCCTTCTGTGCCGCTTATCTTTTTGACGTTTCTTCGATTGTTCCACAGTTTACGTTGCCCGCCGTGCCGCAATTGTCAGTGTGGCGACGTGTCATGCGTGGCTCTTCGCGATAAACACATATACGCCCAACGACCTAGTGAACATCACCTGATCCGTGGCCTTGTGTCTAGGACACTCGGCAGGAATGGATCAGGGAAGTAGAGGCGTCAGCCTGCTGCCGGCAGTTGGCGGGGACCAGCTTGTGTACCGGTGCGCTTGTGAAAGGGCGCGCAGGTTGCGTCAGAGCTTGGAACTGCTTTGAAAAGTACTCACCCTTTTTGACGGATTGCGAAATTTACGTGGCAGCCTCGTTTTCGTCGCTGCCGTCTTCTTTTTTTTCAATGTTAGTGGCATTGTGTGACATTTTCAGACACCTTACTCTTTGCATCTAATCCCTTTCACGTGCGCGTTGACCCATGTTTTCCGCTGGCTTCTTGAACTAAGTCTGTGTTGGCTGCTATCTTGCTCGGCAGTTGATAGGGTTCTATGAGAATGTGGCTTGTGAGACATCTTGGGAAACATTTTAAGGGACAAACCCACAAACAATGTGAACACACCTACAATGAAGGCTTACGTCGCCGATTTCAATGGATCCGCAGGGCATTCTTCTTGCTTACGTTTTGGCCTAGGTTAATGTATAGGTTCTACTGAAGACTGATTTATACCAGCGTCATGCTGACGACGCAGTGAATACCATGGAGCCACCACACGCTGACGTCAACGGCGTGAAACCCGGGTGATGGTGACGCTGTGACGAGACGATCGAACGATGCTGATTCCATGCGAAGACCGAAAAAGTGTGGCGTGTCACAATTGCCAAGTTGCCAATTCTGACCAATGTACCCAATGGCACGAGCCCAATCGGAAATGGTTTATGGCCAAGGCCGTTTGTACGACCGCGTGCCACGCCGTGTTCGACTGCCGGCCTCATGTGCCGCCTATATTTTTGACGTTTCTTTGTTTGTTCCACAGTTTACGTTGCCCGCCGTGCCACAATGGTCAGTGTGGCGACGTGTCATGCGTGGCTGTTCTCGGTAAACACATATACGCCCACCGACCTAGTGAACATCACGTGATCCGTGGCCTTGTGTCTAAGACACTCGGCAGGAATGAATCAGGGAGGTGGAGGCGTCAGCCTGCTGCCGGCAGTTGGCGGGGACCAGCTTGTGTACCGGTGCGCTTGTGAAAGGGCGCGCAGGTCAGGTCAGAGCCCTGGACTGCTTTAAAGAGTACTCATTCTTTTTGACGGATAGCGAAATTTTGGTGGCAGCCTCGTTTTTGGTCGCTGCCGTATTCTTTTTTTCCAATGTTATTGGCATTGTGTCACATTTTCAGCCACCTTCATCTCTGCATCTAGTCCCATTGACATGCGCGCTGACCCAAGTTGTCCGCTGGCTTCTGGAACTAAGAGTGTGTTGGCTGCTATCTTGCTCTGCAGACGATAGGGTTCTGTGACAATGTGGCTTGTGAGAAATCTGGGGAAACATTTTAAAGGACAAACCAAAAATTAATGTGAACACACATACAATGAAGGTTTACCTCGCCGATATCAATGGATCCACGGCGCTTTCATCTTGCTTGTGTTTTGGCCTGTGTTAATGTATAGGTTGTACTGAAGACTATGAATACCAGCGTCATGCTGACGACGCAATGAATACCATGGAGCCACTACACACTGACGTTAACGGCGTGAAACGCGGATGATGGTTGCGCTGTGGCGAGACGATCGAACGATGCTGATTCCATGCGAAAACCGAAAAAGTTGGGCGCGTCACAATTTCCAAGCTGCCAATTCTGACCAATGTTCCCAATGGCACAAGCCCAATCGGAAATTTTTTATGGCTCAGGCCATTTGTACGACCGCGCGCCACGGCGTGTTCGATTGCCGGCCTTCCTTGCCGCTTATCTTTTTGACGTTTCTTCGTTTGTTCCACAGTTTACGTTGCCCGCCGTGCCGCAATTGTCAGTATGGCGACGTGTCATGCGTGGCTGTTCGCGATAAACACATATACGCCCAACGACCTCGTGAACATCACCTGATCCGTGGCCTTGTGCTTGGACACACGGCCCGAATGGATCAGGGAGGTAGAGGAGTCAGCCTGCTACCGGCAGTTGGCGGGGACCAGCTTGTGCACCGGTGCGCTTGCGAAAGGGCGCGCAGGTCAGGTCAGAGCCCGGAACTGCTTTGAAAGTACTCATCCTATTTGACGGATTGCGAAATTTTGGTGACAGCCTCGTTTTCGTCGCTGCCATCTTCTTTTTCTTTCAAAGTTATTGGCATTATGTGACATTTTCAGCCACCTTACTCTTTGCATCTAGTCCCTTTCACGTGCGCGTTGACCCAAGTTGTCCGCTGGTTTCTGGAACTAAGTGTGTGTTGGCTGTTATCTTGCTCTTCTAGATGATAGGGTTCTCTGACAATGTGGCTTGTGAGACATCTGGGGAAACATTTTAAGGGACAAACCCACAACAATGTGAACACACCTACAATGAACGTTTACCTCGCCGATTTCAATGGATCCGCGGCGCATTCTTCTTGTTTACGTTTTGGCCTAGGTTAATGTATAGGTTGTACTAAAGACTGTTGAATACCAGCGTAATGCTGACGACGCAATGAATACCATTTATCCACCACACGCTGACGTCAACGGCGTGAAACGCGGGTGATGGTCACGCTGTGACGAGACGATCGAACGATGCTGATTCCATGCGAAGACCGAAGAAGTTGGGCGCGTCACAATTCCCAAGTTGCTAATTCTGACCAACGTACCCAATGGCACAAGCCCAATCGGAAATGGTTAATGGTTCAGGCCATTTGTACGACCGCGTGCCACGCCGTGTTCGATTGCTGGCCTTCTGTGCCGCTTATCTTTTTGACGTTTCTTCGATTGTTCCACAGTTTACGTTGCCCGCCGTGCCGCAATTGTCAGTGTGGCGACGTGTCATGCGTGGCTCTTCGCGATAAACACATATACGCCCAACGACCTAGTGAACATCACCTGATCCGTGGCCTTGTGTCTAGGACACTCGGCAGGAATGGATCAGGGAAGTAGAGGCGTCAGCCTGCTGCCGGCAGTTGGCGGGGACCAGCTTGTGTACCGGTGCGCTTGTGAAAGGGCGCGCAGGTTGCGTCAGAGCTTGGAACTGCTTTGAAAAGTACTCACCCTTTTTGACGGATTGCGAAATTTACGTGGCAGCCTCGTTTTCGTCGCTGCCGTCTTCTTTTTTTTCAATGTTAGTGGCATTGTGTGACATTTTCAGACACCTTACTCTTTGCATCTAATCCCTTTCACGTGCGCGTTGACCCATGTTTTCCGCTGGCTTCTTGAACTAAGTCTGTGTTGGCTGCTATCTTGCTCGGCAGTTGATAGGGTTCTATGAGAATGTGGCTTGTGAGACATCTTGGGAAACATTTTAAGGGACAAACCCACAAACAATGTGAACACACCTACAATGAAGGCTTACGTCGCCGATTTCAATGGATCCACGGCGCATTCTTCTTACTTACGTTTTGGCCTAGGTTCATGTATAGGTTGTACTGAAGACTGCTCAATACCAGCGTCATGATGACGACGCAATGAATACCATGGAGCCACCACACGCTGACGTCAGCGGCGTGAAACGCAGGTGATGGTGACGCTGTGACGAGACGATCGAACGATGCTGATTCCATGCGAAGACCGAAAAAGTTGGGCGCGTCACAATTGCCAAGTTCCCAATTCTGACCAATGTACCCAATGGCACAAGCCCAATCGGAAATGGTTAATGGTTCAGGCCATTTGTACGACCGCGTGCCACGCCGTGTTCGATTGCTGGCCTTCTGTGCCGCTTATCTTTTTGACGTTTCTTCGTTTGTTCCACAGTTTACGTTGCCCGCCGTGCCGCAATTGTCAGTGTGGCGACGTGTCATGCGTGGCTCTTCACGATAAACACATATACGCCCAACGACCTAGTGAACATCACCTGATCCGTGGCCTTGTGTCTAGGACACTCGGCAGGAATGGATCAGGGAAGTAGAGGCGTCAGCCTGCTACCGGCAGTTGGCGGGGACCAGCTTGTGCACCGGTGCGCTTGCGAAAGGGCGCGCAGGTCAGGTCAGAGCCCGGAACTGCTTTGAAAGTACTCATCCTATTTGACGGATTGCGAAATTTTGGTGACAGCCTCGTTTTCGTCGCTGCCATCTTCTTTTTCTTTCAAAGTTATTGGCATTATGTGACATTTTCAGCCACCTTACTCTTTGCATCTAGTCCCTTTCACGTGCGCGTTGACCCAAGTTGTCCGCTGGTTTCTGGAACTAAGTGTGTGTTGGCTGTTATCTTGCTCTTCTAGATGATAGGGTTCTCTGACAATGTGGCTTGTGAGACATCTGGGGAAACATTTTAAGGGACAAACCCACAATAATGTGAACACACCTACAATGAACGTTTACCTCGCCGATTTCAATGGATCCGCGGCGCATTCTTCTTGTTTACGTTTTGGCCTAGGTTAATGTATAGGTTGTACTAAAGACTGTTGAATACCAGCGTAATGCTGACGACGCAATGAATACCATTTATCCACCACACGCTGACGTCAACGGCGTGAAACGCGGGTGATGGTCACGCTGTGACGAGACGATCGAACGATGCTGATTCCATGCGAAGACCGAAGAAGTTGGGCGCGTCACAATTCCCAAGTTGCTAATTCTGACCAACGTACCCAATGGCACAAGCCCAATCGGAAATGGTTAATGGTTCAGGCCATTTGTACGACCGCGTGCCACGCCGTGTTCGATTGCTGGCCTTCTGTGCCGCTTATCTTTTTGACGTTTCTTCGATTGTTCCACAGTTTACGTTGCCCGCCGTGCCGCAATTGTCAGTGTGGCGACGTGTCATGCGTGGCTCTTCGCGATAAACACATATACGCCCAACGACCTAGTGAACATCACCTGATCCGTGGCCTTGTGTCTAGGACACTCGGCAGGAATGGATCAGGGAAGTAGAGGCGTCAGCCTGCTGCCGGCAGTTGGCGGGGACCAGCTTGTGTACCGGTGCGCTTGTGAAAGGGCGCGCAGGTTGCGTCAGAGCTTGGAACTGCTTTGAAAAGTACTCACCCTTTTTGACGGATTGCGAAATTTACGTGGCAGCCTCGTTTTCGTCGCTGCCGTCTTCTTTTTTTTCAATGTTAGTGGCATTGTGTGACATTTTCAGACACCTTACTCTTTGCATCTAATCCCTTTCACGTGCGCGTTGACCCATGTTTTCCGCTGGCTTCTTGAACTAAGTCTGTGTTGGCTGCTATCTTGCTCGGCAGTTGATAGGGTTCTATGAGAATGTGGCTTGTGAGACATCTTGGGAAACATTTTAAGGGACAAACCCACAAACAATGTGAACACACCTACAATGAAGGCTTACGTCGCCGATTTCAATGGATCCGCAGGGCATTCTTCTTGCTTACGTTTTGGCCTAGGTTAATGTATAGGTTCTACTGAAGACTGATTTATACCAGCGTCATGCTGACGACGCAGTGAATACCATGGAGCCACCACACGCTGACGTCAACGGCGTGAAACCCGGGTCATGGTGACGCTGTGACGAGACGATCGAACGATGCTGATTCCATGCGAAGACCGAAAAAGTGTGGCGTGTCACAATTGCCAAGTTGCCAATTCTGACCAATGTACCCAATGGCACGAGCCCAATCGGAAATGGTTTATGGCCAAGGCCGTTTGTACGACCGCGTGCCACGCCGTGTTCGACTGCCGGCCTCATGTGCCGCCTATATTTTTGACGTTTCTTTGTTTGTTCCACAGTTTACGTTGCCCGCCGTGCCACAATGGTCAGTGTGGCGACGTGTCATGCGTGGCTGTTCTCGGTAAACACATATACGCCCACCGACCTAGTGAACATCACGTGATCCGTGGCCTTGTGTCTAAGACACTCGGCAGGAATGAATCAGGGAGGTGGAGGCGTCAGCCTGCTGCCGGCAGTTGGCGGGGACCAGCTTGTGTACCGGTGCGCTTGTGAAAGGGCGCGCAGGTCAGGTCAGAGCCCTGGACTGCTTTAAAGAGTACTCATTCTTTTTGACGGATAGCGAAATTTCGGTGGCAGCCTCGTTTTTGGTCGCTGCCGTATTCTTTTTTTCCAATGTTATTGGCATTGTGTCACATTTTCAGCCACCTTCATCTCTGCATCTAGTCCCATTGACATGCGCGCTGACCCAAGTTGTCCGCTGGCTTCTGGAACTAAGAGTGTGTTGGCTGCTATCTTGCTCTGCAGACGATAGCGTTCTCTGACAATGTGGCTTGTGAGAAATCTGGGGAAACATTTTAAAGGACAAACCAAAAATTAATGTGAACACACATACAATGAAGGTTTACCTCGCCGATATCAATGGATCCACGGCGCTTTCATCTTGCTTGTGTTTTGGCCTGTGTTAATGTATAGGTTGTACTGAAGACTATGAATACCAGCGTCATGCTGACGACGCAATGAATACCATGGAGCCACTACACACTGACGTTAACGGCGTGAAACGCGGATGATGGTTGCGCTGTGGCGAGACGATCGAACGATGCTGATTCCATGCGAAAACCGAAAAAGTTGGGCGCGTCACAATTTCCAAGCTGCCAATTCTGACCAATGTTCCCAATGGCACAAGCCCAATCGGAAATTTTTTATGGCTCAGGCCATTTGTACGACCGCGCGCCACGGCGTGTTCGATTGCCGGCCTTCCTTGCCGCTTATCTTTTTGACGTTTCTTCGTTTGTTCCACAGTTTACGTTGCCCGCCGTGCCGCAATTGTCAGTATGGCGACGTGTCATGCGTGGCTGTTCGCGATAAACACATATACGCCCAACGACCTCGTGAACATCACCTGATCCGTGGCCTTGTGCTTGGACACACGGCCCGAATGGATCAGGGAGGTAGAGGAGTCAGCCTGCTACCGGCAGTTGGCGGGGACCAGCTTGTGCACCGGTGCGCTTGCGAAAGGGCGCGCAGCTCAGGTCAGAGCCCGGAACTGCTTTGAAAAGTACTCATCCTTTTTGACGGATTGCGAAATTTTTGGGCAGCCTCGTTTTTGGTCGCTGCCGTCTTCTTTTTTTCCAATGTTATTGGCATTGTGTGACATTTTCAGCCACCTTCCTCTGTGTATCTACTCCCATTGACATGCGCGTTGACCCAGGTTGTCCGCTGGCTTCTGGAACTAAGAGTGTGTTAGCTGCTATCTTGCTCTGCAGACGATAGGATTCTCTGACAATGTGGCTTGTGAGACGTCTGGGGAAACATTTTAAGGGACAAACCCACAATTAATGTGAACACACCTACAATGAAGGCTTACGTCGCCGATTTCAATGGATCCACGGCGCATTCTTCTTACTTACGTTTTGGCCTAGGTTCATGTATAGGTTGTACTGAAGACTGCTCAATACCAGCGTCATGATGACGACGCAATGAATACCATGGAGCCACCACACGCTGACGTCAGCGGCGTGAAACGCAGGTGATGGTGACGCTGTGACGAGACGATCGAACGATGCTGATTCCATGCGAAGACCGAAAAAGTTGGGCGCGTCACAATTGCCAAGTTCCCAATTCTGACCAATGTACCCAATGGCACAAGCCCAATCGGAAATGGTTAATGGTTCAGGCCATTTGTACGACCGCGTGCCACGCCGTGTTCGATTGCTGGCCTTCTGTGCCGCTTATCTTTTTGACGTTTCTTCGTTTGTTCCACAGTTTACGTTGCCCGCCGTGCCGCAATTGTCAGTGTGGCGACGTGTCATGCGTGGCTCTTCACGATAAACACATATACGCCCAACGACCTAGTGAACATCACCTGATCCGTGGCCTTGTGTCTAGGACACTCGGCAGGAATGGATCAGGGAAGTAGAGGCGTCAGCCTGCTGCCGGCAGTTGGCGGGGACCAGCTAGTGTACCGGTGCGCTTGTGAAAGGGCGCGCAGGTTGCGTCAGAGCTTGGAACTGCTTTGAAAAGTACTCACCCTTTTTGACGGATTGCGAAATTTAGGTGGCAGCCTCGTATTCGTCGCTGCCGTCTTCTTTTTTTTCAATGTTAGTGGCATTGTGTGACATTTTCAGACACTTACTCTTTGCATCTAATCCATATCACGTGCGCGTTGACCCATGTTTTCCGCTGGCTTCTTGAACTAAGAGTGTGTTGGCTGCTATCTTGCTCTGCAGACGATAGTGTTCTCTTAGAATGTGGCATGTTAGACATCTGGGGAAACATTTTAAGGGACAAACCAAAAATTAATGTGAACACACATAAATGAAGGTTTACCTCGCCGATTTCAATGGATCCGCGGCGCATTGCTCTTGCTTACCTTTTGGCCTAGGTTAATGTATAGGTTGTACTGAAGATTGTTGAATACCAGCGTCATGCTGACGACGCAATGAATACCATGGAGCCACCACACGCTGACGTCAACGGCGTGAAACGCAGGTGATGGTGACGCTGTGACGAGACGATCGAACGATGCTGATTCCAAGCGAAGACCGAAAAAGTTGGGCGCGTCACAATTTCCAAGCTGCCAATTCTGACCAATGTTCCCAATGGCACAAGCCCAATCGGAAATTTTTTATGGCTCAGGCCATTTGTACGACCGCGCGCCACGGCGTGTTCGATTGCCGGCCTTCCTTGCCGCTTATCTTTTTGACGTTTCTTCGTTTGTTCCACAGTTTACGTTGCCCGCCGTGCCGCAATTGTCAGTATGGCGACGTGTCATGCGTGGCTGTTCGCGATAAACACATATACGCCCAACGACCTCGTGAACATCACCTGATCCGTGGCCTTGTGCTTGGACACACGGCCCGAATGGATCAGGGAGGTAGAGGAGTCAGCCTGCTACCGGCAGTTGGCGGGGACCAGCTTGTGCACCGGTGCGCTTGCGAAAGGGCGCGCAGCTCAGGTCAGAGCCCGGAACTGCTTTGAAAAGTACTCATCCTTTTTGACGGATTGCGAAATTTTTGGGCAGCCTCGTTTTTGGTCGCTGCCGTCTTCTTTTTTTCCAATGTTATTGGCATTGTGTGACATTTTCAGCCACCTTCCTCTGTGTATCTACTCCCATTGACATGCGCGTTGACCCAGGTTGTCCGCTGGCTTCTGGAACTAAGAGTGTGTTAGCTGCTAACTTGCTCTGCAGACGATAGGATTCTCTGACAATGTGGCTTGTGAGACGTCTGGGGAAACATTTTAAGGGACAAACCCACAATTAATGTGAACACACCTACAATGAAGGCTTACGTCGCCGATTTCAATGGATCCACGGCGCATTCTTCTTACTTACGTTTTGGCCTAGGTTCATGTATAGGTTGTACTGAAGACTGCTCAATACCAGCGTCATGATGACGACGCAATGAATACCATGGAGCCACCACACGCTGACGTCAGCGGCGTGAAACGCAGGTGATGGTGACGCTGTGACGAGACGATCGAACGATGCTGATTCCATGCGAAGACCGAAAAAGTTGGGCGCGTCACAATTGCCAAGTTCCCAATTCTGACCAATGTACCCAATGGCACAAGCCCAATCGGAAATGGTTAATGGTTCAGGCCATTTGTACGACCGCGTGCCACGCCGTGTTCGATTGCTGGCCTTCTGTGCCGCTTATCTTTTTGACGTTTCTTCGTTTGTTCCACAGTTTACGTTGCCCGCCGTGCCGCAATTGTCAGTGTGGCGACGTGTCATGCGTGGCTCTTCACGATAAACACATATACGCCCAACGACCTAGTGAACATCACCTGATCCGTGGCCTTGTGTCTAGGACACTCGGCAGGAATGGATCAGGGAAGTAGAGGCGTCAGCCTGCTGCCGGCAGTTGGCGGGGACCAGCTAGTGTACCGGTGCGCTTGTGAAAGGGCGCGCAGGTTGCGTCAGAGCTTGGAACTGCTTTGAAAAGTACTCACCCTTTTTGACGGATTGCGAAATTTAGGTGGCAGCCTCGTATTCGTCGCTGCCGTCTTCTTTTTTTTCAATGTTAGTGGCATTGTGTGACATTTTCAGACACTTACTCTTTGCATCTAATCCATATCACGTGCGCGTTGACCCATGTTTTCCGCTGGCTTCTTGAACTAAGAGTGTGTTGGCTGCTATCTTGCTCTGCAGACGATAGTGTTCTCTTAGAATGTGGCATGTTAGACATCTGGGGAAACATTTTAAGGGACAAACCAAAAATTAATGTGAACACACATAAATGAAGGTTTACCTCGCCGATTTCAATGGATCCGCGGCGCATTGCTCTTGCTTACCTTTTGGCCTAGGTTAATGTATAGGTTGTACTGAAGATTGTTGAATACCAGCGTCATGCTGACGACGCAATGAATACCATGGAGCCACCACACGCTGACGTCAACGGCGTGAAACGCAGGTGATGGTGACGCTGTGACGAGACGATCGAACGATGCTGATTCCAAGCGAAGACCGAAAAAGTTGGGCGCGTCACAATTGCCAACTTGCCAATTCTGACCAATGTACCCAATGGCACAAGGCCAATCGGAAATGCTTTATGGCTCAGGCTATTTGTACGACCGCGTGCCACGCCGTGTTCGATTGCCGGCCTTCTGTGCCGCTTATCTTTTTGACGTTTCTTCCTTTGTTCCACAGTTTACGTTGCCCGCCGTGCCGCAATTGTCAGTGTGGCGACGTGTCATGCGTGGCTGTTCGCGATAAACACATATACGCCCAACGACCTAGTGAACATCACCTGATCCGTGCCCTCGTGTCTAGGACACTCGGCAGGAATGCATCAGGGAGGTATAGGCGTCAGCCTGCTGCCTCCAGTTGGCGGGGACCAGCTTGTGTACCGGTGCGCTTGTGAAAGGGCGCGCAGGTCAGGTCAGAGCCCGGAACTGCTTTGAAAGTACTCATCCTTTTTGACGGATTGCGAAATTTTGGTGACAGCCTCGTTTTTGTCGCTGCCGTCTTCTATTTTTTCAGTGTTATTGGCATTGTGTGACATTTTCAACCACCTTCCTCTGTGTATCTAGTCCCATTGGCATGCGCGTTCACCCAAGATGTCCGCTGTCTTCTGGAACTAAGTGTGTGTTGGCTGCTATCTTGCTCTGCAGACGATAGGGTTCTCTGAGAATGTGGCTTGTGAGACATCTTGGGAATCATTTTAAGGGACAAAGCCACAATTAATGTGAACACACCTACAATGAAGGTTTACCTCGCCGATTTCAATGGATCCGCGATGCATTCTTCTTGCTTAGGTTTTGGCCTAGGTTAATGTATAGGTTGTACTGAAGGCTGTTGAATACCAGCGTCATGGTGACGACGCAATCAATACCATGGAGCCACCACACGCTGACGTCAACATCGTGAAACGCGGGTGATGGTGCCGCTGTGACGAGACGATCGAACGATGCGGATTCCATGCGAAGACCGAAGAAGTTGGGCGCGTCACAATTCCCAAGTTGCCAATTCTCACCAATGTACCCAGTGGCACAAGGCCAATCGGAAATGCTTTATGGCTCAGGCTATTTGTACGACCGCGTGCCACGCCGTGTTCGATTGCCGGCCTTCTGTGCCGCTTATCTTTTTGACGTTTCTTCCTTTGTTCCACAGTTTACATTGCCCGCCGTGCCGCAATTGTCAGTGTGGCGACGTGTCATGCGTGGCTGTTCGCGATAAACACATATACGCCCAACGACCTAGTGAACATCACCTGATCCGTGCCCTCGTGTCTAGGACACTCGGCAGGAATGGATCAGGGAGGTAGAGGCGTCAGCCTGCTGCCGCCAGTTGCCGGGGACCAGCTTGTGTACCGGTGCGCTTGTGAAAGGGCGCGCAGGTCAGGTCAGAGCCCGGAACTGCTTTGAAAGTACTCATCCTTTTTGACGGATTGCGAAATTTTGGTGACAGCCTCGTTTTCGTCGCTGCCATCTTCTTTTTCTTTCAAAGTTATTGGCATTATGTGACATTTTCAGCCACCTTACTCGTTGCATCTAGTCCCTTTCACGTGCGCGTTGACCCAAGTTGTCCGCTGGTTTCTGGAACTAAGTGTGTGTTGGCTGTTATCTTGCTCTTCTAGATGATAGGGTTCTCTGACAATGTGGTTTGTGAGACATCTGGGGAAACATTTTAAGGGACAAACCCACAATAATGTGAACACACCTACAATGAACGTTTACCTCGCCGATTTCACTGGATCCGCGGCGCATTTGTCTTGTTTACGTTTTGGCCTAGGTTAATGTATAGGTTGTACTGAAGACTGTTGAATACCAGCGTAATGCTGACGACGCAATGAATACCATTTATCCACCACACGCTGACGTCTACGGCGTTAAACGCGGGTGATGGTGACGCTGTGACGAGACGATCGAACGATGCTGATTCCATGCGAAGACCGAAAAGGTTGAGCGCGTCACAATTGCCAATTTTGACCAATGTACCCAATGGCACAAGCCCAATCGGAAATGGTTTATGGCTCAGGCCACTTGTACGACCGCGCGTGTTCGATTGCCGGCGTTCTGTGCCGCTCATCTTTTTACGTTTCTTCGTTTCTTCCACAGTTTACGTTGCCCGCCGTGCCGCAATTGTCAGTGTGGCGACGTGTCATGCGAGGCTGTTTTCGATAAACACATATACGCCCAACGACCTAGCGAACATCACCTGATCCGTGGCCTTGCGTCTAGAACACTCGGAAGGAATGGATCAGGGAGGTAGAGGCGTCAGCCTGCTGCCGGCGGTTGGCAGGGACCAGCTTATGTACCGGTGCGCTTGTGAATGAGCGCGCAGGTCGGGTCAGAGCCCGGAACTGCTTTAAAAAGTACTCACCCTTTTTGACGGATTGCGAAATTTTGGTGGCAGCCTCGTTTTCGTCGCTGCCGTCTTCCTTTTTTCAATGTTATTGGCAATGTGTGACATTTTCAGCGACCTTCCTCTGTGCATCTAGTCCTATTCACCTGCGCGTTGACCCACGTTGTCCGCTTGCTTCTGTAACTAAGTGTGTGTTGGCTGCTATCTTGCTCTGCAGACGATAGGGTTCTCTGAGAATGTGGCTTGTGAGACATATTGGGAAACATTTTAAGGGACAAACCCACAATTAATGTTAACACACCTACAATGAAGGCTTACGTCGCCGATTTCAATGGATCCACGGCGCATTCTTCTTACTTACGTTTTGGCCTAGGTTCATGTATAGGTTGTACTGAAGACTGCTGAATACCAGCGTCATGATGACGACGCAATGAATACCATGGAGCCACCACACGCTGACGTCAACGGCGTGAAACGCGGGTGATGGTGACGCTGCGACGAGACGATCGAACGATGCTGATTCCATGCGAAGACCGAAGAAGTTGGGCGCGTCACAATTTCCAAGTTGCCTATTCTGACCAATGTACCCAATGACACAAGGCCAATCGGAAGTGGTTTATGGCTCAGGCTATTTGTACGACCGCGTGCCACGCCGTGTTCGATTGCCGGCCTTCTGTGCAGCTCATCTTTTTGAGGTTTCTTCGTTTGTTCCACAGTTTACGTTGCCCGCCGTGCCGCAATTGTCAGTGTGACGACGTGTCATGCGTGGCTGTTCTCTATAAACACATATACGCCCAACGACCTAGTGAACATCACCTGATCCGTGGCCTTGCGTCTAGGACATTCGGCAGGAATGGATCAGGGAGGTAGAGGCGTCAGCCTGCTGCCGGCGGTTGGCGGGGACCACCTTTTGTACCGGTGCGCTTGTGAAAGGGCGTACAGCTCGGGTCAGAGCCCAGAAATGCATTGAAAAGTACTCACCCTTTTCGACGGATTGCGAAACTTTGGTGGCAGCCTCGTTTTCGTCGCTGCCGTCTTCCTTTTTTCAATGTTATTGGCATTGTGTGACATTTTCAGCGACCTTCCTCTGTGCATCTAGCCCCATTCACATGCGCGTTGACCCAAGTTGTCAGCGTGCTTCTGGAACTAAGTGTGTGTTGGCTGCTATCTTGCTCTGCAGTCGATAGGGTTCATTGAGAATGTGGCATGTGAGATATCTTGGGAATCATTTTAAGGGACAAATCCACAATTAATGTGAACACACCTACAATGAAGGCTTACGTCGCCGATTTCGATGGATCCGCAGGGCATTCTTCTTGCTTACGTTTCAGCTTATGTTATTGTGTAGGTTGTACTGAAGACTGTTGAATACCAGCGTCATGGTGACGACGCGATGAATACCATGGAGCCACCACACGCTGACGTCAACGGCGGGAAACGCGCGTGATGGGGACGCTGTGACGAGACGATCGAACGATGCTGATTCCATGCGAAGACCAAAGAAGTTGGGCGCGTCACAATTCCCAAGTTGCCAATTCTCGCCAATGTACCCAGTGGCACAAGGTCTATCGGAAGAGGTTTCTGGCTCAGGCTATTTGTACGACCGCGTGCCACGCCGTGTTCGATTGCCGGCCTTCTGTACCGCTCATCTTTTTGACGTTTCTTCGTTTGTTCCACAGTTTACGTTGCCCGCCGTGCCGCAGTTGTCAGTGTGACGACTAGTCATGCGTGGCTGTTTTCGACAAACACATATACGCCCAACGACCTAGTAAACATCACCTGATCCGTGACCTTGCGTCTAGGACACTCCGCAGGAATGGATCAGGGAGGTAGAGGCGTCAGCCCGCTGCCGGCGGTTGGCGGGGACTAGCCTGTGTACCGGTGCGTTTGTGAAAGGGCGCGCAGGTCGACTCAGAGCCTGGAACTGCTTTGAAAAGTACTCACCCTTTTTGACGGATTGTGAAATTTTGGTGGCAGCCTCGTTTTCGTCGCTGCCGTCTTCTTTTTTTTTTTAATGTTATTGGCATTGTGTGACGTTTTCAACCACCTTCCTCTGGTATCCAGTCCCATTGACATGCGCGTTGACCCAAGATGTCCGCTGGCTTCTGTAACTAAGTGTGTGTTGGCTGCTATCTTGCTCTGCAGACGATAAGGTTCTCTGACAATATGGCTTGCGAGACATCTAGGGAGACATTTTAAGGGACAAACCCACAATTAATGTGAACACACCTACAATGAAGGCTTACCTCGCCGATTTCAATGGATCGGCGGCGCATCCTCGTTGCTTAGGTTTTGGCATATGTTAATGTTGTAGTGGGTAATATGCATGTGGCACTGTGCGGACTGCCACCGCTGCGGCGCGAGACACGAGCGCGGGTTGTTGATGCGAAGCGCTAGGACTCGTGATCTTGAGCTACCTGCGATCCCTCGAACGAGCTACAATAAACCCCATTTCATTTGGTGGAGCTGCGGGGTAACCTCGAAAACTGGAACTCCGAAGCCGGACGCTACCGACTGCTGCGACCATGCCTGACGAAACCACCCAGGAAGATGCACCACAGCCTCCGACGATCATCGTTTCTGGTGCATTGCGCCAGCGTGATCCTGCCATCTTTAGCGGCACCGATGATCATGACGTGGAGGATTGGTTGTCATCTTACGAAAGGGTGAGCCAGCATAACAAGTGGGACGACATCACGAAGTTGCACAATGTGCTGTTTTACTTAACCGGCGTCGCGAACCTCTGGTTCCGAAACCACGAACACGATTTCACAACGTGGAGCAGATTCAACACAAGTTTCACAGAAGTGTTCGGGCGCCCCGCTGTGCGCAAGCTTCGCGCAGAACAACGCTTACGGGGGCGCGCGCAACATCACGGTGAAACGTTCACAAGTTACATCGAAGATGTCATTGACCTGTGTAAGCGCGTGAATCCGTCAATGGCGGAACAGGACAAGATAAAACACATTATGAAAGGCATTGATGAGGACGCATTTCAAATGTTGCTAGCGAAGGATCCGCGTACCGTGGCCGAAGTTATCAACTTGTGCCAAAGTTTTGACGAGCTACGGAAACAACGCATCTTAGCTCGGCGCCCACCGCCTACGGAAGATTCGTTAGCAGCATTGGTTATTGGCGACAACCACACAACTTTGCTGACGCAAATAAAAGAATTTGTGCGCGAGGAGGTCGCGCGACAGCTCTCGATTTTGCCGACCACGGAGAAGCCTTCTCAATATTTGGCTCCAGCGATCCGACAGGTAATTCAAGAGCAAGTGACCGAAGCTCTTCCACCTCCGTGTCAGCCGGCTCCTGTGGCCGCGCCCTGACGTATGCTGAAGCCGCTGCACGGGCGCCTCGTCTGCCGGGATTCTCACCTCCGCCTTCAGCGCCTCTCCAGCCGGTGTTCTCTCATCCGCCCTCGCCTCGCCAGCAGGTCGCTGCCTTTTTCAGCGCACAGCAGCAAGGTACAAATCCTTGGCGCACTCTTGACAACCGCCCAATATGCTATGCCTGCGGTACACCGGGACATGTAGCGCGCTTCTGCCGCCGGCGCTTGCCGGCATTCGTGGGCACCGCGCGACCACCCAGCTCCGGCTTCCGACCTTTCCGTATGCCTTCACGACCACCACCGGAAGTCTACGCTGCTGATGACATACCAGCACCGCAGTCACAGCTCTACAATACTCGTCGCTCACCTTCTCCTCGTCGGCGCTCACTCTCACCCATGCGTCGTAGGCCCAGTGCCAGTACTACTGAGGCGGAAAACTGATTTCCGCAGTTCCTGAGGCACGAACTGCGTCATCGTCGGAACATCAAAGTCCTCGTTTTTCCCCCGCTAACGTTATTGAAGTGTCTGTTGATGGCATCAAATGTCTTGCGCTCGTCGATACAGGTGCTGCTGTATCTGTGATTAGTGAGAAACTTTGCCGTGAATTACGGAAAGTGACCATGATGCCTTCGGTATTATTGCTTAGAACAGCCAGTGCACAACAAGTTCAGCCAGTCGCTATGTGTACTGCCAGGCTGTTGATTCGAGACATTTTGTATTCGATTGACTTCTTTGTGCTAACTTGTTGCTCCCACGATGTGATTCTCGGTTGGGATTTTCTGTCGCGCCATCACGCGGTCATTGACTGTGCACGTGCTGAGGTTCAGTTCTCCGTTCTGTGCGATTTGCCATCTCACGACTTTCAAGTTCATGATGTTACCAGGATCTGTGTAGCTTCAGATACTGACCTTCCCCCTCACAGCGCGGTATTTGTCCCTCTTTCATGCGCATCGCTTGCCGAAGCGACGGTCATGTTTTCACCCGCTGCCGTCTTCATTCGCCGCCAGCCTATATTGTTGCCTTTCGCCCTCCTCACGGTTCACCATGGGGCTGCAGAAATACTGATTTCTAACCCAAATTCGTACACTTTGGCTTTGCACTGTGGCGAGACTATTGGTACCATCCAGACTGTGGACGCTGACGTTATTGTGCAGTTCCCTGTTCCCGACGACGTGGATACTGCCAACGTAACAGCACTGGCACCCCATGTGCCATCTAACCGAGTACCACCGGATGTTTTTTGTCGCTCTATTGCCGATGACCTCGAGCCGACACAACGTGAGCGGCTTATTACTCTTTTAAATGATTTTCACGCCTCTTTTGACTGCAACCAAGCATCATTAGGCCGCACGAGTACCGTCTCTCACCACATTGATACGGGACACCACGCACCATTACGCCAGCGTCCGTACCGCGTGTCATCCACCGAGCGTCGTGTCATCGCCGAGCAAGTTGAAGACATGCTTGAACGTGGTGTTATCAAGCCATCCTGCAGCCCTTGGTCATCTCCTGTAGTACTCATTAAGAAAAAAGATGGCTCGATTCGTTTCTGTGTGGACTATCGTCGCCTCAACAAGATAACACGAAAAGATGTCTATCCTCTACCGCGCATAGATGACGCCCTGGATTGTCTTTATGGTGCCGAATTCTTTTCTTCTTTGGACTTGCGATCGGGCTATTGGCAAGTGCCAGTGGATGAATCCGACCGCTCGAAGACAGCTTTTATTACGCCTGATGGCCTGTATGAGTTTACAGTAATGCCATTCGGCCTCTGCAATGCACCCGCGACATTCGAAAGGATGATGGACAATCTTCTACGAGGCCTCAAATGGAAGACGTGCTTGTGTTATTTAGACGACGTGGTAGTTTTCTCCCCTGATTTCACCACTCACCTCTCTCGTCTCCGCGAAGTCCTTACTTGCCTTACCACCGCCGGCCTTCAACTTAACTTGAAAAAGTGCCGCTTCGGAGCCCGCCAGCTGACCATACTTGGCCATGTCGTGTCCAAAGACGGCGTCCTTCCCGACCCTGACAAACTTCGTGCTGTCGCAGAATTTCCGCGGCCGACTACAGTGAAAGAGCTCCGCAGTTTCGTCGGTCTTTGCTCTTATTTTCGCCGCTTTGTGCGCAATTTTGCCTGCATCATCGCTCCCCTGACGAAGCTCCTGGCTGGCTCTGGTGACCTTCGTGACTGGACTCCGGCATGTGACCAAGCCTTCACCACTTTGCGTCGTCGGCTTACCTCACCGCCTGTTCTCCGCCACTACGACCCGAGTGCACCGACTCAAGTTCATACCGACGCCAGCGGCGTTGGTCTTGGGGCCGTCCTTGCACAACGGAAGCCTGGCTTTCCAGAATATGTGGTGGCATATGCGAGTCGTGCTCTCACGAAGGCAGAATCCAATTATTCTGTCACGGAAAAAGAATGTTTAGCTATAGTTTGGGCCTTAAACAAATTTCGCCCTTACTTGTATGGCCGTCCGTTCGACGTTGTGACAGACCACCACGCGCTCTGCTGGCTTGCGTCACTGAAAGACCCGTCGGGGCGTCTTGGACGTTGGGCTCTTCGGATCCAAGAATTTGACATTCGCGTCATTTATCGATCCGGGCGCCAACATTCTGATGCAGATGCGCTCTCCCGTGCGCCCATGCGATCCGACGAAAGGCCACCTTCATCCATAGAGTGCCCGGTTGCTACGCTTGCTGTTACTGACATGCCGTCTGAACAGAGAAAAGATCCGTGGATTCTGTCTCTCATTGACATTCTTAGCAGTCCTTCAACGTCTACATGCCCTCGAGCCATTCGTCGCCAAGCCACCCACTTCGTGCTACGGGACGCCATCTTGTACCGCCGAAACTATCAGCCCGACGGTCGCAAATGGCTGCTAGTCCTCCCTCGCCATTTGCGTTCCGACGTATGCACGTATTTCCATGCAGACCCACAACAAGCTCATGCTGGCGTCCTGAAAACCTACGAGCGGCTCCGCCAGCGGTACTACTGGCGCGGCATGTATTCTTATGTCCGCAAATACATTCGGTCATGTGCAGCCTGTCAGCGACGCAAGACATCTTCTCATCCGACAGGCCCTCTGCAACCTTTACCATGTCCTGCACGTCCTTTTGATCGGGTTGGCATCGACCTTTATGGGCCTCTTCCGTGCAGTGCTGCCGGAAATCGTTGGATAATTGTCGCAGTAGACCACCTGACAAGATATGCTGAAACTGCTGCACTTGCTTCGGCTGCTGCTCGCGACGTCGCCGCATTCATCTTACGGCATTTCGTCTTACGGCACGGCGCACCGCGAGAACTACTCAGTGACCGAGGCCGTGTCTTCTTGTCCGAAGTTATTAATGAGCTACTCGCCGCGTGCCGCACTATTCACCGCACCACTACGGCGTATCACCCACAAACTAACGGTCTAACGGAACGATTCAACCACACCCTTGGCGACATGCTCACCATGTATGTTGCGTCGGATCATTCAAATTGGGACGATGTCCTCCCTTTTGTGACGTACGCATACAATACCGCCGTTCAGGCTACCACAGGCTTCTCACCATTTTTCCTTCTTTATGGGCGTGAACCATCCACTACCCTCGACACCGTACTACCATATCACCCGGATGCCTCTGAATTCACCCCTCTTTCCGAAGTTGCTCGCCATGCTGAAGAGTGCCGCCAACTGGCTCGCTCGTTCACGTCGGATACCCAAGGAATCCACAAAGATCGTCACGACAACGATCAGCCCACACAGTCCTTCGCCGTGGACTCTCACGTCTGGCTTCGGCTGCCCTTCCAAGCTCCAGGCCTTAGCCCAAAGCTTGCTCCGAAATATCAAGGTCCGTACCGGGTCGTCGCGTGTACTTCGCCTGTAAATTATGTGGTCGAACCGGTGACACCATCTTCGGACAAACGCCGCCGTGGCCGCGAGACTGTTCACGTCAGCCGCCTGAAGCCGTACCACGACCCCCTTATCGTATCATCGCCATAGGTCGCCAGGATGGCTCCTCTTCGCCCCGGGGGTAGTTGTAGTGGGTAATATGCATGTGGCACTGTGCGGACTGCCACCGCTGCGGCGCGAGACACGAGCGCGGGTTGTTGACGCGAAGCGCTAGGACTCGTGATCTAGAGCTACCTGCGATCCCTCGAACGAGCTACAATAAACCCCATTTCAATGTATAGGCTGTACTGAAGACTGTTGAATACCAGCGTCATGGTGACGACGCAATGAATATCATGGAGCCACCGCACGCTGACGTCAACGGGGTGAAGCGCGGGTGATGTTGACGCTTTGACGAGATGATCGAACGATGCTGATTCCATGCGAAGACCGAAGTTGGGCGCCTCACAATTCCCAAGTTGCCTATTCTGACCAATGTACCTGCTGGCACAAGGCGAATGGGAAATGGTTTATGGCTCAGGCTATTTGTACGACCGCGTTACACGCCGTGTTCGATTGCCGGCCTTCTGTGCCGCGCATCTTTTTGACGTTTCTTCGTTTGTTCCACAGTTTACGTCGCCCGCCGTGCCGCAATTGGCAGTGTGACGACGTGTCATGCGTGGCTGTTCTCGATAAACACATATGCGCCCAACGACCTAGTGAACACCACCTGATCCGTGGTCTTGCGTCTAGGACACTCGGCAGGAATGGATCAGGCAGGTAGAGGCGTCAGCCTGCTGCCGGCGGTTGGCGGGAAGCAGCTTGTGTACTGGTGCGCTTGTGAAAGGGCGCGCAGGTCGGGTCAGAGCCCAGAACTGCTTTAAAAAGTACTCACCCTTTTCGACGGATTGTGAAATTTTGGTGGCAGCCTCGTTTTCGTCGCTGCCGTCTTCTTTTTTTTCAGTGTTATTGGCATTGTGTGACATTTTCAACCACCTTCCTCTGTGTATCTAGTCCCATTGGCATGCGCGTTCACCCAAGATGTCCGCTGTCTTCTGGAACTAAGCGTGTGTTGGCTGCTATCTTGCTCTGCAGACGATAGGGTTCTCTGAGAATGTGGCTTGTGAGACATCTTGGGAATCATTTTAAGGGACAAAGCCACAATTAATGTGAACACACCTACAATGAAGGTTTACCTAGCCGATTTCAATGGATCCGCGATGCATTCTTCTTGCTTAGGTTTTGGCCTAGGTTAATGTATAGGTTGTACTGAAGGCTGTTGAATACCAGCGTCATGGTGACGACGCAATCGATACCATGGAGCCACCACACGCTGACGTCAACGGCGTTAAACGCGGGTGATGGTCACGCTGTGACGAGACGATCGAACGATGCTGATTCCATGCGAAGACCGAAGAAGTTGGGCGCGTCACAATTCCCAAGTTGCCAATTCTCACCAATGTACCCCTTGGCACAAGGCCAATCGGAAATGCTTTATGGCTCAGGCTATTTGTACGACCGCGTGCCACGCCGTGTTCGATTGCCGGCCTTCTGTGCCGCTTATCTTTTTGTCGTTTCTTCCTTTGTTCCACAGTTTACGTTGCCCGCCGTGCCGCAATTGTCAGTGTGGCGAAGTGTCATGCGTGGCTGTTCGCGATAAACACATATACGCCCAACGACCTAGTGAACATCACCTGATCCGTGCCCTCGTGTCTAGGACACTCGGCAGGAATGGATCAGGGAGGTAGAGGCGTCAGCCAGCTGCCGCCAGTTGGCGGGCACCAGCTTGTGTACCGGTGCGCTTGTGAAAGGGCGCGCAGGTCAGGTCAGAGCCCGGAACTGCTTTGAAAGTACTCATCCTTTTTGACGGATTGCGAAATTTTGGTGACAGCCTCGTTTTCGTCGCTGCCATCTTCTTTTTCTTTCAAAGTTATTGGCATTATGTGACATTTTCAGCCACCTTACTCTTTGCATCTAGTCCCTTTCATGTGCGCGTTGACCCAAGTTGTCCGCTGGTTTCTGGAACTAAGTGTGTGTTGGCTGTTATCTTGCTCTTCTAGATGATAGGGTTCTCTGACAATGTGGCTTGTGAGACATCTGGGGAAACATTTTAAGGGACAAACCCACAATAATGTGAACACACCTACAATGAACGTTTACCTCGCCGATTTCAATGGATCCGCGGCCGATTCTTTTTGTTTACGTTTTGGCCTAGGTTAATGTATAGGTTGTACTGAAGACTGTTGAATACCAGCGTAATGCTGACGACGCAATGAATACCATTTATCCACCACACGCTGACGTCAACGGCGTGAAACGCGGGTGATGGTCACGCTGTGACGAGACGATCGAACGATGCTGATTCCGTGCGAAGACCGAAGAAGTTGGGCGCGTCACAATTCCCAAGTTGCCAATTCTGAACAATGTACCCAATGGCACAAGCCCAATCGGAAATGGTTAATGGTTCAGGCCATTTGTACGACCGCGTGCCACGCCGTGTTCGATTGCTGGCCTTCTGTGCCGCTTATCTTTTTGACGTTTCTTCGTTTGTTCCACAGTTTACGTTGCCCGCCGTGCCGCAATTGTCAGTGTGGCGACGTGTCATGCGTGGCTCTTCGCGATAAACACATATACGCCCAACGACCTAGTGAACATCACCTGATCCGTGGCCTTGTGTCTAGGACACTCGGCAGGAATGGATCAGGGAAGTAGAGGCGTCAGCCTGCTGCCGGCAGTTGGCGGGGACCAGCTTGTGTACCGGTGCGCTTGTGAAAGGGCGCGCAGGTTGCGTCAGAGCTTGGAACTGCTTTGAAAAGTACTCACCCTTTCTGACGGATTGCGAAATTTACGTGGCAGCCTCGTTTTCGTCGCTGCCGTCTTCTTTTTTTTTCAATGTTAGTGGCATTGTGTGACATTTTCAGACACCTTACTCTTTGCATCTAATCCCTTTCACGTGCGCGTTGACCCATGTTTTCCGCTGGCTTCTTGAACTAAGTCTGTGTTGGCTGCAATCTTGCTCTGCAGTTGATAGGGTTCTATGAGAATGTGGCTTGTGAGACATCTTGGGAAACATTTTAAGGGACAAACCCACAAACAATGTGAACACACCTACAATGAAGGCTTACGTCGCCGATTTCAATGGATCCGCAGGGCATTCTTCTTGCTTACGTTTTGGCCTAGGTTAATGTATAGGTTCTACTGAAGACTGATTTATACTAGCGTCATGCTGACGACGCAGTGAATACCATGGAGCCACCACACGCTGACGTCAACGGCGTGAAACCCGGGTGATGGTGACGCTGTGACGAGACGATCGAACGATGCTGATTCCATGCGAAGACCGAAAAAGTGTGGCGTGTCACAATTGCCAAGTTGCCAATTCTGACCAATGTACCCAATGGCACGAGCCCAATCGGAAATGGTTTATGGCCAAGGCCGTTTGTACGACCGCGTGCCACGCCGTGTTCGACTGCCGGCCTCATGTGCCGCCTATATTTTTGACGTTTCTTTGTTTGTTCCACAGTTTACGTTGCCCGCCGTGCCACAATGGTCAGTGTGGCGACGTGTCATGCGTGGCTGTTCTCGGTAAACACATATACGCCCAACGACCTAGTGAACATCACGTGATCCGTGGCCTTGTGTCTAGGACACTCGGCAGGAATGAATCAGGGAGGTGTAGGCGTCAGCCTGCTGCGGGCAGTTGGCGGGGACCAGCTTGTGTACCGGTGCGCTTGTGAAAGGGCGCGCAGGTCAGGTCAGAGTCCTGGACTGCTTTAAAGAGTACTCATTCTTTTTGACGGATAGCGAAATTTTGGTGGCAGCCTCGTTTTTGGTCGCTGCCGTATTCTTTTTTTCCAATGTTATTGGCATTGTGTCACATTTTCAGCCACCTTCCTCTCTGCATCTAGTCCCATTGACATGCGCGCTGACCCAAGTTGTCCGCTGGCTTCTGGAACTAAGAGTGTGTTGGCTGCTATCTTGCTCTGCAGACGATAGGGTTCTCTGACAATGTGGCTTGTGAGAAATCTGGGGGAACATTTTAAAGGACAAACCGAAAATTAACGTGAACACACATACAATGAAGGTTTACCTCGCCGATATCAATGGATCCACGGCGCTTTCATCTTGCTTGTGTTTTGGCCTGTGTTAATGTATAGGTTGTACTGAAGACTATGAATACCAGCGTCATGCTGACGACGCAATGAATACCATGGAGCCACTACACACTGACGTTAACGGCGTGAAACGCGGATGATGGTTGCGCTGTGGCGAGACGATCGAACGATGCTGATTCCATGCGAAGACCGAAAAAGTTGGGCGCGTCACAATTGCCAAGCTGCCAATTCTGACCAATGTTCCCAATGGCACAAGCCCAATCGGAAATTTTTTATGGCTCAGGCCATTTGTACGAGTGCGCGCCACGGCGTGTTCGATTGCCGGCCTTCCTTGCCGCTTATCTTTTTGACGTTTCTTCGTTTGTTCCACAGTTTACGTTGCCAAGCGTGCCGCAATTGTCAGTATGGCGACGTGTCATGCGTGGCTGTTTGCGATAAACACATTTACGCCCAACGACCTCGTGAACATCACCTGATCCGTGGCCTTGTGCTTGGACACACGGCCCGAATGGATCAGGGAGGTAGAGGAGTCAGCCTGCTACCGGCAGTTGGCGGGCACCAGCTTGTGCACCGGTGCGCTTGTGAGAGGGCGCGCAGCTCAGGTCAGAGCCCGGAACTGCTTTGAAAAGTACTCATCCTTTTTGACGGATTGCGAAATTTTTGGGCAGCCTCGTTTTTGGTCGCTGCCGTCTTCTTTTTTTCCAATGTTAGTGGCATTGTGTGACATTTTCAGACACCTTACTCTTTGCATCTAATCCATATCACGTGCGCGTTGACCCATGTTTTCCGCTGGCTTCTTGAACTAAGAGTGTGTTGGCTGCTATCTTGCTCTGCAGACGATAGTGTTCTCTGAGAATGTGGCATGTTAGACATCTGGGGAAACATTTTAAGGGACAAACCAAAAATTAATGTGAACACACATAAATGAAGGTTTACCTCGCCGATTTCAATGGATCCGCGGCGCATTGCTCTTGCTTACCTTTTGGCCTAGGTTAATGTATAGGTTGTACTGAAGACTGCTCAATACCAGCGTCATGCTGACGACGCAATGAATACCATGGAGCCACCACACGCTGACGTCAACGGCGTGAAACGCGGGTGATGGTGACGCTGTGACGAGACGATCGAACGATGCTGATTCCAAGCGAAGACCGAAAAAGTTGGGCGCGTCACAATTGCCAACTTGCCAATTCTGACCAATGTACCCAATGGCACAAGGCCAATCAGAAATGCTTTATGGCTCAGGCTATTTGTACGACCGCGTGCCACGCCGTGTTCGATTGCTGGCCTTCTGTGCCGCTTATGTTTTTGACGTTTCTTCCTTTGTTCCACAGTTTACGTTGCCTGCCGTGCCGCAATTGTCAGTGTGGCGACGTGTCATGCGTGGCTTTTCGCGATAAACACATATACGCCCAACGACCTAGTGAACATCACCTGATCCGTGCCCTCGTGTCTAGGACACTCGGCAGGAATGCATCAGGGAGGTAGAGGCGTCAGCCTGCTGCCGCCAGTTGGCGGGGACCAGCTTGTGTACCGGTGCGCTTGTGAGAGGGCGCGCAGGTCAGGTCAGAGCCCGGAACTGCTTTGAAAGTACTCATCCTTTCTGACGGATTGCGAAATTTTGGTGACAGCCTCGTTTTCGTCGCTGCCGTCTTCTATTTTTTCAGTGTTATTGGCATTGTGTGACATTTTCAACCACCTTCCTCTGTGTATCTAGTCCCATTGGCATGCGCGTTCACCCAAGATGTCCGCTGTCTTCTGGAACTAAGTGTGTGTTGGCTGCTATCTTGCTCTGCAGACGATAGGGTTCTCTGAGAATGTGGCTTGTGAGACATCTTGGGAATCATTTTAAGGGACAAAGCCACAATTAATGTGAACACACCTACAATGAAGGTTTACCTCGCCGATTTCAATGGATCCGCGATGCATTCTTCTTGCTTAGGTTTTGGCCTAGGTTAATGTATAGGTTGTACTGAAGGCTGTTGAATACCAGCGTCATGGTGACGACGCAATCAATACCATGGAGCCACCACACGCTGACGTCAACATCGTGAAACGCGGGTGATGGTGCCGCTGTGACGAGACGATCGAACGATGCGGATTCCATGCGAAGACCGAAGAAGTTGGGCGCGTCACAATTCCCAAGTTGCCAATTCTCACCAATGTACCCAGTGGCACAAGACCAATCGGAAATGCTTTATGGCTCAGGCTATTTGTACGACCGCGTGCCACGCCGTGTTCGATTGCCGGCCTTCTGTGCCGCTTATCTTTTTGACGTTTCTTCCTTTGTTCCACAGTTTACGTTGCCCGCCGTGCCGCAATTGTCAGTGTGGCGACGTGTCATGCGTGGCTGTTCGCGATAAACACATATACGCCCAACGACCTAGTGAACATCACCTGATCCGTGCCCTCGTGTCTAGGACACTCGGCAGGAATGGATCAGGGAGGTAGAGGCGTCAGCCCGCTGCCGCCAGTTGCCGGGGCCAGCTTGTGTACCGGTGCGCTTGTGAAAGGGCGCGCAGGTCAGGTCAGAGCCCGGAACTGCTTTGAAAGTACTCATCCTTTTTGACGGATTGCGAAATTTTGGTGACAGCCTCGTTTTCGTCGCTGCCATCTTCTTTTTCTTTCAAAGTTATTGGCATTATGTGACATTTTCAGCCACCTTACTCGTTGCATCTAGTCCCTTTCACGTGCGCGTTGACCCAAGTTGTCCGCTGGTTTCTGGAACTAAGTGTGTGTTGGCTGTTATCTTGCTCTTCTAGATGATAGGGTTCTCTGACAATGTGGCTTGTGAGACATCTGGGGAAACATTTTAAGGGACAAACCCACAATAATGTGAACACACCTACAATGAACGTTTACCTCGCCGATTTCAATGGATCCGCGGCGCATTCGTCTTGTTTACGTTTTGGCCTAGGTTAACGTATAGGTTGTACTGAAGACTGTTGAATACCAGCGTAATGCTCACGACGCAATGAATACCATTTATCCACCACACGCTGACGTCAACGGCGTTAAACGCGGGTGATGGTGACGCTGTGACGAGACGATCGAACGATGCTGATTCCATGCGAAGACCGAAGAAGTTGGGCGCGTCACAATTCCCAAGTTGCCAATTCTGACCTATGTACCCAATGGCACAAGGCCAATCGGAAATGGTTTATGGCTCAGGCCATTTGTATGACCGGGTGCCACGCCGTGTTCGATTGCCGGCCTCGCGTGCCGCTTATCTTTTTGACGTTTCTTCGTTTGTTCCACAATTTACCTTGCCCGCCTTGCCGCAATTGTCAGTGTGGCGACGTGTCATGCGTGGCTGTTCTCGGTAAACACATATACCCCCAACGACCTAGTGAACATCACCTGATCCGCGGCCTTGTGTCTAGGACAATCGGCAGGAATGGATCAGGGAGGTAGAGGCGTCAGCCTGCTGCCGGCTGTTGGCGGGGACCAGCTCGTGTACCGGTGCGCTTGTGAAAGGGCGCGCAGGTCGGGTCTGAGCCCGGAACCGCTATGAAAAGTACTCATCCTTTTTGACGGATTGCGAAATTTTGGTGGCAGCTTCGTTTTTGATCGCTGCCGTCTCGCTTTTTTCAATGTTATTGCCATTGTGTGACATTTTCAGCCACCTTCCTCTCTGTATCTAGTCCCATTGAAATGCGCGTTGACCCAGGTTGTCCGCTGGCTTCTGGAACTCATAGTGTGTTGGCTGCTATCTTGCTCTGCAGACGATAGGGTTCTCTGAGAATGTGGCATGTGAGACATCTTGGGAAAAATTTATGGGACAAACCCACAAACATTGTGAACACACCTACGATGAAGGCTTACGTCGCTCATTTCAATGGATCCGCGGCGCTTCCTTCTTGCTTACGTTTTGGCCTAGGTTAATGTATAGGTTGTACTGAAGACTGTTGAATACCAGCGTCATGCTGACGACGCAATGAATACCATGGAGCCACCACACGCTGACGTCAACGGCGTGAAACGCGGGTGATGGTGACGCTGTGACGAGACGATCGAACGATGCTGATTCCATGCGAAGACCGAAAAAGTTGGGCGCGTCACAATTGCCAACTTGCCAATTCTGACCAATGTACCCAATGGCACAAGGCCAATCGGAAATGGTGTATAGCTCAGGCCATTTGTACGACCGCGTGCCACCCCGTGTTTGATTGCCGGCCTTCTGCGCCGCTTATCTTTTTGACGTTTCTTCGTTTGTTCCACAGTTTACGTTGCCCGCCGTGCCGCAATTGTCAGTGTGGCGACGTGTAACGCGTGGATGTTCGCGATAAACACATATACGCCCAACGACCTAGTGAACATCACCTGATCCGTGGCCTTGTGTCTAGGACACTCGGCAGGAATGGATCAGGGAGGTAGAGGCGTCAGCCTGCTGCAGGCAGTTGGCGGGGACCAGCTTGTGTACCGGTGCGCTTGTGAAAGGGCGCGCAGATCAGGTCAGAGTCCGGAACTGCTTTGAAAGGTACTCATCCTTTTCGACGGATTGCGAAATTTTGGTGTCAGCCACTTTTTTGGTCGCTGCCGTCTTATTTTTTTCCAATGTTATTGGCATTGTGTGACATTTTCAGCCACCTTCCTCTGTGTATCTAGTCCCATTAACATGCGCGTTAACCCAAGTTGTCCGCTGGCTTCTGGAACTAAGAGTGTGTTGGCTGCTATCTTGCTCTGCAGACGATAGGGTTCTCTGACAATGTGGCTTGTGAGACATCTGGGGAAACATTTTAAAGGACAAACCAAAAATTAATGTGAACACACATACAATGAAGGTTTAACTCGCCGATTTCAATGTATCCGTGGCGCATTCTTCTTGCTTACCTTTTGGCCTAGGTTAATGTATAGGTTGTACTGAAGATTGTTGAATACGAGCGTCATGCTGACGACGCAATGAATACCATGGAGCCACCACACGCTGACGTCAACGGCGTGAAACGCGGGTGATGGTGACGCTGTGACGAGACGATCGAACGATGCTGATTCCATGCGAAGACCGAAACAGTTGGGCGCGTCACAATTGCCAACTTGCCAATTCTGACCAATGTACCCAATGGCACAAGCCCAATCGGAAATGGTTAATGGCTCAGGCCATTTGTACGACCGCGTGCCACGATGTGTTCGATTGCCGGCCTTCTGTGCCGCTTATCTTTTTGACGTTTCTTCGTTTGTTCCACAGTTTACGTTGCCCGCCGTTCCACAATTGTCAGTGTGGCGACGTGTCATGCGTGGCTCTTCGCGATAAAGACATATACGCCCAACGACCTAGTGAACATCACCTGATCCGTGGCCTTGTGTCTAGGACACTCGGCATTAACGGATCAGGGAAGTAGAGGCGTGAGCCTGCTGCCGGCAGTTGGCGGGAACCAGCTTGTGTACCGGTGCGCTTGTGAAAGGGCGCGCAGGTTGCGTCAGAGCCCGGAACTGCTTTGAAAAGTACTCACCCTTTTTGACAGATTGCGAAATTTAGGTGGCAGCCTAGTTTTCGTCGCTGCCGTCTTCTTTTTTTTTCAATGTTATTGACATTGGGTGACATTTTCAGCCACCTTCCTCATTGCATCTAGTCCCTTTCACGTGCGCGTTGACCCATGTTTTCCGTTGGCTTATGGAACTAAGAGTGTCTTGGCTGCTATCTTGCTCTGCAGACGAGAGGGTTCTCTGAGAATGTGGCATGTGAGACATCTGGCGAAACATTTTAAGGGACAAACCAAAAATTAATGTGAGCACAGATAGAATGAAGGTTTACCTCGCCGATTTCAATGGATCCACGGCGCATTCTTCTTGCTTACCTTTTGGCATAGGTTTATGTAAAGGTTGTACTGAAGACTGTTGAATACCAGCGCCATGCTGACGACGCAATGCATACCATGGAGCCACCACACGCTGACGTCAACGGCGTGAAACGCGGGTGATGGTGACGCTGCGACGAGACGATCGAACGATGCTGATTCCATGCGAAGACCGAAAAAGTTGAGCGCGTCACAATTGCCAATTTTGACCAATGTACCCAATGGCACAAGCCCAATCGGAAATGGTTTATGGCTCAGGCCACTTGTACGACCGCGCGTGTTCGATTGCCGGCGTTCTGTGCCGCTCATCTTTTTACGTTTCTTGGTTTCTTCCACAGTTTACGTTGCCCGCCGTGCCGCAATTGTCAGTGTGGCGACGTGTCATGCGAGGCTGTTTTCGATAAACACATATACGCCCAACGACCTAGTGAACATCACCTGATCCGTGGCCTTGCGTCTAGAACACTCGGAAGGAATGGATCAGGGAGGTAGAGGCGTCAGCCTGCTGCCGGCGGTTGGCAGGGACCAGCTTATGTACCGGTGCGCTTGTGAATGAGCGCGCAGGTCGGGTCAGAGCCCGGAACTGCTTTAAAAAGTACTCACCCTTTTTGACGGATTGCGAAATTTTGGTGGCAGCCTCGTTTTCGTCGCTGCCGTCTTCCTTTTTTCAATGTTATTGGCAATGTGTGACATTTTCAGCGACCATCCTCTGTGCATCTAGTCCTACTCACCTGCGCGTTGACCCACGTTGTCCGCTTGCTTCTGTAACTAAGTGTGTGTTGGCTGCTATCTTGCTCTGCAGACGATAGGGTTCTTTGAGAATGTGGCATGTGAGACATCTTGGGAATCATTTTAAGGGACAAATCCACAATTAATGTGAACACACCTACAATGAAGGCTTACGTCGCCGATTTCGATGGATCCGCAGGGCATTCTTCTTGCTTACGTTTTGGCTTATGTTATTGTATAGGTTGTACTGAAGACTGTTGAATACCAGCGTCATGGTGACGACGCAATGAATACCATGGAGCCACCACACGCTGACGTCAACGGCGTGAAACGCGGGTGATGGTGACGCTGTGACGAGAGGATCGAACGATGCTGATTCCATGCGAACACCGAAGAAGTTGGGCGCGTCACAATTTCCAAGTTGCCTATTCTGACCAATGTACCCAATGACACAAGGCCAATCGGAAGTGGTTTATGGCTCAGGCTATTTGTACGACCGCGTGCCACGCCGTGCTCGATTGCCGGCCTTCTGTGCCGCTCATCTTTTTGAGGTTTCTTTGTTTGTTCCACAGTTTACGTTGCCCGCCGTGCCGCAATTGTCAGGGTGACTACGTGTCATGCGTGGCTGTTCTCTATAAACACATATACGCCCAACGACCTAGTGAACATCACCTGATCCGTGGCCTTGCGTCTAGGACATTCGGCAGGAATGGATCAGGGAGGTAGAGGCGTCAGCCTGCTGCCGGCGGTTGGCGGGGACCAGCTTGTGTACCGGTGCGCTTGTGAAAGGGCGCGCAGGGCGGGTCAGAGCCCGGAATTGCTTTAAAAATTACCCTTTTTGATGGATTGCGAAACTTTGGTGGCAGCCTCGTTTTCGTCGCTGCCGTCTTCCTTTTTTCAATGTTATTGGCATTGTGCGACATTTTCAGCGACCTTCCTCTGTGCATCTAGTCCCATTGACCTGCGCTTTGACCCAAGTTGTCCGCGTGCTTCTGGAACTAAGTGTGTGTTGGCTGCTATCTTGCTCTGCAGACGATAGGGTTCTCTGACAATGTGGCTTGTGAGACATCTGGGGAGACATTTTAAGGGACAAAGCCACAATTATAGTGAACACACCTACAATGAAGGCTTACCTCGCCGATTTCAATGGATCCGCGGCGCATCCTCGTTGCTTAGGTTTTGGCTTATGTTAATGTATAGGTTGTACTGAAGACTGTTGAATACCAGCGTCATGGTGACGACGCGATGAATACCACGGAGCCACCACACGCTGACGTCAACGGCGTGAAACGCGCGTGATGGAGACGCTGTGACGAGACGATCGAACGATGCTGATTCCATGCGAAGACCAAAGAAGTTGGGCGCGTCACAATTCCCAAGTTGCCAATTCTCGCCAATGTACCCAATGGCACAAGGTCTATCGGAAGTGGTTTCTGGCTCAGGCTATTTGTACGACCTCGTGCCACGCCGTGTTCGATTGCCGGCCTTCTGTGCCGCTCATCGTTTTGATGTTTCTTCGTTTGTTCCACAGTTTACGTTGCCCGCCGTGCCGCAGTTGTCAGTGTGACGACTAGTCATGCGTGGCTGTTTTCGACACACACATATACGCCCAACGACCTAGTGAACATCACCTGATCCGTGATCTTGCGTCTAGGACACTCGGCAGGAATGGATCAGGGAGGTAGAGGCGTCAGCCCGCTGCCGGCGGTTGGCGGGGACTAGCCTGTGTACCGGTGCGTTTGCGAAAGGGCGCGCAGGTCGGCTCAGAGCCTGGAACTGCTTTGAAAAGTACTCACCCTTTTTGACGGATTGTGAAATTTTGGTGGCAGCCTCTTTTCGTCGCTGCCGTTTTCTTTTTTTTTAATGTTATTGGCATTGTGTGACATTTTCAACCACCTTCCTCTGGTATCTAGTCCCATTGACATGCGCGTTGACCCAAGATGTCCGCTGGCTTCTGTAACTAAGTGTGTGTTGGCTGCTATCTTGCTCTGCAGACGATAGGGTTCTCTGACAATATGGCTTGTGAGACATCTGGGGAGACATTTTAGGGACAAACCCACAATTAATGTGAACACACCTACAATGAAGGCTTACCTCGCCGATTTCAATGGATCCGCGGCGCATCCTCGTTGCTTAGGTTTTGGCATATGTTAATGTATAGGTTGTACAGAAGACTGTTGAATACCAGCGTCATGGTGACGACGCAATGAATACCATGCAGCCACCACACGCTGACGTCAACGGGGTGAAGCGCGGGTGATGGTGACGCTGTGACGAGACGATCGAACGATGCTGATTCCATGCGAAGACCGAAGAAGTTGGGCGCGTCACAATTCCCAAGTTGCCAATTCTCGCCAATGTACCCAATGGCACAAGGTCTATCGGAAGTGGTTTCTGGCTCAGGCTATTTGTACGACCGCGTGCCACGCCGTGTTCGATTGCCGGCCTTCTGTGCCGCTTATCTTTTTGACGTTTCTTCGTTTGTTCCACAGTTTACGTTGCCCGCCGTGCCGCAATTGTCAGTGTGGCGATGTGTCATGCGTGGCTGTTCGCGATAAACACATATACGCCCAACGACCTAGTGAACATCACCTGATCCGTGCCCTCGTGTCTAGGACACTCGGCAGGAATGGATCAGGGAGGTAGAGGCGTCAGCCTGCTGCCGCCAGTTGGCGGGGACCAGCTTGTGTACCGGTGCGCTTGTGAAAGGGCGCGCAGGTCGGCTCAGAGCCTGGAACTGCTTTGAAAAGTACTCACCCTTTTTGACTGATTGTGAAATTTTGGTGGCAGCCTCGTTTTCGTCGCTGCCGTCTTCTTTTTTTTCAGTGTTATTGGCATTGTGTGACATTTTCAACCACATTCCTCTGTGTATCTAGTCCCATTGGCATGCGCGTTCACCCAAGATGTCCGCTGTCTTCTGGAACTAAGTGTTTGTTGGCTGCTATCTTGCTCTGCAGACGATAGGGTTCTCTGAGAATGTGGCTTGTGAGACATCTTGGGAAACATTTTAAGGGACAAAGCCACAATAATGTGAACACACCTACAATGAAGGTTTACATCGCCGATTTCAATGGATCCGCGATGCATTCTTCTTGCTTAGGTTTTGGCCTAGGTTAATGTATAGGTTGTACTGAAGGCTGTTGAATACCAGCGTAATGGTGACGACACAATCAATACCATGGAGCCACCACACGCTGACGTCAACATGGTGAAACGCGGGTGATGGTGCCGCTGTGATGAGACGATCGAACGATGCGGATTCCATGCGAAGACCGAAGAAGTTGGGCGCGTCACAATTCCCAAGTTGCCAATTCTCACCAATGTACCCAGTGGCACAAGGCCAATCGGAAATGCTTTATGGCTCAGGCTATTTCTACGACCGCGTGCCACGCCGTGTTCGACTGCCGGCCTTCTGTTCCGCTTATCTTTTTGACGTTTCTTCCTTTGTTCCACAGTTTACGTTGCCCGCCGTGCCGCAATTGTCAGTGTGGCGATGTGTCATGCGTGGCTGTTCGCGATAAACACATATACGCCCAACGACCTAGTGAACATCACTTGATCCGTGCCCTCGTGTCTAGGACACTCGGCAGGAATGGATCAGGGAGGCAGAGGCGTCAGCCTGCTGCCGCCAGTTGGCGGGGACCAGCTTGTGTACCGGTGCGCTTGTGAAAGGGCGCGCAGGTCAGGTCAGAGCCCGGAACTGCTTTGAAAGTACTCATCCTTTTTGACGGATTGCGAAATTTTGGTGACAGCCTCGTTTTCGTCGCTGCCATCTTCTTTTTCTTTCAAAGTTATTGGCATTATGTGACATTTTCAGCCACCTTACTCGTTGCATCGAGTCCCTTTCACGTGCGCGTTGACCCAAGTTGTCCGCTGGTTTCTGGAACTAAGTGTGTGTTGGCTGTTATCTTGCTCTTCTAGATGATAGGGTTCTCTGACAATGTGGCTTGTGAGACATCTGGGGAAACATTTTAAGGGACAAACCCACAATAATGTGAACACACCTACAATGAACGTTTACCTCGCCGATTTCAATGGATCCGCGGCGCATTCTTCTTGTTTACGTTTTGCCTAGGTTAATGTATAGGTTGTACTGAAGACTGTTGAATACTAGCGTAATGCTGACGACGCAATGAATACCATTTATCCACCACACGCTGACGTCAACGGCGTTAAACGCGGGTGATGGTGACGCTGCGACGAGACGATCGAACGATGCGGATTCCATGCGAAGACCGAAGAAGTTGGGCGCGTCACAATTCCCAAGTTGCCAATTCTCACCAATGTACCCAGTGGCACAAGGCCAATCGGAAATGGTTTATGGCTCAGGCCATTTTTATGACCGGGTGCCACGCCGTGTTCGATTGCCGGCCTCGCGTGCCGCTTATCTTTTTGACGTTTCTTCGTTTGTTCCACAATTTACCTTGCCCGCCTTACCGCAATTGTCAGTGTGGCGACGTGTCATGCGTGGCTGTTCTCGGTAAACACATATACCCCCAACGACCAGTGAACGTCACCTGATCCGCGGCCTTGTGTCTAGGACAATCGGCAGGAATGGATCAGGGAGGTAGAGGCGTCAGCCTGCTGCCGGCGGTTGGCAGGGACCAGCTTATGTACCGGTGCGCTTGTGAAAGAGCGCGCAGGTCGGGTCAGAGCCCGGAACTGCTTTAAAAAGTACTCACCCTTTTTGACGGATTGCGAAATTTTGGTAGCAGCCTCGTTTTCGTCGCTGCCGTCTTCCTTTTTTCAATGTTATTGGCAATGCGTGACATTTTCAGCGACCTTCCTCTGTGCATCTAGTCCTATTCACCTGCGCGTTGACCCACGTTGTCCGCTTGCTTCTGTAACTAAGTGTGTGTTGGCTGCTATCTTGCTCTGCAGACGATAGGGTTCTCTGAGAATGTGGCTTGTGAGACACCTTGGGAAACATTTTAAGGGACAAACCCACAATTAATGTGAACACACCTACAATGAAGGCTTACGTCGCCGATTTCAATGCATCCACGGCGCATTCTTCTTACTTACGTTTTGGCCTAGGTTCATGTATAGGTTGTACTGAAGACTGCTGAATACCAGCGTCATGATGACGACGCAATGAATACCATGGAGCCACCACACGCTGACGTCAACGGCGTGAAACGCGGGTGATGGTGACGCTGCGACGAGACGATCGAACGATGCTGATTCCATGCGAAGACCGAAGAAGTTTGGCGCGTCACAATTTCCAAGTTGCCTATTCTGACCAATGTACCCAATGGCACAAGGCCAATCGGAAATGGTTTATGGCTCAGGCTATTTGTACGACCGCTTGCCACCCCGTGTTCGATTGCTGGCCTTCTGTGCCGCTCGTCTTTTTGACGTTTCTTCGTTTGTTCCACAGTTTACGTTGCCCGCCGTGCCGCAATTGTTAGTGTGACGACGTGTCATGCGTGGCTGTTCTCGATAAACACATATACGCCCAACGACCTAGTGAACATCACCTGATCCGTGGCCTTGCGTCTAGGACATTCGGCAGGAATGGATCAGGGAGGTAGAGGCGTCAGCCTGCTGCCGGCGGTTGGCGGGGACCAGCTTGTGTACCGGTGCGCTTGTGAAAGGGCGCACAGGTCGGGTCAGAGCCCGGAAATGCTTTGAAAAGTACTCACCCTTTTCGACGGATTGCGAAACTTTGGTGGCAGCCTCGTTTTCGTCGCTGCCGTCTTCCTTTTTTCAATGTTATTCGCATTGTGTGACATTTTCAGCGACCTTCCTCTGTGCATCTAGTCCCATTCACATGCGCGTTGACCCAAGTTGTCAGCGTGCTTCTGGAACTAAGTGTGTGTTGGCTGCTATCTTGCTCTGCAGTCGATAGGGTTCTTTGAGAATGTGGCATGTGAGACATCTTGGGGATCATTTTAAAGGACAAATCCACAATTAATGTGAACACACCTACAATGAAGGCTTACGTCGCCGATTTCGATGGATCCGCAGGGCATTCTTCTTGCTTACGTTTTGGCTTATGTTATTGTATAGGTTGTACTGAAGACTGTTGAATACCAGCGTCATGGTGACGACGCAATGAATACCATGGAGCCACCACACGCTGACGTCAACGGCGCGAAACGCGGGTGATGGTGACGCTGTGACGAGAGGATCGAACGATGCTGATTCCATGCGAACACCGAAGAAGTTGGGCGCGTCACAATTTCCAAGTTGCCTATTCTGACCAATGTACCCAATGACACAAGGCCAATCGGAAGTGGTTTATGGCTCAGGCTATTTGTTCGACCGCGTGCCACGCCGTGCTCGATTGCCGGCCTTCTGTGCCGCTCATCTTTTTGAGGTTTCTTCGTTTGTTCCACAGTTTACGTTGCCCGCCGTGCCGCAATTGTCAGTGTGACGACGTGTCATGCGTGGCTGTTCTCTATAAACACATATACGCCCAACGACCTAGTGAACATCACCTGATCCGTGGCCTTGCGTCTAGGACATTCGGCAGGATTGGATCAGGGAGGTAGAGGCGTCAGCCTGCTGCCGGCGGTTGGCGGGGACCAGCTTGTGTACCGGTGCGCTTGTGAAAGGGCGCGCAGGTTGGGTCAGAGACCGGAACTGCTTTAAAAATTACCCTTTTTGACGGATTGCGAAACTTTCGTGGCAGCCTCGTTTTCGTCGCTGCCGTCTTCCTTTTTTTAATGTTATTGGCATTGTGTGACATATTCAACCACCTTCCTCTGGTATCTAGTCCCATTGACATGCGCGTTGACCCAAGATGTCCGCTGGCTTCTGTAACTAAGTGTGTGTTTGCTGCTATCTTGCTCTGCAGACGATAGGGTTCTCTGACAATATGGCTTGTGAGACATCTGGGGAGACATTTTAAGGGACAAACCCACAATTAATGTGAACACACCTACAATGAAGGCTTACGTCGCCGATTTCAATGCATCCACGGCGCATTCTTCTTACTTACGTTTTGGCCTAGGTTCATGTATAGGTTGTACTGAAGACTGTTGAATACCAGCGTCTTGGTGACGACGCGATGAATACCATGGAGCCACCACACGCTGACGTCAACGGCGTGAAACGTGCGTGATGGGGCCGCTGTGACGAGACGATCGAACGATGCTGATTCCATGCGAAGACCAAAGAAGTTGGGCGCGTCACAATTCCCAAGTTGCCAATTCTCGCCAATGTACCCAATGGCACAAGGTCTATCGGAAGTGGTTTCTGGCTCAGGCTATTTGTACGACCGCGTGCCACGTCGTGTTCGATTGCCGGCCTTCTGTGCCGCTCATGTTTTTGACGTTTCTTCGTTTGTTCCACAGTTTACGTTGCCCGCCGTGCCACAGTTGTCAGTGTGACGACTAGTCATGCGTGGCTGTTTTCGACAAACACATATACGCCCAACGACCTAGTGAACATCACCTGATCCGTGACCTTGCGTCTAGGACACTCGGCAGGAATGAATGAGGGAGGTAGAGGCGTCAGCCCGCTGCCGGCGGTTTGCGGGGACTAGCCTGTGTACCGGTGCGTTTGCGAAAGGGCGCGCAGGTCGGCTCAGAGCCTGGAACTGCTTTGAAAAGTACTCACCCTTTTTGACGGATTGTGAAATTTTGGTGGCAGCCTCGTTTTCGTCGCTGCCGTCTTCTTTTTTTTCAGTGTTATTGGCATTGTGTGACATTTTCAACCACCTTCCTCGGTGTATCTAGTCCCATTGGCATGCGCGTTCACCCAAGATGTCCGCTGTCTTCTGGAACTAAGTGTGTGTTGGCTGCTATCTTGCTCTGCAGACGATAGGGTTTTCTGAGAATGTCGCTTGTGAGACATCTTGGGAAACATTTTAAGGGACAAAGCCACAATTAATGTGAACACACCTACAATGAAGGTTTACATCGCCGATTTCGATGGATCCGCGATGCATTCTTCTTGCTTAGGTTTTGGCCTAGGTTAATGTATAGGTTGTACTGAAGGCTGTTGAATACCAGCGTAATGGTGACGACGCAATCAATACCATGGAGCCACCACACGCTGACGTCAACATGGTGAAACGCGGGTGATGGTGCCGCTGTGACGAGACGATCGAACGATGCGGATTCCATGCGAAGACCGAAGAAGTTGGGCGCGTCACAATTCCCAAGTTGGCAATTCTCACCAATGTACCCAGTGGCACAAGGCCAATTGGAAATGCTTTATGGCTCACGCTATTTCTACGACCGCGTGCCACGCCGTGTTCGATTGCCGGCCTTCTGTGCCGCTTATCTTTTTGACGTTTCTTCCTTTGTTCCACAGTTTACGTTGCCCGCCGTGCCGCAATTGTCAGTGTGGCGATGTGTCATGCGTGGCTGTTCGCGATAAACACATACACGCCCAACGACCTAGTGAACATCACCTGATCCGTGCCCTCGTGTCTAGGACACTCGGCAGGATGGATCAAGGAGGTAGAGGCGTCAGCCTGCTGCCGCCAGTTGGCGGGGACCAGCTTGTGTACCGGTGCGGTTGTGAAAGGGCGCGCAGGTCAGGTCAGAGCCCGGAACTTCTTTGAAAGTACTCATCCTTTTTGACGGATTGCGAAATTTTGGTGACAGCCTCGTTTTCGTCGCTGCCATCTTCTTTTTCTTTCAAAGTTATTGGCATTATGTGACATTTTCAGCCACCTTACTCGTTGCATCGAGTCCCTTTCACGTGCGCGTTGACCCAAGTTGTCCGCTGGTTTCTGGAACTAAGTGTGTGTTGGCTGTTATCTTGCTCTTCTAGATGATAGGGTTCTCTGACAATGTGGCTTGTGAGACATCTGGGGAAACATTTTAAGGGACAAACCCACAATAATGTGAACACACCTACAATGAACGTTTACCTCGCCGATTTCAATGGATCCGCGGCGCATTCTTCTTGTTTACGTTTTGGCCTAGGTTAATGTATAGGTTGTACTGAAGACTGTTGAATACCAGCGTAATGCTGACGACACAATGACTACCATTTATCCACCACACGCTGACGTCAACGGCGTTAAACGCGGGTGATGGTGACGCTGTGACGAGACGATCGAACGATGCTGATTCCATGCGAAGACCGAAGAAGTTCGGCGCGTCACAATTCCCTAGTTGCCAATTCTGACCAATGTACCCAAAGGCACAAGGCCAATCGGAAATGGTTTATGACTCAGGCCATTTGTACAACCGCGTGCCACGCCGTGTTCGATTGCCGGCCTTCTGTGCCGCTTATCTTTTTGACGTTTCTTGGTTTGTTCCACAGTTTACGCTGCCCGCCGTGCCGCAATGGTCAGTGTGGCGACGTGTCATGCGTGGCTGTTCTCGATAAACACATATTCGCCCAACGACCAAGTGAACATCACCTGATCCGTGGCCTTGTGTCTAGGACACTCGGCAGGAATAGATCAGGGAGGTAGAGGCGTCAGCCTGCTGCCGCCAGTTGGCGGGGACCAGCTCGTGTACCGGTGCGCTTGTGAAAGGGCGCGCAGGTCGGGTGTGAGCCCTGAACTGCTTTGAAAAGTACACATCATTTTTGACGGATTGCGAAATTTTGGTGACAGTCTCGTTTTCGTCGCTGCCGTCTTCTTCTTTTCAATTTTATTGGCATTGTATGGCATTTTCAGCCACATTACTCTTGCATCTAGTCCTATTCACATGCGCGTTGCCCGAAGTTGTCCGCTTGCTTCTGGAACTAAGTGTGTGTTGGCTGCTATCTTGCTCTGCAGACGATAGGGTTCTCTGAGAATGTGGCTTGTGAGACATCTTGGGAAACATTCTAAGGGACAAACCAAAAATTAATGTGAGCACACATACAATGAAGGTTTACCTCGCCGATTTCAATGGATCCACGGCGCATTCTTCTTGCTTACCTTTTGGCATAGGTTAATGTAAAGGTTGTACTGAAGACTGTTGAATACCAGCGTCATGGTGACGACGCGATGAATACAATGGAGCCACCACACGCTGACGTCAACGGCGTGAAACGCCGGTGATGGTGACGCTGTGACGAGAGGATCGAACGATGCTGATTCCATGCGAACACCGAAGAAGTTGGGCGCGTCACAATTTCCAAGTTGCCTATTCTGACCAATGTACCCAATGACACAAGGCCAAACGGAAGTGGTTTATGGCTCAGGCTATTTGTACGACCGCGTGCCACGCCGTGTTCGATTGCCGGCCATCTGTGCAGCTCATCTTTTTGAGGTTTCTTCGTTTGTTCCACAGTTTACGTTGCCCGCCGTGCCGCAATTGTCAGTGTGACGACGTGTCATGCGTGGCTGTTCTCTACAAACACATATACGCCCAATGACCTAGTGAACATCACCTGATCCGTGGCCTTGCGTCTAGGACATTCGGCAGGAATGGATCAGGGAGGTAGAGGCGTCAGCCTGCTGCCGGCGGTTGGCGGGGACCAGCTTGTGTACCGGTGCGCTTGTTAAAGGGCGCACAGGTCGGGTCAGAGCCCGGAAATGCTTTGAAAAGTACTCACCCTTTTCGACGGATTGCGAAACTTTGGTGGCAGCCTCGTTTTCGTCGCTGCCGTCTTCCTTTTTTCAATGTTATTGGCATTGTGTGACATTTTCAGCGGCCTTCCTCTGTGCATCTAGTCCCATTCACGTACCCGTTGACCCAGTTGTCAGCGTGCTTCTGGAACTAAGTGTGTGTTGGCTGCTATCTTGCTCTGCAGTCGATAGGGTTCTTTGAGAATGTGGCATGTGACACATCTTGGGAATCATTTTAAGGGACAAATCCACAATTAATGTGAACACACATACAATGAAGGTTTACCTCGCCGGTTTCAATGTATCCGCGGCGCATTCTTCTTGCTTACCTTTTGGCCTAGGTTACTGTATAGGTTGTACTGAAGATTGTTGAATACGAGCGTCATGCTGACGACGCAATGAATACCATGGAGCCACCACACGCTGACGTCAACGGCGTGAAACGCGGGTGATGGTGACGCTGTGACGAGACGATCGAACGATGCTGATTCCATGCGAAGACCGAAACAGTTGGGCGCGTCACAATTGCCAACTTGCCAATTCTCACCAATGTACCCAATGGCACAAGCCCAATCGGAAATGGTTAATGGCTCAGGCCATTTGTACGACCGCGTGCCACGATGTGTTCGATTGCCGGCCTTCTGTGCCGCTTATCTTTTTGACGTTTCTTCGTTTGTTCCACAGTTTACGTTGCCCGCCGTTCCGCAAGTGTCAGTGTGGCGAGGTGTCATGCGTGGCTCTTCGCGATAAACACATATACGCCCAACGACCTAGTGAACATCACCTGATCCGTGGTCTTGTGTCTAGGACACTCGGCAGGAACGGATGAGGGAGGTAGAGGCGTCAGCCTGCTGACGGCAGTTGGCGGGGACCAGCTTGCGTACCGGTGCGCTTGCGAAAGGGCGCGCAGGTCAGGTCAGAGCCCGCAACTGCTTTGAAAAGTACTCATCCTTTTTGACGGATTGCGAAATTTTGGTGGCAGCCTCGATTTTGGTCGCTACCGTCTTCTATTTTCCAATGTTATTGGCATTGTGTGACATTTTCAGCCACCTTCCTCTGTGTATCTAGTCCCATTGACATGCGCGTTGACCCAGGTTGTCCGCTGGCTTCTGGAACTCATAGTGTGTTGGCTGCTATCTTGCTCTGCAGACGATAGGGTTCTCTGAGAATGTGGCATGTGAGACATCTTGGGAAAAATTTATGGGACAAACCCACAAACACTGTGAACACACCTACGATGAACGCTTACGTCGCTCATTTCAATAGATCCGCGGCGCTTCCTTCTTGCTTACGTTTTGGCCTAGGTTAATGTATAGGTTGTACTGAAGACTGTTGAATACCAGCGTCATGCTGACGACGCAATGAATACCATGGAATCACCACACGCTGACGCCAACAGCGTGAAACGCGGGTGATGGTCACGCTGTGACGAGACGATCGAACGATGCTGATTCCATGCGAAGACCGAAGAAGTTGGGCGCGTCACAATTCCCAAGTTGCCAATTCTGACCAATGTACCCAATTGCGCAAGGCAAATCGGAAATGGTTTATGGCTCAGGCCGTTTGTACGACCGCGTCCCACGCCGTGTTCGATTGGCGGCCTCGTGTGCCGCTTATCTTTTTGACGTTTCTTCGCTTGTTCCACAGTTTACCTTGCCCGTCTTGCCGCAATTGTCAGTGTGGCGACGTGTCATGCGTTGCTGTTCTCGATAAACACATATACGCCCAACTACCAAGTGAACATCACCTGATCCGTGGCCTTGTGTCTAGGACACTCGGCAGGAATAGATCAGGGAGGTAGAGGCGTCAGCCTGCTGCCGCCAGTTGGCGGGGACCAGCTCGTGTACCGGTGCGCTTGTGAAAGGGCGCGCAGGTCGGGTGTGAGCCCTGAACTGCTTTGAAAAGTACACATCATTTTTGACGGATTGCGAAATTTTGGTGACAGTCTCGTTTTCGTCGCTGCCGTCTTCTTCTTTTCAATTTTATTGGCATTGTATGGCATTTTCAGCCACATTACTCTTGCATCTAGTCCTATTCACATGCGCGTTGCCCGAAGTTGTCCGCTTGCTTCTGGAACTAAGTGTGTGTTGGCTGCTATCTTGCTCTGCAGACGATAGGGTTCTCTGAGAATGTGGCTTGTGAGACATCTTGGGAAACATTCTAAGGGACAAACCAAAAATTAATGTGAGCACACATACAATGAAGGTTTACCTCGCCGATTTCAATGGATCCACGGCGCATTCTTCTTGCTTACCTTTTGGCATAGGTTAATGTAAAGGTTGTACTGAAGACTGTTGAATACCAGCGTCATGGTGACGACGCGATGAATACAATGGAGCCACCACACGCTGACGTCAACGGCGTGAAACGCCGGTGATGGTGACGCTGTGACGAGAGGATCGAACGATGCTGATTCCATGCGAACACCGAAGAAGTTGGGCGCGTCACAATTTCCAAGTTGCCTATTCTGACCAATGTACCCAATGACACAAGGCCAAACGGAAGTGGTTTATGGCTCAGGCTATTTGTACGACCGCGTGCCACGCCGTGTTCGATTGCCGGCCATCTGTGCAGCTCATCTTTTTGAGGTTTCTTCGTTTGTTCCACAGTTTACGTTGCCCGCCGTGCCGCAATTGTCAGTGTGACGACGTGTCATGCGTGGCTGTTCTCTACAAACACATATACGCCCAATGACCTAGTGAACATCACCTGATCCGTGGCCTTGCGTCTAGGACATTCGGCAGGAATGGATCAGGGAGGTAGAGGCGTCAGCCTGCTGCCGGCGGTTGGCGGGGACCAGCTTGTGTACCGGTGCGCTTGTTAAAGGGCGCACAGGTCGGGTCAGAGCCCGGAAATGCTTTGAAAAGTACTCACCCTTTTCGACGGATTGCGAAACTTTGGTGGCAGCCTCGTTTTCGTCGCTGCCGTCTTCCTTTTTTCAATGTTATTGGCATTGTGTGACATTTTCAGCGGCCTTCCTCTGTGCATCTAGTCCCATTCACGTACCCGTTGACCCAGTTGTCAGCGTGCTTCTGGAACTAAGTGTGTGTTGGCTGCTATCTTGCTCTGCAGTCGATAGGGTTCTTTGAGAATGTGGCATGTGACACATCTTGGGAATCATTTTAAGGGACAAATCCACAATTAATGTGAACACACATACAATGAAGGTTTACCTCGCCGGTTTCAATGTATCCGCGGCGCATTCTTCTTGCTTACCTTTTGGCCTAGGTTACTGTATAGGTTGTACTGAAGATTGTTGAATACGAGCGTCATGCTGACGACGCAATGAATACCATGGAGCCACCACACGCTGACGTCAACGGCGTGAAACGCGGGTGATGGTGACGCTGTGACGAGACGATCGAACGATGCTGATTCCATGCGAAGACCGAAACAGTTGGGCGCGTCACAATTGCCAACTTGCCAATTCTCACCAATGTACCCAATGGCACAAGCCCAATCGGAAATGGTTAATGGCTCAGGCCATTTGTACGACCGCGTGCCACGATGTGTTCGATTGCCGGCCTTCTGTGCCGCTTATCTTTTTGACGTTTCTTCGTTTGTTCCACAGTTTACGTTGCCCGCCGTTCCGCAAGTGTCAGTGTGGCGAGGTGTCATGCGTGGCTCTTCGCGATAAACACATATACGCCCAACGACCTAGTGAACATCACCTGATCCGTGGTCTTGTGTCTAGGACACTCGGCAGGAACGGATGAGGGAGGTAGAGGCGTCAGCCTGCTGACGGCAGTTGGCGGGGACCAGCTTGCGTACCGGTGCGCTTGCGAAAGGGCGCGCAGGTCAGGTCAGAGCCCGCAACTGCTTTGAAAAGTACTCATCCTTTTTGACGGATTGCGAAATTTTGGTGGCAGCCTCGATTTTGGTCGCTACCGTCTTCTATTTTCCAATGTTATTGGCATTGTGTGACATTTTCAGCCACCTTCCTCTGTGTATCTAGTCCCATTGACATGCGCGTTGACCCAGGTTGTCCGCTGGCTTCTGGAACTCATAGTGTGTTGGCTGCTATCTTGCTCTGCAGACGATAGGGTTCTCTGAGAATGTGGCATGTGAGACATCTTGGGAAAAATTTATGGGACAAACCCACAAACACTGTGAACACACCTACGATGAACGCTTACGTCGCTCATTTCAATAGATCCGCGGCGCTTCCTTCTTGCTTACGTTTTGGCCTAGGTTAATGTATAGGTTGTACTGAAGACTGTTGAATACCAGCGTCATGCTGACGACGCAATGAATACCATGGAATCACCACACGCTGACGCCAACAGCGTGAAACGCGGGTGATGGTCACGCTGTGACGAGACGATCGAACGATGCTGATTCCATGCGAAGACCGAAGAAGTTGGGCGCGTCACAATTCCCAAGTTGCCAATTCTGACCAATGTACCCAATTGCGCAAGGCAAATCGGAAATGGTTTATGGCTCAGGCCGTTTGTACGACCGCGTCCCACGCCGTGTTCGATTGGCGGCCTCGTGTGCCGCTTATCTTTTTGACGTTTCTTCGCTTGTTCCACAGTTTACCTTGCCCGTCTTGCCGCAATTGTCAGTGTGGCGACGTGTCATGCGTTGCTGTTCTCGATAAACACATATACGCCCAACTACCAAGTGAACATCACCTGATCCGTGACCTTGTGTCTAGGACACTCGGCAGGAATAGATCAGGGAGGTAGAGGCGTCAGCCTGCTGCCGCCAGTTGGCGGGGACCAGCTCGTGTACCGGTGCGCTTGTGAAAGGGCGCGCAGGTCGGGTCTGAGCCCTGAACTACTTTGAAAAGTACACATCCTTTTTGACGGATTGCGAAATTTTGGTGACAGTCTCGTTTTCGTCGCTGCCGTCTTCTTTTTTTTCAATTTTATTGGCATTGTGTGGCATTTTCAGCCACATTACTCTGTGCATCTAGTCCTATTCACATGCGCGTTGACCGAAGTTGTCCGCTTGCTTCTGGAACTAAGTGTGTGTTGGCTGCTATCTTGCTCTGCAGACGATAGGGTTCTCTGAGAATGTGGCTTGTGAGACATCTTGGGAAATATTCTAAGGGACAAGCTCACAATTAATGTGAACACGCATACAATGAAGGTTTACCTCGCCGATTTCAATGTATCCGCGGCGCATTCTTCTTGCTTACCTTTTGGCCTAGGTTAATGTATAGGTTGTACTGAAGATTGTTGAATACGAGCGTCATGCTGACGACGCAATGAATACCATGGAGCCACCACACGCTGACGTCAACGGCGTGAAACGCGGGTGATGGTGACGCTGTGACGAGACGATCGAACGATGCTGATTCCATGCGAAGACCGAAACAGTTGGGCGCGTCACAATTGCCAACTTGCCAATTATGACCAATGTACCCAATGGCACAAGCCCAATCGGAAATGGTTAATGGCTCAGGCCATTTGTACGACCGCGTGCCACGATGTGTTCGATTGCCGGCCTTCTGTGCCGCTTATCTTTTCGACGTTTCTTCGTTTGTTCCACAGTTTACGTTGCCCGCCGTTCCGCAATTGTCAGTGTGGCGACGTGTCATGCGTGGCTCTTCGCGATAAACACATATACGCCCAACGACCTAGTGAGCATCACCTGATCCGTGGCCTTGTGTCTAGGACACTCGGCAGGAATGGATCAGGGAAGTAGAGGCGTGAGCCTGCTGCCGGCAGTTGGCGGGAACCAGCTTGTGTACCGGTGCGCTTGTGAAAGGGCGCGCAGGTTGCGTCAGAGCCCGGAACTGCTTTGAAAAGTACTCACCCTTTTTGACGGACTGCGAAATTTAGGTGGCAGCCTCGTTTTCGTCGCTGCCGTCTTCTTTTTTTCTCAATGTTATTGACATTGGGTGACATTTTCAGCCACCTTACTCTTTGCATCTAGTCCCTTTCACGTGCGCGTTGACCCATGTTTTCCGTTGGCTTATGGAACTAAGAGTGTCTTGGCTGCTATCTTGCTCTGCAGACGAGAGGGTTCTCTGAGAATGTGGCTTGTGAGACATCTTGGGAAACATTCTAAGGGACAAGCTCACAATTAATGTGAACACACCTACAATGAAGGCTTACCTCGCCGATTTCAATGGATCCGCGGCGCATTCTTCTTGCTTACGTTTTGGCCTAAGTTAATGTATAGGATGTACTGAAGACTGTTGAATACCAGCGTCATGCTGACGACGCAATGAATACCATGGAGCCACCACACGCTGACGTCAACGGCGTGAAACGCGGGTGATGGTGACGCTGTGACGAGACGATCGAACGATGCTGATTCCATGCGAAGACCGAAAAAGTTGGGCGCGTCACAATTGCCAAGTTGCCAATTCTGACCAATGTACCCAATGGCACAAGCCCAATCGGAAATGGTTAATGGTTCAGGCCATTTGTACGACCGCGTGCCACGATGTGTTCGATTGCCGGCCTTCTGTGCCGCTTATCCTTTTGACGTTTGTTCGTTTGTTCCACAGTTTACGTTGCCCGCCGTTCCGCAATTGTCAGTGTGGCGACGTGTCATTCGTGGCTCTTCGCGATAAACACATATACGCCCAACGACCTAGTGAACATCACCTGATCCGTGGCCTTGTGTCTAGGACACTCGGCAGGAATGGTTCAGGGAAGTAGAGGCGTCAGCCTGCTGCCGGCAGTTGGCGGGGACCAGCTTGTGTACCGGTGTGCTTGTGAAAGGGCGCGCAGATTGCGTCAGAGCTTGGAACTGCTTTGAAAAGTACTCACCCTTTTTGACGGATTGCGAAATTTAGGTGGCAGCCTCGTTTTCGTCGCTGCCGTCTTCTTTTTTTGCAATGTTAGTGACATTGTGTGACATTTTCAGACACCTTACTCTTTGCATCTAATCCCTTTCACGTGCGCGTTGACCCATGTTTTCCGCTGGCTTCTTGAACTAAGAATGTGTTGGCTGCTATCTTGCTCTGCAGACGATAGCGTTCTCTGAGAATGTGGCATGTGAGACATCTGGGGAAACATTTTAAGGGACAAACCAAAAATTAATGTGAACACACATAAATGAAGGTTTACCTCGCCGATTTCAATGGATCCGCGGCGCATTGCTCTTGCTTACCTTTTGGCCTAGGTTAATGTATAGGTTGTACTGAAGATTGTTGAATACCAGCGTCATGCTGACGACGCAATGAATACCATGGAGCCACCACACGCTGACGTCAACGGCGTGAAACGCGGGTGATGGTGACGCTGTGACGAGACGATCGAACGATGCTGATTGCATGCGAAGACCGAAAAAGTTGGGCGCGTCACAATTGCCAACTTGCCAATTCTGACCAATGTACCCAATGGCACAAGCCCAATCGGAAATCATTAATGGCTCAGGCCATTTGTACGACCGCGTGCCACGATGTGTTCGATTGCCGGCCTTCTGTGCCGCTTATCTTTTCGACGTTTCTTCGTTTGTTCCACAGTTTACGTTGCCCGCCGTTCCGCAATTGTCAGTGTGGCGACGTGTCATGCATGGCTCTTCGCGATAAACACATATACGCCCAACGACCTAGTGAGCATCACCTGATCCGTGGCCTTGTGTCTAGGACACTCGGTAGGAATTGATCAGGGAAGTAGAGGCGTGAGCCTGCTGCCGGCAGTTGGCGGGCACCAGCTTGTGTACCGGTGCGCTTGTGAAAGGGCGCGCAGGTTGCGTCAGAGCCCGGAACTGCTTTGAAAAGTACTCACCCTTTTTGACGGATTGCGAAATTTAGGTGGCAGCCTCGTTTTCGTCGCTGCCGTCTACTTTTTTTTTTAATGTTATTGACATTGGTTGACATTTTCAGCCACCTTACTCTTTGCATCTAGTCCCTTTCACGTGCGCGTTGACCCATGTTTTCCGTTGGCTTATGGAACTTAGAGTGTCTTGGCTGCTATCTTGCTCTGCAGACGAGAGGGTTCTCTGAGAATGTGGCATGTGAGACATCTGGGGAAACATTTAAAGGGACAAACCAAAAATTAATGTGAGCACACATACAGTGAAGGTTTACCGCGCCGATTTCAATGGATCCACGGCGCATTCTTCTTGCTTAGCTTTTGGCATAGGTTAATGTAAAGGTTGTACTGAAGACTGTTGAATACCAGCGCCATGTTGACGACGCAATGCATACCATGGAGCCACCACGCGCTGACGTCAACGGCGTGAAACGCGGGGGATGGTGACGCGCTGACGAGACGATCGAACGATGCTGATTCCATGCGAAGACAGAAAAAGTTGGGCGCGTCACAATTGCCAACTTGCCAATTCTGACCAATGTACCCAATGGCACAAGCCCAATCGGAAATGGTTTATGGCTCAGGCCATTTGTACGACAGCGTGCCACGCCGTGTTCGATTGCCGGCCTTCTGTGCCGCTCATCTTTTTGACGTTTCTTCGTTTGTTCCAGAGTTTACGTTGCCCGCCGTGCCGCAATTGTCAGTGTGACGACGTGTCATGCGTGGCTGTTCTCGATAAACACATATACGCCCAACGACCTAGATAACATCACCTGATCCGTGGCCTTCCGTCTATGACACTCGGCTGGAACGGATGAGGGAGGTAGAGGCGTCAGCCTGCTGACGCGGTTGGCGGAGACCAGCTTGTGGACCAGTGCGCTTGTGAAAATGCGCGCTGGTCAAGTCAGAGCCCGGAACTGCTTTCAAAATTACTCATCCTTTTTGATGGATAGCGAAATTTCGGTGGCAGCCTCGTTTTTGGTCGCTGCCGTCTTATTTTTTTCCAATGTTATTGGCATTGTGGGACATTTTCAGCCACCTTCCTCTGTGTATCTAGTCCCATTAACATGCGCGCTAACCCAAGTTGTCCGCTGGCTTCTGGAACTAAGAGTGTGTTGGCTGCTATCTTGCTCTGCAGACGATAGGGTTCTCTGACAATGTCGCTTGTGAGACATCTGGGGAAACATTTTAAAGGACAAAACAAAAATTAATGTGAACACACATACAATGAAGGTTTACCTCGCCGATTTCAATGTATCCGCGGCGCATTCTTCTTGCTTACCTTTTGGCCTAGGTTAATGTATAGGTTGTACTGAAGACTGTTGAATACCAGCGTCATGGTGACGACGCAATGAATACCATGGAGCCACCACACGCTGACGTCAACGGGGTCAAGCGCGGGTGATGGTGACGCTGTGACGAGACGATGGAACGATGCTGATTCCATGCGAAGACCGAAAAAGTTGGGCGCGTCACAATTGCCAAGTTGCCAATTCTGACCAATGTACCCAATGGCACAAGCCCAATCGGAAATGGTTAATGGTTCAGGCCATTTGTACGACCGCGTGCCACGATGTGTTCGATTGCCGGCCTTCTGTGCCGCTTATCTTTTCGACGTTTCTTCGTTTGTTCCACAGTTTACGTTGCCCGCCGTTCCGCAATTGTCAGTGTGGCGACGTGTCATGCGTGGCTCTTCGCGATAAACACATATACGCCCAACGACATAGTGAGCATCACCTGATCCGTGGCCTTGTGTCTAGGACACTCGGCAGGAATGGATCAGGGAAGTAGAGGCGCGAGCCTGCTGCCGGCAGTTGGCGGGAACCAGCTTGTGTACCGGTGCGCTTGTGAAAGGGCGCGCAGGTTGCGTCAGAGCCCGGAACTGCTTTGAAAAGTACTCACCCTTTTTGACGGATTGCGAAATTTAGGTGGGAGCCTCGTTTTCGTCGCTGCCGTCTTCTTTTTTTTTTTCAATGTTATTGACATTGGGTGACATTTTCAGCCACCTTACTCTTTGCATCTAGTCCCTTTCACGTGCGCGTTGACCCATGTTTTCCGTTGGCTTATGGAACTAAGAGTGTCTTGGCTGCTATCTTGCTCTGCAGACGAGAGGGTTCTCTGAGAATGTGGCTTGTGAGACATCTTGGGAAACATTCTAAGGGACAAGCTCACAATTAATGTGAACACACCTACAATGAAGGCTTACCTCGCCGATTTCAATGGATCCGCGGCGCATTCTTCTTGCTTAAGTTTTGGCCTAAGTTAATGTATAGGTTGTACTGAAGACTGTTGAATACCAGCGTCATGCTGACGACGCAATGAATACCATGGAGCCACCACACGCTGACGTCAACGGCGTGAAACGCGGGTGATGGTGACGCTGTGACGAGACGATGGAACGATGCTGATTCCATGCGAAGACCGAAAAAGTTGGGCGCGTCACAATTGCCAAGTTGCCAATTCTGACCAATGTACCCAATGGCACAAGCCCAATCGGAAATGGTTAATGGTTCAGGCCATTTGTACGACCGCGTGCCACGATGTGTTCGATTGCCGGCCTTCTGTGCCGCTTATCCTTTTGACGTTTGTTCGTTTGTTCCACTGTTTACGTTGCCCGCCGTTCCGCAATTGTCAGTGTGGCGACGTGTCATTCGTGGCTCTTCGCGATAAACACATATACGCCCAAAGACCTAGTGAGCATCACCTGATCCGTGGCCTTGTGTCTAGGACACTCGGCAGGAATGGATCAGGGAAGTAGAGGCGTCAGCCTGCTGCCGGCAGTTGGCGGGAGCCAGCTTCTGTACCGGTGCGCTTGTGAAAGGGCGCGCAGGTTGCGTCAGAGCCCGGAACTGCTTTGAAAAGTACTCACCCTTTTTGACGGATTGCGAAATTTAGGTGGCAGCCTCGTTTTCGTCGCTGCCGTCTTCTTTTTTTTTCAATGTTATTGACATTGGGTGACATTTTCAGCCACCTTACTCTTTGCATTTAGTCCCTTTCACGTGCGCGTTGACCCATGTTTTCCGTTGGCTTATGGAACTAAGAGTGTCTTGGCTGCTATCTTGCTCTGCAGACGAGAGGGTTCTCTGAGAATGTGGCATGTGAGACATCTGGGGAAACATTTAAAGGGACAAACCAAAAATTAATGTGAGCAAACATACAATGAAGGTTTACCGCGCCGATTTCAATGGATCCACGGCGCATTCTTCTTGCTTACCTTTTGGCATAGGTTAATGTAAAGGTTGTACTGAAGGCTGTTGAATACCAGCGCCATGCTGACGACGCAATGCATACCATGGAGCCACCACACGCTGACGTCAACGGCATGAAACGCGGGGGATGGTGACGCGCTGACCAGACGATCGAACGATGCTGATTCCATGCGAACACAGAAAAAGTTGGGCGCGTCACAATTGCCAACTTCCCAATTCTGACCAATGTACCCAATGGCACAAGCCCAATCGGAAATGGTTTATGGCTCAGGCCATTTGTACGACAGCGTGCCATGCCATGTTCCATTGCCGGCCTTCTGTGCCGCTTATCTTTTTGACGTTTCTTCGTTTGTTCGACAGTTTACGTTGCCCGCAGTGCCGCAATTGTCAGTGTGGCGACGTGTCATGCGTGGCTGTTCTCGATAAACACATATACGCCCAACGACCTAGTGAACATCACCTGATCCCTGGCCTTGTGTCTATGACACTCGGCAGAAATGTTTCAGGGAGGTAGAGGCGTCAGCCTGCTGCCGGCGGTTGGCGGGGACCAGCTTGTGGACCAGTGCGCTTGTGAAAGGGCGCGCAGGTCAGGTCAGAGCCCGGAACTGCTTTCAAAAGTACTCATCCTTTTTGATGGATTGCGAAATTTCGGTGGCAGCCTCGTTTTTGGTCGCTGCCGTCTTCTTTTTTTCCAATGTTATTTACGTTGTGTAACATTTTTAGCGACCTTCCTCTGTGCATCTAGTCCTATTCACCTGCGCGTTGACCCAAGTTGTCCGCTTGCTTCTGTAACTAAGTGTGTGTTGGCTGCTATCTTGCTCGGCAGACGATAGGGTTCTCTGAGAATGTGGCTTGTGAGACATCTTGGGAAACATCTTAAGGGACAACCCACAATTATTGTGAACACACCTACGATGAAGGCTTACGTCGCCGATTTCAATGGATCCACGGCGCATTCTTCTTACATACAATTTGGCCTAGGTTCATGTATAGCTTGCACTGAAGACTGCTGAATACCAGCGTCATGTTGACGACGCAATGAATACCATGGAGCCACCACACGCTGACGTCAACGGCGTGAAACGCGGGTGATGGTGACGCTGCGACGAGACGATCGAACGATGCTGATTCCATGCGAAGACCGAAGAAGTTTGGCGCGTCACAATTTCCAAGTTGCCTATTCTGACCAATGTACCCAATGGCACAAGGGCAATCAGAAATGGTTTATGGCTCAGGCTATTTGTACGACCGTTGCCACGCAGTGTTCGATTGCCGGCCTTCTGTGCCGCTCATCTTTTTGACGTTTCTTCGTTTGTTCCACAGTTTACGTTGCCCGCCGTGCCGCAATTGTCAGTGTGACGACGTGTCATGCGTGGCTGTTCTCGATAAACACATATACGCCCAACGACCTAGATAACATCACCTGATCCGTGGCCTTCCGTCTAGGACACTCGGCTGGAACGGATGAGGGAGGTAGAGGCGTCAGCCTGCTGACGCGGTTGGCGGAGACCAGCTTGTGGACCAGTGCGCTTGTGAAAATGCGCGCAGGTCAGGTCAGAGCCCGGAACTGCTTTCAAAAGTACTCATCCTTTTTGATGGATAGCGAAATTTCGGTGGCAGCCTCGTTTTTGGCCGCTGCCGTCTTCTTTTTTTCCAATGTTATTTACATTGTGTAACATTTCCAGCCACCTTACTCTTTGCATCTAGTCCCATTGACATGCGCGTTGACCCAAGCTGTCCGCTGGCTTCTGCAATTAAGAATGTGTTGGCTGCTATCTTGCTCTGCAGACGATAGGGTTCTCTGACAATGTGGCTTGTGAGACATCTTGGGAAACATCTTAAGGGACAACCCACAATTATTGTGAACACACCTACGATGAAGGCTTACGTCGCCGATTTCAATGGATCCACGGCGCATTCTTCTTACATACAATTTGGCCTAGGTTCATGTATAGCTTGCACTGAAGACTGCTGAATACCAGCGTCATGTTGACGACGCAATGAATACCATGGAGCCACCACACGCTGACGTCAACGGCGTGAAACGCGGGTGATGGTGACGCTGTGACGAGACGATCGAACGATGCTGATTCCATGCGAAGACCGAAAAAGTTGAGCGCGTCACAATTGCCAATTTTGACCAATGTACCCAATGGCACAAGACCAATCGGAAATGGTTTATGGCTCAGGCCACTTGTACGACCGCGCGTGTTCGATTGCCGGCGTTCTGTGCCGCTCATCTTTTTACGTTTCTTCGTTTGTTCCACAGTTTACGTTGCCCGCCGTGCCGCAATTGTCAGTGTGGCGACGTGTCATGCGAGGCTGTTTTCGATAAACACATATACGCCCAACGACCTAGTGAACATCACCTGATCCGTGGCCTTGCGTCTAGAACACTCGGAAGGAATGGATCAGGGAGGTAGAGGCGTCAGCCTGCTGCCGGCGGTTGGCAGGGACCAGCTTATGTACCGGTGCGCTTGTGAAAGAGCGCGCAGGTCGGGTCAGAGCCCGGAACTGCTTTAAAAAGTACTCGCCCTTTTTGACGGATTGCGAAATTTTGGTGGCAGCCTCGTTTTCGTCGCTGCCGTCTTCCTTTTTTCAATGTTATTGGCAATGTGTGACATTTTCAGCGACCTTCCTCTGTGCATCTAGTGCTATTCACCTGCGCGTTGACCCACGTTGTCCGCTTGCTTCTGTAACTAAGTGTGTGTTGGCTGCTATCTTGCTCTGCAGACGATAGGGTTCTCTGAGAATGTGGCTTGTGAGACATCTTGGGAAACATTTTAAGGGACAAACCCACAATTAATGTGAACACACCTACAATGAAGGCTTACGTCGCCGATTTCAATGGATCCACGGCGCATTCTTCTTACTTACGTTTTGGCCTAGGTTCATGTATAGGTTGTACTGAAGACTGCTGAATACCAGCGTCATGATGACGACGCAATGAATACCATGGAGCCACCACACGCTGACGTCAACGGCGTGAAACGCGGGTGATGGTGACGCTGCGACGGGACGATCGAACGATGCTGATTTCTTGCGAAGACCGAAGAAGTTTGGCGCGTCACAATTTCCAAGTTGCCTATTCTGACCAATGTACCCAATAACACAAGGCCAATCGGAAGTGGTTTATGGCTCAGGCTATTTGTACGACCGCGTGCCACGCCGTGCTCGATTGCCGGCCTTCTGTGCCGCTCATCTTTTTGAGGTTTCTTCGTTTGTTCCACAGTTTACGTTGCCCGCCGTGCCGCAATTGTCAGTGTGACGACGTGTCATGCGTGGCTGTTCTCTATAAACACATATACGCCCAACGACCTAGTGAACATCACCTGATCCGTGGCCTTGCGTCTAGGACATTCGGCAGGAATGGATCAGGGAGGTAGAGGCGTCAGCCTGCTGCCGGCGGTTGGCGGGGACCAGCTTGTGTACCGGTGCGCTTGTGAAAGGGCGCGCAGGTCGGGTCAGAGCCCGGAACTGCTTTAAAAATTACCCTTTTTGACGGATTGCGAAACTTTAGTGGCAGCCTCGTTTTCGTCGCTGCCGTCTTCCTTTTTTCAATGTTATTGGCATTGTGCGACATTTTTAGCGACTTTCCTCTGTGCATCTAGTCCCATTGACCTGCGCGTTGACCCAAGTTGCCCGCGTGCTTCTGGAACTAAGTGTGTGTTGGCTGCTATCTTGCTCTGCAGACGATAGGGTTCTCTGACAATGTGGCTTGTGAGACATCTGGGGAGACATCTTAAGGGACAAAGCCACAATTATAGTGAACACACCTACAATGAAGGCTTACCTCGCCGATTTCAATGGATCCGCGGCGCATCCTCCTTGCTTAGGTTTTGGCTTATGTTAATGTATAGGTTGTACTGAAGACTGTTGATTACCAGCGTCATGGTGACGACGCGATGAATACCATGGAGCCACCACACGCTGACGTCAACGGCGTGAAACGCGCGTGATGGGGACGCTGTGACGAGACGATCGAACGATGCTGATTCCATGCGAAGACCAAAGAAGTTGGGCGCGTCACAATTCCTAAGTTGCCAATTCTCGCCAATGTACCCAATGGCACAAGGTCTATCGGAAGTGGTTTCTGGCTCAGGCTAGTTGTACGACCGCGTGCCACGCCGTGTTCGATTGCCGGCCTTCTGTGCCGCTCATCTTTTTGACGTTTCTTCGTTTGTTCCACAGTTTACGTTGCCCGCCGTGCCGCAGTTGTCAGTGTGACGACTAGTCATGCGTGGCTGTTTTCGACAAATACATATACGCGCAACGACCTAGTGAACATCACCTGATCCGTGACCTTGCGTCTAGGACACTCGGCAGGAATGGATCAGGGAGGTAGAGGCGTCAGCCCGCTGCCGGCGGTTGGCGGGGACTAGCCTGTGTACCGGTGCGTTTGCGAAAGGGCGCGCAGGTCGGCTCAGAGCCTGGAACTGCTTTGAAAAGTACTCACCCTTTTTGACGGATTGTGAAATTTTGGTGGCAGCCTCGTTTTCGTCGCTGCCGTCTTCCTTTTTTCAATGTGATTGGCATTGTGTGACATTTTCAGCGACCTTCCTCTGTGCATCTAGTCCCATTCACATGCGCGTTGACCCAAGTTGTCAGCGTGCTTCTGGAACTAAGTGAGTGTTGGCTGCTATCTTGCTCTGCAGTCGATAGGGTTCATTGAGAATGTGGCATGTGAGACATCTTGGGAATCATTTTAAGGGACAAATCCACAATTAATGTGAACACACCTACAATGAAGGCTTACGTCGCCGATTTCGATAGATCCGCAGGGCATTCTTGTTGCTTACGTTTTAGCTTATGTTATTGTGTAGGTTGTACTGAAGACTGTTGAATACCAGCGTCATGGTGACGACGCAATGAATACCATGGAGCCACCACACGCTGACGTCAACGGCGTGAAACGCGGGTGATGGTGACGCTGTGACGAGAGGATCGAACGATGCTGATTCCATGTGAACACCGAAGAAGTTGGGCGCGTCACAATTTCCAAGTTGCCTATTCTGACCAATGTACCCTATGGCACAAGCCCAATCGGAAATGGTTTATGGCTCAGGCCGTTTGTAGGACCGCGTCCCACGCCGTGTTCGATTGGCGGCCTCGTGTGCCGCTTATCTTTTTGACGTTTCTTCGTTTGTTCCACAGTTTACTTTGCCCGTCTTGCCGCAATTGTCAGTGTGGCGACGTGTCATGCGTTGCTGTTCTCGATAAACACATATACGCCCAACGACCAAGTGAACATCACCTGATCCGTGGCCTTGTGTCTAGGACACTCGGCAGGAATAGATCAGGGAGGTAGAGGCGTCAGCCTGCTGCCGCCAGTTGGCGGGGACCAGCTCGTGTACCGGTGCGCTTCTGAAAGGGCGCGCAGGTTGCGTCAGAGCTTGGAACTGTTTTGAAAAGTACTCACCCTTTTTGACGGATTGCGAAATTTAGGTGGCAGCCTCGTTTTCGTCGCTGCCGTCTTCTATTTTTTCAATGTTAGTGGCATTGTGTGACATTTTCAGACACCTTACTCTTTGCATCTAATCCATATCACGTGCGCGTTGACCCATGTTTTCCGCTGGCTTCTTGAACTAAGAGTGTGTTGGCTGCTATCTTGCTCTGCAGACGATAGTGTTCTCTGAGAATGTGGCATGTTAGACATCTGGGGAAACATTTTAAGGGACAAACCAAAAATTAATGTGAACACACATAAATGAAGGTTTACCTCGCCGATTTCAATGGATCCGCGGCGCATTGCTCTTGCTTACCTTTTAGCCTAGGTTAATGTATAGGTTGTACTGAAGATTGTTGAATACCAGCGTCATGCTGACGACGCAATGAATACCATGGAGCCACCACACGCTGACGTCAACGGCGTGAAACGCGGGTGATGGTGACGCTGTGACGAGACGATCGAACGATGCTGATTCCATGCGAAGACCGAAAAAGTTGGGCGCGTCACAATTGCCAACTTGCCAATTCTGACCAATGTACCCAATGGCACAAGGCCAATCGGAAATGCTTTAAGGCTCAGGCTATTTGTACGACCGCGTGCCACGCCGTGTTCGATTGCCGGCCTTCTGTGCCGCTTATCTTTTTGACGTTTCTTCCTTTGTTCCACAGTTTACGTTGCCCGCCGTGCCGCAATTGTCAGTCTGGCGACGTGTCATGCGTGGCTGTTCGCGATAAACACATATACGCCCAACGACCTAGTGAACATCACCTGATCCGTGCCCTCGTGTCTAGGACACTCGGCAAGAATGGATCAGGGAGGTAGAGGCGTCAGCCTGCTGCCGCCAGTTGGCGGGGACAAGTTTGTGTACCGGTGCGCTTGTGAAAGGGCGCGCAGGTCAGGTCAGAGCCCGGAACTGCATTGAAAGTACTCATCCTTTTTGACGGATTGCGAAATTTTGGTGACAGCCTCGTTTTCGTCGCTGCCGTCTTCTATTTTTTCAGTGTTATTGGCATTGTGTGACATTTTCAACCACCTTCCTCTGTGTATCTAGTCCCATTGGCATGCGCGTTCACCCAAGATGTCCGCTGTCTTCTGGAACTAAGTGTGTGTTGGCTGCTATCTTGCTCTGCAGACGATAGGGTTCTCTGAGAATGTGGCTTGTGAGACATCTTGGGAATCATTTTAAGGGACAAAGCCACAATTAATGTGAACACACCTACAATGAAGGTTTACCTCGCCGATTTCAATGGATCCGCGATGCATTCTTCTTGCTTAGGTTTTGGCCTAGGTTAATGTATAGGTTGTACTGAAGGCTGTTGAATACCAGCGTCATGGTGACGACGCAATCAATACCATGGAGCCACCACACGCTGACGTCAACATCGTGAAACGCGGGTGATGGTGCCGCTGTGACGAGACGATCGAACGATGCGGATTCCATGCGAAGACCGAAGAAGTTGGGCGCGTCACAATTCCCAAGTTGCCAATTCTCACCAATGTACCCAGTGGCACAAGGCCAATCGGAAATGCTTTATGGCTCAGGCTATTTGTACGACCGCGTGCCACGCCGTGTTCGATTGCCGGCCTTCTGTGCCGCTTATCTTTTTGACGTTTCTTCCTTTGTTCCACAGTTTACGTTGCCCGCCGTGCCGCAATTGTCAGTGTGGCGACGTGTCATGCGTGGCTGTTCGCGATAAACACATACACGCCCAACGACCTAGTGAACATCACCTGATCCGTGCCCTCGTGTCTAGGACACTCGGCAGGAATGGATCAGGGAGGTAGAGGCGTCAGCCTGCTGCCGCCAGTTGGCGGGGACCAGCTTGTGTACCGGTGCGCTTGTGAAAGGGCGCGCAGGTCAGGTCAGAGCCCGGAACTGCTTTGAAAGTACTCATCCTTTCTGACGGATTGCGAAATTTTGGTGAAAGCCTCGTTTTCGTCGCTGCCATCTTCTTTTTCTTTCAAAGTTATTGGCATTATGTGACATTTTCAGCCACCTTACTCGTTGCATCTAGTCCCTTTCACGTGCGCGTTGACCCAAGTTGTCCGCTGGTTTCTGGAACTAAGTGTGTGTTGGCTGTTATCTTGCTCTTCTAGATGATAGGGTTCTCTGACAATGTGGCTTGTGAGACATCTGGGGAAACATTTTAAGGGACAAACCCACAATAATGTGAACACACCTACAATGAACGTTTACCTCGTCGATTTCAATGGATCCGCGGCGCATTCGTCTTGTTTACGTTTTGGCCTAGTTTAATGTATAGGTTGTACTGAAGACTGTTGAATACCAGCGTAATGCTGACGACGCAATGAATACCATTTATTCACCACACGCTGACGTCAACGGCGTTAAACGCGGGTGATGGTGACGCTGTGACGAGACGATCGAACGATGCTGATTCCATGCGAAGACCGAAGAAGTTGGGCGCGTCACAATTACCAAGTTGCCAATTCTGACCAATGTACCCAATGGCACAAGGCCAATCGGAAATGGTTTATGGCTCAGGCCATTTGTATGACCGGGTGCCACGCCGTGTTCGATTGCCGGCCTCGCGTGCCGCTAATCTTTTTGACGTTTCTTCGTTTGTTCCACAATTTACCTTGCCCGCCTTGCCGCAATTGTCAGTGTGGCGACGTGTCATGCGAGGCTGTTCTCGGTAAACACATATACCCCCAACGACCTAGTGAACATCACCTGATCCGCGGCCTTGTGTCTAGGACAATCGGCAGGAATGGATCAGGGAGGTAGAGGCGTCAGCCTGCTGCCGGCTGTTGGCGGGGACCAGCTCGTGTACCGGTGCGCTTGTTAAAGGGCGCGCAGGTCGGGTCTGAGCCCGGAACCGCTATGAAAAGTACTCATCCTTTTTGACGGATTGCGAAATTTTGGTGGCAGCTTCGTTTTTGGTCGCTGCCGTCTCGCTTTTTTCAATGTTATTGCCATTGTGTGACATTTTAGCCACCTTCGTCTGTGTATCTAGTCCCATTGACATGCGCGTTGACCCAGGTTGTCCGCTGGCTTCTGGAACTCATAGTGTGTTGGCTGCTATCTTGCTCTGCAGACGATAGGGTTCTCTGAGAATGTGGCATGTGAGACATCTTGGGAAAAATTTATGGGACAAACCCAAAAACACTGTGAACACACCTACGATGAAGGCTTACTTCGCTCATTTCAATGGATCCGCGGCGCTTCCTTCTTGCTTACGTTTTGGCCTAGGTTAATGTATAGGTTGTACTGAAGACTGTTGAATACCAGCGTCATGCTGACGACGCAATGAATACCATGGAGCCACCACACGCTGACGTCAACGGCGTGAAACGCGCGTGATGGTGACGCTGTGACGAGACGATCGAACGATGCTGATTCCATACGAAGACCGAAAAAGTTGGGCGCGTCACAATTGCCAACTTGCCAATTCTGACCAATGTACCCAATGGCACAAGGCCAATCGGAAATGGTGTATAGCTCAGGCCATTTGTACGACCGCGTGCCACGCCGTGTTTGATTGCCGGCCTTCTGCGCCGCTTATCTTTTTGACGTTTCTTCGTTTGTTCCACAGTTTACGTTGCCCGCCGTGCCGCAATTGTCAGTGTGGCGACGTGTAACGCGTGGATGTTCGCGATAAACACATATACGCCCAACGACCTAGTGAACATCACCTGATCCGTGGCCTTGTGTCTAGGACACTCGGCAGGAATGGATCAGGGAGGTAGAGGCGTCAGCCTGCTGCCGGCAGTTGGCGGGGACCAGCTTGTGTACCGGTGCGCTTGTGAAAGGGCGCGCAGGTTGCGTCAGAGCTTGGAACTGCTTTGAAAAGTACTCACCCTTTTTGACGGATTGCGAAATTTAGGTGGCAGCCTCGTTTTCGTCGCTGCCGTCTTCTATTTTTTCAATGTTAGTGGCATTGTGTGACATTTTCAGACACCTTACTCTTTGCATCTCATCCATATCACGTGCGCGTTGACCCATGTTTTCCGCTGGCTTCTTGAACTAAGAGTGTGTTGGCTGCTATCTTGCTCTGCAGACGATAGTGTTCTCTGAGAATGTGGCATGTTAGACATCTGGGGAAACATTTTAAGGGACAAACCAAAAATTAATGTGAACACACATAAATGAAGGTTTACCTCGCCGATTTCAATGTATCCGCGGCGCATTCTTCTTGCTTACCTTTTGGCCTAGGTTAATGTATAGGTTGTACTGAAGACTGCTGAATACCAGCGTCATGGTGACGACGCAATCAATACCATGGAGCCACCACACGCTGACGTCAACATCGTGAAACGCGGGTGATGGTGCCGCTGTGACGAGAGGATCGAACGATGCTGATTCCATGCGAACACCGAAGAAGTTGGGCGCGTCACAATTTCCAAGTTGCCTATTCTGACCAATGTACCCAATGACACAAGGCCAATCGGAAGTGGTTTATGGCTCAGGCTATTTGTACGACCGCGTGCCACGCCGTGCTCGATTGCCGGCCTTCTGTGCCGCTTATCTTTTTGACGTTTCTTCCTTTGTTCCACAGTTTACGTTGCCCGCCGTGCCGCAATTGTCAGTGTGGCGACGTGTCATGCGTGGCTGTTCGCGATAAACACATATACGCCCAACGACCTAGTGAACATCACCTGATCCGTGGCCTTGTGTCTAGGACACTCGGCAGGAATGGATCAGGGAAGTAGAGGCGTGAGCCTGCTGCCGGCAGTTGGCGGGATCCAGCTTGTGTACCGGTGCGCTTGTGAAAGGGCGCGCAGGTTGCGTCAGAGCCCGGAACTGCTTTGAAAAGTACTCACCCTTTTTGACGGATTGCGAAATTTAGGTGGCAGCCTCGTTTTCGTCGCTGCCATCTTCTTTTTTTTTTCAATGTTATTGACAATGGGTGACATTTTCAGCCACCTTACTCTTTGCATCTAGTCCTATTCACCTGCGCGTTGACCCAAGTTGTCCGCTTCCTTCTGTAACTAAGTGTGTGTTGGCTGCTATCTTGCTCTGCAGACGATAGGGTTCTCTGAGAATGTGGCTTGTGAGACATCTTGGGAAACATTTTAAGGGACAAACCCACAATTAATGTGAACACACCTACAATGAAGGCTTACGTCGCCGATTTCAATGGATCCACGGCGCATTCTTCTTACATACAATTTGGCCTAGGTTCATGTATAGGTTGCACTGAAGACTGCTGAATACCAGCGTCATGGTGACGACGCAATGAATACCATGGAGCCACCACACGCTGACGTCAACGGCGTGAAACGCGGGTGATGGTGACGCTGCGACGAGACGATCGAACGATGCTGATTCCATGCGAAGACCGAAGAACTTTGGCGCGTCACAATTTCCAAGTTGCCTATTCTGACCAATGTACCCAATGGCACAAGGCCAATCGGAAATGGTTTATGGCTCAGGCTATTTGTACGACCGCTTGCCACGCCGTGTTCGATTGCCGGCCTTCTGTGCCGCTCATCTTTTATACGTTTCTTCGTTTGTTCCACAGTTTACGTTGCCCGCCGTGTCGCAATTCGCAGTGTGGCGACGTGTCATGCGTGGCTGTTCTCGATAAACACATATACCCCCAACGACCTAGTGAACATCACCTGATCCGTGGCCTTCTATCTAAGGACACTCGGCAGGAATGGATCAGGGAGGTAGAGGCGTCAGCCTGCTGCAGGCAGTTGGCGGGGACCAGCTTGTGTACCGGTGCACTTGTGAAAGGGCGCGCAGATCAGGTCAGAGTCCGGAACTGCTTTGAAAGGTACTCATCCTTTTCGACGGATTGCGAAATTTTGGTGTCAGCCTCTTTTTTGGTCGCTGCCGTCTTCTTTTTTTCCAATGTTATTGGCATTGTGCGACATTTTCAGCCACCTTCCTCTGTGTATCTAGTCCCATTGACATGCGCGTTAACCCAAGTTGTCCGCTGGCTTCTGGAACTAAGATTGTGTTGGCAGATATCTTGCTCTGCAGACGATAGGGTTCTCTGACAATGTAGCTTGTGAGACATCTGGGGAAACATTTTAAAGGACAAACCAAAAATTAATGTGAACACACATACAATGAAGGTTTACCTCGCCGATTTCAATGTATCCGCGGCGCATTCTTCTTGCTTACCTTTTGGCCTAGGTTAATGTATAGGTTGTACTGAAGATTGTTGAATACGAGCGTCATGCTGACGACGCAATCAATACCATGGAGCCACCACACGCTGACGTCAACGGCGTGAAACGCGGGTGATGGTGACGCTGTGACGAGACGATCGAACGATGCTGATTCCATGCGAAGACCGAAACAGTTGGGCGCGTCACAATTGCCAACTTGCCAATTCTGACCAATGTACCCAACGGCACAAGCCCAATCGGAAATGGTTAATGGCTCAAGCCATTTGTACGACCGCGTGCCACGATGTGTTCGATTGCCGGCCTTCTGTGCCGCTTATCTTTTTGACGTTTCTTCGTTTGTTCCACAGTTTACGTGTCCCGCCGTTCCGCAAGTGTCAGTGTGGCGACGTGTCATGCGTGGCTCTTCGCGATAAACACATATACGCCCAACGACCTAGTGAACATCACCTGATCCGTGGCCTTGTTTCTAGGACACTCGGCAGGAATGGATCAGGGAGGTAGAGACGTCAGCCTACAGCCGGCGGTTGGCGGCGACCAGCTTGTGTACCGGTGCGCTTGTGAAAGGGAGCGCCAGAGAGGTCAGAGCCCGGAACTGCCTTGAAAAGTACTCATCCTTTTTGACGGATTGCGAAATTTTGGTGCCAGCCTCGTTTTTGGTCGCTGCCGTATTCTTTTTTTTTTCAATGTTATTGGCATTGTGTCACATTTTCAGCCACCTTCCTCTGTGCATCTAGTCCCATTGACATGCGCGCTGACCCAAATTGTCCGCTGGCTTCTGGAACTAAGAGTGTGTTGGCTGCTATCTTGCTCTACAGACGATAGGGTTCTCTGAGAATGTGTCTTGTGAGACATCTTGGGAAACATTCTAAGGGACAAGCTCACAATTATTGTGAACACACCTACAATGAAGGCTTACCTCGCCGATTTCAGTGGATCGGCGGCGCATTCTTCTTGCTTACGTTTTGGCCTAGGCCACTCGGCAGGAATGGATCAGGCAGGTAGAGGCGTCAGCCTGCTGCCGGCGGATGGCGGGAAGCAGCTTGTGTACTGGAGCGCTTGTGAAAGGGCGCGCAGGTCGGGTCAGAGCCCAGAACTGCTTTAAAAAGTACTCACCCTTTTCGAGGGATTGTGAAATTTTGGTGGCAGCCTCGTTTTCGTCGCTGCCGTCTTTTTTTTTTTCAGTGTTATTGGCATTGTGTGACATTTTCAACCACCTTCCTCTGTGTATCTAGTCCCATTGGTATGCGCGTTCACCCAAGATGTCCGCTGTCTTCTGGAACTAAGTGTGTGTTGGCTGCTATCTTGCTCTGCAGACGATAGGGTTCTCTGAGAATGTGGCTTGTGAGACATCTTGGGAATCATTTTAAGGGACAAAGCCACAATTAATGTGAACACACCTACAATGAAGGTTTACCTCGCCGATTTCAATGGTTCCGCGATGCATTCTTCTTGCTTAGGTTTTGGCCTAGGTTAATGTATAGGTTGTACTGAAGGCTGTTGAATACCAGCGTCATGGTGACGACGCAATCAATACCATGGAGCCACCACACGCTGACGTCAACATCGTGAAACGCGGGTGATGGTGCCGCTGTGACGAGACGATCGAACGATGCTGATTCCATGCGAACACCGAAGAAGTTGGGCGCGTCACAATTTCCAAGTTGCCTATTCTGACCAATGTACCCAATGACACAAGGCCAATCGGAAGTGGTTTATGGCTCAGGCTATTTGTACGGCCGCGTGCCACGCCGTGTTCGATTGCCGGCCTTCTGTGCAGCTCATCTTTTTGAGGTTTCTTCGTTTGTTCCACAGTTTACGTTGCCCGCCGTGCCGCAATTGTCAGTGTGACGACGTGTCATGCGTGGCTGTTCTCTATAAACACATATACGCCCAACGACCTAGTGAACATCACCTGATCCGTGGCCTTGCGTCTAGGACATTCGGCAGGAATGGATCAGGGAGGTAGAGGCGTCAGCCTGCTGCCGGCGGTTGGCGGGGACCAGCTTGTGTACCGGTGCGCTTGTTAAAGGGCGCACAGGTCGGGTCAGAGCCCGGAAATGCTTTGAAAAGTACTCACCCTTTTCGACGGATTGCGAAACTTTGGTTGCAGCCTCGTTTTCGTCGCTGCCGTCTTCCTTTTTTCAATGTTATTGGCATTGTGCGACATTTTCAGCGACCTTCCTCTGTGCATCTAGTCCCATTCACATGCGCGTTGACCCAAGTTGTCAGCGTGCTTCTGGAACTAAGTGTGTGTTGGCTGCTATCTTGCTCTGCAGTCGATAGGGTTCTTTGATAATGTGGCATGTGAGACATCTTGGGAATCATTTTAAGGGACAAATCCACAATTAATGTGAACACACCTACAATGAAGGCTTACGTCGCCGATTTCAATGGATCCGCAGGGCATTCTTCTTGCTTACGTTTTGGCCTAGGTTAATGTATAGGTTCTACTGAAGACTGATTTATACCAGCGTCATGCTGACGACGCAGTGAATACCATGGAGCCACCACACGCTGACGTCAACGGCGTGAAACCCGGGTGATGGTGACGCTGTGACGAGACGATCGAACGATGCTGATTCCATGCGAAGACCGAAAAAGTGTGGCGTGTCACAATTGCCAAGTTGCCAATTCTGACCAATGTACCCAATGGCACGAGCCCAATCGGAAATGGTTTATGGCCAAGGCCGTCTGTACGACCGCGTGCCACGCCGTGTTCGATTGCCGGCCTTATGTGCCGCCTATATTTTTGACGTTTCTTTGTTTGTTCCACAGTTTACGTTGCCCGCCGTGCCACAATGGTCAGTGTGGCGACGTGTCATGCGTGGCTGTTCTCGGTAAACACATATACGCCCAACGACCTAGTGAACATCACGTGATCCGTGGCCTTGTGTCTAGGACACTGGGCAGGAATGAATCAGGGAGGTGGAGGCGTCAGCCTGCTGCCGGCAGTTGGCGGGGACCAGCTTGTGCACCGGTGCGCTTGCGAAAGGGCGCGCAGCTCAGGTCAGAGCCCGGAACTGCTTTGAAAATTACTCATCCTTTTTGACGGATTGCGAAATTTTTGGGCAGCCTCGTTTTTGGTCGCTGCCGTCTTCTTTTTTTCCAATGTTATTGGCATTGTGTGACATTTTCAGCCACCTTCCTCTGTGTATCTACTCCCATTAACATGCGCGTTGACCCAGGTTGTCCGCTGGCTTCTGGAACTTAGAGTGTGTTAGCTGCTATCTTGCTCTGCAGACGATAGGATTCTCTTACAATGTGGCTTGTGAGACGTCTGGGGAAACATTTTAAGGGACAAACCCACAAAGAATGTGAACACACCTACAATGAAGGCTTACCTCGCCGATTTCAATGCATCCGCGGCGCATTCTTCTTGCTTACGTTTTGGCCTAGGTTAATATATAGGCTGTACTGAAGACTGTTGAATACCAGCGTCATGCTGACGACGCAATGAATACCATGGACCCACCTCACGCTGACGTCAACGGCGTGAAACGCGGGTGATGGTGACGCTTTGACGAGACGATGGAACGATGCTGATTCCATGCGAAGACCGAAAAAGTTGGGCGCGTCACAACTGCCAACTTGCCAATTCTGACCAATGTACCCAATGGCACGAGCCCAATCGGAAATGGTTTATGGCTCAGGCCATTTGTACGACCGCGCGTGTTCGATCGCCGGCCTTCTGTGCCGCTTATCTTTTTAACGTTTCTTCGTTTGTTCCACAGTTTACGTTGCCCGCCGTGCCGCAATTCGCAGTGTGGCGACGTGTCATGCGTGGCTGTTCTCGATAAACACACATACCCCCAGCGACCTAGTGAACATCACCTGATCCGTGGCCTTCTATCTAAGGAAACTGGGCAGGAATGGATCAGGGAGGTAGAGGCGTCAGCCTGCTGCAGGCAGTTGGCGGGGACCAGCTTATGTACCGGTGCGCTTGTGAAAGGGCGCGCAGATCAGGTCAGAGTCCGGAACTGCTTTGAAAGGTACTCATCCTTTTCGACGGATTGCGAATTTTTGGTGTCAGCCTCTTTTTTGGTCGCTGCCGTCTTCTTTTTTTTCCAATGTTATTGGCATTGTGCGACATTTTCAGCCACCTTCCTCGGTGTATCTAGTCCCATTGACATGCGCGTTAACCCAAGTTGTCCGCTGGCTTCTGGAACTAAGAGTGTGTTGGCAGATATCTTGCTCTGCAGACGATAGGGTTCTCTGACAATGTAGCTTGTGAGACATCTGGGGAAACATTTTAAAGGACAAACCAAAAATTAATGTGAACACACATACAATGAAGGTTTACCTCGCCGATTTCAATGGATCCACGGCGCATTCTTCTTACTTACGTTTTGGCCTAGGTTCATGTATAGGTTGTACTGAAGACTGCTGAATACCAGCGTCATGATGACGACGCAATGAATACCATGGAGCCACCGCACGCTGACGTCAACGGCGTGAAACGCGGGTGATGGTGACGCTGTGACGAGACGATGGAACGATGCTGATTCCATGCGAAGACCGAAAAAGTTGGGCGCGTCACAACTGCCAACTTGCCAATTCTGACCAATGTACCCAATGGCACAAGGCCAATCGGAAATGGTTTATGGCTCAGGCTATTTGTACGACCGCTTGCCACGCCGTGTTCGATTGCCAGCCTTCTGTGCCGCTCATCTTTTTGACGTTTCTTCGTTTGTTCCACAGTTTACGTTGCCCGCCGTGCCGCAACTGTCAGTGTGACGACGTGTCATGCGTGGCTGTTCTCGATAAACACATATACGCCCAACGACCTAGTGAACATCACCTGATCCGTGGCCTTCCGTCTAGGACACTCGGCAGGAACGGATGAGGGAGGTAGAGGCGTCAGCCTGCTGACGCGGTTGGCGGAGACCAGCTTGTGTACCGGTGCGCTTGTGAAAGGGCGCGCAGGTCGGGTCAGAGCACGGATCTGCTTTAAAAAGTACTCACCCTTTTTGACGAATTGCGAAATTTTGGTGGCAGCCTCGTTTCCGTCGCTTGCGTCTTCATTTTTTCAATGTTATTTGCATTGTGTGACATTTTCAGCGACCTTCCTCTGTGCATCTAGTCCCATTGACCTGCGCGTTGACCCAAGTTGTCCGCTTGCTTCTGGAACTAAGTCTGTGTTGGCTGCTATCTTGCTCGGCAGACGATAGGGTTCTATGAGAATGTGGCTTGTGAGACATCTAGGGAAACATTTTAAGGGACAAACCCACAAACAATGTGAACACACCTACAATGAAGGCTTACGTCGCCGGTTTCAATGGATCCGAAGGGCATTCTTCTTGCTTACGTTTTGGCCTAGGTTAATGTATAGGTTGTACTGAAGACTGTTGAATACCAGCGTCATGCTGACGACGCAATGAATACCATGGAGCCACCACACGCTGACGTCAACGGCGTGAAACGCGGGTGATGGTGACGCTGTGACGAGACGATCGAACGATGCTGATTCCATGCGAAGACCGAGAAAGTTGGGCGCGTCACAATTCCCTAGTTGCCAATTCTGACCAATGTACCCAATAGCGCAAGGCCAATCGGAAATGGTTTATGGCTCAGGCCATTTGCACGACCGCGTGCCACGCCGTGTTCCATTGCCGGCCTTCTGTGCCGCTTATCTTTTTGACGTTTCTTCGTTTGTTCCACAGTTTACGTTGCCCGCCGTGCCGCAATTATCAGTGTGGCGACGTGTCATGCGTGGCTGTTCGCGATAAACACATATACGCCCAACGACCTTGTGAACATCACCTGATCCGTGGCCTTGTGTCTAGGACACTCGGCAGGAATGAATCAGGGAGGTAGAGGCGTCAGCCTGCTGCCGGCGGTTGGCAGGGACCAGCTTGCGTACCGGTGCGCTTGTGAAAGGGCGTGCAGGTCAGGTCAGAGCCCGGAACCGCTTTGAAAAGTACTCATCCTTTTTGACGGATTGCTAAATTTTGGTGGCAGCTTCGTTTTTGGTCGCTGCCGTCTCGCTTTTTTCAATGTTATTGCCATTGTGTGACATTCTCAGCCACCTTCCTCTGTGTATCTTGTCCCATTGACATGCGCGTTGACCCAGGTTGTCCGCTGGCTTCTGGAACTCATAGTGTGTTGGCTGCTATCTTCCTCTGCAGACGATAGGGTTCTCTGAGAATGTGGCATGTGAGACACTTTGGAAAAATTTATGGGACAAACCCACAAACACTGTGAACACACCTACGATGAAGGCTTACGTCGCTCATTTCAATGGATCCGCGGCGCTTCCTTCTTGCTTACGTTTTGGCCTAGGTTAATGTATAGGTTGTACTGAAGACTGTTAAATACCAGCGTCATACTGACGACGCAATCAATACCATGGAGCCACCACACGCTGACGTCAACATCGTGAAACGCGGGTGATGGTGCCGCTGTGACGAGACGATCGAACGATGCGGATTCCATGCGAAGACCGAAGAAGTTGGGCGCGTCACCATTCCCAAGTTGCCAATTCTCACCAATGTACCCAGTGGCACAAGGCCAATCGGAAATGCTTTATGGCTCAGGCTATTTGTACGACCGCGTGCCACGCCGTGTACGATTGCCGGCTTCTGTGCCGCTTATCTTTTTGACGTTTCTTCCTTTGTTCCACAGTTTACGTTGCCCGCCGTGCCGCAATTGTAAGTGTGGCGACGTGTCATGCGTGGCTGTTCGCGATAAACACATATACGCCCAACGACCTAGTGAACATCACCTGATCCGTGCCCTCGTGTCTAGGACACTCGGCAGGAATGGATCAGGGAGGTAGAGGCGTGAGCCTGCTGCCGCCAGTTGGCGGGGACCAGCTTGTGTACCGGTGCGCTTGTGAAAGGGCGCGCAGGTCAGGTCAGAGCCCGGAACTGCTTTGAAAGTACTCACCCTTTTTGACGGATTGCGAAATTTTGGTGACAGCCTCGTTTTCGTCGCTGCCATCTTCTTTTTCTTTCAAAGTTATTGGCATTATGTGACATTTTCAGCCACCTTACTCGTTGCATCTAGTCCCTTTCACGTGCGCGTTGACCCAAGTTGTCCGCTGGTTTCTGGAACTAAGTGTGTGTTGGCTGTTATCTTGCTCTTCTAGATGATAGGGTTCTCTGAGAATGTGGCTTGTGAGACATCTTGGGAATCATTTTAAGGGACAAATCCTCAATTAATTTGAACACACCTACAATGAAGGCTTACCTCGCCGATTTCAATGGATCCGCAGGGCATTCTTCTTGCTTACGTTTTGGCCTAGGTTAATGTATAGGTTGTACTGAAGACTGTTGAATACCAGCGTCATGGTGACGACGCGATGAATACCATGGAGCCACCACACGCTGACGTCAACGGCGTGAAACGCGGGTGATGGTGACGCTGTGACGAGAGGATCGAACGATGCTGATTCCATGCGAACACCGAAGAAGTTGGGCGCGTCACAATTTCCAAGTTGCCTATTCTGACCAATGTACCCAATGACACAAGGCCAATCGGTAGTGGTTTATGCCTCAGGCTATTTGTACGACCGCGTGCCACGCCGTGTTCGATTGCCGGCCTTCTGTGCAGCTCATCTTTTTGAGGTTTCTTCGTTTGTTCCACAGTTTACGTTGCCCGCCGTGCCGCAATTGTCAGTGTGACGACGTGTCATGCGTGGCTGTTCTCTATAAACACATATACGCCCAACGACCTAGTGAACATCACCTGATCCGTGGCCTTGCGTCTAGGACATTCGGCAGGAATGGATCAGGGAGGTAGAGGCGTCAGCCTGCTGCCGGCGGTTGGCGGGGACCAGCTTGTGTACCGGTGCGCTTGTTAAAGGGCGCACAGGTCGGGTCAGAGCCCGGAAATGCTTTGAAAAGTACTCACCCTTTTCGACGGATTGCGAAACTTTGGTGGCAGCCTCGTTTTCGTCGCTGCCGTCTTCCTTTTTTCAATGTTATTGGCATTGTGCGACATTTTCAGCGACCTTCCTCTGTGCATCTAGTCCCATTCACATGCGCGTTGACCCAAGTTGTCAGCGTGCTTCTGGAACTAAGTGTGTGTTGGCTGCTATCTTGCTCTGCAGTCGATAGGGTTCTTTGATAATGTGGCATGTGAGACATCTTGCGAATCATTTTAAGGGACAAATCCACAATTAATGTGAACACACCTACAATGAAGGCTTACGTCGCCGATTTCAATGGATCCGTAGGGCATTCTTCTTGCTTACGTTTTGGCCTAGGTTAATGTATAGGTTCTACTGAAGACTGATTATACCAGCGTCATGCTGACGACGCAGTGAATACCATGGAGCCACCACACGCTGACGTCAACGGCGTGAAACCCGGGTGATGGTGACGCTGTGACGAGACGATCGAACGATGCTGATTCCATGCGAAGACCGAAAAAGTGTGGCGTGTCACAATTGCCAAGTTGCCAATTCTGACCAATGTACCCAATGGCACGAGCCCAATCGGAAATGGTTTATGGCCAAGGCCGTCTGTACGACCGCGTGCCACGCCGTGTTCGATTGCCGGCCTCATGTGCCGCCTATATTTTTTACGTTTCTTTGTTTGTTCCACAGTTTACGTTGCCCGCCGTGCCACAATGGTCAGTGTGGCGACGTGTCATGCGTGGCTGTTCTCGGTAAACACATATACGCCCAACGACCTAGTGAACATCACGTGATCCGTGGCCTTGTGTCTAGGACACTGGGCAGGAATGAATCAGGGAGGTGGAGGCGTCAGCCTGCTGCCGGCAGTTGGCGGGGACCAGCTTGTGCACCGGTGCGCTTGCGAAAGGGCGCGCAGCTCAGGTCAGAGCCCGGAACTGCTTGGAAAATTACTCATCCTTTTTGACGGATTGCGAAATTTTTGGGCAGCCTCGTGTTTGGTCGCTGCCGTCTTCTTTTTTTCCAATGTTATTGGCATTGTGTGACATTTTCAGCCACCTTCCTCTGTGTATCTACTCCCATTAACATGCGCGTTGACCCAGGTTGTCCGCTGGCTTCTGGAACTTAGAGTGTGTTAGCTGCTATCTTGCTCTGCAGACGATAGGATTCTCTGACAATGTGGCTTGTGAGACGTCTGGGGAAACATTTTAAGGGACAAACCCACAAAGAATGTGAACACACCTACAATGAAGGCTTACCTCGCCGATTTCAATGCATCCGCGGCGCATTCTTCTTGCTTACGTTTTGGCCTAGGTTAATATATAGGCTGTACTGAAGACTGTTGAATACCAGCGTCATGCTGACGACGCAATGAATACCATGGACCCACCTCACGCTGACGTCAACGGCGTGAAACGCGGGTGATGGTGACGCTTTGACGAGACGATGGAACAATGCTGATTCCATGCGAAGACCGAAAAAGTTGGGCGCGTCACAACTGCCAACTTGCCAATTCTGACCAATGTACCCAATGGCACGAGCCCAATCGGAAATGGTTTATGGCTCAGGCCATTTGTACGACCGCGCGTGTTCGATCGCCGGCCTTCTGTGCCGCTTATCTTTTTGACGTTTCTACGTTTGTTCCACAGTTTACGTTGCCCGCCGTGCCGCAATTCGCAGTGTGGCGACGTGTCATGCGTGGCTGTTCTCGATAAACACACATACCCCCAGCGACCTAGTGAACATCACCTGATCCGTGGCCTTCTATCTAAGGACACTCGGCAGGAATGGATCAGGGAGGTAGAGGCGTCAGCCTGCTGCAGGCGGTTGGCGGGGACCAGCTTATGTACCGGTGCGCTTGTGAAAGGGCGCGCAGATCAGGTCAGAGTCCGGAACTGCTTTGAAAGGTACTCATCCTTTTCGACGGATTGCGAATTTTTGGTGTCAGCCTCTTTTTTGGTCGCTGCCGTCTTCTTTTTTTCCAATGTTATTGGCATTGTGCGACATTTTCAGCCACCTTCCTCGGTGTATCTAGTCCCATTGACATGCGCGTTAACCCAAGTTGTCCGCTGGCTTCTGGAACTAAGAGTGTGTTGGCAGATATCTTGCTCTGCAGACGATAGGGTTCTCTGACAATGTAGCTTGTGAGACATCTGGGGAAACATTTTAAAGGACAAACCAAAAATTAATGTGAACACACATACAATGAAGGTTTACCTCGCCGATTTCAATGGATCCACGGCGCATTCTTCTTACTTACGTTTTGGCCTAGGTTCATGTATAGGTTGTACTGAAGACTGCTGAATACCAGCGTCATGATGACGACGCAATGAATACCATGGAGCCACCGCACGCTGACGTCAACGGCGTGAAACGCGGGTGATGGTGACGCTGTGACGAGACGATGGAACGATGCTGATTCCATGCGAAGACCGAAAAAGTTGGGCGCGTCACAACTGCCAACTTGCCAATTCTGACCAATGTACCCAATGGCACAAGGCCAATCGGAAATGGTTTATGGCTCAGGCTATTTGTACGACCGCTTGCCACGCCGTGTTCGATTGCCAGCCTTCTGTGCCGCTCATCTTTTTGACGTTTCTTCGTTTGTTCCACAGTTTACGTTGCCCGCCGTGCCGCAACTGTCAGTGTGACGACGTGTCATGCGTGGCTGTTCTCGATAAACACATATACGCCCAACGACCTAGTGAACATCACGTGATCCGTGGCCTTGTGTCTAGGACACTGGGCAGGAATGAATCAGGGAGGTGGAGGCGTCAGCCTGCTGCCGGCAGTTGGCGGGGACCAGCTTGTGCACCGGTGCGCTTGCGAAAGGGCGCGCAGCTCAGGTCAGAGCCCGGAACTGCTTTGAAAAGTACTCATCCTTTTTGACGGATTGCTAAATTTTGGTGGCAGCTTCGTTTTTGGTCGCTGCCGTCTCGCTTTTTTCAATGTTATTGCCATTGTGTGACATTTTCAGCCACCTTCCTCTGTGTATCTTGTCCCATTGACATGCGCGTTGACCCAGGTTGTCCGCTGGCTTGTGGAACTCATAGTGTGTTGGCTGCTATCTTCCTCTGCAGACGATAGGGTTCTCTGAGAATGTGGCATGTGAGACATCTTGGGAAAAATTTATGGGACAAACCCACAAACACTGTGAACACACCTACGATGAAGGCTTACGTCGCTCATTTCAATGGATCCGCGGCGCTTCCTTCTTGCTTACGTTTTGGCCTAGGTTAATGTATAGGTTGTACTGAAGACTGTTAAATACCAGCGTCATGCTGACGACGCAATGAATACCATGGAACCACCACACGCTGACGCCAACAGCGTGAAACGCGGGTGATGGTCCCGCTGTGACGAGACGATCGAACGATGCTGATTCCATGCGAAGACCGAAAAAATTGGGCGCGTCACAATTGCCAAGCTGCCAATTCTGACCAATGTGCCCAATGGCACAAGCGCAATCGGAAATTGTTTATGGCTCAGGCCATTTGTACGACCGCGCGCCACGGCGTGTTCGATTGCCGGCCTTCTTTGCCGCTTATCTTTTTGACGTTTCTTCGTTTGTTCCACAGTTTACGTTGCCCGCCGTGCCGCAATTGTCAGTGAGGCAACGTGTCACGCGTGGCTGTTCTCGATAAACACATATACGCCGAACGACCTCGTGAGCATCACCTCATCCGTGGCCTTGTGTCTAGGACACTCGGCAGGAATGGATCAGGGAAGTAGAGTCAGCCTGCTGACGGCAGTTGGCGGGGACCAGCTTGCGTACCGGTGCGCTTGCGAAAGGGCGCGCAGGTCAGGTCAAAGCCCGGAACTGCTTTGAAAAGTACTCATCCTTTTTGACGGATTGCGAAATTTTGGTGGCAGCCTGGTTTTTGGTCGCTACCGTCTTCTATTTTCCAATGTTATTGGCATTGTGTGACATTTTCAGCCACCTTCCTCTGTGTATCTAGTCCCATTAACATGCGCGCTAACCCAAGTTGTCCGCTGGCTTCTGGAACTAAGAGTGTGTTGGCTGCTATCTTGCTCTGCAGACGATAGGGTTCTCTGACAATGTGGCTTGTGAGACATCTGGGGAAACATTTTAAAGGACAAGCCAAAAATTAATGTGAACACACATACAATGAAGGTTTACCTCGCCGATTTCAATGTATCCGCGGCGCATTCTTCTTGCTTACCTTTTGGCCTAGGTTAATGTATAGGTTGTACTGAAGATTGTTGAATACGAGCGTCATGCTGACGACGCAATGAATACCATGGAGCCACCACACGCTGACGTCAACGGCGTGAAACGCGGGTGATGGTGACGCTGTGACGAGACGATCGAACGATGCTGATTCCATGTGAAGACCGAAACAGTTGTGCGCGTCACAATTGCCAACTTGCCAATTCTGACCAATGTACCCAATGGCACAAGCCCAATCGGAAATCATTATTGGCTCAGGCCATTTGTATGACCGCGTGCCACGATGTGTTCGATTGCCGGCCTTCTGTGCCGCTTATCTTTTCGACGTTTCTTCGTTTGTTCCACAGTTTACGTTGCCCGCCGTTCCGCAATTGTCAGTGTGGCGACGTGTCATGCGTGGCTCTTCGCGATAAACACATATACGCCCAACGACCTAGTGAGCATCACCTGATCCGTGGCCTTGTGTCTAGGACACTCGGTAGGAATGGATCAGGGAAGTAGAGGCGTGAGCCTGCTGCCGGCAGTTGGCGGGAACCAGCTTGTGTACCGGTGCGCTTGTGAAAGGGCGCGCAGGTTGCGTCAGAGCCCGGAACTGCTTTGAAAAGTACTCACCCTTTTTGACGGATTGCGAAATTTAGGTGGCAACCTCGTTTTCGTCGCTGCCGTCTTCTTTTTTTTTTCAATGTTATTGACATTGGGTGACATTTTCAGCCACCTTACTCTTTGCATCTAGTCCCTTTCACGTGCGCGTTGACCCATGTTTTCCGTTGGCTTATGGAACTTAGAGTGTCTTGGCTGCTATCTTGCTCTGCAGACGAGAGGGTTCTCTGAGAATGTGGCATGTGAGACATCTGGGGAAACATTTAAAGGGACAAAGCAAAAATTAATGTGAGCACACATACAATGAAGGTTTACCGCGCCGATTTCAATGGATCCACGGCGCATTCTTCTTGCTTACCTTTTGGCATAGGTTAATGTAAAGGTTGTACTGAAGACTGTTGAATACCAGCGCCATGCTGACGACGCAATGCATACCATGGAGCCACCACGCGCTGACGTCAACGGCGTGAAACGCGGGGGATGGTGACGCACTGACGAGACGATCGAACGATGCTGATTCCATGCGAAGACAGAAAAAGTTGGGCGCGTCACAATTGCCAACTTGCCAATTCTGACCAATGTACCCAATGGCACAAGCCCAATCGGAAATGGTTTATGGCTCAGGCCATTTGTACGACAGCGTGCCACGCCGTGTTCCATTGCCGGCCTTCTGTGCCGCTTATCTTTTTGACGTTTCTTCGTTTGTTCGACAGTTTACGTTGCCCGCCGTGCCGCAATTGTCAGTGTGGCGACGTGTCATGCGTGGCTGTTCTGGATAAACACATATACGCCCAACGACCTAGTGAACATCACCTGATCCCTGGCCTTGTGTCAATGACACTCGGCAGAAATGGATCAGGGAGGTAGAGGTGTCAGCCTGCTGCCGGCGGTTGACGGGGACCAGCTTGTGGACCAGTGCGCTTGTGAAAGGGCGCGCAGGTCAGGTCAGAGCCCGGAACTGCTTTCAAAAGTACTCATCCTTTTTGATGGATTGCGAAATTTTGGTGGCAGCTTCGTTTTTGGTCGCTGCCGTCTTCTTTTTTTCCAATGTTATTTACATTGTGTAACATTTTCAGCGACCTTCCTCTGTGCATCTAGTCCTATTCACCTGCGCGTTGACCCAAGTTGTCCGCTTGCTTCTGTAACTAAGTGTGTGTTGGCTGCTATCTTGCTCTGCAGACGATAGGGTTCTCTGAGAATGTGGCTTGTGAGACATCTTGGGAAACATTTTAAGGGACAAACCCACAATTAATGTGAACACACCTACAATGAAGGCTTACGTCGCCGATTTCAATGGATCCACGGCGCATTCTTCTTACATACAATTTGGCCTAGGTTCATGTATAGGTTGCACTGAAGACTGCTGAATACCAGCGTCATGGTGACGACGCAATGAATACCATGGAGCCACCACACGCTGACGTCAACGGCGTGAAACGCGGGTGATGGTGACGCTGCGACGAGACGATCGAACGATGCTGATTCCATGCGAAAACCGAAGAAGTTTGGCGCGTCACAATTTCCAAGTTGCCTATTCTGACCAATGTACCCAATGGCACAAGGCCAATCGGAAATGGTTTATGGCTCAGGCTATTTGTACGACCGCTTGCCACGCCGTGTTCGATTGCCGGCCTTCTGTGCCGCTCATCTTTTTGACGTTTCTTCGTTTGTTCCACAGTTTACGTTGCCCGCCGTGCCGCAATTGTCAGTGTGACGACGTGTCATGCGTGGCTGTTCTCGATAAACACATATACGCCCAACGACCTAGTGAACATCACCTGATCCGTGGCCTTGCGTCTAGGACATTCGGCAGGAATGGATCAGGGAGGTAGAGGCGTCAGCCTGCTGCCGGCGGTTGGCGGGGACCAGCTTGTGTACCGGTGCGCTTGTGAAAGGGCGCACAGGTCGGGTCAGAGCCCGGAAATGCTTTGAAAAGTACTCACCCTTTTCGCCGGATTGCGAAACTTTGGTGGCAGCCTCGTTTTCGTCGCTGCCGTCTTCCTTTTTTCAACGTTATTGGCATTCTGTGACATATTCAGCGACCTTCCTTTGTGCATCTAGTCCCATTCACATGCGCGTTGACCCAAGTTGTCAGCGTGCTTCTGGAACTAAGTGTGTGTTGGCTGCTATCTTGCTCTGCAGTCGATAGGGTTCTTTGAGAATGTGGCATGTGAGACATCTTGGGAATCATTTTAAGGGACAAATCCACAATTAATGTGAACGCACCTACAATGAAGGCTTACGTCGCCGATTTCGATGGATCCGCAGGGCATTCTTCTTGCTTACGTTTTGGCTTATGTTATTGTATAGGTTGTACTGAAGACTGTTGAATACCAGCGTCATGGTGACGACGCAATGAATACCATGGAGCCACCACACGCTGACGTCAACGGCGTGAAACGGGGGTGATGGTGACGCTGTGACGAGAGGATTGAACGATGCTGATTCCATGCGAACACCGAAGAAGTTGGGCGCGTCACAATTTCCAAGTTGCCTATTCTGACCAATGTACCCAATGACACAAGGCCAATCAGAAGTGGTTTATGGCTCAGGCTATTTGTACGACCGCGTGCCACGCCGTGCTCGATTGCCGGCCTTCTGTGCCGCTCATCTTTTTGAGGTTTCTTCGTTTGTTCCACAGTTTACGTTGCCCGCCGTGCCGCAATTGTCAGTGTGACGACGTGTCGTGCGTGGCTGTTCTCTATAAACACATATACGCCCAACGACCTAGTGAACATCACTTGATCCGTGGCCTTGCGTCTAGGACATTCGGCAGGAATGGATCAGGGAGGTAGAGGCGTCAGCCTGCTGCCGGCGGTTGGCGGGGACCAGCTTGTGTACCGGTGCGCTTGTGAAAGGGCGCGCAGGTCGGGTCAGAGCCCGGAACTGCTTTAAAAATTACCCTTTTTGACGGATTGCGAAACTTTGGTGGCAGCCTCGTTTTCGTCGCTGCGGTCTTCCTTTTTTCAATGTTATTGGCATTGTGCGACATTTTCAGCGACCTTCCTCTGTGCATCTAGTCCCATTGACCTGCGCGTTGACCCAAGTTGTCCGCGTGCTTCTGGAACTAAGTGTGTGTTGGCTGCTATCTTGCTCTGCAGACGATAGGGTTCTCTGACAATGTGGCTTGTGAGACATCTGGGGAGACATCTTAAGGGAAAAAGCCACAATTATAGTGAACACACCTACAATGAAGGCTTACCTCGCCGATTTCAATGGATCCGCGGCGCATCCTCCTTGCTTAGGTTTTGGCTTATGTTAATGTATAGGTTGTACTGAAGACTGTTGAATACCAGCGTCATGGTGACGACGCGATGAATACCATGGAGCCACCACACGCTGACGTCAACGGCGTGAAACGCGCGTGATGGGGACGCTGTGACGAGACGATCGAACGATGCTGATTCCATGCGAAGACCAAAGAAGTTGGCGCGTCACAATTCCTAAGTTGCCAATTCTCGCCAATGTACCCAATGGCACAAGGTCTATCGGAAGTGGTTTCTGGCTCAGGCTATTTGTACGACCGCGTGCCACGCCGTGTTCGATTGCCGGCCTTCTGTGCCGCTCATCTTTTTGACGTTTCTTCGTTTGTTCCACAGTTTACGTTGCCCGCCGTGCCGAAGTTGTCAGTGTGACGACTAGTCATGCGTGGCTGTTTTCGACAAATACATATACGCCCAACGACCTAGTGAACATCACCTGACCCGTGACCGTGCGTCTAGGACACTCGGCAGGAATGGATCAGGGAGGTAGAGGCGTCAGCCCGCTGCCGGCGGTTGGCGGGGACTAGCCTGTGTACCGGTGCGTTTGCGAAAGGGCGCGCAGGTCGGCTCAGAGCCTGGAACTGCTTTGAAAAGTACTCACCCTTTTTGACGGATTGTGAAATTTTGGTGGCAGCCTCTTTTCGTCGCTGCCGTCTTCTTTTTTTTAATGTTATTGGCATTGTGTGACATGTTCAGCGACCTTCCTCTGTGCATCTAGTCCCATTGACCTGCGCGTTGTCCCAAGTTGTCCGCTTGCTTCTGGAACTAAGTCTGTGTTGGCTGCTATCTTGCTCTGCAAACGATAGGGTTCTATGAGAATGTGGCTTGTGAGACATCTTGGGAAACATTTTATGGGACAAACCCACAAACAATGTGAACACACCTACAATGAAGGCTTACGTCGCCGATTTCAATGGATCCGCAGGGCATTCTTCTTGCTTACGTTTCGGCCTAGGTTAATGTATAGGTTGTACTGAAGACTGTTAAATACCAGCGTCATGCTGACGACGCAATGAATACCATGGAACCACCACACGCTGACGCCAACAGCGTGAAACGCGGGTGATGGTCACGCTGTGACGAGACGATCGAACGATGCTGATTCCATGCGAAGACCGAAAAAATTGGGGGCGTCACAATTGCCAAGCTGCCAATTCTGACCAATGTGCCCAATGGCACAAGCCCAATCGGAAATTGTTTATGGCTCAGGCCATTTGTACGACCGCGCGCCACGGCGTGTTCGATTGCCGGCCTTCTTTGCCGCTTATCTTTTTGACGTTTCTTCGTTTGTTCCACAGTTTACGTTGCCCGCCGTGCCGCAATTGTCAGTGAGGCAACGTGTCACGCGTGGCTGTTCTCGATAAACACATATACGCCCAACGACCTCGTGAACATGACCTCATCCGTGGCCTTGTGTCTAGGACACTCGGCAGGAATGGATCAGGGAGGTAGTCAGCCTGCTGACGGCATTTGGCGGGGACCAGCTTGCGTACCGGTGCGCTTGCGAAAGGGCGCGCAGGTCAGGTCAGAGCCCGGAACTGCTTTCAAAAGTACTCATCCTTTTTGATGGATAGCGAAATTTCGGTGGCAGCCTCGTTTTTGGTCGCTGCCGTCTTCTTTTTTTCCAATGTTATTTACATTGTGTAACATTTCCAGCCACCTTACTCTTTGCATCTAGTCCCATTGACATGCGCGTTGACCCAAGCTGTCCGCTGGCTTCTGCAATTAAGAGTGTGTTGGCTGCTATCTTGCTCTGCAGACGATAGGGTTCTCTGAGAATGCGGCTTGTGAGACATCTTGGGAAACATTCTAAGGGACAAGCTCACAATTAATGTGAACACACCTACAATGAAGGCTTACGTCGCCGATTTCAATGGATCCACGGCGCTTTCTTCTTGCTTACATTTTGGCCTAAGTTAATGTATAGGTTGTACTGAAGACTGTTGAATACCAGCGTCATGCTGACGACGCAATGAATACCATGGAGCCACCACACGCTGACGTCAACGGCGTGAAACGCGGGTGATGGTGACGCTGCGACGAGACGATCGAACGATGCTGATTCCATGCGAAGACCGAAGAAGTTTGGCGCGTCACAATTTCCAAGTTGCCTATTCTGACCAATGTACCCAATGGCACAAGGCCAATCAGAAATGGTTTATGGCTCAGGCTGTTTGTACGACCGCTTGCCACGCCGTGTTCGATTGCCGGCCTTCTGTGCCGCTCATCTTTTTGACGTTTCTTCGTTTGTTCCACAGTTTACGTTACCCGCCGTGCCGCAATTGTCAGTGTGACGACGTGTCATGCGTGGCTGTTCTCGGTAAACACATATACGCCCAACGACCTAGTGAACATCACCTGATCCGTGGCCTTGCGTCTAGAACACTCGGAAGGAATGGATCAGGGAGGTAGAGGCGTCAGCCTGCTGCCGGCAGTTGGCGGGGACCAGCTTGTGTACCGGTGCGCTTGTGAAAGGGCGCGCAGGTCAGGTCAGAGCCCGGAACTGCTTTAAAAAGTACTCACCCTTTTTGACGGATTGCGAAATTTTGGTGGCAGCCTCGTTTTCGTCGCTGCCGTCTTCCTTTTTTCAATGTTATTGGCAATGTGTGACATTTTCAGCGACCTTCCTCTGTGCATCTATCCTATTCACCTGCGCGTTGACCCACGTTGTCCGCTTGCTTCTGTAACTAAGTGTGTGTTGGCTGCTATCTTGCTCTGCAGACGATAGGGTTCTCTGAGAATGTGGCTTGTGAGACATCTTGGGAAACATTTTAAGGGACAAACCCACAATTAATGTGAACACACCTACAATGAAGGCTTACGTCGCCGATTTCAATGTATCCACGGCGCATTCTTCTTACTTACGTTTTGGCCTAGGTTCATGTATAGGTTGTACTGAAGACTGCCGAATACCAGCGTCATGATGACGACGCAATGCATACCATGGAGCCACCACACGCTGACGTCAACGGCGTGAAACGCGGGGGATGGTGACGCGCTGACGAGACGATCGAACGATGCTGATTCCATGCGAAGACAGAAAAAGTTGGGCGCGTCACAATTGCCAACTTGCCAATTCTGACCAATGTACCCAATGGCACAAGCCCAATCGGAAATGGTTTATGGCTCAGGCCATTTGTACGACCGCGTGCCAAGCCGTGTTCCATTGCCGGCCTTCTGTGCCGCTTATCTTTTTGACGTTTCTTCGTTTGTTCGACAGTTTACGTTGCGCGCCCTGCCGCAATTGTCAGTGTGCCGACGTGTCATGCGTGGCTGTTCTCGATAAACACATATACGCCCAACGACCTAGTGAACATCACCTGATCCCTGGCCTTGTGTCTATGACACTCGGCAGAAATGGATCAGGGAGGTAGAGGCGTCAGCCTGCTGCCGGCGGTTGGCGGGGACCAGCTTGTGGACCAGTGCGCTTGTGAAAGGGCGCGCAGGTCAGGTCAGAGCCCGGAACTGCTTTCAAAAGTACTCATCCTTTTTGATGGATTGCGAAATTTCGGTGGCAGCCTCGTTTTTGGTCGCTGCCGTCTTCTTTTTTTCCAATGTTATTGGCATTGTGTAACATTTTCAGCGACCTTCCTCTGTGCATCTAGTCCCATTGACATGCGCGTTAACCCAAGTTGTCCGCTGGCTTCTGGAACTAAGAGTGTGTTGGCTGCTATCTTGCTCTGCAGACGATAGGGTTCTCTGACAATGTGGCTTGTGAGACATCTGGGGAAACATTTTAAAGGACAAACCAAAAATTAATGTGAACACACATACAATGAAGGTTTACCTCGCCGATTTCAATGTATCCGCGGCGCATTCTTCTTGCTTACCTTTTGGCCTAGGTTAATGTATAGGTTGTACTGAAAATTGTTGAATACGAGCGTCATGCTGACGACGCAATGAATACCATGGAGCCACCACACGCTGACGTCAACGGCGTGAAACGCGCGTGATGGTGACGCTGTGACGAGACGATCGAACGATGCGGATTCCATGCGAAGACCGAAGAAGTTGGGCGCGTCACAATTCCCAAGTTGCCAATTCTCACCAATGTACCCAGTGGCAGAAGGCCAATCGGAAATGCTTTATGGCTCAGGCTATTTCTACGACCGCGTGCCACGCCGTGTTCGATTGCCGGCCTTCTGTGCCGCTTATCTTTTTGACGTTTCTTCCTTTGTTCCACAGTTTACGTTGCCCGCCGTGCCGCAATTGTCAGTGTGGCGACGTGTCATGCGTGGCTGTTCGCGATAAACACATATACGCCCAACGACCTAGTGAACATCACCTGATCCGTGCCCTCGTGTCTAGGACACTCGGCAGGAATGGATCAGGGAGGTAGAGGCGTCAGCCTGCTGCCGCCAGTTGGCGGGGACCAGCTTGTGTACCGGTGCGCTTGTGAAAGGGCGCGCAGGTCAGGTCAGAGCCCGGAACTGCTTTGAAAGTACTCATCCTTTTTGACGGATTGCGAAATTTTGGTGACAGCCTCCTTTTCGTCGCTGCCATCTTCTTTTTCTTTCAAAGTTATTGGCATTATGTGACATTTTCAGCCACCTTACTCGTTGCGTCGAGTCCCTTTCACGTGCGCGTTGACCCAAGTTGTCCGCTGGTTTCTGGAACTAAGTGTGTGTTGGCTGTTATCTTGCTCTTCTAGATGATAGGGTTCTCTGACAATGTGGCTTGTGAGACATCTGGGGAAACATTTTAAGGGACAAACCCACAATAATGTGAACACACCTACAATGAACGTTTACCTCGCCGATTTCAATGGATCCGCGGCGCATTCTTCTTCTTTACGCTTTGGCCTAGGTTAATGTATAGGTTGTACTGAAGACTGTTGAATACCAGCGTAATGCTGACGACGCAATGAATACCATTTATCCACCACACGCTGACGTCAAGGGCGTTAAACGCGAGTGATGGTGACGCTGTGACGAGACGATCGAACGATGCTGATTCCATGCGAAGACCGAAGAAGTTCGGCGCGTCACAATTCCCAAGTTGCCAATTCTGACCAATGTACCCAATGGCACAGGGCCAATCGGAAATGGTTTATGGCTCAGGCCATTTGTATGACCGGGTGCCACGCCGTGTTCGATTGCCGGCCTCCCGTGCCGCTTATCTTTTTGACGTTTCTTCGTTTGTTCCACAATTTACCTTGCCCGCCTTGCCGCAATTGTCAGTGTGGCGACGTGTCATGCGTGGCTGTTCACGGTAAACACATATACCCCCAACGACCTAGTGAACATCACCTGATCCGCGGCCTTGTATCTAGGACAATCGGCAGGAATGGATCAGGGAGGTAGAGGCGTCAGCCTGCTGCCGGCTGTTGGCGGGGACCAGCTCGTGTACCGGTGCGCTTGTGAAAGGGCGCGCAGGTCGGGTCTGAGCCCGGAACTGCTTTGAAACGTACTCATCCTTTTTGACGGATTGCGAAATTTTCGTGGCAGCCTCGTTTTCGTCGCTGCCGTCTTCTTTTTTTTCAATGTTAGTGGCATTGTGTGGCATATTAAGCCACATTACTCTTTGCATCTAGTCCCTTTCACGTGAGCGTTGACCCAAGTTGTCCGCTGGCTTCTGGAACAAAGAGTGTGTTGGCTACTATCGTGCTCTGCAGACGATAGGGTTCTCTGACAATGTGGCTTGTCAGACATCTGGGGAAACATTTTAAGGGACAAACCCACAAATAATGTGAACACACCTACAATGAAGGCTTACCTCGCCGATTTCAATGGATTCGCGGCGCTGTCTTCTTGCTTGTGTTCAGGCCTATACGCGGTATAGGTTGTACTGAAGACTGTTGAATACCAGCATGATGCATATGACGAAATGAATAAGCATGGAGCCACCACACGCTGACGTCAAGAGCGTGTAACGCGGGTGATGGTCACGCTGTGACGAGACGTTCGAACGATGCTGATTCCATGCGAAGACCGAAGAATTTGGGCGCGTCACAATTCCCAAGTTGCCAATACGGACCAATGTACCCAATGGCACAAGCCCAATCGGAAATGGTTTATGACTCAGGCCATTTGTACAACCGCGTGCCACGCCGTGTTCGATTGCCGGCCTTCTGTGCCGCTTATCTTTTTGACGTTTCTTGGTTTGTTCCACAGTTTACGCTGCCCGCCGTGCCGCAATCGTCAGTGTGGCGACGTGTCATGCGTGGCTGTTCGCGATAAACACATATACGCCCAACGACCTAGTGAACATCACCTAATCCATGCCCTCGTGTCTAGGACACTTGGCAGGAATGGATCAGGGAAGTAGAGGCGTCAGCCTGCTGCCGGCGGTTGGCGGGGACCAGCTTGCGTACCGGTGCGCTTGTGAAAGGGCGTGCAGGTCAGGTCAGAGCCCGGAACCGCTTTGAAAAGTACTCATCCTTTTTGACGGATTGCTAAATTTTGGTGGCAGCTTCGTTTTTGTTCGCTGCCGTCTCGCTTTTTTCAATGTTATTGCCATTGTGTGACATTTTCAGCCACCTTCCTCTGTGTATCTAGTGCCATTGACATGCGCGTTGACCCAGGTTAGTCCGCTGGCTTCTGGAACTCATAGTGTGTTGGCTGCTATCTTGCTCTGCAGACGATAGGGTTCTCTGAGAATGTGGCATGTGAGACATCTCGGGAAACATTCTAAGGGACAAGCTCACAATTAATGTGAACACACCTACAATGAAGGCTTACCTCGCCGATTTCAATGGATCCGCGGCGCATTCTTCTTGCTTACGTTTTGGCCTAAGTTAATGTATAGGTTGTACTGAAGACTGTTGAATACCAGCGTCATGCTGACGACGCAATGAATACCATGGAGCCACCACACGCTGACGTCAACGGCGTGAAACGCGGGTGATGGTGACGCTGTGACGAGACGATCGAACGATGCTGATTCCATGCGAAGACCGAAAAAGTTGGGCGCGTCACAATTGCCAAGTTGCCAATTCTGACCAATGTACCCAATGGCACCAGCCCATCGGAAATGGTTAATGGTTCAGGCCATTTGTACGACCGTGTGCCACGATGTGTTCGATTGCCGGCCTTCTGTGCCGCTTATCTTTTGACGTTTCTTCGTTTGTTCCACAGTTTACGTTGCCCGCCGTGCCGCAATGGTCAGTGTGGCGACGTGTCATGCGTGGCTGTTCTCGATAAACACATATACGCCCAATGACCTAGTGAACATCACCTGATCCGTGGCCTTGGTTCTAGGACACTCGGCAGGAATGGATCAGGGAGGTAGAGGCGTCAGCCTACAGCCGGCGGTTGGTGGGGACCAGCTTGTCTACCGGTGCGCTTGTGAAAGGGCGCGCCAGTGAGGTCAGAGCCCGGAACGGCCTTGAAAAGTACTCATCCTTTTTGACGGATTGCGAAATTTTGGTGGCAGCCTTGTTTTTGGTCGCTGCCGTATTCTTTTTTTTTCAATGTTATTGCCATTGTGTCACATTTTCAGCCACCTTCCTCTGTGCATCTAGTCCCATTGACATGCGCGCTGACCCAAATTGTCCGCTGGCTTCTGGAACTCAGAGTGTGTTGGCTGCTATCTTGCTCTGCAGACGATAGGGTTCTCTGAGAATGTGGCTTGTGAGACATCTTGGGAACATTCTAAGGGAGAAGCACACAATTATTGTGAACACACCTACAATGAAGGCTTACCTCGCCGATTTCAGTGGATCGGCGGCGCATTCTTCTTGCTTACGTTTTGGCCTAAGTTAATGTATAGGTTTACTGAAGACAGTTGAATACCAGCGTCATGGTGACGACGCGATGAATACCATGGAGCCACCACACGCTGACGTCAACGGCGTGAAACGCGGGTGATGGTGACGCTGTGACGAGAGGATCGAACGATGCTGATTCCATGCGAACACCGAAGAAGTTGGGCACGTCACAATTTCCAAGTTGCCTATTCTGACCAATGTACCCAATGACACAAGGCCAATCGGAAGTGGTTTATGGCTCAGGCTATTTGTACGACCGCGTGCCACGCCGTGTTCGATTGCCGGCCTTCTGTGCAGCTCATCTTTTTGATGTTTCTTCGTTTGTTCCACAGTTTACGTTGCCCGCCGTGCCGCAATTGTCAGTGTGACGACGTGTCATGCGTGGCTGTTCTCTATAAACACATATACGCCCAACGACCTAGTGAACATCACCTGATCCGTGGCCTTGCGTCTAGGACATTCGGCAGGAATGGATCAGGGAGGTAGAGGCGTCAGCCTGCTGCCGGCGGTTGGCGGGGACCAGCTTGTGTACCGGTGCGCTTGTGAAAGGGCGCACAGGTCGGGTCAGAGCCCGGAAATGCTTTGAAAAGTACTCACCCTTTTCGACGGATTGCGAAACTTTGGTGGCAGCCTCGTTTTCGTCGCTGCCATCTTCCTTTTTTCAATGTTATTGGCATTGTGTGACATCTTCAGCGACCTTCCTCTGTGCATCTAGTCCCATTCACATGCGCGTTGACCCAAGTTGTCAGCGTGCTTCTGGAACTAAGTGTGTGTTGCCTGCTATCTTGCTCTGCAGTCGATAGGGTTCTTTGAGAATGTGGCATGTGAGACATCTTGGGAATCATTTTAAGGGACAAATCCACAATTAATGTGAACACACCTACAATGAAGGCTTACCTCGCCGATTTCAATGGATCCGCAGGGCATTCTTCTTGCTTACGTTTCGGCCTAGGTTAATGTATAGGTTGTACTGAAGACTGTTGAATACCAGCGTCATGGTGACGACGCGATGAATACCATGGAGCCACCACACGCTGACGTCAACGGCGTGAAACGCGGGTGATGGTGACGCTGTGACGAGAGGATCGAACGATGCTGATTCCATGCGAACACCGAAGAAGTTGGGCGCGTCACAATTTCCAAGTTGCCTATTCTGACCAATGTACCCAATGACACAAGGCCAATCGGAAGTGGTTTACGGCTCAGGCTATTTGTACGACCGCGTGCCACGCCGTGTTCGATTGCCGGCCTTCTGTGCAGCTCATCTTTTTGAGGTTTCTTCGTTTGTTCCACAGTTTACGTTGCCCGCCGTGCCGCAATTGTCAGTGTGACGACGTGTCATGCGTGGCTGTTCTCTATAAACACATATACGCCCAACGACCTAGTGAACATCACCTGATCCGTGGCCTTGCGTCTAGGACATTCGGCAGGAATGGATCAGGGAAGTAGAGGCGTCAGCCTGCTGCCGGCGGTTGGCGGGGACCACCTTTTGTACCGGTGCGCTTGTGAAAGGGCGTACAGGTCGGGTCAGAGCCCCGAAATGCTTTGAAAAGTACTCACCCTTTTCGACGGATTGCGAAACTTTGGTGGCAGCCTCGTTTTCGTCGCTGCCGTCTTCCTTTTTTCAATGTTATTGGCATTGTGTGACATTTTCAGCGACCTTCCTCTGTGCATCTAGTCCCATTCACATGCGCGTTGACCCAAGTTGTCAGCGTGCTTCTGGAACTAAGTGTGTGTTGGCTGCTATCTTGCTCTGCAGTCGATAGGGTTCATTGAGAATGTGGCATGTGAGACATCTTGGGAATCCTTTTAAGGGACAAATCCACAATTAATGTGAACACACCTACAATGAAGGCTTACGTCGCCGATTTCGATGGATCCGCAGGGCATTCTTCTTGCTTACGTTTCAGCTTATGTTATTGTGTAGGTTGTACTGAAGACTGTTGAATACCAGCGTCATGGTGACGACGCGATGAATACCATGGAGCCACCACACGCTGACGTCAACGGCGTGAAACGCGCGTGATGGGGACGCTGTGACGAGACGATCGAACGATGCTGATTCCATGCGAAGACCAAAGAAGTTGGGCGCGTCACAATTCCCATGTTGCCAATTCTCGCCAATGTACCCAATAGCACAAGGTCTATCGGAAGTGGTTTCTGGCTCAGGCTATTTGTACGACCGCGTCCCACGCCGTGTTCGATTGGCGGCCTCGTGTGCCGCTTATCTTTTTGACGTTTCTTCGTTTGTTCCACAGTTTACGTTGCCCGCCGTGCCGCAGTTGTCAGTGTGACGACTAGTCATGCGTGGCTGTTTTCGACAAACACATATACGCCCAACGACCTAGTAAACATCACCTGATCCGTGACCTTGCGTCTGGGACACTCGGCAGGAATGGATCAGGGAGGTAGAGGCGTCAGCCCGCTGCCGGCGGTTGGCGGGGACTAGCCTGTGTACCGGTGCGTTTGTGAAAGGGCGCGCAGGTCGGCTCAGAGCCTGGAACTGCTTTGAAAAGTACTCACCCTTTTTGACGGATTGTGAAATTTTGGTGGCAGCCTCGTTTTCGTCGCTGCCGTCTTCTTTTTTTTAATGTTATTGACATTGTGTGACATTTTCAACCACCTTCCTCTGGTATCTAGTCCCATTGACATGCGCGTTGACCCAAGATGTCCGCTGGCTTCTGTAACTAAGTGTGTGTTGGCTGCTATCTTGCTCGGCAGACGATAAGGTTCTCTGACAATATGGCTTGTGAGACATCTGGGGAGACATTTTAAGGGACAAACCCACAATTAATGTGAACACACCTACAATGAAGGCTTACCTCGCCGATTTCAATGGATCGGCGGCGCATCCTCGTTGCTTAGGTTTTGGCATATGTTAATGTTGTAGTGGGTAATATGCATGTGGCACTGTGCGGACTGCCACCGCTGCGGCGCGAGACACGAGCGCGGGTTGTTGATGCGAAGCGCTAGGACTCGTGATCTAGAGCTACCTGTGATCCCTCGAACGAGCTACAATAAACCCCATTTCATTTGGTGGAGCTGCGGGGTAACCTCGAAAACTGGAACTCCGAAGCCGGACGCTACCGACTGCTGCGACCATGCCTGACGAAACCACCCAGGAAGATGCACCACAGCCTCCGACGATCATCGTTTCTTGTGCATTGCGCCAGCGTGATCCTGCCATCTTTAGCGGCACCGATGATCATGACGTGGAGGATTGGTTGTCATCTTACGAAAGGGTGAGCCAGTATAACAAGTGGGACGACATCACGAAGTTGCACAATGTGCTGTTTTACTTAACCGGCGTCGCGAACCTCTGGTTCCGAAACCACGAACACGATTTCACAACGTGCAGCAGATTCAACACAAGTTTCACAGAAGTGTTCGGGCGCCCCGCTGTGCGCAAGCTTCGCGCAGAACAACGCTTACGGGGGCGCGCGCAACATCACGGTGAAACGTTCACAAGTTACATCGAAGATGTCATTGACCTGTGTAAGCGCGTGAATCCGTCAATGGCGGAACAGGACAAGATAAAACACATTATGAAAGGCATTGATGAGGACGCATTTCAAATGTTGCTAGCGAAGGATCCGCGTACCGTGGCCGAAGTTATCAACTTGTGCCAAAGTTTTGACGAGCTACGGAAACAACGCATCTTAGCTCGGCGCCCACCGCCTACGGAAGATTCGTTAGCAGCATTGGTTATTGGCGACAACCACACAACTTTGCTGACGCAAATAAAAGAATTTGTGCGCGAGGAGGTCGCGCGACAGCTCTCGATTTTGCCGACCACGGAGAAGCCTTCTCAATATTTGGCTCCAGCGATCCGACAGGTAATTCAAGAGCAAGTGACCGAAGCTCTTCCACCTCCGTGTCAGCCGGCTCCTGTGGCCGCGCCTCTGACGTATGCTGAAGCCGCTGCACGGGCGCCTCGTCTGCCGGGATTCTCACCTCCGCCTTCAGCGCCTCTCCAGCCGGTGTTCTCTCATCCGCCCTCGCCTCGCCAGCAGGTCGCTGCCTTTTTCAGCGCACAGCAGCAAGGTACTAATCCTTGGCGCACTCTTGACAACCGCCCAATATGCTATGCCTGCGGTACACCGGGACATGTAGCGCGCTTCTGCCGCCGGCGCTTGCCGGCCTTCGTGGGCACCGCGCGACCACCCAGCTCCGGCTTCCGACCTTTCCGTATGCCTTCACGACCACCACCGGACGTCTACGCTGCTGATGACATACCAGCACCGCAGTCACAGCTCTACAATACTCGTCGCTCACCTTCCCCTCGTCGGCGCTCACTCTCACCCATGCGTCGTAGGCCCAGTGCCAGTACTACTGAGGCGGAAAACTGATTTCCGCAGTTCCTGAGGCACGAACTGCGTCATCGTCGGAACATCAAAGTCCTCGTTTTTCCCCCGCTAACGTTATTGAAGTGTCTGTTGATGGCATCAAATGTCTTGCGCTCGTCGATACAGGTGCTGCTGTATCTGTGATTAGTGAGAAACTTTGCCGTGAATTACGGAAAGTGACCATGATGCCTTCGGTATTATTGCTTAGAACAGCCAGTGCACAACAAGTTCAGCCAGTCGCTATGTGCACTGCCAGGGTGTTGATTCGAGACATTTTGTATTCGATTGGTTTCTTTGTCCTAACTTGTTGCTCCCACGATGTGATTCTCGGTTGGGATTTTCTGTCGCGCCATCACGCGGTCATTGACTGTGCACGTGCTGAGGTTCAGTTCTCCTTTCTGTGCGATTTGCCATCTCACGACTTTCAAGTTCATGATGTTACCAGGATCTGTGTAGCTTCAGATACTGACCTTCCCCCTCACAGCGCGGTATTTGTCCCTCTTTCATGCGCATCGCTTGCCGAAGCGACGGTCATGTTTTCACCCGCTGCCGTCTTCATTCGCCGCCAGCCTATATTGTTGCCTTTCGCCCTCCTCACGGTTCACCATGGGGCTGCAGAAATACTGATTTCTAACCCAAATTCGTACACTTTGGCTTTGCACTGTGGCGAGACTATTGGTACCATCCAGACTGTGGACGCTGACGTTATTGTGCAGTTCCCTGTTCCCGACGACGTGGATACTGCCAACGTAACAGCACTGGCACCCCATGTGCCATCTAACCGAGTACCACCGGATGTTTTTTGTCGCTCTATTGCCGATGACCTCGAGCCGACACAACGTGAGCGGCTTATTACTCTTTTAAATGATTTTCACGCCTCTTTTGACTGCAACCAAGCATCATTAGGCCGCACGAGTACCGTCTCTCACCACATTGATACGGGACACCACGCACCATTACGCCAGCGTCCGTACCGCGTGTCATCCACCGAGCGTCGTGTCATCGCCGAGCAAGTTGAAGACATGCTTGAACGTGGTGTTATCAAGCCATCCTGCAGCCCTTGGTCATCTCCTGTAGTACTCATTAAGAAAAAAGATGGCTCGATTCGTTTCTGTGTGGACTATCGTCGCATCAACAAGATTACACGAAAGGATGTCTATCCTCTACTGCGCATAGATTACGCCCTGGATTGTCTTCATGGTGCCGAATTCTTTTCTTCTTTGGACTTGCGATCGGGCTATTGGCAAGTGCCAGTGGATGAATCCGACCGCTCGAAGACAGCTTTTATTACGCCTGATGGCCTGTATGAGTTTACAGTAATGCCATTCGGCCTCTGCAATGCACCCGCGACATTCGAAAGGATGATGGACAATCTTCTACAAGGCCTCAAATGGAAGACGTGCTTGTGTTATTTAGACGACGTGGTAGTTTTCTCCCCTGATTTCACCACTCACCTCTCTCGTCTCCGCGAAGTCCTTACTTGCCTTACCACCGCCGGCCTTCAACTTAACTTGAAAAAGTGCCGCTTCGGAGCCCGCCAGCTGACCATACTTGGCCATGTCGTGTCCAAAGACGGCGTCCTTCCCGACCCTGACAAACTTCGTGCTGTCGCAGAATTTCCGCGGCCGACTACAGTGAAAGAGCTCCGCAGTTTCGTCGGTCTTTGCTCTTATTTTCGCCGCTTTGTGCGCAATTTTGCCTGCATCATCGCTCCCCTGACGAAGCTCCTGGCTGGCTCTGGTGACCTTCGTGACTGGACTCCGGCATGTGACCAAGCCTTCACCACTTTGCGTCGTCGGCTTACCTCACCGCCTGTTCTACGCCACTACGACCCGAGTGCACCGACTGAAGTTCATACCGACGCCAGCGGCGTTGGTCTTGGGGCCGTCCTTGCACAACGGAAGCCTGGCTTTCCAGAATATGTGGTGGCATATGCGAGTCGTGCTCTCACGAAGGCAGAATCCAATTATTCTCTCACGGAAAAAGAATGTTTAGCTATAGTTTGGGCCTTAAACAAATTTCGCCCTTACTTGTATGGCCGTCCGTTCGACGTTGTGACAGACCACCACGCGCTCTGCTGGCTTGCGTCACTGAAAGACCCGTCGGGGCGTCTTGGACGTTGGGCTCTTCGGATCCAAGAATTTGACATTCGCGTCATTTATCGATCCGGGCGCCAACATTCTGATGCAGATGCGCTCTCCCGTGCGCCCATGCGATCCGACGAAAGGCCACCTTCATCCATAGAGTGCCCGGTTGCTACGCTTGCTGTTACTGACATGCCGTCTGAACAGAGAAAAGATCCGTGGATTCTGTCTCTCATTGACATTCTTAGCAGTTCAACGTCTACATGCCCTCGAGCCATTCGTCGCCAAGCCACCCACTTCGTGCTACGGGACGCCATCTTGTACCGCCGAAACTATCAGCCCGACGGTCGCAAATGGCTGCCAGTCCTCCCTCGCCATTTGCGTTCCGACGTATGCACGTATTTCCATGCAGACCCACAACAAGCTCATGCTGGCGTCCTGAAAACCTACGAGCGGCTCCGCCAGCGGTACTACTGGCGCGGCATGTATTCTTATGTCCGCAAATACATTCGGTCATGTGCAGCCTGTCAGCGACGCAAGACATCTTCTCATCCGACAAGCCCTCTGCAACCTTTACCATGTCCTGCAGGTCCTTTTGATCGGGTTGGCATCGACCTTTATGGGCCTCTTCCGTGCAGTGCTGCCGGAAATCGTTGGATAATTGTCGCAGTAGACCACCTGACAAGATATGCTGAAACTGCTGCACTTGCTTCGGCTGCTGCTCGCGACGTCGCCGCATTCATCTTACGGCATTTCGTCTTACGGCACGGCGCACCGCGAGAACTACTCAGTGACCGAGGCCGTGTCTTCTTGTCCGAAGTTATTAATGAGCTACTCGCCGCGTGCCGCACTATTCACCGCACCACTACGGCGTATCACCCACAAACTAACGGTCTAACGGAACGATTCAACCGCACCCTTGGGGACATGCTCACCATGTATGTTGCGTCGGATCATTCAAATTGGGACGATGTCCTCCCTTTTGTGACGTACGCATACAATACCGCCGTTCAGGCTACCACAGGCTTCTCACCATTTTTCCTTCTTTATGGGCGTGAACCATCCACTACCCTCGACACCGTACTACCATATCACCCGGATGCCTCTGAATTCACCCCTCTTTCCGAAGTTGCTCGCCATGCTCAAGAGTGCCGCCAACTGGCTCGCTCGTTCACGTCGGATACCCAAGGAATCCACAAAGATCGTCACGACAACGATCAGCCCACACAGTCCTTCGCCGTGGACTCTCACGTCTGGCTTCGGCTGCCCTTCCAAGCTCCAGGCCTTAGCCCAAAGCTTGCTCCGAAATATCAAGGTCCGTACCGGGTCGTCGCGTGTACTTCGCCTTTAAATTATGTGGTCGAACCGGTGACACCATCTTCGGACAAACGCCGCCGTGGCCGCGAGACTGTTCACGTCAGCCGCCTGAAGCCGTACCACGACCCCCTTATCGTATCATCGCCTTAGGTCGCCAGGATGGCTCCTCTTCGCCCCGGGGCTAGTTGTAGTGGGTAATATGCATGTGGCACTGTGCGGACTGCCACCGCTGCGGCGCGAGACACGAGCGCGGGTTGTTGATGCCAAGCGCTAGGACTCGTGATCTAGAGCTACCTGCGATCCCTCGAACGAGCTACAATAAACCCCATTTCAATGTATAGGTTGTACTGAAGACTGTTGAATACCAGCGTCATGGTGACGACGCAATGAATATCATGGAGCCACCACACGCTGACGTCAACGGGGTGAAGCGCGGGTGATGGTGACGCTGTGATGAGACGATCGAACGATGCTGATTCCATGCGAAGACCTAAGAAGTTGGGCGCGTCACAATTCCCAAGTTGCCTATTCTGACCAATGTACCTGCTGGCACAAGGCGAATGGGAAATGGTTTATGGCTCAGGCTATTTGTACGACCGCGTTACACGCCGTGTTCGATTGCCGGCCTTCTGTGCCGCGCATCTTTTTGACGTTTCTTCGTTTGTTCCACAGTTTACGTCGCCCGCCGTGCCGCAATTGGCAGTGTGACGACGTGTCATGCGTGGCTGTTCTCGATAAACACATATGCGCCCAACGACCTAGTGAACACCACCTGATCCGTGGTCTTGCGTCTAGGACACTCGGCAGGAATGGATCAGGCAGGTAGAGGCGTCAGCCTGCTGCCGGCGGTTGGCGGGAAGCAGCTTGTGTACTGGTGCGCTTGTGAAAGGGCGCGCAGGTCGGGTCAGAGCCCAGAACTGCTTTAAAAAGTACTCACCCTTTTCGACGGATTGTGAAATTTTGGTGGCAGCCTCGTTTTCGTCGCTGCCGTCTTCTTTTTTTTCAGTGTTATTGGCATTGTGTGACATTTTCAACCACCTTCCTCTGTGTATCTAGTCCCACACTCTTAAAAAAAAGGTAGTCGCAAGCGACTCTTTTCGGGGTGTATCTGCTCGTCGCACATATGATGACCTTTTGGGTGGTAACACGTACTCTCTTGGAAATACAGTGCGGGCGACTCCCCCACAGTACCAGTGACTGTCTCCCGCAAGACCTACTGAGGTGTATGTATTACTCCCAAAGCAGGAGTTGATGCGAGTACCTCGGTGTTCCATGCAAGTACCCCTTGGTAGTCAGCGGTACCCCTTTGGAATGGCAACAGTGACCCATCCTAGGGTAGTCATCTTAAGACTCACAATGGTGGTGTACATGACTACCATGGCGAGAGTTGGTTAAACTACCATTTGGGTGGTAACACGTACTCTCTTGGAAATACAGTGCGGGCGACTCCCTCACAGTACCAGTGACTCTCTCCTGCAAGACCTAGTGAGGTGTATGTATTACTCCCAAAGCAGGAGTTGATGCGAGTACCTCAGTGTTCCATGCAAGTACCCCTTGGTAGTGAGCAGTACCCCTTTGGAATGGCAACAGTGACCCATCCTAGGGTAGTCATCTGAAGACTGACAATGGTGGTGTACATGATTACCATCACAAGAGTTGGTGAAACTACCTCGTGGTACTTAACCAGACCCTTTGCAGCAACTGCTGTGACCTCTGCCTGGGTAGTCAATAGACTATCTCTACACTAAGATGGAAGCTCACAACATAATAGATTTTAGTTTGCACGTGCAACAAATACCTAGTTATTCAGCCACCATTATATGTTATGATAAACTCCAATACTATAAACAACTAAAAAAAACACTGAGCACATAGCACTACAGTGAGTGAAACACCAAGAGCAAATATTTCACTACTATCACTGTATTAACCTCAAATGCATCAATGGACTATACCTGGCAAAAACAGAAGACAACAGTCTGATTTGCTAAATTGGAATCAATGGCCAACCTTGAGAAACATTATGCTTCAGTTTACAAGGCATACTAAACAGCTGCAATATGTCCAAAGTTATGAGGTAAGGATGGATAGTTGGGTGTGTTGGTTAAGCATGATCTGAAGTGAAGGCGCTAAAATGACGGAGGACAAAGAAGAAACACACACACACACAGGGCGCCACTTCCAACAATGCTTAATCAGGAAAAAATGCCACTGATTTATACTAGAAGCGCAATCACAGTTTCTCAGGGTGCATTCGCGTTCAGGTAAAGCAGTTCTTTGTGTGACAGTGATATGGATGCAACACTTACGCAGTTATCAGCTGCTTCAATGATTCTTTTGGCCTCAATTATTAATCTAACCCATTTGTCACGCCTTCTGGCAACCACAGCGCAGGCGTGGAAGTCTGGCTTACATTTGCTATTTCTACAATGAATTGCCAGGTGGCCCTCCCTCCCATTGTTCACTTTGTTATTGCGTTGCCTCAGCCTGTCATTCAGGCACTGCTCTGTTTGGCCCACGTACTTTTTACCACAATCTAAAGGAATCTCATAAACAACTCCTGCCTGACAATCTACGTATTTGTTATCGTGTTTAGTAGCACAGGCCGGTGCCTTGCGGGAATAAGGGTTGGTCGTTCTACAGAGCTTAGAGAGCTTGCACGGGGCAGAAAACACGACATTTACGTTAGCTCGCTTTGCAATCTTTTTCAAATTATGCGACATGCGGTGTATGTAGGGTATGACAGCAACTTTTTCTTTTTCGCGGGTTGACTTGTGCCTGCTGAATGTTTCTAAGAAGTCCTGTCCACATCGAGCTGCGGCGAGTTTTCTTAAGCAGATTGACCGCCTGGAAGAGGCAGGCTACCCGCAACCTGTTTTAGTGTCCGTAGCGGAAACAATCCTGAAGAAGTCGCGAATCCGCCAACCGGACCAGGAGTCGCCCCGCGAAAAAGAAAAAGTTGCTGTCATACCCTACATACACCGCATGTCGCATAATTTGAAAAAGATTGCGAAGCGAGCTAACGTAAATGTCGTGTTTTCTGCCCCGTGCAAGCTCTCTAAGCTCTGTAGAACGACCAACCCTTATTCCCGCAAGGCACTGGCCTATGCTACTAAACACGATAACAAATACGTAGATTGTCAGGCAGGAGTTGTTTATGAGATTCCTTTAGATTGTGGTAAAAAGTACGTGGGCCAAACAGAGCAGTGCCTGAATGACAGGCTGAGGCAACACATTAACAAAGTGAACAATGGGAGGGAGGGCCACCTGGCAATTCATTGTAGAAATTGCAAATGTAAGCCAGACTTCCACGCCTGCGCTGTGGTTGCCAGAAGCCGTGACAAATGGGTTAGATTAATAATTGAGGCCAAAAGAATAATTGAAACAGCTGATAACTGCGTAAGTGTTGCACCCATATCAATGTTACGCAAAGAACTGCTTTACCTGAACGCGAATGCACCCTGAGAAACTGTGATTGCGCTTCTAGTATAAATCAATGGCGTTTTTTCCTGATTAAACATTGTTGGAAGTGGCGCCATGTGTGTGTGTGTTTCTTCTTTGTCCTCCGTCATTTTAGTGCCTTCACTTCAGATTATGAGGTAATTTAGCATTTCAGGCATTTGAATAAGGATTTAATCATTTGCCACGACAAAGGGCTCATTTATTTCGATATGCCATGGAGGCATACATGGACAGAGGAATTAAATTTCAATATTGATATTAAGCGACAAATTTACAATCTCACCAAAACAAAGCAATCGTACAGCATTGATGCTAATGGAGAAAAAGAAATATGCCTAAAGGCCAGATAAATGCAATACCGGACATTATAAATAGTTCAATATCCAGTTCAATATCCCCGTGGTGCCGGCATAGTAAGTACATCCCATGTTTCAAAAGTGCAACTTCTTGGCCATCATTTCATCCAATTTGTCAAAAAAGACTGTTGTCTCACCTCCTAAATGTTTCCATTAGCACTGCCTCCATGTTTGCGTGAAATGCTGCCTGCTCCGGTTAAGATCTGAAAGAACAGCACAACTGTTAAAACTTTGTAAACATTTTATTCAATAAGAACATGAACACATCACAGTAACCTTTAGCAAGGGCACATATAGTAATCACAAGGAACACTTATTTCTTATAAGCAGAGAATCCAGTTTACAGCAGGAAGAGAGGAGCCTGAGAATAGCTATAATGCATCCATAAATGTTCTCTTTGAACGAACCACAAATGGCCTTGCCATCAGGGCATATCACAAGCCCACACATGTGGATACACAATAGGCAGAACATATTTAAATAAGTATAAGGATATAAGTATAAGTTCATTTTCCAGATTCAACTGGAGGGTAGGTTTTTGGCAAAAAGCTGCCTACACAGCTTGACCGTGTCCAGGAAACTCCTACAAGCAGTTGCACACGAGTGGTGCAGGAAATCTTCAACAGACACACATAGAATAGTCACATTCAATAAAGAGAAACATTCACTATTTATGCATAGAGTCTAATAATCTTTGCACAAAATTTGAACAGTAAAATCGAAACGCTGAAATGGTCACACTTATGTTCAGAAATAATAAAAGTAATAACCAAGCAAACATGCAGCATCTACTAGCAAAGACATAAAATCACATTTCAACACATAAAATCACATTTCAACAAAATATTTCCGCAGCTCAGCTTTGGTATACCCTTTTAGAACATGGGGCAGGTTATAAGACAACATTTGCAATTTATAATTAGCGTAAAAACATAGTATAATCTATGTATTAATAGGTGTTGTGAGTATGTTAGCACGACGCATGTCCAAAGATGCCAGAGTAGAATAAAAATCGGCAGTGGATGCCATTGAGAAATAAATTTTTTGTAACAACTTAAAGTTATACAAATGATTGACGCGGACAATGTTATGTGCTTCAAAAGCACATTTGGAGGTAGTTGTATTATCAACATTAGCGATTATTCGAACAATTTTCTTTTGCAATACGAGAACCTTATTTATGTTTGTTTTGGTCATTGTGGCCCATACTAAACTGCAGTAGTTAAGGCGAGAATGTACATGGCTTCACTTTGCTGTAATTTGAGACAACAGCTGTCTTCCAATAATGGGGCTCACTACTGTGAACTTATAGCATAATGCCCTCCAATGTCACATTTTCACATGAAATCTACAGAATGTTTCTATTATACATGAATGAAATGCAAGCTGTGATTCTATGGGGGAATGGCACTGAGCTAATGCCTACTAAACAATCTGCGTAAGTGTGAATGACAGCATCATTAACAGAACTACCCTGCTGCTTTGCAAGGAGTCACTCCATCTCAGTAACATCAAAAGCGGGTTGCGCGCATCACAGAGATGAGACAAAGTTCCAAATAAGGGCCAGAATTATGTAGTATTGTTTATTGATCAAATAATGCTCACTATGTTCTGTCAAGTTAACAATGCCACAGAAAACAGCTAATTATAATGGCCGCCGGCAACTCAGTGCTCTGACATACCACGTCTAGCAACTGCCTCATAACACATGATCCTTATGTAATACTCTAATGGCACTTTCCTTTTGCAGCAAGCAGTTAAAGTATTAAAGTACTGCAATGCACTTGTAAAGCAGAGTTATTTCCCCATAGTGGGATCAAGACCACATAATAAAAAGGACACCACAGGTACAGCATAGAAGTGTATTCTGCAGTACTGTATAAGTGCTGAAGCTTCCTTCTTGGTACTGCTGAGTGATTTTCATGCTGCCTAGTTCCTGTTTCGTGCTCTCACAAAGATTGTGGAATGATCAACACATTGCGACTAGAGTGGCTAAAGTTATACATTCACATTCAATGGAACCACTTTATTTGTCTAACCCTTTAATGACCACGCACATAAATACAAAACAAATTATTTTCCTAAATGTGCAAAAGACATTGAGAATAAGCATAATCAACAAAAATAAAGGATATTTTGTAGAAACTCCTTTATAGTATAGGGGAAGAAGTGGGCTTCTCCCCAAGCGACATATGGCTGCGTTTGGAATCTATACAGAGAGCTCTTTGCATTGTGTGCCTGAGGTCACTACAGCAGATCTTGCACTGGTCTGTCTCCCCTGACCGTGCTTTCCAAAGAAAACGAGTCCCATGTCTTTTTTTTCCCATCCTGTGTTTCTGCTCTAAACCGACAAATGACACTAGCTGCCAGTCATTCAGTGTTGGCTCAATACATTTAACAAGGAACTTCTTACTCAATGCCAAAAATCAGCAAGAAAAATTATAATTTTTTGGTATGCTGTATGCAAACCTCATCAACGAAAGGTTAAAACAACTGAAGTGTCAGAGCAGCATAGCCACACACTTTTTGCTACATCTTAGCATGTATATCAATATACATTACAGTATGAATGCTGTATTACTAGTCTATAAATGCACCTACCACTACATCTTGAACTAATGTTTCACTCTAGGTTCAAGGTGGCGATGCGATATGATATTTTGGTTCTTTGATCACCTACAATATCTCTGGTGACAGCATTGCAGATATAGTTGCTATAGCTGGATTGCATGTTTGCATTTTTTAAAGAAAAAATGTAAATGAAACGAACAAGTACATCAAGAGAAGCAACTAAATGTTTCAACTAAGCCACATAACAAAGAAAGGAGAGTCAGTTTATCTAGTGAAATATGCATGCAAACTTGCAGCTGATCACCCGTCTTCAAAATCCAGATTTTGAGCATGTGTCACAATTTCGCTTGCCTTTCTTGCTTTCACTTCTGCATCGACTTCAGGGCATCCTGGTGGCATTCACTTTCGCATGTATTTGTACTTGTTTCTTAGGCACATATACCATGAGAACTGGAATGAAATGAAAGCAATTGACTTTACATACCTAATCAACAGTTCAATGACTGCAATCAAAGCAGAAAGCTGGGCTAGTTGGTGTGTCATGATTATTCAAAAGAATCATGATTATTCAAAATATTCTCGTCGTCCTCTGTCTTTGTCCCTGCTACTTTGCGCTATTCTTTTGAATAATCAGTTCAATGACTTCCAGGTTTCAGGTTTTGAAAGAAACTGCAAACACAGTACAGTTAAACGTGGAGTTGCCCTGACCTTAGCTTGCTTTTTGCACTGTTTCCTTCATGTTCCAGAATGTACCAAGTGAGTTGTTTTAGCACACCTTCCAACACAATATCTGAGAATTACTTTCAGTATTGGTGTTGGTCAAAACGGCTCCAGGTACAAAAATATATTATTTAACCAAATACATATTTAGCTGAGCATGCAATTAATTTTACAAGAGGTGGCCATATGCATGCCAGGTGCAGAGGTGCTGTTGATATCTTCATATTTAGTTAAGCTGCAAAGCTTTAAAACCACCAAATCTCTACTCAATCACAAGCACACAGACCTGAATAGCTGCAAGCAAGGATGGCCATAAACTTTACAAAGTAGTAAGAAAGCCTTTGGCAGCATGCTTAATGTAAAAAAAAATTATGGGGCTTTATGTGCCAAAACCATGATCTGATTAAGAGGCATGACGTAGTGGGGCACTCCGGAAATTCGGATCACCTGGGGTTCTTTAACATACACCTAAATCTAAGTACACGGGTGTTTCTGCATTATGCCCCCATCGAAATGCGGCTGCCTTGGCCTGGATATGCTTAACATCTAAAAGTGCAAAAGAAATAAAAAAAAAGTTATAAGAAAATGCTCTTACATGGCCAAGGTGCAATGTGTCCCTCAGTGCTGGGTACTGGTTTACGAGGCTCCTTGCAGCAACATTGCACAATTTATTTGGGTACCTGATGTTTAAAAAAGCATGCATCAACCTTCGACATCAAACAATACACAAGAAACAATATGCAACAGCACTGAAGTGCAACCATTTCCATGAAATAATATCAAACAGTTGAACCGTGAGTCATCAGATGGGAGAATTTAAGCAAACTGCACCATGAAAGCATTAGGTGCGTGACAAGACTGAGGTTAGAGAATTGATCAGATGGATTTGACACAGGACAGGGGTAACATTTAATCCTTTTGTCCTGCAATAGCCAAGATAAACAGATAATCATGACCAGAGTTCACAAACTCTTAAAATACTTTCACCAAACAAGATGTTATAAAAGGTTTTAATTAATATTTCAAATTAGCTTATTACTAAAACATGCACACAAGGGAAAATTAGCCATGAATACAAACTTGAAGGAGCATCTCCTATAAGAATTTACAAGGGCAGCTTATTAAGCTAGTTGTTGATCCATTATCGTGAGTGTACAGTGCAAAGGTTAAACGAGGACGTAGACACAAGCACTGACTACCAATGGAGGTTTTATTGCTGAATACACACAATAGTGATACAGCTATCTGAAAAATAACTACTAAAAAGGAGAACAAAGCAGACCATCAAGAGGCACACGAAGAAATGTAGAGTTGCGTAAAAAATGCTCGCTGTAGGTTTGACTTCCCAGAAACTTGAGCTCTCTTTCTGATAAGGCAATGGATGGCTTGCTGATGTATGCACTCTGCTCCCATGCCAATTGTGCTACTTCAAGTATGATATGGGTAAGACCATCCCTGTGCTTGTGAATAACTGACATTCTTTCAAACAAAGGAGTGCAGCCACGCATGCTAGTATGATGTGCCAAAAAAACTTTCTCTTTCATTGCGCACATTATATGCATGTTCACACAACCTCTCATGAAGGCATCTGGCAGTCTGCCCCATGACAAGCGCCGCATGATAGAGAAATTTCGTACACAACCTTTTATGTGGAGTCAACATGCCACATCTTGCGCTTGACGTTGCAGATACCTTTCTGACTGCCCTATCAGAAAAAGAGCTAGTTTTTCTGGAAGTCACGTGGACAGCCTGTATTTGTGATGCAATCATATTTTTTTTTGTATCTCAATTTCCAGCGTAGTTCATTTTTTGCCCACTCGTCTGCTTTTCTTGTTCTATCTTCAGAAGTTAATGTTTTTCAGATAGCTCTTTCACTTGCTTGTGTAAATTCGGCACATTGAATAATAACATCTCAGTTGACAGTCGGCACTTCTGTCTATGTACCGTTTACCTTTGTGGTGTATACTACCTATAAGAACTGTAACCAGCAGCTAAAGAAGCTTTATTCAACGCGTCATTCTAGCGCCCTCGCCCACTCATTAACCCAAGACTCATGGCAAGGAAACCACAGAGGATATTGCTCCATTGAAGCATGACATAAATTATGACTGAGTGTTAACCTTTCTGTAGCTTTCATGACTTTTTTGTGAAGGAAAAGGAATGGAAGTAGAAGAAATGCTGCTGGTGGTAACCGAACCCACAAATTTGGCATGATGCATGCAGCGCTGCACCAATTCATCTAGCCATGACTGTCTTTCCCTCCTGGTAGCCAAACCCCCATATTTCACATGAAACACACAGCACTGTACGAATTCATCTAGCCACAACTGTCTTTCCATCCAATTCACTTGGTATTTGTATACCCGCCTAAAATGTAGCGCTGCTAGTGTCAGGGTTCGTGTTGTTAGCCAGAATAAAGAAAATGGGGTCAGGGCTGCAATGTCGACATTGCCATTGAATATTTAAATCTCGAGGTCATGAGTGAACTGCAATCCAGAACTAGTCAACGATGTATCAGTGATAAAAACATTTCGAACCAACAATGCTATATACACTGCTAAACACTTAAAAACGCACTACACAATTTGGACATTGTTCACTGCCCCAATGCAATGCTTTAGGAACACAATTTTTTCCCCCTCGGTTATCGAGCGTTTTCAAGGGGAACTATGCAGCAACTAAGTTATAATCATGAATTAGACAACAAAAACTTGTTTTGATTATAGACACCTCCCACTTGCCTTAGTGACATAACCGCATGAGAATGGAGGGTAATACGCTTTCTAATTAACATTGTGCTTACCATGCATATTGCAATACAAGGTTGGGAAAAATACACGACTGAACATAATTGGGACATTTACTGTGGAATGAATTCTCATTAAGTACATTCTATCCCAACTTTATTTACATCTGGCATAGGTTGGCAAACTGATGCATGAGTCGACTCACTCAGACTGATCTCGAAAGTGAGTCCCAGTGAGTCCGACTGAGACGAATTTCTGTAGGCCTTAGCCCGATGAACCCGGCTGAATAGAATTTTTGTGAGTGTGTTCTCATTATTTTGCTGACCAATGCATCCAGGTAATTGTTGTGACTTACATTGTCTGAGATGACGAATTGTAGGCAATCCATTCAATTTTCTTTTGAAGATTGTCAGGCACGCCTCCTGCTGTAATATTTCAGAGGTGTGCAGCAACGTCAATGGGCATCAGAGGCAGTGTGTACGTTGACAATTCCTTGTACTGTCCTTTGACTGCATTCTCCGCATGTCCAACCGCACTACCAGACAGCCTTAAAAAGAGAAGTATTCATTGAAATCAACAACAAAATCGAGTGCTAGAAAAACAAAAGATGTGGTATCACAGACTATCAGTCCACATGCTGAAGTTTACCTACTATATAATTAGTGACGCGCTAAGAATACAGGAAGGGCTCTTGATAAATATGGGCACATTTGCCATGGCAAATAATGATGTACGGATAATGATGTACGAACAGCAAAAATCACTGACTGAGACAACTGACTCGTTACAGCATGAATGGGCTGTTAAAACGAAATTTAAAGAGGAATTTTATCACCCCCTTTACAGATACCTCCTTACCAACACACCATGATCCCTCTCCCCCTTTTCGCATTGGTACCATGCACAAGGAAGGTGCATTATTGGTCCCTTCACAGACATTGGTACCATGAGCAAAAAGCTCCCCCACCAAGGTGAAATAGGCAACCATAGTGACGCACCTGCAAACATTCCTTCTGAGGAAAACTTGTTGCTAGCTACATCGTCTACAGGGGTATTGCTTTGTGAAGGACAAATACTGGGCCATAGAGTGCCAAGTCCAGACTAGCATTGTCTTGGGGCCAGAAACAGAACAAAAGCAGGTCAGATAAAGGCCAAGGATGATTTGATAGAACAAAAATATACTAGAAGGTCCTGGTTCTCAAATACACAAACTAGACCGCTTGTGTTTATCCAAACATTATTAACTCCCTATCACATTTCTGGTGGCTAATGAATTAATATTTCAATGAACGTATTTTTTCTGATAACTTTTTGGTGCCTTTGCTTATAAGCTTTTTTTGTGAAACATGGCTATTATTTCAAACAGGAAGTCAAATTTTCCCTGAGCATTACATAAATCTGAGCTACTGAGATAGATACAAATGTCAAGGTCACATAAGACTTTGAAAGGTGATATGGAAGGATTGAGGAGTCACAAACATGATTGTGCTTCTTAAGCTCTTCATATATCATCAGTTATATGTGGGCTGTCTACACTGCACAAAATTTAAAAAAAAAATATTTTGCAGCTTTTTGTTTTATGTTTTCATAAATACACCTCATTTGTCATATCTATTAGTAGCAGAGCATTCCAATATTTAACAAGGACAGTGGTATGCTACAAAAGTGGAACTAGGACTATATAGATACATAAAGATATTAGGGGGAAAAAACGTTTTATTTTTACATAGTGGAAGTGCCCCTATGGCATGCATTTGTTTGTTTACGAAATTCCCATGAGCTTAATTCCCAAAGTTAAGACACAACCAGGGGCAGAAAAAAGCTTTAGGACAGGAATGAGTGTCACTTGCTACTACTTTACTGAAAGCAAACAGGTTCATATATATAGGTGAAGGTGGCCATGTGCGCACATATGTTTCCACACAATACTCAAACAAGTTTGCCCATTATTATTCAGTCATACAGTGCAGAAACTGTCGTTCAATTCAGTTCAAGCCACAGATGTATCACTGGCATAGACGTCACATTTCATGTTGATGAAACAGGCCTCTATTAATTCTCATGCAGACAATCTTTGCTTTTACCAAGAATGCGGATATGGAAAAGATATGGCTCACGCGTGCGGTAATTGCAGTGCATAGGCAAATGTGCATTAATCTTATTCCTGGCAGACAGCTCATGTTCCCTTGCCACATCGTTGGTGCAACAGCCTGTCTGGCTGATATGCACCTTGCCGCAATTAAGTGGAATTTCGTACACCATACCGAATGCGCAAGTCACATATGGCCTTGTATGATTTTTACCACAAAGGGTCAGCTTCTGTGGGTCTGAGATGCGTGGGCACAGGACAGAAAGCTTCCGTGGACCCAAGGAAATAATACGTACTTTGTACCTGCTGGCCACTTTCTTTAAATCGTGGGCCACTTCATGCATGTATGGAACAACATGCAGCCTTTTCTCCACTAGTGGCTTGGCAAGGGGCATCCAAGCGTTCTTTTTGGCTGTGACGCTCGCCTCTTTAAATCATGGGTTTGCGGAACTGCAATATTTCTATCTCAGCTATTAATGAGCCAATTTGAAAATTTCTGCAGTAGAATGCTCCCAAGAGGGCACCTAACAACTTCCAGCATATAATTAAATTAGCTATGTGGCCTGGTGAGGGGCTCTTTAAAGTACTGCTCAAATACCGGTATTATAGCTTTCCAGCATACGACAGGTTTTAATGTTATACAGAGTTAATGCATGAGTACAGATTAAATAAGATCGGCTGCATACGGCTTTTTTTGTGCCTCTGATGCTTCGGAGTGGCTTGGGGAGACAACCAAGTTAATCAATGCTCCATCACACACCGTCGTGCTTTCACCCATGTCGACGTAGCACTGCAACCGGTCGTTGGAAGATCTGAAAGCACACCCAGATGGTTTATCAATAGTTTTGCACATTAGAAGTGAAGCTGTGGACATTGAACAGGCATTGATTAATTAAACAGCCTTTCTTTATGGTTGCTGTACTGTCCCACACAGGTTTGTTATTTAGAGCCATCACAGCACAGCACTAATCCTGCTGCCCATATGTGATCTAAGTACAGGACGCATTAAGCTAACAAGGCTAAGCTTATTTATGCAATGTCGGCAACCATGAATGTATAAGAACAGATGATTTCACAAAGATAGACCCATATTGCCGATTGCCCAAGGTTTTCATAGTCCTATTGCTGAACATGCCAGCAATTTTTTTTCCTCAGTTGGTTCAATGTAACTTCATTGCTGCGTGAATGTTGCAGCGCACAAATGACGACAAAGATTGAACAGGCAAACAACAAGTCCGTTTTCCTCGCCTTGCCTGTTTTATTAGTTAAACGTTGCAGAAGTTTGCAGAATATGGCATACTGCGACCAGTTATGCTAACTAAAGCACCATTACATTGACGGAAGCTGTTACTACTCCCTCTCCTACCAGAGATAGGGAAGCGATTGCACACCTGACCTCAATATCAGTAGTAAACCAACTGCACAAGTTTTCAGAAGATGGAAGTCCTGAAAAGGCTAGTTTCCTTGCGGCTTCTCGACACGCCAATAATTATAGTTGAGCAACGTTGTGTTCGTACGGGCAAGTATGCACTACACTTCTCAATTTAAGGTCAAGTGCATCGGCTGCGACGACACAAAAATATTAGTAGTTGGCAGCACAGTGAAGTGACACAGAGCAATTTCGTTAACACTCGATCTGTCAGTTCAACGCGCGGCAACCGAACAGTTATTAATTGTGCTCGACATTTCCGCTATGCATACTGTTGCTACTTTGCTCATATGAACCAAACAATGACCAAATCCTCTTTGCGCTCCATAACGCGCAGTACATTTACGCTCACCTGTATTAGAAGATCGTTGCCTGTCATCAGGTACACGAACCCTCCCGTCCGCAGGCTTTCGTGGAGGTCGGCGAGTTTCCGGGCGCCTGTGAGCTTCACGATTTTCTTTGATGGCCCCCGCGAAACGAGGCAAGCCGCTTCTTCCGCACCCGTCGGCGAGCGTTCAGTTTAAGCCGGATCGGACGACATGCTGCCACCGTTGTCACGTTCCACAGGCGCAACGCAAGCAAGAGGCAAACCGCTCCTTCCGCATCAGTCGGCGAGCGTTCAGTTGAAGGCGGATCGGACGACATGCTGCCACCGCTGTCGGATTTCACAGGCGTAACGCAAGCAAGAGAGGAATGCCACTCGCGTTTAGATACTCGTTCACCGCCGTAGATTGCAAGGTGCCGTCAGAGCCATTGCCGCGCTTCTCATAGTTGCGAATCCAAAGCCGAAGTAAATATGAAAGCCGTAAGTCATGTGCTGGGTCACGGAGGAAGGAAACTAAGGAGAGGCCCTACCCCCTCCGCGCGCTAGGAGAAAAGTGTGGCGGAAATGACGTATAGGTTCTCATTTCTTTTGCTGCTTTTTTATTTTTTTTGCTGCATGGCCACGCCTTTTGGGCCACAATGGCGGCGTTGTTCTGATTTTTTGAGCGCGCACACGTGTTGCTCTGGTAGGTTTCGTGCCGTGGCAAAGGCGCTGTGTGGGCGGGTTTGCGTTAGTGCGGCGTGGTTTCGCGAAAGATGTAAACAAGAGAGGAGGGTGGCACAAAAGGCGAAGCATCGCCATGAGCAACGCCAACTTCCGGCTTCACTTTTGCTTCACAAAGAGTGACGTCAGGGCCTCTCCTTAGTTTCCTTCCTCCGTGTGCTGGGTCCTGAATATTTCGCTGCGCGCGTTCGCAAAACATTTTTCGCTCACCGCTGCGCTATCCTTGCTCAAATTTGGCAGAACGACCACATTTTGGTGTCTACTTCGTTTAGTATAACACTTAGCACAGTTAATTGCCTGATCTTTTTTTTAATGCAAACTTACCGGCGCTCATGAAAATGCGAGCTGCTGACGCGACGGCGCAAGCATAAACTTGTATCGCCGCCTGTCGTCAGCTGCAGAAAGCAGCATATCAAGGAGCGCTGCCGCGTGTTGCCTGCTCCTGGTACAGGCGACCGTCCTCCCTAAGACGCTGCTTTTTAAAGCCGACGGCAGGCGGCGACACTGGTTTATTCTTGCGTAGTTACGGCAGCTGTTTGCAGCTTCATGGGCGCAGGCAAACTTGCGTTTTTCTTACAAACAAGGCACTTAACTGTGCCAAGTGTAAAGTCGACGCCAAAATGCGATCGTTCTACAAAATTTGAGCAAGAACAGAGCAGCGGTTTGCACGTTTTTTTGCACAGGGGTTTGCAGAACAGTGCACGAAGTTTGCACATTCCATCGTGGCCGCAATGATTGCACAAACAGACCACAACGTTTTTAGATTCTAAATCTAAAGCGTTGACAGACAACCACGACCCACAGAAGCCTTCGTACGAGGCAATACCCCTCTAAAGGGCACTGCTTCACAGAAGTGGTGCCTTTCCGGACTGTTACCTCAGATTTTCGCTTCTAAAATTCTAGAGGGAAACGAAGGCTGGGAGGTTTACCTCCTATTCGGAGAAGTTGTAGGCATGCTTTCGTCTGGTGAGCTTCCCTAAGAGTCCCTTGTTTATATTGTTACGTAGGAAGACACCGACGAAAAGCTATTTACAAGTATATTTACAAGGCAATACGGCGCAGTTGGCCAAGAGGCAACAGCCCGCGCTAGCTTCCAATCGTCGTCGTCGTCTTCTTACTGCTCGGCTCTTCGTCATTGGAAATACTATCCCGTAGCAATATGGAGGTGAAAATTGAAGAATTTCTCCGTTCATTCGTAACCCGCTACCCAGAAGCCCGCATAATCCCTAAATTACATTACCTTAATTGTGCACTACCCACGCATGATCTCTCTTTTCGTACCACTAAAACAAATCTGGCGTATGAGGTTCAAGGCATCAAAGATGAAAAATTTCAAAAACAAATGTAAAACACTTGCAGAGCTTCACCAACTTTCGCAAAGCTATGAATTCCGTGAGATTGTCTTCAACCAACCCCACACCATGTCAGGCCTGAAACCTGTGCGAAGATCTCTTTTACATACGTGCATTGAGGAGCGCCTGCCTGCAGGTAACGTATGGCAGGCAAAGTCAGTCACTATGCCGCAAATGGCATACCATGTGAGAGATGTGCTTTTAATGGCCAAGGGAGACGAAATTGACTTATGGGGGTTTTACGTTCCAAAACCACTTTCCGATTATGAGGCACTTGTAGTGGACGACTCCGGAAATTTCGATCACCTGGGGTTCTTTAATGTGCACCTAAATCTCAGTACACGGGTGTTTTCGCATTTCGCCGCCATCGAAATGCGGCAGCCGTGGCCGGGATTCGATCCCGCGACCTTGTGCTCAGCAGCCCAACACCATAGCCGCTGAGCAACCACGACGGGTTTGGCAGACGACGCACAATTTGCGCAGATTGCAGGAATTTTTGCGGCTCAGGATGAGGTTCTGTTCTTGTTAGACAAGATGGGACTTGTTGAATTCAGGAGACATCGATAAGCATTTAAGGTATCTAAACGCAATGTAGTCTGTGCGGCGCAGCCAGAAGATGAAGTATTACCAGAGTTCCTCGATCTTTATCTGGCAGGGAAAGTGGTACCGAGATGTGAATTAGTGTTGTTTCATAAAAAAATAGTAATATTTGCTTAGCTTTAGTTATGAACTCTAAGTGGTGTCCAACCGCCGTGGTTGCTCAGTGGCTATGGTGTTAGGCTGCTGAGCACGAGGTCGCGGCATCGAATCCCGGCCTCGGCGGCCGCATTTCCGTGGGGGCGAAATGCGAAAACACCCGTGTACTTAGATTTAGGTGCACGTTAAAGAACCCCAGGTGGTCAAAATTTCCGGAGTCCCCCCCTACGGCGTGCCTCATAATCAGAAAGTCGTTTTGGCACGTAAAACCCCATAATTTAATTTTTAATTTTCTAAGTGGTGTACTTCACAGTGTGTGTTCTGTTGACATTGTGTGTATATTCGTGTTGTATTTTTTTTTCTTCTTTTTTCCATTCTGTGCATGGTCAATCAATATTGTGCACTCCCACCCCCCCCTTTAAGGTATCTTTATATACAAAATACATATTAATGTACAGTGTGTTGCATAAATATACCAACCAGCGTTATTACTTTTGGAGTTTGGCGTTGTACCACCCTGCTTCAATTACTTCATACTGAAAAATTGAAAAAAAAAAAAATTTGCTTTTCTTGCTATCCTGATTATGCAGTAATACAGCACTGCATGAAACGCATTTTACTTTTTGCGGCTATAGAGTTGAACTCGGGTAGTTACTTATCATGCTGTTTTCTTTGGTATAGTCGATCAGTTATTTGATTGAGTGAACCAACGAATCCACATTCGCTGCAACCTATAACGTCATATGTGCCTTTCACTGACTCCCTTCAAGCAGCACGGGAGTCATCCATTTCATGCGTCATTCCCGACTTCGTTTTGTGACTACCCTTGGAAAAAAAGGTGGTCAGCGACTGAAAAAAGAGAGTCGAGGTAGTCGTGACCCTCTTTTGACTCTCTTTTTTTTTAAGAGTGCATTGGCATGCGCGTTCACCCAAGATGTCCGCTGTCTTCTGGAACTAAGTGTGTGTTGGGTGCTATCTTGCTCTGCAGACGATAGGGTTCTCTGAGAATGTGGCTTGTGAGACATCTTGGGAATCATTTTAAGGGACAAAGCCACAATTAATGTGAACACACCTACAATGAAGGTTTACCTAGCCGATTTCAATGGATCCGCGATGCATTCTTCTTGCTTAGGTTTTGGCCTAGGTTAATGTATAGGTTGTACTGAAGGCTGTTGAATACCAGCGTCATGGTGACGACGCAATGAATACCATGGAGCCACCACACGCTGACGTCAACGGCGTTAAACGCGGGTGATGGTGACGCTGTGACGAGACGATCGAACGATGCTGATTCCATGCGAAGACCGAAGAAGTTGGGCGCGTCACAATTCCCAAGTTGACAATTCTGACCAATGTACCCAATGGCACAAGGCCAATCGGAAATGGTTTATGGCTCAGGCCATTTGTATGACCGGGTGCCACGCCGTGTTCGATTGCCGGCCTCGCGTGCCGCTTATCTTTTTGACGTTTCTTCGTTTGTTCCACAATTTACCTTGCCCGCCTTGCCGCAATTGTCAGTGTGGCGACGTGTCATGCGTGGCTGTTCTCGGTAAACACATATACCCCCAACGACCTAGTGAACATCACCTGATCCGCGGCCATGTGTCTAGGAGAATCGGCAGGAATGGATCAGGGAGGTAGAGGCGTCAGCGTGCTGCCCGCTGTTGGCGGGGACCAGCTCGTGTACCGGTGCGCTTGTGAAAGGGCGCGCAGGTCGGGTCTGAGCCCGGAACCGCTTTGAAAAGTACTCATCCTTTTTGACGGATTGCGAAATTTTGGTGGCAGCTTCGTTTTTGGTCGCTGCCGTCTCGCTTTTTCAATGTTATTGCCATTGTGTGACATTTTCAGCCACCTTCCTCTGTGTATCTAGTCCCATTGAGATGCGCGTTGACCCAGGTTGTCCGCTGGCTTCGGGAACTCATAGTGTGTTGGCTGCTATCTTGCTCTGCAGACGATAGGGTTCTCTGAGAATGTGGCATGTGAGACATCTTGGGAAAAATTTATGGGACAAACCGACAAACACTGTGAACACACCTACGATGAAGGCTTACGTCGCTCATTTCAATGGATCCGCGGCGCTTCCTTCTTGCTTACGTTTTGTCCTAGGTTAATGTATAGGTTGTACTGAAGACTGTTGAATACCAGCGTCATGCTGACGACGCAATGAATACCACGGAACCACCACACGCTGACGCCAACAGCGTGAAACGCGGGTGATGGTCACGCTTTGACGAGACGATCGAACGATGCTGATTCCATGCGAAGACCGAAGAAGTTGGGCGCGTCACAATTCCCAAGTTGCCAATTCTCACCAATGTACCCAGTGGCACAAGGCCAATCGGAAATGCTTTATGGCTCAGGCTATTTGTACGACCGCGTGCCACGCCGTGTTCGATTGCCGGCCTTCTGTGCCGCTTATCTTTTTGACGTTTCTTCCTTTGTTCCACAGTTTACGTTGCCCGCCGTGCCGCAATTGTCAGTGTGGCGACGTGTCATGCGTGGCTGTTCGCGATAAACACATATACGCCCAACGACCTAGTGAACATCACCTGATCCGTGCCCTCGTGTCTAGGACACTCGGCAGGAATGGATCAGGGAGGTAGAGGCGTCAGCCTGCTGCCGCCAGTTGGCGGGGACCAGCTTGTGTACCGGTGCGCTTGTGAAAGGGCGCGCAGGTCAGGTCAGAGCCCGGAACTGCTTTGAAAGTACTCATCCTTTTTGACGGATTGCGAAATTTTGGTGACAGCCTCGTTTTCGTCGCTGCCATCTTCTTTTTCTTTCAAAGTTATTGGCATTATGTGACATTTTCAGCCACCTTACTCGTTGCATCTAGTCCCTTTCACGTGCGCGTTGACCCAAGTTGTCCGCTGGTTTCTGGAACAAAGTGTGTGTTGGCTGTTATCTTGCTCTTCTAGATGATAGGGTTCTCTGACAATGTGGCTTGTGAGACATCTGGGGAAACATTTTAAGGGACAAACCCACAATAATGTGAACACACCTACAATGAACGTTTACCTCGCCGATTTCAATGGATCCGCGGCGCATTCTTGTTTACGTTTTGGCCTAGGTTAATGTATAGGTTGTACTGAAGACTGTTGAATACCAGCGTAATGCTGACGACGCAATGAATACCATTTATCCACCACACGCTGACGTCAACGGCGTTAAACGCGGGTGATGGTCACGCTGTGACGAGACGATCGAACGATGCTGATTCCATGCGAAGACCGAAGAAGTTGGGCGCGTCACAATTCCCAAGTTGCCAATTCTGACCAATGTACCCAATGGCACAAGGCCAATCGGAAATGGTTTATGGCTCAGGCCATTTGTATGACCGGGTGCCACGCCGTGTTCGATTGCCGGCCTCGCGTGCCGCTTATCTTTTTGACGTTTCTTCGTTTGTTCCACAATTTACCTTGCCCGCCTTGCCGCAATTGTCAGTGTGGCGACGTGTCATGCGTGGCTGTTCTCGGTAAACACATATACCCCCAATGACCTAGTGAGCATCACCTGATCCGCGGCCTTGTGTCTAGGAGAATCGGCAGGAATGGATCAGGGAGGTAGAGGCGTCAGCCTGCTGCCGGCTGTTGGCGGGGACCAGCTCGTGTACCGGTGCGCTTGTGAAAGGGCGCGCAGGTCGGGTCTGAGCCCGGAACCGCTTTGAAAAGTACTCATCCTTTTTGACGGATTGCGAAATTTTGGTGGCAGATTCGTTTTTGGTCGCTGCCGTCTCGCTTTTTTCAATGTTATTACCATTGTGTAACATTTTCAGCCACCTTCCTCTGTGTATCTAGTCCCATTGACATGCGCGTTGACCCAGGTTGTCCGCTTGCTTCTGGAACTAAGTCTGTGTTGGCTGCTATCTTGCTCTGCAGACGATAGGGTTCTATGAGAATGTGGCTTGTGAGACATCTTAGGAAACATTTTAAGGGACAAACCCACAAACAATGTGAACACACCTACAATGAAGGCTTACGTCGCCGATTTCAATGGATCCGCAGGGCAGTCTTCTTGCTTACGTTTTGGCCTAGGTTAATGTATAGGTTCTACTGAAGACTGATTTATACCAGCGTCATGCTGACGACGCAGTGAATACCATGGAGCCACCACACGCTGACGTCAACGGCGTGAAACCCGGGTGATGGTGACGCTGTGACGAGACGATCGAACGATGCTGATTCCATGCGAAGACCGAAAAAGTGTGGCGTGTCACAATTGCCAAGTTGCCAATTCTGACCAATGTACCCAATGGCACAAGCCCAATCGGAAATGGTTTATGGCTCAGGCCACTTGTACGACCGCGCGTGTTCGATTGCCGGCGTTCTGTGCCGCTCATCTTTTTACGTTTCTTCGTTTCTTCCACAGTTTACGTTGCCCGCCGTGCCGCAGTTGTCAGTGTGGCGACGTGTCATGCGAGGCTGTTTTCGATAAACACATATACGCCCAACGACCTAGTGAACATCACCTGATCCGTGGCCTTGCGTCTAGAACACTCGGAAGGAATGGATCAGGGAGGTGGAGGCGTCAGCCTGCTGCCGGCAGTTGGCGGGGACCAGCTTGTGTACCGGTGCGCTTGTGAAAGGGCGCGCAGGTCAGGTCAGAGCCCTGGACTGCTTTAAAGAGTACTCATTCTTTTTGACGGATAGCGAAATTTTGGTGGCAGCCTCGTTTTTGGTCGCTGCCGCATTCTTTTTTTCCAATGTTATGGGCATTGTGCGACATTTTCAGCCACCTTCCTCTGTGTATCTAGTCCCATTGACATGCGCGTTAACCCAAGTTGTCCGCTGGCTTCTGGAACTAAGAGTGTGTTGGCAGCTATCTTGCTCTGCAGACGATAGGGTTCTCTGAGAATGTGGCTTGTGAGACATCTTGGGAAACATTCTAAGGGACAAGCTCACAATTAATGTGAACACACCTACAATGAAGGCTTACCTCACCGATTTCAATGGATCCACGGCGCATTCTTCTTGCTTACGTTTTGGCCTAAGTTAATGTATAGGTTGTACTGAAGACTGTTGAATGCCAGCGTCATGCTGACGACGCAATGAATACCATGGAGCCACCACACGCTGACGCCAACGGCGTGAAACGCGGGTGATGGTGACGCTGTGACGAGACGATCGAACGATGCTGATTCCATGCGAAGACCGAAAAAGCTGGACGCGTCACAATTGCCAAGTTGCCAATTCTGACCAATGTACCCAATGGCACAAGCCCAATCGGAAATGGTTTATGGCTCCGGCCGTTTGTACGACCGCGTCCCACGCCGTGTTCGATTGGCGGCCTCGTGTGCCGCTTATCTTTTTGACGTTTCTTCGTTTGTTCCACAGTTTACGTTGCCCGCCGTTCCGCAATTGTCAGTGTGGCGACGTGTCATTCGTGGCTCTTCGCGATAAACACATATACGCCCAACGACCTAGTGAACATCACCTGATCCGTGGCCTTGTGTCTAGGACACTCGGCAGGAATGGTTCAGGGAAGTAGAGGCGTCAGCCTGCTGCCGGCAGTTGGCGGTAACGAGCTTGTGTACCGGTGCGCTTGTGAAAGGGCGCGCAGGTTGCGTCAGAGTCCGGAACTGCTTTGAAAAGTACTCACCATTTTTGACGGATTGCGAAATTTAGGTGACAGCCTCGTTTTCGTCGCTGCCGTCTTCTTTTTTTTTCAATGTTATTGGCATTGTGTGGCATTTTCAGCCACCTCACTATTTGCATCTAGTCCCTTTCACGTGCGCGTTGACCCATGTTTTCCGCTGGCTTCTGGAACTAAGAGTGTGTTGGCTGCTATCTTGCTCTGCAGACGATAGCGTTCTCTGAGAATGTGGCATGTGAGACATCTGGGGAAACATTTTAAGGGACAAACCAAAAATTAATGTGAACACACATACAATGAAGGTTTACCTCGCCGATTTCAATGGATCCGCGGTGCATTCTTCTTGCTTACCTTTTGGCCTAGGTTAATGTATAGGTTGTACTGAAGATTGTTGAATACCAGCGTCCTGCTGACGACGCAATGAATACCATGGAGCCACCACACGCTGACGTCAGAGGCGTGAAACGCGGGTGATGGTGACGCTGTGACGAGACGATCGAACGATGCTGATTCCATGCGAAGATCGAAAAAGTTGGGCGCGTCACAATTGCCAAGTTGCCAATTCTGACCAATGTACCCAATGGCACAAGCCCAATCGGAAATGGTTAATGGTTCAGGCCATTTGTACGACCGCGTGCCACGCCGTGTTCGATTGCTGGCCTTCTGTGCCGCTTATATTTTTGACGTTTCTTCGTTTGTTCCACAGTTTACGTTGCCCGCCGTGCCGCAATTGTCAGTGTGGTGACGTGTCATGCGTGGCTGTTCGCGATAAACACATATACGCCCAACGACCTAGTGAACATCACCTGATCCATGCCCTCGTGTCTAGGACACTCGGCAGGAATGGATCAGGGAGGTAGAGGCGTCAGCCTGCTGCAGGCAGTTGGCGGGGACCAGCTTGTGTACCGGTGCGCTTGTGAAAGGGCGCGCAGATCAGGTCAGGGTCCGGAACTGCTTTGAAAGGTACTCATCCTTTTCGACGGATTGCGAAATTTTGGTGTCAGCCTCTTTTTTGGTCGCTGCCGTCTTATTTTTTTCCAATGTTATTGGCACTGTGTGACATTTTCAGCCACCTTCCTCTGTGTATCTAGTCCCATTAACATGCGCGTTAACCCAAGTTGTCCGCTGGCTTCTGGAACTAAGAGTGTGTTGGCTGCTATCTTGCTCTGCAGACGATAGGGTTCTCTGACAATGTGGCTTGTGAGACATCTGGGGAAACATTTTAAAGGACAAACCAAAAAATTAATGTGAACACACATACAATGAAGGTTTACCTCGCCGATTTCAATGTATCCGCGGCGCATTCTTCTTGCTTACCTTTTGGCCTAGGTTAATGTATAGGTTGTACTGAAGATTGTTGAATACGAGCGTCATGCTGACGACGCAATGAACACCATGGAGCCACCACACGCTGACGTCAACGGCGTGAAACGCGGGTGATGGTGACGCTGTGACGAGACGATCGAACGATGCTGATTCCATGCGAAGACCGAAACAGTTGGGCGCGTCACAATTGCCAACTTGCCAATTCTGACCAATGTACCCAATGGCACAAGCCCAATCGGAAATGGTTTATGGCTCAGGCCATTTGTACGACCGCGTGCCACGCCGTGTTCCATTGCCGGCCTTCTGTGCCGCTTATCTTTTTGACGTTTCTTCGTTTGTTCCACAGTTTACGTTGCCCGCCGTGCCGCAATTGTCAGTGTGGCGACGTGTCATGCGTGGCTGTTCTCGATAAACACATATACGCCCAACGACCTAGTGAACATCACCTGATCCCTGGCCTTGTGTCTATGACACTCGGCAGAAATGGATCAGGGAGGTAGAGGCGTCAGCGTGCTGCCGGCGGTTGGCGGGGACCAGCTTGTGGACCAGTGCGCTTGTGAAAGGGCGCGCAGGTCAGGTCAGAGCCCGGAACTGCTTTCAAAAGTACTCATCCTTTTTGATGGATTGCGAAATTTCGGTGGCAGCCTCGTTTTTGGTCGCTGCCGTCTTCTTTTTTTCCAATGTTATTTACATTGTGTAACATTTTCAGCGACCTTCCTCTGTGCATCTAGTCCTATTCACCTGCGCGTTGACCCAAGTTGTCCGCTTGCTTCTGTAACTAAGTGTGTGTTGGCTGCTATCTTGCTCTGCAGATGATAGGGTTCTCTGAGAATGTGGCTTGTGAGACATCTTGGGAAACATTTTAAGGGACAAACCCACAATTAATGTGAACACACCTACAATGAAGGCTTACGTCGCCGATTTCAATGGATCCACGGCGCATTCTTCTTACATACAATTTGGCCTAGGTTCATGTATAGGTTGCACTGAAGACTGCTGAATACCAGCGTCATGCTGACGACGCAATGAATACCATGGAGCCACCACACGCTGACGTCAACGGCGTGAAACGCGGGTGATGGTGACGCTGCGACGAGACGATCGAACGATGCTGATTCCATGCGAAGACCGAAAAAGTTGAGCGCGTCACAATTGCCAATTTTGACCAATGTACCCAATGGCACAAGCCCAATCGATAATGGTTTATGGCTCAGGCCACTTGTACGACCGCGCGTGTTCGATTGCCGGCGTTCTGTGCCGCTCATCTTTTTACGTTTCTTCGTTTCTTCCACAGTTTACGTTGCCCGCCGTGCCGCAATTGTCAGTGTGGCGACGTGTCAAGCGAGGCTGTTTTCGATTAACACATATACGCCCAACGACGTAGTGAACATGACCTGATGCGTGGCCTTGCGTCTAGAACACTCGGAAGGAATGGATCAGGGAGGTAGAGGCGTCAGCCTGCTGCCGGCGGTTGGCAGGGACCAGCTTATGTACCGGTGCGCTTGTGAATGAGCGCGCAGGTCGGGTCAGAGCCCGGAACTGCTTTAAAAAGTACTCACCCTTTTTGACGGAATGCGAAATTTTGGTGGCAGCCTCGTTTTCGTCGCTGCCGTCTTCCTTTTTTCAATGTTATTGGCAATGTGTGACATTTTCAGCGACCTTCCTCTGTGCATCTAGCCCCATTCACATGCGCGTTGACCCAAGTTGTCCGCGTCCTTCTGGAACTAAGTGTGTGTTGGCTGCTATCTTGCTCTGCAGACGATAGGGTTCTCTGAGAATGTGGCTTGTGAGACATCTTGGGAAACATTTTAAGGGACAAACCCACAATTAATGTGAACACACCTACAATGAAGGCTTACGTCGCCGATTTCAATGGATCCACGGCGCATTCTTCTTACTTACGTTTTGGCCTAGGTTCATGTATAGGTTTTACTGAAGACTGTTGAATACCAGCGTCATGGTGACGACGCAGTGAATACCATGGAGCCACCACGCGCTGACGTCAACGGCGTGAAACGCGGGTGATGGTGACGCTGTGACGAGAGGATCGAACGATGCTGATTCCATGCGAACACCGAAGAAATTGGGCGCGTCACAATTTCAATGTTGCCTATTCTGACCAATGTACCCAATGACACAAGGCCAATCGGAAGTGGTTTATGGCTCAGGCTATTTGTACGACCGCGTGCCACGCCGTGCTCGATTGCCGGCCTTCTGTGCCGCTCATCTTTTTGAGGTTTCTTCGTTTGTTCCACAGTTTACGTTGCCCGCCGTGCCGCAATTGTCAGTGTGAGGACGTGTCATGCGTGGCTGTTCTCTATAAACACATATACGCCCAACGACCTAGTGAACATCACCTGATCCGTGGCCTTGCGTCTAGGACACTCGGCAGGAATGGATCAGGGAGGTAGAGGCGTCAGCCCGCTGCCGGCTGTTGGCGGGGACCAGCTCGTGTACCGGTGCGCTTGTGAAAGGGCGCGCAGGTCGGGTCTGAGCCCGGAACCGCTTTGAAAAGTACTCATCCTTTTTGACGGATTGCGAAATTTTGGTGGCAGCTTCGTTTTTGGTCGCTGCCGTCTCGCTTTTTTCAATGTTATTACCATTGTGTAACATTTTCAGCCACCTTCCTCTGTGTATCTAGTCCCATTGACATGCGCGTTGACCCAGGTTGTCCGCTTGCTTCTGGAACTAAGTCTGTGTTGGCTGCTATCTTGCTCTGCAGACGATAGGGTTCTATGAGAATGTGGCTTGTGAGACATCTTAGGAAACATTTTAAGGGACAAACCCACAAACAATGTGAACACACCTACAATGAAGGCTTACGTCGCCGATTTCAATGGATCCGCAGGGCATTCTTCTTGCTTACGTTTTGGCCTAGGTTAATGTATAGGTTCTACTGAAGACTGATTTATACCAGCGTCATGCTGACGACGCAGTGAATACCATGGAGCCACCACACGCTGACGTCAACGGCGTGAAACCCGGGTGATGGTGACGCTGTGACGAGACGATCGAACGATGCTGATTCCATGCGAAGACCGAAAAAGTGTGGCGTGTCACAATTGCCAAGTTGCCAATTCTGACCAATGTACCCAATGGCACAAGCCCAATCGGAAATGGTTTATGGCTCAGGCCACTTGTACGACCGCGCGTGTTCGATTGCCGGCGTTCTGTGCCGCTCATCTTTTTACGTTTCTTCGTTTCTTCCACAGTTTACGTTGCCCGCCGTGCCGCAGTTGTCAGTGTGGCGACGTGTCATGCGAGGCTGTTTTCGATAAACACATATACGCCCAACGACCTAGTGAACATCACCTGATCCGTGGCCTTGCGTCTAGAACACTCGGAAGGAATGGATCAGGGAGGTGGAGGCGTCAGCCTGCTGCCGGCAGTTGGCGGGGACCAGCTTGTGTACCGGTGCGCTTGTGAAAGGGCGCGCAGGTCAGGTCAGAGCCCTGGACTGCTTTAAAGAGTACTCATTCTTTTTGACGGATAGCGAAATTTTGGTGGCAGCCTCGTTTTTGGTCGCTGCCGCATTCTTTTTTTCCAATGTTATGGGCATTGTGCGACATTTTCAGCCACCTTCCTCTGTGTATCTAGTCCCATTGACATGCGCGTTAACCCAAGTTGTCCGCTGGCTTCTGGAACTAAGAGTGTGTTGGCAGCTATCTTGCTCTGCAGACGATAGGGTTCTCTGAGAATGTGGCTTGTGAGACATCTTGGGAAACATTCTAAGGGACAAGCTCACAATTAATGTGAACACACCTACAATAAAGGCTTACCTCGCCGATTTCAATGGATCCACGGCGCATTCTTCTTGCTTACGTTTTGGCCTAAGTTAATGTATAGGTTGTACTGAAGACTGTTGAATGCCAGCGTCATGCTGACGACGCAATGAATACCATGGAGCCACCACACGCTGACGCCAACGGCGTGAAACGCGGGTGATGGTGACACTGTGACGAGACGATCGAACGATGCTGATTCCATGCGAAGACCGAAAAAGCTGGACGCGTCACAATTGCCAAGTTGCCAATTCTGACCAATGTACCCAATGGCACAAGCCCAATCGGAAATGGTTTATGGCTCCGGCCGTTTGTACGACCGCGTCCCACGCCGTGTTCGATTGGCGGCCTCGTGTGCCGCTTATCTTTTTGACGTTTCTTCGTTTGTTCCACAGTTTACGTTGCCCGCCGTTCCGCAATTGTCAGTGTGGCGACGTGTCATTCGTGGCTCTTCGCGATAAACACATATACGCCCAACGACCTAGTGAACATCACCTGATCCGTGGCCTTGTGTCTAGGACACTCGGCAGGAATGGTTCAGGGAAGTAGAGGCGTCAGCCTGCTGCCGGCAGTTGGCGGTAACGAGCTTGTGTACCGGTGCGCTTGTGAAAGGGCGCGCAGGTTGCGTCAGAGTCCGGAACTGCTTTGAAAAGTACTCACCATTTTTGACGGATTGCGAAATTTAGGTGACAGCCTCGTTTTCGTCGCTGCCGTCTTCTTTTTTTTTCAATGTTATTGGCATTGTGTGGCATTTTCAGCCACCTCACTATTTGCATCTAGTCCCTTTCACGTGCGCGTTGACCCATGTTTTCCGCTGGCTTCTGGAACTAAGAGTGTGTTGGCTGCTATCTTGCTCTGCAGACGATAGCGTTCTCTGAGAATGTGGCATGTGAGACATCTGGGGAAACATTTTAAGGGACAAACCAAAAATTAATGTGAACACACATACAATGAAGGTTTACCTCGCCGATTTCAATGGATCCGCGGTGCATTCTTCTTGCTTACCTTTTGGCCTAGGTTAATGTATAGGTTGTACTGAAGATTGTTGAATACCAGCGTCCTGCTGACGACGCAATGAATACCATGGAGCCACCACACGCTGACGTCAGAGGCGTGAAACGCGGGTGATGGTGACGCTGTGACGAGACGATCGAACGATGCTGATTCCATGCGAAGATCGAAAAAGTTGGGCGCGTCACAATTGCCAAGTTGCCAATTCTGACCAATGTACCCAATGGCACAAGCCCAATCGGAAATGGTTAATGGTTCAGGCCATTTGTACGACCGCGTGCCACGCCGTGTTCGATTGCTGGCCTTCTGTGCCGCTTATATTTTTGACGTTTCTTCGTTTGTTCCACAGTTTACGTTGCCCGCCGTGCCGCAATTGTCAGTGTGGTGACGTGTCATGCGTGGCTGTTCGCGATAAACACATATACGCCCAACGACCTAGTGAACATCACCTGATCCGTGCCCTCGTGTCTAGGACACTCGGCAGGAATGGATCAGGGAGGTAGAGGCGTCAGCCTGCTGCAGGCAGTTGGCGGGGACCAGCTTGTGTACCGGTGCGCTTGTGAAAGGGCGCGCAGATCAGGTCAGGGTCCGGAACTGCTTTGAAAGGTACTCATCCTTTTCGACGGATTGCGAAATTTTGGTGTCAGCCTCTTTTTTGGTCGCTGCCGTCTTATTTTTTTCCAATGTTATTGGCACTGTGTGACATTTTCAGCCACCTTCCTCTGTGTATCTAGTCCCATTAACATGCGCGTTAACCCAAGTTGTCCGCTGGCTTCTGGAACTAAGAGTGTGTTGGCTGCTATCTTGCTCTGCAGACGATAGGGTTCTCTGACAATGTGGCTTGTGAGACATCTGGGGAAACATTTTAAAGGACAAACCAAAAAATTAATGTGAACACACATACAATGAAGGTTTACCTCGCCGATTTCAATGTATCCGCGGCGCATTCTTCTTGCTTACCTTTTGGCCTAGGTTAATGTATAGATTGTACTGAAGATTGTTGAATACCAGCGCCATGCTGACGACGCAATGAATACCATGGAGCCACCACACGCTGACGTCAACGGCGTGAAACGCGGGTGATGGTGACGCTGTGACGAGACGATCGAACGATGCTGATTCCATGCGAAGACCGAAACAGTTGGGCGCGTCACAATTGCCAACTTGCCAATTCTGACCAATGTACCCAATGGCACAAGCCCAATCGGAAATGGTTTATGGCTCAGGCCATTTGTACGACCGCGTGCCACGCCGTGTTCCATTGCCGGCCTTCTGTGCCGCTTATCTTTTTGACGTTTCTTCGTTTGTTCCACAGTTTACGTTGCCCGCCGTGCCGCAATTGTCAGTGTGGCGACGTGTCATGCGTGGCTGTTCTCGATAAACACATATACGCCCAACGACCTAGTGAACATCACCTGATCCCTGGCCTTGTGTCTATGACACTCGGCAGAAATGGATCAGGGAGGTAGAGGCGTCAGCGTGCTGCCGGCGGTTGGCGGGGACCAGCTTGTGGACCAGTGCGCTTGTGAAAGGGCGCGCAGGTCAGGTCAGAGCCCGGAACTGCTTTCAAAAGTACTCATCCTTTTTGATGGATTGCGAAATTTCGGTGGCAGCCTCGTTTTTGGTCGCTGCCGTCTTCTTTTTTTCCAATGTTATTTACATTGTGTAACATTTTCAGCGACCTTCCTCTGTGCATCTAGTCCTATTCACCTGCGCGTTGACCCAAGTTGTCCGCTTGCTTCTGTAACTAAGTGTGTGTTGGCTGCTATCTTGCTCTGCAGATGATAGGGTTCTCTGAGAATGTGGCTTGTGAGACATCTTGGGAAACATTTTAAGGGACAAACCCACAATTAATGTGAACACACCTACAATGAAGGCTTACGTCGCCGATTTCAATGGATCCACGGCGCATTCTTCTTACATACAATTTGGCCTAGGTTCATGTATAGGTTGCACTGAAGACTGCTGAATACCAGCGTCATGCTGACGACGCAATGAATACCATGGAGCCACCACACGCTGACGTCAACGGCGTGAAACGCGGGTGATGGTGACGCTGCGACGAGACGATCGAACGATGCTGATTCCATGCGAAGACCGAAGAAATTGGGCGCGTCACAATTTCAATGTTGCCTATTCTGACCAATGTACCCAATGACACAAGGCCAATCGGAAGTGGTTTATGGCTCAGGCTATTTGTACGACCGCGTGCCACGCCGTGCTCGATTGCCGGCCTTCTGTGCCGCTCATCTTTTTGAGGTTTCTTCGTTTGTTCCACAGTTTACGTTGCCCGCCGTGCCGCAATTGTCAGTGTGAGGACGTGTCATGCGTGGCTGTTCTCTATAAACACATATACGCCCAACGACCTAGTGAACATCACCTGATCCGTGGCCTTGCGTCTAGGACACTCGGCAGGAATGGATCAGGGAGGTAGAGGCGTCAGCCCGCTGCCGGCTGTTGGCGGGGACCAGCTCGTGTACCGGTGCGCTTGTGAAAGGGCGCGCAGGTCGGGTCTGAGCCCGGAACCGCTTTGAAAAGTACTCATCCTTTTTGACGGATTGCGAAATTTTGGTGGCAGCTTCGTTTTTGGTCGCTGCCGTCTCGCTTTTTTCAATGTTATTACCATTGTGTAACATTTTCAGCCACCTTCCTCTGTGTATCTAGTCCCATTGACATGCGCGTTGACCCAGGTTGTCCGCTTGCTTCTGGAACTAAGTCTGTGTTGGCTGCTATCTTGCTCTGCAGACGATAGGGTTCTATGAGAATGTGGCTTGTGAGACATCTTAGGAAACATTTTAAGGGACAAACCCACAAACAATGTGAACACACCTACAATGAAGGCTTACGTCGCCGATTTCAATGGATCCGCAGGGCATTCTTCTTGCTTACGTTTTGGCCTAGGTTAATGTATAGGTTCTACTGAAGACTGATTTATACCAGCGTCATGCTGACGACGCAGTGAATACCATGGAGCCACCACACGCTGACGTCAACGGCGTGAAACCCGGGTGATGGTGACGCTGTGACGAGACGATCGAACGATGCTGATTCCATGCGAAGACCGAAAAAGTGTGGCGTGTCACAATTGCCAAGTTGCCAATTCTGACCAATGTACCCAATGGCACAAGCCCAATCGGAAATGGTTTATGGCTCAGGCCACTTGTACGACCGCGCGTGTTCGATTGCCGGCGTTCTGTGCCGCTCATCTTTTTACGTTTCTTCGTTTCTTCCACAGTTTACGTTGCCCGCCGTGCCGCAGTTGTCAGTGTGGCGACGTGTCATGCGAGGCTGTTTTCGATAAACACATATACGCCCAACGACCTAGTGAACATCACCTGATCCGTGGCCTTGCGTCTAGAACACTCGGAAGGAATGGATCAGGGAGGTGGAGGCGTCAGCCTGCTGCCGGCAGTTGGCGGGGACCAGCTTGTGTACCGGTGCGCTTGTGAAAGGGCGCGCAGGTCAGGTCAGAGCCCTGGACTGCTTTAAAGAGTACTCATTCTTTTTGACGGATAGCGAAATTTTGGTGGCAGCCTCGTTTTTGGTCGCTGCCGCATTCTTTTTTTCCAATGTTATGGGCATTGTGCGACATTTTCAGCCACCTTCCTCTGTGTATCTAGTCCCATTGACATGCGCGTTAACCCAAGTTGTCCGCTGGCTTCTGGAACTAAGAGTGTGTTGGCAGCTATCTTGCTCTGCAGACGATAGGGTTCTCTGAGAATGTGGCTTGTGAGACATCTTGGGAAACATTCTAAGGGACAAGCTCACAATTAATGTGAACACACCTACAATAAAGGCTTACCTCGCCGATTTCAATGGATCCACGGCGCATTCTTCTTGCTTACGTTTTGGCCTAAGTTAATGTATAGGTTGTACTGAAGACTGTTGAATGCCAGCGTCATGCTGACGACGCAATGAATACCATGGAGCCACCACACGCTGACGCCAACGGCGTGAAACGCGGGTGATGGTGACGCTGTGACGAGACGATCGAACGATGCTGATTCCATGCGAAGACCGAAAAAGCTGGACGCGTCACAATTGCCAAGTTGCCAATTCTGACCAATGTACCCAATGGCACAAGCCCAATCGGAAATGGTTTATGGCTCCGGCCGTTTGTACGACCGCGTCCCACGCCGTGTTCGATTGGCGGCCTCGTGTGCCGCTTATCTTTTTGACGTTTCTTCGTTTGTTCCACAGTTTACGTTGCCCGCCGTTCCGCAATTGTCAGTGTGGCGACGTGTCATTCGTGGCTCTTCGCGATAAACACATATACGCCCAACGACCTAGTGAACATCACCTGATCCGTGGCCTTGTGTCTAGGACACTCGGCAGGAATGGTTCAGGGAAGTAGAGGCGTCAGCCTGCTGCCGGCAGTTGGCGGTAACGAGCTTGTGTACCGGTGCGCTTGTGAAAGGGCGCGCAGGTTGCGTCAGAGTCCGGAACTGCTTTGAAAAGTACTCACCATTTTTGACGGATTGCGAAATTTAGGTGACAGCCTCGTTTTCGTCGCTGCCGTCTTCTTTTTTTTTCAATGTTATTGGCATTGTGTGGCATTTTCAGCCACCTCACTATTTGCATCTAGTCCCTTTCACGTGCGCGTTGACCCATGTTTTCCGCTGGCTTCTGGAACTAAGAGTGTGTTGGCTGCTATCTTGCTCTGCAGACGATAGCGTTCTCTGAGAATGTGGCATGTGAGACATCTGGGGAAACATTTTAAGGGACAAACCAAAAATTAATGTGAACACACATACAATGAAGGTTTACCTCGCCGATTTCAATGGATCCGCGGTGCATTCTTCTTGCTTACCTTTTGGCCTAGGTTAATGTATAGGTTGTACTGAAGATTGTTGAATACCAGCGTCCTGCTGACGACGCAATGAATACCATGGAGCCACCACACGCTGACGTCAGAGGCGTGAAACGCGGGTGATGGTGACGCTGTGACGAGACGATCGAACGATGCTGATTCCATGCGAAGATCGAAAAAGTTGGGCGCGTCACAATTGCCAAGTTGCCAATTCTGACCAATGTACCCAATGGCACAAGCCCAATCGGAAATGGTTAATGGTTCAGGCCATTTGTACGACCGCGTGCCACGCCGTGTTCGATTGCTGGCCTTCTGTGCCGCTTATATTTTTGACGTTTCTTCGTTTGTTCCACAGTTTACGTTGCCCGCCGTGCCGCAATTGTCAGTGTGGTGACGTGTCATGCGTGGCTGTTCGCGATAAACACATATACGCCCAACGACCTAGTGAACATCACCTGATCCGTGCCCTCGTGTCTAGGACACTCGGCAGGAATGGATCAGGGAGGTAGAGGCGTCAGCCTGCTGCAGGCAGTTGGCGGGGACCAGCTTGTGTACCGGTGCGCTTGTGAAAGGGCGCGCAGATCAGGTCAGGGTCCGGAACTGCTTTGAAAGGTACTCATCCTTTTCGACGGATTGCGAAATTTTGGTGTCAGCCTCTTTTTTGGTCGCTGCCGTCTTATTTTTTTCCAATGTTATTGGCACTGTGTGACATTTTCAGCCACCTTCCTCTGTGTATCTAGTCCCATTAACATGCGCGTTAACCCAAGTTGTCCGCTGGCTTCTGGAACTAAGAGTGTGTTGGCTGCTATCTTGCTCTGCAGACGATAGGGTTCTCTGACAATGTGGCTTGTGAGACATCTGGGGAAACATTTTAAAGGACAAACCAAAAAATTAATGTGAACACACATACAATGAAGGTTTACCTCGCCGATTTCAATGTATCCGCGGCGCATTCTTCTTGCTTACCTTTTGGCCTAGGTTAATGTATAGATTGTACTGAAGATTGTTGAATACCAGCGCCATGCTGACGACGCAATGAATACCATGGAGCCACCACACGCTGACGTCAACGGCGTGAAACGCGGGTGATGGTGACGCTGTGACGAGACGATCGAACGATGCTGATTCCATGCGAAGACCGAAACAGTTGGGCGCGTCACAATTGCCAACTTGCCAATTCTGACCAATGTACCCAATGGCACAAGCCCAATCGGAAATGGTTTATGGCTCAGGCCATTTGTACGACCGCGTGCCACGCCGTGTTCCATTGCCGGCCTTCTGTGCCGCTTATCTTTTTGACGTTTCTTCGTTTGTTCCACAGTTTACGTTGCCCGCCGTGCCGCAATTGTCAGTGTGGCGACGTGTCATGCGTGGCTGTTCTCGATAAACACATATACGCCCAACGACCTAGTGAACATCACCTGATCCCTGGCCTTGTGTCTATGACACTCGGCAGAAATGGATCAGGGAGGTAGAGGCGTCAGCGTGCTGCCGGCGGTTGGCGGGGACCAGCTTGTGGACCAGTGCGCTTGTGAAAGGGCGCGCAGGTCAGGTCAGAGCCCGGAACTGCTTTCAAAAGTACTCATCCTTTTTGATGGATTGCGAAATTTCGGTGGCAGCCTCGTTTTTGGTCGCTGCCGTCTTCTTTTTTTCCAATGATATTTACATTGTGTAACATTTTCAGCGACCTTCCTCTGTGCATCTAGTCCTATTCACCTGCGCGTTGACCCAAGTTGTCCGCTTGCTTCTGTAACTAAGTGTGTGTTGGCTGCTATCTTGCTCTGCAGATGATAGGGTTCTCTGAGAATGTGGCTTGTGAGACATCTTGGGAAACATTTTAAGGGACAAACCCACAATTAATGTGAACACACCTACAATGAAGGCTTACGTCGCCGATTTCAATGGATCCACGGCGCATTCTTCTTACATACAATTTGGCCTAGGTTCATGTATAGGTTGCACTGAAGACTGCTGAATACCAGCGTCATGCTGACGACGCAATGAATACCATGGAGCCACCACACGCTGACGTCAACGGCGTGAAACGCGGGTGATGGTGACGCTGCGACGAGACGATCGAACGATGCTGATTCCATGCGAAGACCGAAAAAGTTGAGCGCGTCACAATTGCCAATTTTGACCAATGTACCCAATGGCACAAGCCCAATCGATAATGGTTTATGGCTCAGGCCACTTGTACGACCGCGCGTGTTCGATTGCCGGCGTTCTGTGCCGCTCATCTTTTTACGTTTCTTCGTTTCTTCCACAGTTTACGTTGCCCGCCGTGCCGCAATTGTCAGTGTGGCGACGTGTCATGCGAGGCTGTTTTCGATTAACACATATACGCCCAACGACCTAGTGAACATGACCTGATCCGTGGCCTTGCGTCTAGAACACTCGGAAGGAATGGATCAGGGAGGTAGAGGCGTCAGCCTGCTGCCGGCGGTTGGCAGGGACCAGCTTATGTACCGGTGCGCTTGTGAATGAGCGCGCAGGTCGGGTCAGAGCCCGGAACTGCTTTAAAAAGTACTCACCCTTTTTGACGGATTGCGAAATTTTGGTGGCAGCCTCGTTTTCGTCGCTGCCGTCTTCCTTTTTTCAATGTTATTGGCAATGTGTGACATTTTCAGCGACCTTCCTCTGTGCATCTAGCCCCATTCACATGCGCGTTGACCCAAGTTGTCCGCGTCCTTCTGGAACTAAGTGTGTGTTGGCTGCTATCTTGCTCTGCAGACGATAGGGTTCTCTGAGAATGTGGCTTGTGAGACATCTTGGGAAACATTTTAAGGGACAAACCCACAATTAATGTGAACACACCTACAATGAAGGCTTACGTCGCCGATTTCAATGGATCCACGGCGCATTCTTCTTACTTACGTTTTGGCCTAGGTTCATGTATAGGTTTTACTGAAGACTGTTAAATACCAGCGTCATGGTGACGACGCAGTGAATACCATGGAGCCACCACACGCTGACGTCAACGGCGTGAAACGCGGGTGATGGTGACGCTGTGACGAGAGGATCGAACGATGCTGATTCCATGCGAACACCGAAGAAATTGGGCGCGTCACAATTTCAAAGTTGCCTATTCTGACCAATGTACCCAATGACACAAGGCCAATCGGAAGTGGTTTATGGCTCAGGCTATTTGTACGACCGCGTGCCACGCCGTGCTCGATTGCCGGCCTTCTGTGCCGCTCATCTTTTTGAGGTTTCTTCGTTTGTTCCACAGTTTACGTTGCCCGCCGTGCCGCAATTGTCAGTGTGAGGACGTGTCATGCGTGGCTGTTCTCTATAAACACATATACGCCCAACGACCTAGTGAACATCACCTGATCCGTGGCGTTGCGTCTAGGACACTCGGCAGGAATGGATCAGGGAGGTAGAGGCGTCAGCCCGCTGCCGGCGGTTTGCGGGGACTAGCCTGTGTACCGGTGCGTTTGCGAAAGGGCGCGCAGGTCGGCTCAGAGCCTGGAACTGCTTTGAAAAGTACTCACCCTTTTTGACGGATTGTGAAATTTTGGTGGCAGCCTCGTTTTCGTCGCTGCCGTCTTCTTTTTTTTCAGTGTTATTGGCATTGTGTGACATTTTCAACCACCTTCCTCTGTGTATCTAGTCCCATTGGCATGCGCGTTCACCCAAGATGTCCGCTGTCTTCTGGAACTAATTGTGTGTTGGCTGCTATCTTGCTCTGCAGACGATAGGGTTCTCTGAGAATGTGGCTTGTGAGACATCTTGGGAAACATTTTAAGGGACAAAGCCACAATTAATGTGAACACACCTACAATGAAGGTTTACATCGCCGATTTCGATGGATCCGCGATGCATTCTTCTTGCTTAGGTTTTGGCCTAGGTTAATGTATAGGTTGTACTGAAGGCTGTTGAATACCAGCGTAATGGTGACGACGCAATCAATACCATGGAGCCACCACACGCTGACGTCAACATGGTGAAACGCGGGTGATGGTGCCGCTGTGACGAGACGATCGAACGATGCGGATTCCATGCGAAGACCGAAGAAGTTGGGCGCGTCACAATTCCCAAGTTGCCAATTCTCACCAATGTACCCAGTGGCACAAGGCCAATTGGAAATGCTTTATGGCTCAGGCTATTTCTACGACCGCGTGCCACGCCGTGTTCGATTGCCGGCCTTCTGTGCCGCTCATCTTTTTGACGTTTCTTCGTTTGTTCCACAGTTTACGTTGCCCGCCGTGCCGCAATTGTCAGTGTGACGACGTGTCATGCGTGGCTGTTCTCGATAAACACATATACGCCCAACGACCTAGTGAACATCACTTGATCCGTGCCCTCGTGTCTAGGACACTCGGCAGGAATGGATCAGGGAGGTAGAGGCGTCAGCGTGCTGCCGGCGGTTGGCGGGGACCAGCTTGTGGACCAGTGCGCTTGTGAAAGGGCGCGCAGGTCAGGTCAGAGCCCGGAACTGCTTTCAAAAGTACTCATCCTTTTTGATGGATTGCGAAATTTCGGTGGCAGCCTCGTTTTTGGTCGCTGCCGTCTTCTTTTTTTCCAATGTTATTTACATTGTGTAACATTTTCAGCGACCTTCCTCTGTGCATCTAGTCCTATTCACCTGCGCGTTGACCCAAGTTGTCCGCTTGCTTCTGTAACTAAGTGTGTGTTGGCTGCTATCTTGCTCTGCAGATGATAGGGTTCTCTGAGAATGTGGCTTGTGAGACATCTTGGGAAACATTTTAAGGGACAAACCCACAATTAATGTGAACACACCTACAATGAAGGCTTACGTCGCCGATTTCAATGGATCCACGGCGCATTCTTCTTACATACAATTTGGCCTAGGTTCATGTATAGGTTGCACTGAAGACTGCTGAATACCAGCGTCATGCTGACGACGCAATGAATACCATGGAGCCACCACACGCTGACGTCAACGGCGTGAAACGCGGGTGATGGTGACGCTGCGACGAGACGATCGAACGATGCTGATTCCATGCGAAGACCGAAAAAGTTGAGCGCGTCACAATTGCCAATTTTGACCAATGTACCCAATGGCACAAGCCCAATCGATAATGGTTTATGGCTCAGGCCACTTGTACGACCGCGCGTGTTCGATTGCCGGCGTTCTGTGCCGCTCATCTTTTTACGTTTCTTCGTTTCTTCCACAGTTTACGTTGCCCGCCGTGCCGCAATTGTCAGTGTGGCGACGTGTCATGCGAGGCTGTTTTCGATTAACACATATACGCCCAACGACCTAGTGAACATGACCTGATCCGTGGCCTTGCGTCTAGAACACTCGGAAGGAATGGATCAGGGAGGTAGAGGCGTCAGCCTGCTGCCGGCGGTTGGCAGGGACCAGCTTATGTACCGGTGCGCTTGTGAATGAGCGCGCAGGTCGGGTCAGAGCCCGGAACTGCTTTAAAAAGTACTCACCCTTTTTGACGGATTGCGAAATTTTGGTGGCAGCCTCGTTTTCGTCGCTGCCGTCTTCCTTTTTTCAATGTTATTGGCAATGTGTGACATTTTCAGCGACCTTCCTCTGTGCATCTAGCCCCATTCACATGCGCGTTGACCCAAGTTGTCCGCGTCCTTCTGGAACTAAGTGTGTGTTGGCTGCTATCTTGCTCTGCAGACGATAGGGTTCTCTGAGAATGTGGCTTGTGAGACATCTTGGGAAACATTTTAAGGGACAAACCCACAATTAATGTGAACACACCTACAATGAAGGCTTACGTCGCCGATTTCAATGGATCCACGGCGCATTCTTCTTACTTACGTTTTGGCCTAGGTTCATGTATAGGTTTTACTGAAGACTGTTGAATACCAGCGTCATGGTGACGACGCAGTGAATACCATGGAGCCACCACACGCTGACGTCAACGGCGTGAAACGCGGGTGATGGTGACGCTGTGACGAGAGGATCGAACGATGCTGATTCCATGCGAACACCGAAGAAATTGGGCGCGTCACAATTTCAAAGTTGCCTATTCTGACCAATGTACCCAATGACACAAGGCCAATCGGAAGTGGTTTATGGCTCAGGCTATTTGTACGACCGCGTGCCACGCCGTGCTCGATTGCCGGCCTTCTGTGCCGCTCATCTTTTTGAGGTTTCTTCGTTTGTTCCACAGTTTACGTTGCCCGCCGTGCCGCAATTGTCAGTGTGAGGACGTGTCATGCGTGGCTGTTCTCTATAAACACATATACGCCCAACGACCTAGTGAACATCACCTGATCCGTGGCCTTGCGTCTAGGACACTCGGCAGGAATGGATCAGGGAGGTAGAGGCGTCAGCCCGCTGCCGGCGGTTTGCGGGGACTAGCCTGTGTACCGGTGCGTTTGCGAAAGGGCGCGCAGGTCGGCTCAGAGCCTGGAACTGCTTTGAAAAGTACTCACCCTTTTTGACGGATTGTGAAATTTTGGTGGCAGCCTCGTTTTCGTCGCTGCCGTCTTCTTTTTTTTCAGTGTTATTGGCATTGTGTGACATTTTCAACCACCTTCCTCTGTGTATCTAGTCCCATTGGCATGCGCGTTCACCCAAGATGTCCGCTGTCTTCTGGAACTAATTGTGTGTTGGCTGCTATCTTGCTCTGCAGACGATAGGGTTCTCTGAGAATGTGGCTTGTGAGACATCTTGGGAAACATTTTAAGGGACAAAGCCACAATTAATGTGAACACACCTACAATGAAGGTTTACATCGCCGATTTCGATGGATCCGCGATGCATTCTTCTTGCTTAGGTTTTGGCCTAGGTTAATGTATAGGTTGTACTGAAGGCTGTTGAATACCAGCGTAATGGTGACGACGCAATCAATACCATGGAGCCACCACACGCTGACGTCAACATGGTGAAACGCGGGTGATGGTGCCGCTGTGACGAGACGATCGAACGATGCGGATTCCATGCGAAGACCGAAGAAGTTGGGCGCGTCACAATTCCCAAGTTGCCAATTCTCACCAATGTACCCAGTGGCACAAGGCCAATTGGAAATGCTTTATGGCTCAGGCTATTTCTACGACCGCGTGCCACGCCGTGTTCGATTGCCGGCCTTCTGTGCCGCTTATCTTTTTGACGTTTCTTCCTTTGTTCCACAGTTTACGTTGCCCGCCGTGCCGCAATTGTCAGTGTGGCGATGTGTCATGCGTGGCTGTTCGCGATAAACACATACACGCCCAACGACCTAGTGAACATCACCTAATCCGTGCCCTCGTGTCTAGGACACTCGGCAGGAATGGATCAGGGAGGTAGAGGCGTCAGCCTGCTGCCGCCAGTTGGCGGGGACCAGCTTGTGTACCGGTGCGCTTGTGAAAGGGCGCGCAGGTCAGGTCAGAGCCCGGAACTGCTTTGAAAGTACTCATCCTTTTTGACGGATTGTGAAATTTTGGTGACAGCCTCGTTTTCGTCGCTGCCATCTTCTTTTTCTTTCAAAGTTATTGGCATTATGTGACATTTTCAGCCCCCTTACTCGTTGCATCGAGTCCCTTTCACGTGCGCGTTGACCCAAGTTGTCCGCTGGTTTCTGGAACTAAGTGTGTGTTGGCTGTTATCTTGCTCTTCTAGATGATAGGGTTCTCTGACAATGTGGCTTGTGAGACATCTGGGGAAACATTTTAAGGGACAAACCCACAATAATGTGAACACACCTACAATGAACGTTTACCTCGCCGATTATAATGGATCCGCGGCGCATTCTTCTTGTTTACGTTTTGGCCTAGGTTAATGTATAGGTTGTACTGAAGACTGTTGAATACCAGCGTAATGCTGACGACGCAATGAATACCATTTATCCACCGCACGCTGACGTCAACGGCGTTAAACGCGGGTGATGGTGACGCTGTGACGAGACGATCGAACGATGCTGATTCCATGCGAAGACCGAAGAAGTTGGGCGCGTCACAATTCCCAAGTTGCCAATTCTGACCAATGTACCCAATTGCGCAAGGCCAATCGGAAATGGTTTATGGCTCAGGCCATTTGTATGACCGGGTGCCACGCCGTGTTCGATTGCCGGCCTCGCGTGCCGCTTATCTTTTTGACGTTTCTTCGTTTGTTCCACAATTTACCTTGCCCGCCTTGCCGCAATTGTCAGTGTGGCGACGTGTCATGCGTGGCTGTTCTCGGTAAACACATATACCCCCAACGACCTAGTGAACATCACCTGATCCGCGGCCATGTGTCTAGGAGAATCGGCAGGAATGGATCAGGGAGGTAGAGGCGTCAGCGTGCTGCCCGCTGTTGGCGGGGACCAGCTCGTGTACCGGTGCGCTTGTGAAAGGGCGCGCAGGTCGGGTCTGAGCCCGGAACCGCTTTGAAAAGTACTCATCCTTTTTGACGGATTGCGAAATTTTGGTGGCAGCTTCGTTTTTGGTCGCTGCCGTCTCGCTTTTTTCAATGTTATTGCCATTGTGTGACATTTTCAGCCACCTTCCTCTGTGTATCTAGTCCCATTGAGATGCGCGTTGACCCAGGTTGTCCGCTGGCTTCTGGAACTCATAGTGTGTTGGCTGCTATCTTGCTCTGCAGACGATAGGGTTCTCTGAGAATGTGGCATGTGAGACATCTTGGGAAAAATTTATGGGACAAACCGACAAACACTGTGAACACACCTACGATGAAGGCTTACGTCGCTCATTTCAATGGATCCGCGGCGCTTCCTTCTTGCTTACGTTTTGTCCTAGGTTAATGTATAGGTTGTACTGAAGACTGTTGAATACCAGCGTCATGCTGACGACGCAATGAATACCACGGAACCACCACACGCTGACGCCAACAGCGTGAAACGCCGGTGATGGTCACGCTTTGACGAGACGATCGAACGATGCTGATTCCATGCGAAGACCGAAGAAGTTGGGCGCGTCACAATTCCCAAGTTGCCAATTCTCACCAATGTACCCAGTGGCACAAGGCCAATCGGAAATGCTTTATGGCTCAGGCTATTTGTACGACCGCGTGCCACGCCGTGTTCGATTGCCGGCCTTCTGTGCCGCTTATCTTTTTGACGTTTCTTCCTTTGTTCCACAGTTTACGTTGCCCGCCGTGCCGCAATTGTCAGTGTGGCGACGTGTCATGCGTGGCTGTTCGCGATAAACACATATACGCCCAACGACCTAGTGAACATCACCTGATCCGTGCCCTCGTGTCTAGGACACTCGGCAGGAATGGATCAGGGAGGTAGAGGCGTCAGCCTGCTGCCGCCAGTTGGCGGGGACCAGCTTGTGTACCGGTGCGCTTGTGAAAGGGCGCGCAGGTCAGGTCAGAGCCCGGAACTGCTTTGAAAGTACTCATCCTTTTTGACGGATTGCGAAATTTTGGTGACAGCCTCGTTTTCGTCGCTGCCATCTTCTTTTTCTTTCAAAGTTATTGGCATTATGTGACATTTTCAGCCACCTTACTCGTTGCATCTAGTCCCTTTCACGTGCGCGTTGACCCAAGTTGTCCGCTGGTTTCTGGAACAAAGTGTGTGTTGGCTGTTATCTTGCTCTTCTAGATGATAGGGTTCTCTGACAATGTGGCTTGTGAGACATCTGGGGAAACATTTTAAGGGACAAACCCACAATAATGTGAACACACCTACAATGAACGTTTACCTCGCCGATTTCAATGGATCCGCGGCGCATTCTTGTTTACGTTTTGGCCTAGGTTAATGTATAGGTTGTACTGAAGACTGTTGAATACCAGCGTAATGCTGACGACGCAATGAATACCATTTATCCACCACACGCTGACGTCAACGGCGTTAAACGCGGGTGATGGTCACGCTGTGACGAGACGATCGAACGATGCTGATTCCATGCGAAGACCGAAGAAGTTGGGCGCGTCACAATTCCCAAGTTGCCAATTCTGACCAATGTACCCAATGGCACAAGGCCAATCGGAAATGGTTTATGGCTCAGGCCATTTGTATGACCGGGTGCCACGCCGTGTTCGATTGCCGGCCTCGCGTGCCGCTTATCTTTTTGACGTTTCTTCGTTTGTTCCACAATTTACCTTGCCCGCCTTGCCGCAATTGTCAGTGTGGCGACGTGTCATGCGTGGCTGTTCTCGGTAAACACATATACCCCCAATGACCTAGTGAGCATCACCTGATCCGCGGCCTTGTGTCTAGGAGAATCGGCAGGAATGGATCAGGGAGGTAGAGGCGTCAGCCTGCTGCCGGCTGTTGGCGGGGACCAGCTCGTGTACCGGTGCGCTTGTGAAAGGGCGCGCAGGTCGGGTCTGAGCCCGGAACCGCTTTGAAAAGTACTCATCCTTTTTGACGGATTGCGAAATTTTGGTGGCAGCTTCGTTTTTGGTCGCTGCCGTCTCGCTTTTTTCAATGTTATTACCATTGTGTAACATTTTCAGCCACCTTCCTCTGTGTATCTAGTCCCATTGACATGCGCGTTGACCCAGGTTGTCCGCTTGCTTCTGGAACTAAGTCTGTGTTGGCTGCTATCTTGCTCTGCAGACGATAGGGTTCTATGAGAATGTGGCTTGTGAGACATCTTAGGAAACATTTTAAGGGACAAACCCACAAACAATGTGAACACACCTACAATGAAGGCTTACGTCGCCGATTTCAATGGATCCGCAGGGCATTCTTCTTGCTTACGTTTTGGCCTAGGTTAATGTATAGGTTCTACTGAAGACTGATTTATACCAGCGTCATGCTGACGACGCAGTGAATACCATGGAGCCACCACACGCTGACGTCAACGGCGTGAAACCCGGGTGATGGTGACGCTGTGACGAGACGATCGAACGATGCTGATTCCATGCGAAGACCGAAAAAGTGTGGCGTGTCACAATTGCCAAGTTGCCAATTCTGACCAATGTACCCAATGGCACAAGCCCAATCGGAAATGGTTTATGGCTCAGGCCACTTGTACGACCGCGCGTGTTCGATTGCCGGCGTTCTGTGCCGCTCATCTTTTTACGTTTCTTCGTTTCTTCCACAGTTTACGTTGCCCGCCGTGCCGCAGTTGTCAGTGTGGCGACGTGTCATGCGAGGCTGTTTTCGATAAACACATATACGCCCAACGACCTAGTGAACATCACCTGATCCGTGGCCTTGCGTCTAGAACACTCGGAAGGAATGGATCAGGGAGGTGGAGGCGTCAGCCTGCTGCCGGCAGTTGGCGGGGACCAGCTTGTGTACCGGTGCGCTTGTGAAAGGGCGCGCAGGTCAGGTCAGAGCCCTGGACTGCTTTAAAGAGTACTCATTCTTTTTGACGGATAGCGAAATTTTGGTGGCAGCCTCGTTTTTGGTCGCTGCCGCATTCTTTTTTTCCAATGTTATGGGCATTGTGCGACATTTTCAGCCACCTTCCTCTGTGTATCTAGTCCCATTGACATGCGCGTCAACCCAAGTTGTCCGCTGGCTTCTGGAACTAAGAGTGTGTTGGCAGCTATCTTGCTCTGCAGACGATAGGGTTCTCTGAGAATGTGGCTTGTGAGACATCTTGGGAAACATTCTAAGGGACAAGCTCACAATTAATGTGAACACACCTACAATGAAGGCTTACCTCGCCGATTTCAATGGATCCACGGCGCATTCTTCTTGCTTACGTTTTGGCCTAAGTTAATGTATAGGTTGTACTGAAGACTGTTGAATGCCAGCGTCATGCTGACGACGCAATGAATACCATGGAGCCACCACACGCTGACGCCAACGGCGTGAAACGCGGGTGATGGTGACGCTGTGACGAGACGATCGAACGATGCTGATTCCATGCGAAGACCGAAAAAGCTGGACGCGTCACAATTGCCAAGTTGCCAATTCTGACCAATGTACCCAATGGCACAAGCCCAATCGGAAATGGTTTATGGCTCCGGCCGTTTGTACGACCGCGTCCCACGCCGTGTTCGATTGGCGGCCTCGTGTGCCGCTTATCTTTTTGACGTTTCTTCGTTTGTTCCACAGTTTACGTTGCCCGCCGTTCCGCAATTGTCAGTGTGGCGACGTGTCATTCGTGGCTCTTCGCGATAAACACATATACGCCCAACGACCTAGTGAACATCACCTGATCCATGGCCTTGTGTCTAGGACACTCGGCAGGAATGGTTCAGGGAAGTAGAGGCGTCAGCCTGCTGCCGGCAGTTGGCGGTAACGAGCTTGTGTACCGGTGCGCTTGTGAAAGGGCGCGCAGGTTGCGTCAGAGTCCGGAACTGCTTTGAAAAGTACTCACCATTTTTGACGGATTGCGAAATTTAGGTGACAGCCTCGTTTTCGTCGCTGCCGTCTTCTTTTTTTTTCAATGTTATTGGCATTGTGTGGCATTTTCAGCCACCTCACTATTTGCATCTAGTCCCTTTCACGTGTGCGTTGACCCATGTTTTCCGCTGGCTTCTGGAACTAAGAGTGTGTTGGCTGCTATCTTGCTCTGCAGACGATAGCGTTCTCTGAGAATGTGGCATGTGAGACATCTGGGGAAACATTTTAAGGGACAAACCAAAAATTAATGTGAACACACATACAATGAAGGTTTACCTCGCCGATTTCAATGGATCCGCGGTGCATTCTTCTTGCTTACCTTTTGGCCTAGGTTAATGTATAGGTTGTACTGAAGATTGTTGAATACCAGCGTCCTGCTGACGACGCAATGAATACCATGGAGCCACCACACGCTGACGTCAGAGGCGTGAAACGCGGGTGATGGTGACGCTGTGACGAGACGATCGAACGATGCTGATTCCATGCGAAGATCGAAAAAGTTGGGCGCGTCACAATTGCCAAGTTGCCAATTCTGACCAATGTACCCAATGGCACAAGCCCAATCGGAAATGGTTAATGGTTCAGGCCATTTGTACGACCGCGTGCCACGCCGTGTTCGATTGCTGGCCTTCTGTGCCGCTTATATTTTTGACGTTTCTTCGTTTGTTCCACAGTTTACGTTGCCCGCCGTGCCGCAATTGTCAGTGTGGTGACGTGTCATGCGTGGCTGTTCGCGATAAACACATATACGCCCAACGACCTAGTGAACATCACCTGATCCGTGCCCTCGTGTCTAGGACACTCGGCAGGAATGGATCAGGGAGGTAGAGGCGTCAGCCTGCTGCAGGCAGTTGGCGGGGACCAGCTTGTGTACCGGTGCGCTTGTGAAAGGGCGCGCAGATCAGGTCAGGGTCCGGAACTGCTTTGAAAGGTACTCATCCTTTTCGACGGATTGCGAAATTTTGGTGTCAGCCTCTTTTTTGGTCGCTGCCGTCTTATTTTTTTCCAATGTTATTGGCACTGTGTGACATTTTCAGCCACCTTCCTCTGTGTATCTAGTCCCATTAACATGCGCGTTAACCCAAGTTGTCCGCTGGCTTCTGGAACTAAGAGTGTGTTGGCTGCTATCTTGCTCTGCAGACGATAGGGTTCTCTGACAATGTGGCTTGTGAGACATCTGGGGAAACATTTTAAAGGACAAACCAAAAAATTAATGTGAACACACATACAATGAAGGTTTACCTCGCCGATTTCAATGTATCCGCGGCGCATTCTTCTTGCTTACCTTTTGGCCTAGGTTAATGTATAGGTTGTACTGAAGATTGTTGAATACGAGCGTCATGCTGACGACGCAATGAACACCATGGAGCCACCACACGCTGACGTCAACGGCGTGAAACGCGGGTGATGGTGACGCTGTGACGAGACGATCGAACGATGCTGATTCCATGCGAAGACCGAAACAGTTGGGCGCGTCACAATTGCCAACTTGCCAATTCTGACCAATGTACCCAATGGCACAAGCCCAATCGGAAATGGTTTATGGCTCAGGCCATTTGTACGACCGCGTGCCACGCCGTGTTCCATTGCCGGCCTTCTGTGCCGCTTATCTTTTTGACGTTTCTTCGTTTGTTCCACAGTTTACGTTGCCCGCCGTGCCGCAATTGTCAGTGTGGCGACGTGTCATGCGTGGCTGTTCTCGATAAACACATATACGCCCAACGACCTAGTGAACATCACCTGATCCCTGGCCTTGTGTCTATGACACTCGGCAGAAATGGATCAGGGAGGTAGAGGCGTCAGCGTGCTGCCGGCGGTTGGCGGGGACCAGCTTGTGGACCAGTGCGCTTGTGAAAGGGCGCGCAGGTCAGGTCAGAGCCCGGAACTGCTTTCAAAAGTACTCATCCTTTTTGATGGATTGCGAAATTTCGGTGGCAGCCTCGTTTTTGGTCGCTGCCGTCTTCTTTTTTTCCAATGTTATTTACATTGTGTAACATTTTCAGCGACCTTCCTCTGTGCATCTAGTCCTATTCACCTCCGCGTTGACCCAAGTTGTCCGCTTGCTTCTGTAACTAAGTGTGTGTTGGCTGCTATCTTGCTCTGCAGATGATAGGGTTCTCTGAGAATGTGGCTTGTGAGACATCTTGGGAAACATTTTAAGGGACAAACCCACAATTAATGTGAACACACCTACAATGAAGGCTTACGTCGCCGATTTCAATGGATCCACGGCGCATTCTTCTTACATACAATTTGGCCTAGGTTCATGTATAGGTTGCACTGAAGACTGCTGAATACCAGCGTCATGCTGACGACGCAATGAATACCATGGAGCCACCACACGCTGACGTCAACGGCGTGAAACGCGGGTGATGGTGACGCTGCGACGAGACGATCGAACGATGCTGATTCCATGCGAAGACCGAAAAAGTTGAGCGCGTCACAATTGCCAATTTTGACCAATGTACCCAATGGCACAAGCCCAATCGATAATGGTTTATGGCTCAGGCCACTTGTACGACCGCGCGTGTTCGATTGCCGGCGTTCTGTGCCGCTCATCTTTTTACGTTTCTTCGTTTCTTCCACAGTTTACGTTGCCCGCCGTGCCGCAATTGTCAGTGTGGCGACGTGTCATGCGAGGCTGTTTTCGATTAACACATATACGCCCAACGACCTAGTGAACATGACCTGATCCGTGGCCTTGCGTCTAGAACACTCGGAAGGAATGGATCAGGGAGGTAGAGGCGTCAGCCTGCTGCCGGCGGTTGGCAGGGACCAGCTTATGTACCGGTGCGCTTGTGAATGAGCGCGCAGGTCGGGTCAGAGCCCGGAACTGCTTTAAAAAGTACTCACCCTTTTTGACGGATTGCGAAATTTTGGTGGCAGCCTCGTTTTCGTCGCTGCCGTCTTCCTTTTTTCAATGTTATTGGCAATGTGTGACATTTTCAGCGACCTTCCTCTGTGCATCTAGCCCCATTCACATGCGCGTTGACCCAAGTTGTCCGCGTCCTTCTGGAACTAAGTGTGTGTTGGCTGCAATCTTGCTCTGCAGACGATAGGGTTCTCTGAGAATGTGGCTTGTGAGACATCTTGGGAAACATTTTAAGGGACAAACCCACAATTAATGTGAACACACCTACAATGAAGGCTTACGTCGCCGATTTCAATGGATCCACGGCGCATTCTTCTTACTTACGTTTTGGCCTAGGTTCATGTATAGGTTTTACTGAAGACTGTTGAATACCAGCGTCATGGTGACGACGCAGTGAATACCATGGAGCCACCACACGCTGACGTCAACGGCGTGAAACGCGGGTGATGGTGACGCTGTGACGAGAGGATCGAACGATGCTGATTCCATGCGAACACCGAAGAAATTGGGCGCGTCACAATTTCAAAGTTGCCTATTCTGACCAATGTACCCAATGACACAAGGCCAATCGGAAGTGGTTTATGGCTCAGGCTATTTGTACGACCGCGTGCCACGCCGTGCTCGATTGCCGGCCTTCTGTGCCGCTCATCTTTTTGAGGTTTCTTCGTTTGTTCCACAGTTTACGTTGCCCGCCGTGCCGCAATTGTCAGTGTGAGGACGTGTCATGCGTGGCTGTTCTCTATAAACACATATACGCCCAACGACCTAGTGAACATCACCTGATCCGTGGCCTTGCGTCTAGGACACTCGGCAGGAATGGATCAGGGAGGTAGAGGCGTCAGCCCGCTGCCGGCGGTTTGCGGGGACTAGCCTGTGTACCGGTGCGTTTGCGAAAGGGCGCGCAGGTCGGCTCAGAGCCTGGAACTGCTTTGAAAAGTACTCACCCTTTTTGACGGATTGTGAAATTTTGGTGGCAGCCTCGTTTTCGTCGCTGCCGTCTTCTTTTTTTTCAGTGTTATTGGCATTGTGTGACATTTTCAACCACCTTCCTCTGTGTATCTAGTCCCATTGGCATGCGCGTTCACCCAAGATGTCCGCTGTCTTCTGGAACTAATTGTGTGTTGGCTGCTATCTTGCTCTGCAGACGATAGGGTTCTCTGAGAATGTGGCTTGTGAGACATCTTGGGAAACATTTTAAGGGACAAAGCCACAATTAATGTGAACACACCTACAATGAAGGTTTACATCGCCGATTTCGATGGATCCGCGATGCATTCTTCTTGCTTAGGTTTTGGCCTAGGTTAATGTATAGGTTGTACTGAAGGCTGTTGAATACCAGCGTAATGGTGACGACGCAATCAATACCATGGAGCCACCACACGCTGACGTCAACATGGTGAAACGCGGGTGATGGTGCCGCTGTGACGAGACGATCGAACGATGCGGATTCCATGCGAAGACCGAAGAAGTTGGGCGCGTCACAATTCCCAAGTTGCCAATTCTCACCAATGTACCCAGTGGCACAAGGCCAATTGGAAATGCTTTATGGCTCAGGCTATTTCTACGACCGCGTGCCACGCCGTGTTCGATTGCCGGCCTTCTGTGCCGCTTATCTTTTTGACGTTTCTTCCTTTGTTCCACAGTTTACGTTGCCCGCCGTGCCGCAATTGTCAGTGTGGCGATGTGTCATGCGTGGCTGTTCGCGATAAACACATACACGCCCAACGACCTAGTGAACATCACCTAATCCGTGCCCTCGTGTCTAGGACACTCGGCAGGAATGGATCAGGGAGGTAGAGGCGTCAGCCTGCTGCCGCCAGTTGGCGGGGACCAGCTTGTGTACCGGTGCGCTTGTGAAAGGGCGCGCAGGTCAGGTCAGAGCCCGGAACTGCTTTGAAAGTACTCATCCTTTTTGACGGATTGTGAAATTTTGGTGACAGCCTCGTTTTCGTCGCTGCCATCTTCTTTTTCTTTCAAAGTTATTGGCATTATGTGACATTTTCAGCCCCCTTACTCGTTGCATCGAGTCCCTTTCACGTGCGCGTTGACCCAAGTTGTCCGCTGGTTTCTGGAACTAAGTGTGTGTTGGCTGTTATCTTGCTCTTCTAGATGATAGGGTTCTCTGACAATGTGGCTTGTGAGACATCTGGGGAAACATTTTAAGGGACAAACCCACAATAATGTGAACACACCTACAATGAACGTTTAGCTCGCCGATTATAATGGATCCGCGGCGCATTCTTCTTGTTTACGTTTTGGCCTAGGTTAATGTATAGGTTGTACTGAAGACTGTTGAATACCAGCGTAATGCTGACGACGCAATGAATACCATTTATCCACCGCACGCTGACGTCAACGGCGTTAAACGCGGGTGATGGTGACGCTGTGACGAGACGATCGAACGATGCTGATTCCATGCGAAGACCGAAGAAGTTCGGCGCGTCACAATTCCCAAGTTGCCAATTCTGACCAATGTACCCAATGGCACAAGGCCAATCGGAAATGGTTTATGGCTCAGGCCATTTGTATGACCGGGTGCCACGCTGTGTTCGATTGCCGGCCTCGCGTGCCGCTTATCTTTTTGACGTTTCTTCGTTTGTTCCACAATTTACCTTGCCCACCTTGCCGCAATTGTCAGTGTGGCGACGTGTCATGCGTAGCTGTTCTCGGTAAACACATATACCCCCAACGACCTAGTGAACATCACCTGATCCGCGGCCTTGTGTCTAGGACAATCGGCAGGAATGGATCAGGGAGGTAGAGGTGTCAGCCTGCTGCCGGCTGTTGGCGGGGACCAGCTCGTGTACCGGTGCGCTTGTGAAAGGGCGCGCAGGTCGGGTCTGAGCCCGGAACTGCTTTGAAACGTACTCATCCTTTTTGACGGATTGCGAAATTTTCGTGGCAGCCTCGTTTTCGTCGCTGCCGTCTTCTTTTTTTTCAATGTTAGTGGCATTGTGTGGCATTTTCAGCCACATTACTCTTTGCATCTAGTCCCTTTCACGTGCGCGTTGACCCAAGTTGTCCGCTGGCTTCTGGAACAAAGAGTGTGTGGGCTACTATCTTGCTCTGCAGACGATAGGGTTCTCTGACAATGTGGCTTGTCAAACATCTGGGGAAACATTTTAAGGGACAAACCCACAATTATAGTGAACACACCTACAATGAAGGCTTACCTCGCCGATTTCAATGGATTCGCGGCGCTGTCTTCTTGCTTGTGTTCAGGCCTATACGCGGTATAGGTTGTACTGAAGACTGTTGAATACCAGCATGATGCATATGACGAAATGAATAACCATGGAGCCACCACACGCTGACGTCAAGAGCGTGAAACGCGGGTGATGGTCACGCTGTGACGAGACGATCGAACGATGCTGATTCCATGCGAAGACCGAAGAATTTGGGCGCGTCACAATTCCCAAGTTGCCAATACGGACCAATGTACCCAATGGCGCAAGCCCAATCGGAAATGGTGTATGACTCAGGCCATTTGTACAACCGCGTGCCACGCCGTGTTCGATTGCCGGCCTTCTGTGCCGCTTATCTTTTTGACGTTTCTTGGTTTGTTCCACAGTTTACGCTGCCCGCCGTGCCGCAATCGTCAGTGTGGCGACGTGTCATGCGTGGCTGTTCGCGATAAACACATATACGCCCAACGACCTAGTGAACATCACCTAATCCATGCCCTCGTGTCTAGGACACTTGGCAGGAATGGATCAGGGAAGTAGAGGCGTCAGCCTGCTGACGGCAGTTGGCGGGGACCAGCTTGCGTACCGGTGCGCTTGCGAAAGGGCGCGCAGGTCAGGTCAGAGCCCGGAACTGCTTTGAAAAGTACTCATCCTTTTTGACGGATTGCGAAATTTTGGTGGCAGCCTCGTTTTTGGTCGCTACCGTCTTCTATTTTCCAATGTTATTGGCATTGTGTGAGATTTTCAGCCGCCTTCCTCTGTGCATCTACTCCCATTGACATGCGCGTTGACCCAGGTTGTCCGCTGGCTTCTGGAACTCATAGTGTGTTGGCTGCTATCTTGCTCTGCAGACGATAGGGTTTTTTGAGAATGTGGCATGTGAGACATCTTGGGAAAAATTTATGGGACAAACCCACAAACAATGTGAACACACCTACAATGAAGGCTTACGTCGCTCATTTCAATGGATCCGCGGCGCTTCCTTCTTGCTTACGTTTTGGCCTATGTTAATGTATAGGTTTTACTGAAGGCTGTTGAATACCAGCGTCATGTTGACGACGCAACGAATACCATGGAACGACCACACGCTGACGCCAACAACGTGAAACGCGGGTGATGGTGACGCTGTGACGAGACGATCGAACGATGCTGATTCCATGCGAAGACCGAAGAAGTTGGGCGCGTCACAATTCCCAAGTTGCCAATTCTGACCAATGTACCCAATTGCGCAAGGCCAATCGGAAATGGTTTATGGCTCAGGCCGTTTGTACGACCGCGTCCCACGCCGTGTTCGATTGGCGGCCTCGTGTGCCGCCTATCTTTTTGACGTTTCTTCGTTTGTTCCACAGTTTACCTTGCCCGCCTTGCCGCAAATTCAGTGTGGCGACGTGTCATGCGTGGCTGTTCTTGATAAACACATATACGCCCAACGACCAAGTGAACATCACCTGATCCGTGGCCTTGTGTCTAGGACACTCGGCAGGAATAGATCAGGGAGGTAGAGGCGTCAGCCTGCTGCCGCCAGTTGGCGGGGACCAGCTCGTGTACCGGTGCGCTTGTGAAAGGGCGCGCAGGTCGGGTGTGAGCCCGAAACTGCTTCGAAAAGTACTCACCCTTTTTGACGAATTGCGAAATTTCGGTGACAGTCTCGTTTTCGTCGCTGCCGTCTTCTTTTTTTCAATTTTATTGGCATTGTGTGGCATTTTCAGCCACATTACTCTTTGCATCTAGTCCCTTTCACGTGCGCGTTCACACAAGTTGTCCGCTGGCTTCTGGAACTAAGAGTGTGTTGGCTGCTATCTTGCTCTGCAGACGATAGCGTTCTCTGAGAATGTGGTATGTGAGGCTTCTGGGGAAACATTTTAAGGGAGAAACCAAAAATTAATGTGAACACACATACAATGAAGGTTTACCTCGCCGATTTCAATGGATCCGCGGCGCATTCTTCTTGCTTACCTTTTGGCCTAGGTTAATGTATAGGTTGTCAACGCTGATGCCAACGGCGTGAAACGCGGGTGATGGTGACGCTGTGACGAGGTGATCGAACGATGCTGATTCCATGCGAAGACCGAAACAGTTGGGCGCGTCACAATTGCCAACTTGCCAATTCTGACCAATGTACGCAATGGCACAAGCCCAATCGGAAATGGTTAATGGCTCAGGCCATTTGTACGACCGCGTGCCACGATGTGTTCGATTGCAGGCCTTCTGTGCCGCTTATCTTTTTGACGTTTCTTCGTTTGTTCCACAGTTTACGTTGCCCGCCGTGCCGCAATTATCAGTGTGGCGACGTGTCATGCGTGGCTCTTCGCGATAAACACATATACGCCCAACGACCTAGTGAACATCACCTGATCCGTGTCCTTGTTTCTAGGACACTCGGCAGGAATGGATCAGGGAGGTAGAGACGTCAGCCTACAGCCGGCGGTTGGCGGGGACCAGCTTGTGTACCGGTGCGCTTGTGAAAGGGCGCGCCAGTGAGGTCAGAGCCCGGAACTGCCTTGAAAATTACTCATCCTTTTTGACGGATTGCGAAATTTTGGTGGCAGCCTCGTTTTTGGTCGCTGCCGTATTCTTTTTTTTTCAATGTTATTGGCATTGTGTCACATTTTCAGCCACCTTCCTCTGTGTATCTAGTCCCATTGGCATGCGCGTTCACCCAAGATGTCCGCTGTCTTCTGGAACTAATTGTGTGTTGGCTGCTATGTTGCTCTGCAGACGATAGGGTTCTCTGAGAATGTGGCTTGTGAGACATCTTGGGAAACATTTTAACGGACAAAGCCACAATTAATGTGAACACACCTACAATGAAGGTTTACATCGCCGATTTCGATGGATCCGCGATGCATTCTTCTTGCTTAGGTTTTGGCCTAGGTTAATGTATAGGTTGTACTGAAAGCTGTTGAATACCAGCGTAATGGTGACGACGCAATCAATACCATGGAGCCACCACACGCTGACGTCAACATGGTGAAACGCGGGTGATGGTGCCGCTGTGACGAGACGATCGAACGATGCGGATTCCATGCGAAGACCGAAGAAGTTGTGCGCGTCACAATTCCCAAGTTGCCAATTCTCACCAATGTACCCAGTGGCACAAGGCCAATTGGAAATGCTTTATGGCTGAGGCTATTTCTACGACCGCGTGCCACGCCGTGTTCGATTGCCGGCCTTCTGTGCCGCTTATCTTTTTGACGTTTCTTCCTTTGTTCCACAGTTTACGTTGCCCGCCGTGCCGCAATTGTCAGTGTGGCGATGTGTCATGCGTGGCTGTTCGCGATAAACACATACACGCCCAACGACCTAGTGAACATCACCTAATCCGTGCCCTCGTGTCTAGGACACTCGGCAGGAATGGATCAGGGAGGTAGAGGCGTCAGCCTGCTGCCGCCAGTTGGCGGGGACCAGCTTGTGTACCGGTGCGCTTGTGAAAGGGCGCGCAGGTCAGGTCAGAGCCCGGAACTGCTTTGAAAGTACTCACCCTTTTTGACGGATTGCGAAATTTTGGTGACAGCCTCGTTTTCGTCGCTGCCATCTTCTTTTTCTTTCAAAGTTATTGGCATTATGTGACATTTTCAGCCACCTTACTCGTTGCATCTAGTCCCTTTCACGTGCGCGTTGACCCAAGTTGTCCGCTGGTTTCTGGAACTAAGTGTGTGTTGGCTGTTATCTTGCTCTTCTAGATGATACGGTTCTCTGAGAATGTGGCTTGTGAGACATCTTGGGAATCATTTTAAGGGACAAATCCACAATTAATGTGAACACACCTACAATGAAGGCTTACCTCGCCGATTTCAATGGATCCGCAGGGCATTCTTCTTGCTTACGTTTTGGCCTAGGTTAATGTATAGGTTGTACTGAAGACTGTTGAATACCAGCGTCATGGTGACGACGCAATCAATACCATGGAGCCACCACACGCTGACGTCAACATCGTGAAACGCGGGTGATGGTGCCGCTGTGACGAGACGATCGAACGATGCGGATTCCATGCGAAGACCGAAGAAGTTGGGCGCGTCACCATTCCCAAATTGCCTATTCTGACCAATGTACCCAATGACACAAGGCCAATCGGAAGTGGTTTACGGCTCAGGCTATTTGTACGACCGCGTGCCACGCCGTGTTCGATTGCCGGCCTTCTGTGCAGCTCATCTTTTTGAGGTTTCTTCGTTTGTTCCGCAGTTTACGTTGCCCGCCGTGCCGCAATTGTCAGTGTGACGACGTGTCATGCGTGGCTGTTCTCTACAAACACATATACGCCCAATGACCTAGTGAACATCACCTGATCCGTGGCCTTGCGTCTAGGACATTCGGCAGGAATGGATCAGGGAGGTAGAGGCGTCAGCCTGCTGCCGGCGGTTGGCGGGGACCAGCTTGTGTACCGGTGCGCTTGTGAAAGGGCGCACAGGTCGGGTCAGAGCCCGGAAATGCTTTGAAAAGTACTCAACCTTTTCGACGGATTGCGAAACTTTGGTGGCAGCCTCGTTTTCGTCGCTGCCGTCTTCCTTTTTTCAATGTTATTGGCATTGTGTGACATATTCAGCGACCTTCCTCTGTGCATCTAGTCCCATTCACATGCGCGTTGACCCAAGTTGTCAGCGTGCTTCTGGAACTAAGTGTGTGTTGGCTGCTATCTTGCTCTGCAGTCGATAGGGTTCTTTGAGAATGTGGCATGTGAGGCATCTTGGGAATCATTTTAAGGGACAAATCCACAATTAATGTGAACACACCTACAATGAAGGCTTACGTCGCCGATTTCAATGGATCCGCAGGGCATTTTTCTTGCTTACGTTTTGGCCTAGGTTAATGTATAGGTTCTACTGAAGACTGATTTATACCAGCGTCATGCTGACGGCGCAGTGAATACCATGGAGCCACCACACGCTGACGTCAACGGCGTGAAACCCGGGTGATGGTGACGCTGTGACGAGACGATCGAACGATGCTGATTCCATGCGAAGACCGAAAAAGTGTGGCGTGTCACAATTGCCAAGTTGCCAATTCTGACCAATGTACCCAATGGCACGAGCCCAATCGGAAATGGTTTATGGCCAAGGCCGTTTGTACGACCGCGTGCCACGCCGTGTTCGAATGCCGGCCTCATGTGCCGCCTATATTTTTGACGTTTCTTTGTTTGTTCCACAGTTTACGTTGCCCGCCGTGCCACAATGGTCAGTGTGGCGACGTGTCATGCGTGGCTGTTCTCGGTAAACACATATACGCCCAACGACCTAGTGAACATCACGTGATCCGGTGCCTTGTGTCTAGGACACTGGGCAGGAATGAATCGGGAGGTGGAGGCGTCAGCCTGCTGCCGGCAGTTGGCGGGGACCAGCTTGTGCACCGGTGCGCTTGCGAAAGGGCGCGCAGCTCAGGTCAGAGCCCGGAACTGCTTTGAAAATTACTCATCCTTTTTGACGGATTGCGAAATTTTTGGGCAGCCTCGTTTTTGGTCGCTGCCGTCTTCCTTTTTTCCAATGTTATTGGCATTGTGTGACATATTCAGCGACCTTCCTCTGTGCATCTAGTCCCATTCACATGCGCGTTGACCCAAGTTGTCAGCGTGCTTCTGGAACTAAGTGTGTGTTGGCTGCTATCTTGCTCTGCAGTCGATAGGGTTCTTTGAGAATGTGGCATGTGAGGCGTCTTGGGAATCATTTTAAGGGACAAATCCACAATTAATGAGAACACACCTACAATGAAGGCTTACGTCGCCGATTTCAATGGATCCGCAGGGCATTCTTCTTGCTTACGTTTTGGCCTAGGTTAATGTATAGGTTCTACTGAAGACTGATTTATACCAGCGTCATGCTGACGGCGCAGTGAATACCATGGAGCCACCACACGCTGACGTCAACGGCGTGAAACCCGGGTGATGGTGACGCTGTGACGAGACGATCGAACGATGCTGATTCCATGCGAAGACCGAAAAAGTGTGGCGTGTCACAATTGCCAAGTTGCCAATTCTGACCAATGTACCCAATGGCACGAGCCCAATCGGAAATGGTTTATGGCCAAGGCCGTTTGTACGACCGCGTGCCACGCCGTGTTCGATTGCCGGCCTCATGTGCCGCCTATATTTTTGACGTTTCTTTGTTTGTTCCACAGTTTACGTTGCCCGCCGTGCCACAATGGTCAGTGTGGCGACGTGTCATGCGTGGCTGTTCTCGGTAAACACATATACGCCCAACGACCTAGTGAACATCACGTGATCCGGTGCCTTGTGTCTAGGACACTGGGCAGGAATGAATCGGGAGGTGGAGGCGTCAGCCTGCTGCCGGCAGTTGGCGGGGACCAGCTTGTGCACCGGTGCGCTTGCGAAAGGGCGCGCAGCTCAGGTCAGAGCCCGGAACTGCTTTGAAAATTACTCATCCTTTTTGACGGATTGCGAAATTTTTGGGCAGCCTCGTTTTTGGTCGCTGCCGTCTTCTTTTTTTCCAATGTTATTGGCATTGTGTGACATTTTCAGCCACCTTCCTCTGTGTATCTACTCCCATTAACATGCGCGTTAACCCAAGTTGTCCGCTGGCTTCTGGAACTAAGAGTGTGTTGGCAGATATCTTGCTCTGCAGACGATAGGGTTCTCTGACAATGTGGCTTGTGAGACGTCTGGGGAAACATTTTAAGGGACAAACCCACAAACAATGTGAACACACCTACAATGAAGGCTTACCTCGCCGATTTCAATGCATCCGCGGCGCATTCTTCTTGCTTACGTTTTGGCCTAGGTAAATATATAGGCTGTACTGAAGACTGTTGAATACCAGCGTCATGCTGACGACGCAATGAATACCATGGACCCACCTCACGCTGACGTCAACGACGTGAAACGCGGGTGATGGTGACGCTTTGACGAGACGATGGAACGATGCTGATTCCATGCGAAGACCGAAAAAGTTGGGCGCGTCACAACTGCCAACTTGCCAATTCTGACCAATGTACCCAATGGCACGAGCCCAATCGGAAATGGTTTATGGCTCAGGCCATTTGTACGACCGCGCGTGTTCGATCGCCGGCCTTCTGTGCCGCTTATCTTTTTGACGTTTCTTCCTTTGTTCCACAGTTTACGTTGCCCGCCGTGCCGCAATTCGCAATGTGGCGACGTGTCATGCGTGGCTGTTCTCGATAAACACATATACCCCCAACGACTTAGTGAACATCACCTGATCCGTGGCCTTCTATCTAAGGACACTCGGCAGGAATGGATCAGGGAGGTAGAGGCGTCAGCCTGCTGCAGGCAGTTGGCGGGGACCAGCTTGTGTACCGGTGCGCTTGTGAAAGGGCGCGCAGATCAGGTCAGAGTCCGGAACTGCTTTGAAAGGTACTCATCCTTTTCGACGGATTACGAATTTTTGGTGTCAGCCTCTTTTTTGGTCGCTGCCGTCTTCTTTTTTTCCAATGTTATTGGCATTGTGCGACATTTTCAGCCACCTTCCTCTGTGTATCTAGTCCCATTGACATGCGCGTTAACCCAAGTTGTCCGCTGGCTTCTGGAACTAAGAGTGTGTTGGCAGATATCTTGCTCTGCAGACGATAGGGTTCTCTGACAATGTAGCTTGTGAGACATCTGGGGAAACATTTTAAAGGACAAACCAAAAATTAATGTGAACACACATACAATGAAGGTTTACCTCGCCGATTTCAATGTATCCGCGGCGCATTCTTCTTGCTTACCTTTTGGCCTAGGTTAATGTATAGGTTGTACTGAAGATTGTTGAATACGAGCGTCATGCTGACGACGCAATGAATACCATGGAGCCACCACACGCTGACGTCAACGGCGTGAAACGCGGGTGATGGTGACGCTGTGACGAGACGATCGAACGATGCTGATTCCATGCGAAGACCGAAACAGTTGGGCGCGTCAAAATTGCCAACTTGCCAATTCTGACCAATGTACCCAATGGCACAAGCCCAATCGGAAATGGTTAATGGCTCAGGCCATTTGTACGACCGGGTGCCACGATGTGTTCGATTGCCGGCCTTCTGTGCCGCTTATCTTTTTGACGTTTCTTCGTTTGTTGCCAGTTTACGTTGCCCGCCGTTCCGCAAGTGTCAGTGTGGCGACGTGTTATGCGTGGCTCTTCGGGATAAACACATATACGCCCAACGACCTAGTGAACATCACCTGATCCGTGGCCTTGTGTCTAGGACACTCGGCAGGAATGGATCAGGGAAGTAGAGGCGTGAGCCTGCTGCCGGCAGTTGGCGGGAACCAGCTTGTGTACCGGTGCGCTTGTGAAAGGGCGCGCAGGTTGCGTCAGAGCCCGGAACTGCTTTGAAAAGTACTCACCCTTTTTGACGCATTGCGAAATTTTGGTGGCAGCCTCGTTTTCGTCGCTGCCGTCTTCCTTTTTTCAATGTTATTGGCAATGTATGACATTTTCAGCGACCTTCCTCTGTGCATCTAGTCCTATTCACCTGCGCGTTGACTCAAGTTGTCCGCTTGCTTCTGTAACTAAGTGTGTGTTGGCTGCTATCTTGCTCTGCAGACGATAGGGTTCTCTGAGAATGTGGCTTGTGAGATATCTTGGGAAACATTTTAAGGGACAAACCCACAATTAATGTGAACACACCTACAATGAAGGCTTACGTCGCCGATTTCAATGGATCCACGGCGCATTCTTCTTACTTACGTTTTGGCCTAGGTTCATGTATAGGTTGTACTTAAGACTGCTGAATACCAGCGTCATGATGACGACGCAATGAATACCATGGAGCCACCACACGCTGACGTCAACGGCGTGAAACGCGGGTGATGGTGACGCTGCGACGAGACGATCGAACGATGCTGATTCCATGCGAAGACCGAAGAATTTGGGCGCGTCACAATTCCCAAGTTGCCAATACGGACCAATGTACCCAATGGCGCAAGCCCAATCGGAAATGGTGTATGACTCAGGCCATTTGTACAACCGCGTGCCACGCCGTGTTCGATTGCCGGCCTTCTGTGCCGCTTATCTTTTTGACGTTTCTTGGTTTGTTCCACAGTTTACGCTGCCCGCCGTGCCGCAATCGTCAGTGTGGCGACGTGTCATGCGTGGCTGTTCTCGATAAACACATATACGCCCAACGACCTAGTGAACATCACCTGATCCGTGGCCTTCCGTCTAGGACACTCGGCAGGAACGGATGAGGGAGGTAGAGGCGTCAGCCTGCTGACGCGGTTGGCGGAGACCAGCTTGTGTACCGGTGCGCTTGTGAAAGGGCGCGCAGGTCGGGTCAGAGCTCGGATCTGCTTTAAAAAGTACTCACCCTTTTTGACGAATTGCGAAATTTTGGTGGCAGCCTCGTTTCCGTCGCTTGCGTCTTCATTTTTTCAATGTTATTTGCATTGTGTGACATTTTCAGCGACCTTCCTCTGTGCATCTAGTCCCATTGACCTGCGCGTTGACCCAAGTTGTCCGCTTGCTTCTGGAACTAAGTCTGTGTTGGCTGCTATCTTGTTCTGCAGACGATAGGGTTCTATGAGAATGTGGCTTGTGAGACATCTAGGGAAACATTTTAAGGGACAAACCCACAAACAATGTGAACACACCTACAATGAAGGCTTACGTCGCTGGTTTCAATGGATCCGCAGGGCATTCTTCTTGCTTAAGTTTTGGCCTAGGTTAATGTATAGGTTATACTGAAGACTGTTGAATACCAGCGTCATGCTGATGACGCAATGAATACCATGGAGCCACCACACGCTGACGCCAACAGCGTGAAACGCGGGTGATGGTCCCGCTGTGACGAGACGATTGAACGATGCTGATTCCATGCGAAGACCGAAAAAATTGGGCGCGTCACAATTGCCAAGCTGCGAATTCTGACCAATGTGCCCAATGGCACAAGCCCCATCGGAAATTGTTTATGGCTCAGGCCATTTGTACGACCGCGCGCCACGGCGTGTTCGATTGCCGGCCTTCTTTGCCGCTTATCTTTTTGACGTTTCTTCGTTTGTTCCACAGTTTACGTTGCCCGCCGTGCCGCAATTGTCAGTGAGGCAACGTGTCACGCGTGGCTGTTCTCGATAAACACATATACGCCGAACGACCTCGTGAGCATCACCTCATCCGTGGCCTTGTGTCTAGGACACTCGGCAGGAATGGATCAGGGAGGTAGAGTCAGCCTGCTGACGGCAGTTGGCAGGGACCAGCTTGCGTACCGGTGCGCTTGCGAAAGGGCGCGCAGGTCAGGTCAGAGCCCGGAACTACTTTGAAAAGTACTCATCCTTTTTGACGGATTGCGAAATTTTGGTGGCAGCCTCGTTTTTGGTCGCTACCGTCTTGTATTTTCCAATGTTATTGGCATTGTGTGACATTTTCAGCCACCTTCCTCTGTGTATCTAGTCCCATTGACATGCGCGTTGACCCAGGTTGTCCGCTGGCTTCTGGAACTCATAGTGTGTTAGCTGCTATCTTGCTCTGCAGACGATAGGGTTCTCTGAGAATGTGGCATGTGAGACATCTTGGGAAAAATTTATGGGACAAACCCACAAACACTGTGAACACACCTACGATGAACGCTTACGTCGCTCATTTCAATGGATCTGCGGCGCTTCCTTCTTGCTTACGTTTTGGCCTAGGTTAATGTATAGGTTGTACTGAAGACTGTTGAATACCAGCGTCATGCTGACGACGCAATGAATACCATGGAATCACCACACGCTGACGCCAACAGCGTGAAACGCGGGTGATGGTCACGCTGTGACGAGACGATCGAACGATGCTGATTCCATGCGAAGACCGAAGAAGTTGGGCGCGTCACAATTCCCAAGTTGCCAATTCTGACCAATGTACCCAATTGCGCAAGGCCAATCGGAAATGGTTTATGGCTCAGGCCGTTTGTACGACCGCGTCCCACGCCGTGTTCGATTGGCGGCCTCGTGTGCCGCTTATCTTTTTGACGTTTCTTCGTTTGTTCCACAGTTTACCTTGCCCGTCTTGCCGCAATTGTCAGTGTGGCGACGTGTCATGCGTTGCTGTTCTCGATAAACACATATACGCCCAACGACCTAGTGAACATCACCTGATCCGTGGCCTTCCGTCTAGGACACTCGGCAGGAACGGATGAGGGAGGTAGAGGCGTCAGCCTGCTGACGCGGTTGGCGGAGACCAGCTTGTGTACCGGTGCGCTTGTGAAAGGGCGCGCAGGTCGGGTCAGAGCTCGGATCTGCTTTAAAAAGTACTCACCCTTTTTGACGAATTGCGAAATTTTGGTGGCAGCCTCGTTTCCGTCGCTTGCGTCTTCATTTTTTCAATGTTATTTGCATTGTGTGACATTTTCAGCGACCTTCCTCTGTGCATCTAGTCCCATTGACCTGCGCGTTGACCCAAGTTGTCCGCTTGCTTCTGGAACTAAGTCTGTGTTGGCTGCTATCTTGTTCTGCAGACGATAGGGTTCTATGAGAATGTGGCTTGTGAGACATCTAGGGAAACATTTTAAGGGACAAACCCACAAACAATGTGAACACACCTACAATGAAGGCTTACGTCGCCGGTTTCACTGGATCCGCAGGGCATTCTTCTTGCTTACGTTTTGGCCTAGGTTAATGTATAGGTTATACTGAAGACTGTTGAATACCAGCGTCATGCTGATGACGCAATGAATACCATGGAGCCACCACACGCTGACGTCAACGGCGTGAAACGCGGGTGATGGTGACGCTGTGACGAGACGATCGAACGATGCTGATTCCATGCGAAGACCGAGAAAGTTGGGCGCGTCACAATTCCCTAGTTGCCAATTCTGACCAATGTACCCAATAGCGCAAGGCCAATCGGAAATGGTTTATGGCTCAGGCCATTTTCACGACCGCGTGCCACGCCGTGTTCCATTGCCGGCCCATTGCGGCCTTCTGTGCCGCTTATCTTTTTGACGTTTCTTCGTTTGTTCCACAGTTTACGTTGCCCGCCGTGCCGCAATTATCAGTGTGGCGACGTGTCATGCGTGGCTGTTCGCGATAAACACATATACGCCCAACGACCTAGTGAACATCACCTGATCCGTGGCCTTGTGTCTAGGACACTCGGCAGGAATGAATCAGGGAGGTAGAGGCGTCAGCCTGCTGCCGGGGGTTGGCAGGGACCAGCTTGCGTACCGGTGCGCTTGTGAAAGGGCGTGCAGGTCAGGTCAGAGCCCGGAACCGCTTTGAAAAGTACTCATTCTTTTTGACGGATTGCTAAATTTTGGTGGCAGCTTCGTTTTTGGTCGCTGCCGTCTCGATTTTTTCAATGTTATTGCCATTGTGTGACATATTCAGCCACCTTCCTCTGTGTATCTTGTCCCATTGACATGCGCGTTGACCCAGGTTGTCCGCTGGCTTCTGGAACTCATAGTGTGTTGGCTGCTATCTTCCTCTGCAGACGATAGGGTTCTCTGAGAATGTGGCATGTGAGACATCTTGGGAAAAATTTATGGGACAAACCCACAAACACTGTGAACACACCTACGATGAAGGCTTACGTCGCTCATTTCAATGGATCCGCGGCGCTTCCTTCTTGCTTACGTTTTGGCCTAGGTTAATGTATAGGTTGTACTGAAGACTGTTAAATACCAGCGTCATGCTGACGACGCAATGAATACCATGGAACCACCACACGCTGACGCCAACAGCGTGAAACGCGGGTGATGGTCCCGCTGTGACGAGACGATCGAACGATGCTGATTCCATGCGAAGACCGAAAAAATTGGGCGCGTCACAATTGCCAAGCTGCGAATTCTGACCAATGTGCCCAATGGCACAAGCCCAATCGGAAATTGTTTATGGCTCAGGCCATTTGTACGACCGCGCGCCACGGCGTGTTCGATTGCCGGCCTTCTTTGCCGCTTATCTTTTTGACGTTTCTTCGTTTGTTCCACAGTTTACGTTGCCCGCCGTGCCGCAATTGTCAGTGAGGCAACGTGTCACGCGTGGCTGTTCTCGATAAACACATATACGCCGAACGACCTCGTGAGCATCACCTCATCCGTGGCCTTGTGTCTAGGACACTCGGCAGGAATGGATCAGGGAGGTAGAGTCAGCCTGCTGACGGCAGTTGGCGGGGACCAGCTTGCGTACCGGTGCGCTTGCGAAAGGGCGCGCAGGTCAGGTCAGAGCCCGGAACTGCTTTGAAAAGTACTCATCCTTTTTGACGGATTGCGAAATTTTGGTGGCAGCCTCGTTTTTGGTCGCTACCGTTTTCTATTTTCCAATGTTATTGGCATTGTGTGACATTTTCAGCCACCTTCCTCTGTGTATCTAGTCCCATTGACATGCGCGTTGACCCAGGTTGTCCGCTGGCTTCTGGAACTCATAGTGTGTTAGCTGCTATCTTGCTCTGCAGACGATAGGGTTCTCTGAGAATGTGGCATGTGAGACATCTTGGGAAAAATTTATGGGAGAAACCCACAAACACTGTGAACACACCTACGATGAACGCTTACGTCGCTCATTTCAATGGATCTGCGGCGCTTCCTTCTTGCTTACGTTTTGGCCTAGGTTAATGTATAGGTTGTACTGAAGACTGTTGAATACCAGCGTCATGCTGACGACGCAATGAATACCATGGAATCACCACACGCTGACGCCAACAGCGTGAAACGCGGGTGATGGTCACGCTGTGACGAGACGATCGAACGATGCTGATTCCATGCGAAGACCGAAGAAGTTGGGCGCGTCACAATTCCCAAGTTGCCAATTCTGACCAATGTACCCAATTGCGCAAGGCCAATCGGAAATGGTTTATGGCTCAGGCCGTTTGTACGACCGCGTCCCACGCCGTGTTCGATTGGCGGCCTCGTGTGCCGCTTATCTTTTTGACGTTTCTTCGTTTGTTCCACAGTTTACCTTGCCCGTCTTGCCGCAATTGTCAGTGTGGCGACGTGTCATGCGTTGCTGTTCTCGATAAACACATATACGCCCAACGACCAAGTGAACATCACCTGATCCGTGACCTTGTGTCTAGGACACTCGGCAGGAATAGATCAGGGAGGTAGAGGCGTCAGCCTGCTGCCGCCAGTTGGCGGGGACCAGCTCGTGTACCGGTGCGCCTGTGAAAGGGCGCGCAGGTCGGGTCTGAGCCCTGAACTGCTTTGAAAAGTACACATCCTTTTTGACGGATTGCGAAATTTTGGTGACAGTCTCGTTTTCGTCGCTGCCGTCTTCTTTTTTTTCAATTTTATTGGCATTGTGTGGCATTTTCAGCCACATTACTCTGTGCATCTAGTCCTATTCACATGCGCGTTGACCGAAGTTGTCCGCTTGCTTCTGGAACTAAGTGTGTGTTGGCTGCTATCTTGCTCTGCAGACGATAGGGTTCTCTGAGAATGTGGCTTGTGAGACATCTTGGGAAATATTCTAAGGGACAAGCTCACAATTAATGTGAACACACCTACAATGAAGGCTTACCTCGCCGATTTCAATGGATCCGCGGCGCATTCTTCTTGCTTACGTTTTGGCCTAAGTTAATGTATAGGTTGTACTGAAGACTGTTGAATACCAGCGTCATGCTGACGACGCAACGAATACCATGGAGCCACCACACGCTGACGTTAACGGCGTGAAACGCGGGTGATGGTGACGCTGTGACGAGACGATCGAACGATGCTGATTCCATGCGAAGACCGAGAAAGTTGGGCGCGTCACAATTCCCTAGTCTCCAATTCTGACCAATGTACCCAATAGCGCAAGGCCAATCGGAAATGGTTTATGGCTCAGGCCATTTGCACGACCGCGTGCCACGCCGTGTTCCATTGCCGGCCTTCTGTGCCGCTTATCTTTTTGACGTTTCTTCGTTTGTTCCACAGTTTACGTTGCCCGCCGTGCCGCAATTATCAGTGTGGCGACGTGTCATGCGTGGCTGTTCGCGATAAACACATATACGCCCAACGACCTAGTGAACATCACCTGATCCGTGGCCTTGTGTCTAGGACACTCGGCAGGAATGAATCAGGGAGGTAGAGGCGTCAGCCTGCTGCCGGGGGTTGGCAAGGACCAGCTTGCGTACCGGTGCGCTTGTGAAAGGGCGTGCAGGTCAGGCCAGATCCCGGAACCGCTTTGAAAAGTACTCATCCTTTTTGACGGATTGCTAAATTTTGGTGGCAGCTTCGTTTTTGGTCGCTGCCGTCTCGATTTTTTCAATGTTATTGCCATTGTGTGACATATTCAGCCACCTTCCTCTGTGTATCTTGTCCCATTGACATGCGCGTTGACCCAGGTTGTCCGCTGGCTTCTGGAACTCATAGTGTGTTGGCTGCTATCTTCCTCTGCAGACGATAGGGTTCTCTGAGAATGTGGCATGTGAGACATCTTGGGAAAAATTTATGGGACAAACCCACAAACACTGTGAACACACCTACGATGAAGGCTTACGTCGCTCATTTCAATGGATCCGCGGCGCTTCCTTCTTGCTTACGTTTTGGCCTAGGTTAATGTATAGGTTGTACTGAAGACTGTTAAATACCAGCGTCATGCTGACGACGCAATGAATACCATGGAACCACCACACGCTGACGCCAACAGCGTGAAACGCGGGTGATGGTCCCGCTGTGACGAGACGATCGAACGATGCTGATTCCATGCGAAGACCGAAAAAATTGGGCGCGTCACAATTGCCAAGCTGCGAATTCTGACCAATGTGCCCAATGGCACAAGCCCAATCGGAAATTGTTTATGGCTCAGGCCATTTGTACGACCGCGCGCCACGGCGTGTTCGATTGCCGGCCTTCTTTGCCGCTTATCTTTTTGACGTTTCTTCGTTTGTTCCACAGTTTACGTTGCCCGCCGTGCCGCAATTGTCAGTGAGGCAACGTGTCACGCGTGGCTGCTCTCGATAAACACATATACGCCGAACGACCTCGTGAGCATCACCTCATCCGTGGCCTAGTGTCTAGGACACTCGGCAGGAATGGATCAGGGAGGTAGAGTCAGCCTGCTGACGGCAGTTGGCGGGGACCAGCTTGCGTACCGGTGCGCTTAAGAAAGGGCGCGCAGGTCAGGTCAGAGCCCGGAACTGCTTTGAAAAGTACTCATCCTTTTTGACGGATTGCGAAATTTTGGTGGCAGCCTCGTTTTTGGTCGCTACCGTTTTCTATTTTCCAATGTTATTGGCATTGTGTGACATTTTCAGCCACCTTCCTCTGTGTATCTAGTCCCATTGACATGCGCGTTGACCCAGGTTGTCCGCTGGCTTCTGGAACTCATAGTGTGTTAGCTGCTATCTTGCTCTGCAGACGATAGGGTTCTCTGAGAATGTGGCATGTGAGACATCTTGGGAAAAATTTATGGGACAAACCCACAAACACTGTGAACACACCTACGATGAACGCTTACGTCGCTCATTTCAATGGATCTGCGGCACTTCCTTCTTGCTTACGTTTTGGCCTAGGTTAATGTATAGGTTGTACTGAAGACTGTTGAATACCAGCGTCATGCTGACGACGCAATGAATACCATGGAATCACCACACGCTGAAGCCAACAGCGTGAAACGCGGGTGATGGTCACGCTGTGACGAGACGATCGAACGATGCTGATTCCATGCGAAGACCGAAGAAGTTGGGCGCGTCACAATTCCCAAGTTGCCAATTCTGACCAATGTACCCAATTGCGCAAGGCCAATCGGAAATGGTTTATGGCTCAGGCCGTTTGTACGACCGCGTCCCACGCCGTGTTCGATTGGCGGCCTCGTGTGCCGCTTATCTTTTTGACGTTTCTTCGTTTGTTCCACAGTTTACGTTGCCCGCCGTGCCGCAATTATCAGTGTGGCGACGTGTCATGCGTGGCTGTTCGCGATAAACACATATACGCCCAACGACCTAGTGAACATCACCTGATCCGTGGCCTTGTGTCTAGGACACTCGGCAGGAATGAATCAGGGAGGTAGAGGCGTCAGCCTGCTGCCGGGGGTTGGCAAGGACCAGCTTGCGTACCGGTGCGCTTGTGAAAGGGCGTGCAGGTCAGGCCAGATCCCGGAACCGCTTTGAAAAGTACTCATCCTTTTTGACGGATTGCTAAATTTTGGTGGCAGCTTCGTTTTTGGTCGCTGCCGTCTCGATTTTTTCAATGTTATTGCCATTGTGTGACATATTCAGCCACCTTCCTCTGTGTATCTTGTCCCATTGACATGCGCGTTGACCCAGGTTGTCCGCTGGCTTCTGGAACTCATAGTGTGTTGGCTGCTATCTTCCTCTGCAGACGATAGGGTTCTCTGAGAATGTGGCATGTGAGACATCTTGGGAAAAATTTATGGGACAAACCCACAAACACTGTGAACACACCTACGATGAAGGCTTACGTCGCTCATTTCAATGGATCCGCGGCGCTTCCTTCTTGCTTACGTTTTGGCCTAGGTTAATGTATAGGTTGTACTGAAGACTGTTAAATACCAGCGTCATGCTGACGACGCAATGAATACCATGGAACCACCACACGCTGACGCCAACAGCGTGAAACGCGGGTGATGGTCCCGCTGTGACGAGACGATCGAACGATGCTGATTCCATGCGAAGACCGAAAAAATTGGGCGCGTCACAATTGCCAAGCTGCGAATTCTGACCAATGTGCCCAATGGCACAAGCCCAATCGGAAATTGTTTATGGCTCAGGCCATTTGTACGACCGCGCGCCACGGCGTGTTCGATTGCCGGCCTTCTTTGCCGCTTATCTTTTTGACGTTTCTTCGTTTGTTCCACAGTTTACGTTGCCCGCCGTGCCGCAATTGTCAGTGAGGCAACGTGTCACGCGTGGCTGCTCTCGATAAACACATATACGCCGAACGACCTCGTGAGCATCACCTCATCCGTGGCCTAGTGTCTAGGACACTCGGCAGGAATGGATCAGGGAGGTAGAGTCAGCCTGCTGACGGCAGTTGGCGGGGACCAGCTTGCGTACCGGTGCGCTTGCGAAAGGGCGCGCAGGTCAGGTCAGAGCCCGGAACTGCTTTGAAAAGTACTCATCCTTTTTGACGGATTGCGAAATTTTGGTGGCAGCCTCGTTTTTGGTCGCTACCGTTTTCTATTTTCCAATGTTATTGGCATTGTGTGACATTTTCAGCCACCTTCCTCTGTGTATCTAGTCCCATTGACATGCGCGTTGACCCAGGTTGTCCGCTGGCTTCTGGAACTCATAGTGTGTTAGCTGCTATCTTGCTCTGCAGACGATAGGGTTCTCTGAGAATGTGGCATGTGAGACATCTTGGGAAAAATTTATGGGACAAACCCACAAACACTGTGAACACACCTACGATGAACGCTTACGTCGCTCATTTCAATGGATCTGCGGCACTTCCTTCTTGCTTACGTTTTGGCCTAGGTTAATGTATAGGTTGTACTGAAGACTGTTGAATACCAGCGTCATGCTGACGACGCAATGAATACCATGGAATCACCACACGCTGAAGCCAACAGCGTGAAACGCGGGTGATGGTCACGCTGTGACGAGACGATCGAACGATGCTGATTCCATGCGAAGACCGAAGAAGTTGGGCGCGTCACAATTCCCAAGTTGCCAATTCTGACCAATGTACCCAATTGCGCAAGGCCAATCGGAAATGGTTTATGGCTCAGGCCGTTTGTACGACCGCGTCCCACGCCGTGTTCGATTGGCGGCCTCGTGTGCCGCTTATCTTTTTGACGTTTCTTCGTTTGTTCCACAGTTTACCTTGCCCGTCTTGCCGCAATTGTCAGTGTGGCGACGTGTCATGCGTTGCTGTTCTCGATAAACACATATACGCCCAACGACCAAGTGAACATCACCTGATCCGTGACCTTGTGTCTAGGACACTCGGCAGGAATAGATCAGGGAGGTAGAGGCGTCAGCCTGCTGCCGCCAGTTGGCGGGGACCAGCTCGTGTACCGGTGCGCTTGTGAAAGGGCGCGCAGGTCGGGTCTGAGCCCTGAACTGCTTTGAAAAGTACACATCCTTTTTGGCGGATTGCGAAATTTTGGTGACAGTCTCGTTTTCGTCGCTGCCGTCTTCCTTTTTTTCAATTTTATTGGCATTGTGTGGCATTTTCAGCCACATTACTCTGTGCATCTAGTCCTATTCACATGCGCGTTGACCGAAGTTGTCCGCTTGCTTCTGGAACTAAGTGTGTGTTGGCTGCTATCTTGCTCTGCAGACGATAGGGTTCTCTGAGAATGTGGCTTGTGAGACATCTTGGGAAATATTCTAAGGGACAAGCTCACAATTAATGTGAACACACCTACAATGAAGGCTTACCTCGCCGATTTCAATGGATCCGCGGCGCATTCTTCTTGCTTACGTTTTGGCCTAAGTTAATGTATAGGTTGTACTGAAGACTGTTGAATACCAGCGTCATGCTGACGACGCAACGAATACCATGGAGCCACCACACGCTGACGTCAACGGCGTGAAACGCGGGTGACGGTGACGCTGTGACGAGACGATCGAACGATGCTGATTCCATGCGAAGACCGAGAAAGTTGGGCGCGTCACAATTCCCTAGTCTCCAATTCTGACCAATGTACCCAATAGCGCAAGGCCAATCGGAAATGGTTTATGGCTCAGGCCATTTGCACGACCGCGTGCCACGCCGTGTTCCATTGCCGGCCTTCTGTGCCGCTTATCTTTTTGACGTTTCTTCGTTTGTTCCACAGTTTACGTTGCCCGCCGTGCCGCAATTATCAGTGTGGCGACGTGTCATGCGTGGCTGTTCGCGATAAACACATATACGCCCAACGACCTAGTGAACATCACCTGATCCGTGGCCTTGTGTCTAGGACACTCGGCAGGAATGAATCAGGGAGGTAGAGGCGTCAGCCTGCTGCCGGCGGTTGGCAGGGACCAGCTTGCGTACCGGTGCGCTTGTGAAAGGGCGTGCAGGTCAGGTCAGAGCCCGGAACCGCTTTGAAAAGTACTCATCCTTTTTGACGGATTGCTAAATTTTGGTGGCAGCTTCGTTTTTGGTCGCTGCCGTCTCGATTTTTTCAATGTTATTGCCATTGTGTGACATTTTCAGCCACCTTCCTCTGTGTATCTTGTCCCATTGACATGCGCGTTGACCCAGGTTGTCCGCTGGCTTCTGGAACTCATAGTGTGTTGGCTGCTATCTTCCTCTGCAGACGATAGGGTTCTCTGAGAATGTGGCATGTGAGACATCTTGGGAAAAATTTATGGGACAAAGCCACAAACACTGTGAACACACTACGATGAAGGCTTACGTCGCTCATTTCAATGGATCCGCGGCGCTTCCTTCTTGCTTACGTTTTGGCCTAGGTTAATGTATAGGTTGTACTGAAGACTGTTAAATACCAGCGTCATGCTGACGACGCAATGAATACCATGGAACCACCACACGCGGACGCCAACAGCGTGAAACGCGGGTGATGGTCCCGCTGTGACGAGACGATCGAACGATGCTGATTCCATGCGAAGACCGAAAAAATTGGGCGCGTCACAATTGCCAAGCTGCGAATTCTGACCAATGTGCCCAATGGCACAAGCCCAATCGGAAATTGTTTATGGCTCAGGCCATTTGTACGACCGCGCGCCACGGCGTGTTCGATTGCCGGCCTTCTTTGCCGCTTATCTTTTTGGCGTTTCTTCGTTTGTTCCACAGTTTACGTTGCCCGCCGTGCCGCCATTGTCAGTGAGGCAACGTGTCACGCGTGGCTGTTTTCGATAAACACATATACGCCGAACGACCTCGTGAGCATCACCTCATCCGTGGCCTTGTGTCTAGGACACTCGGCAGGAATGGATCAGGGAGGTAGAGTCAGCCGGCTGACGGCAGTTGGCGGGGACCAGCTTGCGTACCGGTGCGCTTGCGAAAGGGCGCGCAGGTCAGGTCAGAGCCCGGAACTGCTTTGAAAAGTACTCATCCTTTTTGACGGATTGCGAAATTTTGGTGGCAGCCTCGTTTTTGGTCGCTACCGTCTTCTCTTTTCCAATGTTATTGGCATTGTGTGACATTTTCAGCCACCTTCCTCTGTGTATCTAGTCCCATTGACATGCGCGTTGACCCAGGTTGTCCGCTGGCTTCTGGAACTCATAGTGTGTTGGCTGCTATCTTGCTCTGCAGACGATAGGGTTCTCTGAGAATGTGGCATGTGAGACATCTTGGGAAAAATTTATGGGACAAACGCACAAACACTGTGAACACACCTACGATGAACGCTTACGTCGCTCATTTCAATGGATCTGCGGCGCTTCCTTCTTGCTTACGTTTTGGCCTAGGTTAATGTATAGGTTGTACTGAAGACTGTTGAATACCAGCGTCATGCTGACGACGCAATGAATACCATGGAATCACCACACGCTGACGCCAACAGCGTGAAACGCGGGTGATGGTCACGCTGTGACGAGACGATCGAACGATGCTGATTCCATGCGAAGACCGAAGAAGTTGGGCGCGTCACAATTCCCAAGTTGCCAATTCTGACCAATGTACCCAATTGCGCAAGGCCAATCGGAAAGGGTTTATGGCTCAGGCCGTTTGTACGACCGCGTCCCACGCCGTGTTCGATTGGCGGCCTCGTGTGCCGCTTATCTTTTTGACGTTTCTTCGTTTGTTCCACAGTTTACCTTGCCCGTCTTGCCGCAATTGTCAGTGTGGCGACGTGTCATGCGTTGCTGTTCTCGATAAACACATATACGCCCAACGACCAAGTGAACATCACCTGATCCGTGACCTTGTGTCTAGGACACTCGGCAGGAATAGATCAGGGAGGTAGAGGCGTGAGCCTGCTGCCGCCAGTTGGCGGGGACCAGCTCGTGTACCGGTGCGCTTGTGAAAGGGCGCGCAGGTTGGGTCTGAGCCCTGAACTGCTTTGAAAAGTACACATCCTTTTTGACGAATTGCGAAATTTTGGTGACAGTCTCGTTTTCGTCGCTGCCGTCTTCTTTTTTTTTCAATTTTATTGGCATTGTGTGGCATTTTCAGCCACATTACTCTGTGCATCTAGTCCTATTCACATGCGCGTTGACCGAAGTTGTCCGCTTGCTTCTGGAACTAAGTGTGTGTTGGCTGCTATCTTGCTCTGCAGACGATAGGGTTCTCTGAGAATGTGGCTTGTGAGACATCTTGGGAAAAATTTATGGGACAAACCCACAAACACTGTGAACACACCTACGATGAAGGCTTACGTCGCTCATTTCAATGGATCCGCGGCGCTTCCTTCTTGCTTACGTTTTGGCCTAGGTTAATGTATAGGTTCTACTGAAGACTGTTAAATACCAGCGTCATGCTGACGACGCAATGAATACCATGGAACCACCACACGCTGACGCCAACAGCGTGAAACGCGGGTGATGGTCCCGCTGTGAGGAGACGATCGAACGATGCTGATTCCATGCGAAGACCGAAAAAATTGGGCGCGTCACAATTGCCAAGCTGCGAATTCTGACCAATGTGCCCAATGGCACAAGCCCAATCGGAAATTGTTTATGGCTCAGGCCATTTGTACGACCGCGCGCCACGGCGTGTTCGATTGCCGGCCTTCTTTGCCGCTTATCTTTTTGGCGTTTCTTCGTTTGTTCCACAGTTTACGTTGCCCGCCGTGCCGCAATTTTCAGTGAGGCAACGTGTCACGCGTGGCTGTTCTCGATAAACACATATACGCCGAACGACCTCGTGAGCATCACCTCATCCGTGGCCTTGTGTCTAGGACACTGGGCAGGAATGGATCAGGGAGGTAGAGTCAGCCTGCTGACGGCAGTTGGCGGGGACCAGCTTGCGTACCGGTGCGCTTGCGAAAGGGCGCGCAGGTCAGGTCAGAGTCCGGAACTGCTTTGAAAGGTACTCATCCTTTTCGACGGATTGCGAAATTTTGGTGTCAGCCTCTTTTTTGGTCGCTGCCGTCTTATTTTTTTCCAATGTTATTGGCATTGTGTGACATTTTCAGCCACCTTCCTCTGTGTATCTAGTCCCATTAACATGCGCGCTAACCCAAGTTGTCCGCTGGCTTCTGGAACTAAGAGTGTGTTGGCTGCTATCTTGCTCTGCAGACGATAGGGTTCTCTGACAATGTGGCTTGTGAGACATCTGGGGAAACATTTTAAAGGAAAAACCAAAAATTAAATGTGAACACACATACAATGAAGGTTTACCTCGCCGATTTCAATGTATCCGCGGCGCATTCTTCTTGCTTACCTTTTGGCCTAGGTTAATGTATAGGTTGTACTGAAGATTGTTGAATACGAGCGTCATGCTGACGATGCAATGAATACCATGGAGCCACCACACGCTGACGTCAACGGCGTGAAACGCGGGTGATGGTGACGCTGTGACAAGACGATCGAACGATGCTGATTCCATGCGAAGACCGAAACAGTTGGGCGCGTCACAATTGCCAACTTGCCAATTCTGACCAATGTACCCAATGGCACAAGCCCAATCGGAAATGGTTAATGGCTCAGGCCATTTGTACGACCGCGTGCCACGATGTGTTCGATTGCCGGCCTTCTGTGCCGCTTATCTTTTCGACGTTTCTTCGTTTGTTCCACAGTTTACGTTGCCCGCCGTTCCGCAATTGTCAGTGTGGCGACGTGTCATGCGTGGCTCTTCGCGATAAACACATATACGCCCAACGACCTAGTGAGCATCACCTGATCCGTGGCCTTGTGTCTAAGACACTCGGCAGGAATGGATCAGGGAAGTAGAGGCGTGAGCCTGCTGCCGGCAGTTGGCGGGAACCAGCTTGTGTACCGGTGCGCTTGTGAAAGGGCGCGCAGGTTGAGTTAGAGCCCGGAACTGCTTTGAAAAGTACTCACCCTTTTTGACGGATTGCGAAATTTAGGTGGCAGCCTCGTTTTCGTCGCTGCCGTCTTCTTTTTTTCTCAATGTTATTGACATTGGGTGACATTTTCAGCCACCTTACTCTTTGCATCTAGTCCCTTTCACGTGCGCGTTGACCCATGTTTTCCGTTGGCTTATGGAACTAAGAGTGTCTTGGCTGCTATCTTGCTCTGCAGACGATAGCGTTCTCTGAGAATGTGGCATGTGAGACATCTGGGGAAACATTTTAAGGGACAAACCAAAAATTAATGTGAACACACATAAATGAAGGTTTACCTCGCCGATTTCAATGGATCCGCGGCGCATTGCTCTTGCTTACCTTTTGGCCTAGGTTAATGTATAGGTTGTACTGAAGATTGTTGAATACCAGCGTCATGCTGACGACGCAATGAATACCATGGAGCCACCACACGCTGACGTCAACGGCGTGAAACGCGGGTGATGGTGACGCTGTGACGAGACGATCGAACGATGCTGATTCCATGCGAAGACCGAAAAAGTTGGGCGCGTCACAATTGCCAACTTGCCAATTCTGACCAATGTACCCAATGGCACAAAACCAATCGGAAATGCTGTATAGCTCAGCCCATTTGTGCGACCGCGTGCCACGCCGTGTTTGATTGCCGGCCTTCTGCGCCGCTTATCTTTTTGACGTTTCTTCGTTTGTTCCACAGTTTACGTTGCCCGCCGTGCCGCAATTGTCAGTGTGGCGACGTGTAACGCGTGGATGTTCGCGATAAACACATATACGCCCAACGACCTAGTGAACATCACCTGATCCGTGGCCTTGTGCCTAGGACACTCGGCAGGAATGGATCAGGGAGGTAGAGGCGTCAGCCTGCTGCAGGCAGTTGGCGGGGACCAGCTTGTGTACCGGTGCGCTTGTGAAAGGGCGCGCAGATCAGGTCAGAGTCCGGAACTGCTTTGAAAGGTACTCATCCTTTTCAACGGATTGTGAAATTTTGGTGTCAGCCTCTTTTTTGGTCGCTGCCGTCTTATTTTTTTCCAATGTTATTGACATTGGTTGACATTTTCAGCCACCTTACTCTTTGCATCTAGTCCCTTTCACGTGCGCGTTGACCCATGTTTTCCGTTGGCTTATGGAACTTAGAGTGTCTTGGCTGCTATCTTGCTCTGCAGACGAGAGGGCTCTCTGAGAATGTGGCATGTGAGACATCTGGGGAAACATTTAAAGGGACAAACCAAAAATTAATGTGAGCACACATACAATGAAGGTTTACCGCGCCGATTTCAATGGATCCACGGCGCATTCTTCTTGCTTACCTTTTGACATAGGTTAATGTAAAGGTTGTACTGAAGACTGTTGAATACCAGCGCCATGCTGACGACGCAATGCATACCATGGAGCCACCACGCGCTGACGTCAACGGCGTGAAACGCGGGGGATGGTGACGCGCTGACGAGACGATCGAACGATGCTGATTCCATGCGAAGACAGAAAAAGTTGGGCGCGTCACAATTGCCAACTTGCCAATTCTGACCAATGTACCCAATGGCACAAGCCCAATCGGAAATGGTTTATGGCTCAGGCCATTTGTACGACAGCGTGCCACGCCGTGTTCCATTGCCGGCCTTCTGTGCCGCTTATCTTTTTGACGTTTCTTCGTTTGTTCGACAGTTTACGTTGCCCGCCGTGCCGCAATTGTCAGTGTGGCGACGTGTGATGCGTGGCTGTTCTCGATAAACACATATACGCCGAACGACCTCGTGAGCATCACCTCATCCGTGGCCTTGTGTCTAGGACACTCGGCAGGAATGGATCAGGGAGGTAGAGTCAGCCGGCTGACGGCAGTTGGCGGGGACCAGCTTGCGTACCGGTGCGCTTGTGAAAGGGTGCGCAGGTCAGGTCAGAGCCCGGAACTGCTTTGAAAAGTACTCATCCTTTTTGACGGATTGCGAAATTTTGGTGGCAGCTTCGTTTTTGGTCGCTACCGTCTTCTATTTTCCAATGTTATTGGCATTGTGTGACATTTTCAGCCACCTTCCTCTGTGTATCTAGTCCCATTGACATGCGCGTTGACGCAGGTTGTCCGCTGGCTTCTGGAACTCATAGTGTGTTGGCTGCTATCTTGCTCTGCAGACGATAGGGTTCTCTGAGAATGTGGCATGTGAGACATCTTGGGAAAAATTTATGGGACAAACCCACAAACACTGTGAACACACCTACGATGAACGCTTACGTCGCTCATTTCAATGGATCTGCGGCGCTTCCTTCTTGCTTACGTTTTGGCCTAGGTTAATGTATAGGTTGTACTGAAGACTGTTGAATACCAGCGTCATGCTGACGACGCAATGAATACCATGGAATCACCACACGCTGACGCCAACAGCGTGAAACGCGGGTGATGGTCACGCTGTGACGAGACGATCGAACCATGCTGATTCCATGCGAAGACCGAAACAGTTGGGCGCGTCACAATTGCCAACTTGCCAATTCTGACCAATGTACCCAATGGCACAAGCCCAATCGGAAATGGTTAATGGCTCAGGCCATTTTTACGACCGCGTGCCACGATGTGTTCGATTGCCGGCCTTCTGTGCCGCTTATCTTTTCGACGTTTCTTCGTTTGTTCCACAGTTTACGTTGCCCGCCGTTCTGCAATTGTCAGTGTGGCGACGTGTCACGCGTGGCTGTTCTCGATAAACACATATACGCCCAACGACCTCGTGAACATCACCTGATCCGTGGACTTGCGTCTAGGACATTCGGCAGGAATGGATCAGGGAGGTAGAGCCAGCCTGGTGACGGCAGTTGGCGGGGACCAGCTTGCGTACCGGTGCGCTTGTGAAATGGTGCGCAGGTCGGGTCTGAGCCCTGGACTGCTTTGAAAAGTACACATCCTTTTTGACGGATTGCGTAATTTTGGTGACAGTCTCGTTTTCGTCGCTGCCGTCTTCTTTTTTTTCAATTTTATTGGCATTGTGTGGCATTTTCAGCCACATTACTCTGTGCATCTAGTCCTATTCACATGCGCGTTGACCGAAGTTGTCCGCTTGCTTCTGGAAGTAAGTGTGTGTTGGCTGCTATCTTGCTCTGCAGACGATAGGGTTCTCTGAGAATGTGGCTTGTGAGACATCTTGGGAAACATTCTAAGGGACAAGCTCACAATTAATGTGAACACACCTACAATGAAGGCTTACCTCGCCGATTTCAATGGATCCGCGGCGCATTCTTCTTGCTTACGTTTTGGCCTAAGTTAATGTATAGGTTGTACTGAAGACTGTTGAATACCAGCGTCATGCTGACGACGCAATGAATACCATGGAGCCACCACACGCTGACGTCAACGGCGTGAAACGCGGGTGATGGTGACGCTTTGACGAGACGATCGAACGATGCTGATTCCATGCGAAGACCGAAAAAGTTGGGCGCGTCACAATTGCCAAGTTGCCAATTCTGACCAATGTACCCAATGGCACAAGCCCAATCGGAAATGGTTAATGCTTCAGGCCATTTGTACGACCGCGTGCCACGGTGTGTTCGATTGCCGGCCTTCTTTGCCGCTTATCTTTTTGGCGTTTCTTCGTTTGTTCCACAGTTTACGTTGCCCGCCGTGCCGCAATTGTCAGTGTGGCGACGTGTCATGCGTGGCTCTTCGCGATAAACACATATACGCCCAACGACCTAATGAACATCACCTGATCCGTGGCCTTGTGTCTAGGACACTCGGCAGGAATGGATCAGGGAAGTAGAGGCGTCAGCCTGCTGCCGGCAGTTGGCGGGGACCAGCTTGTGTACCGGTGCGCTTGTGAAAGGGCGCGCAGATTGCGTCAGAGCTTGGAACTGCTTTGAAAAGTACTCACCCTTTTTGACGGATTGCGAAATTTAGGTGGCAGCCTCGTTTTCGTAGCTGCCGTCTTCTTTTTTTTCAATGTTAGTGGCATTGTGTGACATTTTCAGCCACCTTCCTCTGTGTATCTAGTTCCATTACCATGCGCGCTAACCCAAGTTGTCCGCTGGCTTCTGGAACTAAGAGTGTGTTGGCTGCTATCTTGCTCTGCAGACGATAGGGTTCTCTGACAATGTGGCTTGTGAGACATGTGGGGAAACATTTTAAAGGAAAAACCAAAAATTAATGTGAACACACATACAATGAAGGTTTACCTCGCCGATTTCAATGGATCCGCGGTGCATTCTTCTTGCTTACGTTTTGGCCTAAGTTAATGTATAGGTTGTACTGAAGACTGTTGAATACCAGCGTCATGCTGACGACGCAATGAATACCATGGAGCCACCACACGCTGACGTCAACGGCGTGAAACGCGGGTGATAGTGACGCTGTGACGAGACGATCGAACGATGCTGATTCCATGCGAAGACCGAAAAAGTTGGGCGCGTCACAATTGCCAACTTGCCAATTCTGACCAATGTACCCAATGGCACAAGCCCAATCGGAAATGGTTTATGGCTCAGGCCATTTGTACGACAGCGTGCCACGCCGTGTTCCATTGCCGGCCTTCTGTGCCGCTTATCTTTTTGACGTTTCTTCGTTTGTTCGACAGTTTACGTTGCCCGCCGTGCCGCAATTGTCAGTGCGGCGACGTGTCATGCGTGGCTGTTCTGGATAAACACATATACGCCCAACGACCTAGTGAACATCACCTGATCCCTGGCCTTGTGCCTATGACACTCGGCAGAAATGGATCAGGGAGGTAGAGGCGTCAGCCTGCTGCCGGCGGTTGGCGGGGACCAGCTTGTGGACAAGTGCGCTTGTGAAAGGGCGCGCAGGTGAGGTCAGAGCCCGGAACTGCTTTCAAAAGTACTCATCCTTTTTGATGGATTGTGAAATTTTGGTGGCAACTTCGTTTTTCGTCGCTGCCGTCTCGATTTTTTCAGTGTTATTGCCATTGTGTGACATTTTCAGCCACCTTCCTCTGTGTATCTTGTCCCATTGACATGCGCGTTGACCCAGGTTGTCCGCTGGCTTCTGGAACTCATAGTGTGTTGGCTGCTATCTTCCTCTGCAGACGATAGGTTTCTCTGAGAATGTGGCATGTGAGACATCTTGGGAAAAATTTATGGGATAAACCCACAAACACTGTGAACACACCTACGATGAAGGCTTACGTCGCTCATTTCAATAGATCCGCGGCGCTTCCTTCTTGCTTACGTTTTGGCCTAGGTTAATGTATAGGTTGTACTGAAGATTGTTAAATACCAGCGTCATGCTGACGACGCAATGAATACCATGGAACCACCACACGCTGACGCCAACAGCGTGAAACGCGGGTGATGGTCCCGCTGTGACGAGACGATAGAACGATGCTGATTCCATGCGAAGACCGAAAAAATTGGGCGCGTCACAATTGCCAAGCTGCGAATTCTGACCAATGCGCCCAATGGCACAAGCCCAATCGGAAATTGTTTATGGCTCAGGCCATTTGTACGACCGCGCGCCACGGTGTGTTCGATTGCCGGCCTTCTTTGCCGCTTATCTTTTTGGCGTTTCTTCGTTTGTTCCACAGTTTACTGCCCGCCGTGCCGCAATTGTCAGTGAGGCAACGTGTCACGCGTGGCTGTTCTCGATAAACACATATACGCCGAACGACCTCGTGAGCATCACCTCATCCGTGGCCTTGTGTCTAGAACACTCGGCAGGAATGGATCAGGGAGGTAGAGTCAGCCTGCTGACGGCAGTTGGCGGGGACCAGCTTGCGTACCGGTGCGCTTGCGAAAGGGCGCGCAGGTCAGGTCAGAGCCCGGAACTGCTTTGAAAAGTACTCATCCTTTTTGACGGATTGCGAAATTTTGGTGGCAGCTTCGTTTTTGGTCGCTACCGTCTTCTATTTTCCAATGTTATTGGCATTGTGTGACATTTTCAGCCACCTTCCTCTGTGTATCTAGTCCCATTGACATGCGCGTTGACCCAGGTTGTCCGCTGGCTTCTGGAACTCATAGTGTGTTGGCTGCTATCTTGCTCTGCAGACGATAGGGTTCTCTGAGAATGTGGCATGTGAGACATCTTGGGAAAAATTTATGGGAGAAACCCACAAACACTGTGAACACACCTACGATGAACGCTTACGTCGCTCATTTCAATGGATCTGCGGCGCTTCCTTCTTGCTTACGTTTTGGCCTAGGTTAATGTATAGGTTGTACTGAAGACTGTTGAATACCAGCGTCATGCTGACGACGCAATGAATACCATGGAATCACCACACGCTGACTCCAACAGCGTGAAACGCGGGTGATGGTCACGCTGTGACGAGACGATCGAACGATGCTGATTCCATGCGAAGACCGAAGAAGTTGGGCGCGTCACAATTCCCAAGTTGCCAATTCTGACCAATGTACCCAATTGCGCAAGGCCAATCGGAAATGGTTTATGGCTCAGGCCGTTTGTACGACCGCGTCCCACGCCGTGTTCGATTGGCGGCCTCGTGTGCCGCTTATCTTTTTGACGTTTCTTCGTTTGTTCCACAGTTTACCTTGCCCGTCTTGCCGCAATTGTCAGTGTGGCGACGTGTCATGCGTTGCTGTTCTCGATAAACACATATACGCCCAACGACCAAGTGAACATCACCTGATCCGTGACCTTGTGTCTAGGACACTCGGCAGGAATAGATCAGGGAGGTAGAGGCGTCAGCCTGCTGCCGCCAGTTGGCGGGGACCAGCTCGTGTACCGGTGCGCTTGTGAAAGGGCGCGCAGGTCGGGTCTGAGCCCTGAACTGCTTTGAAAAGTACACATCCTTTTTGACGGATTGCGAAATTTTGGTGACAGTCTCGTTTTCGTCGCTGCCGTCTTCTTTTTTTTCAATTTTATTGGCATTGTGTGGCATTTTCAGCCACATTACTCTGTGCATCTAGTCCTATTCACATGCGCGTTGACCGAAGTTGTATGCTTGCTTCTGGAACTAAGTGTGTGTTGGCTGCTATCTTGCTCTGCAGACGATAGGGTTCTCTGAGAATGTGGCTTGTGAGACATCTTGGGAAATATTCTAAGGGACAAGCTCACAATTAATGTGAACACACCTACAATGAAGGCTTACCTCGCCGATTTCAATGGATCCGCGGCGCATTCTTCTTGCTTACGTTTTGGCCTAAGTTAATGTATAGGTTGTACTGAAGACTGTTGAATACCAGCGGCATGCTGACGACGCATTGAATACCATGGAGCCACCACACGCTGACGTCAACGGCGTGAAACGCGGGTGATGGTGACGCTGTGACGAGACGATCGAACGATGCTGATTCCATGCGAGGACCGAAAAAGTTGGGCGCGTCACAATTGCCAAGTTGCCAATTCTGACCAATGTACCCAATGGCACAAGCCCAATCGGAAATGGTTAATGGTTCAGGCCATTTGTACGACCGCGTGCCACGCCGTGTTCGATTGCTGGCCTTCTGTGCCGCTTATCTTTTTGACGTTTCTTCGTTTGTTCCACAGTTTACGTTGCCCGCCGTGCCGCAATTGTCAGTGTGGCGACGTGTCATGCGTGGCTCTTCGCGATAAACACATATACGCCCAACGACCTAATGAACATCACCTGATCCGTGGCCTTGTGTCTAGGACACTCGGCAGGAATGGATCAGGGAAGTAGAGGCGTCAGCCTGCTGCCGGCAGTTCGCGGGGACCAGCTTGTGTACCGGTGCGCTTGTGAAAGGGCGCGCAGATTGCGTCAGAGCTTGGAACTGCTTTGAAAAGTACTCACCCTTTTTGACGGATTGCGAAATTTAGGTGGCAGCCTCGTTTTCGTCGCTGCCGTCTTCCTTTTTTTCAATGTTAGTGGCATTGTGCGACATTTTCAGACACCTCACTCTTTGCATCTAATCCCTTTCACGTGCGCGTTGACCCATGTTTTCCGCTGGCTTCTTGAACTAAGAGTGTGTTGGCTGCTATCTTGCTCTGCAGACGATAGCGTTCTCTGAGAATGTGGACTGTGAGACATCTGGGGAAACATTTTAAGGGACAAACCAAAAATTAATGTGAACACACATAAATGAAGGTTTACCTCGCCGATTTCAATGGATCCGCGGCGCATTGCTCTTGCTTAAATTTTGGCCTAGGTTAATCTATAGGTTGTACTGAAGATTGTTGAATACCAGCGTCCTGCTGACGACGCAATGAATACTATGGAGCCACCACACGCTGACGTCCGTGGCGTGAAACGCGGGTGATGGTGACGCTGTGACGAGACGATCGAACGATGCTGATTCCATGCGAAGACCGAAAAAGTTGGGCGCGTCACAATTGCCAAGTTGCCAATTCTGACCAATGTACCCAATGGCACAAGCCCAATCGGAAATGGTTAATGGTTCAGGCCATTTGTACGACCGCGTGCCACGCCGTGTTCGATTGCTGGCCTTCTGTGCCGCTTATCTTTTTGACGTTTCTTCGTTTGTTCCACAGTTTACGTTGCCCGCCGTGCCGCAATTGTCAGTGTGGCGACGTGTCATGCGTGGCTCTTCGCGATAAACACATATACGCCCAACGACCTAATGAACATCACCTGATCCGTGGCCTTGTGTCTAGGACACTCGGCAGGAATGGATCAGGGAAGTAGAGGCGTCAGCCTGCTGCAGGCAGTTGGCGGGGACCAGCTTGTGTACCGGTGCGCTTGTGAAAGGGCGCGCAGATCAGGTCAGAGTCCGGAACTGCTTTGAAAGGTACTCATCCTTTTTGACGGATTGCGAAATTTTGGTGTCAGCCTCTTTTTTGGTCGCTGCCGTCTTCTTTTTTTCCAATGTTATTGGCATTGTGCGACATCTTCAGCCACCTTCCTCTGTGTATCTAGTCCCATTGATGTGCGCGTTAACCCAAGTTGTCCGCTGGCTTCTGGAACTAAGAGTGTGTTGGCAGATATCTTGCTCTGCAGACGATAGGGTTCTCTGACAATGTGGCTTGTGAGACATCTGGGGAAACATTTTAAAGGACAAACCAAAAATTAATGTGAACACACATACAATGAAGGTTTACCTCGCCGATTTCAATGTATCCGCGGCGCATTCTTCTTGCTTACCTTTTGGCCTAGGTTAATGTATAGGTTGTACTGAAGATTGTTGAATACGAGCGTCATGCTGACGACGCAATGAATACCATGGAGCCACCACACGCTGACGTCAACGGCGTGAAACGCGGGTGATGGTGACGCTGTGACGAGACGATCGAACCATGCTGATTCCATGCGAAGACCGAAACAGTTGGGCGCGTCACAATTGCCAACTTGCCAATTCTGACCAATGTACCCAATGGCACAAGCCCAATCGGAAATGGTTAATGGCTCAGGCCATTTTTACGACCGCGTGCCACGATGTGTTCGATTGCCGGCCTTCTGTGCCGCTTATCTTTTCGACGTTTCTTCGTTTGTTCCACAGTTTACGTTGCCCGCCGTTCTGCAATTGTCAGTGTGGCGACGTGTCACGCGTGGCTGTTCTCGATAAACACATATACGCCCAACGACCTCGTGAACATCACCTGATCCGTGGACTTGCGTCTAGGACATTCGGCAGGAATGGATCAGGGAGGTAGAGCCAGCCTGGTGACGGCAGTTGGCGGGGACCAGCTTGTGTACCGGTGCGCTTGTGAAAGGGCGCGCAGATTGCGTCAGAGCTTGGAACTGCTTTGAAAAGTACTCACCCTTTTTGACGGATTGCGAAATTTAGGTGGCAGCCTCGTTTTCGTCGCTGCCGTCTTCTTTTTTTTCAATGTTAGTGGCATTGTGTGACATTTTCAGACACCTCACTCTTTGCATCTAATCCCTTTCACGTGCGCGTTGACCCATGTTTTCCGCTGGCTTCTTGAACTAAGAGTGTGTTGGCTGCTATCTTGCTCTGCAGACGATAGCGTTCTCTGAGAATGTGGAGTGTGAGACATCTGGGGAAACATTTTAAGGGACAAACCAAAAATTAATGTGAACACACATAAATGAAGGTTTACCTCGCCGATTTCAATGGATCCGCGGCGCATTGCTCTTGCTTAAATTTTGGCCTAGGTTAATCTATAGGTTGTACTGAAGATTGTTGAATACCAGCGTCCTGCTGACGACGCAATGAATACTATGGAGCCACCACACGCTGACGTCCGCGGCGTGAAACGCGGGTGATGGTGACGCTGTGACGAGACGATCGAAAGATGCTGATTCCATGCGAAGACCGAAAAAGTTGGGCGCGTCACAATTGCCAAGTTGCCAATTCTGACCAATGTACCCAATGGCACAAGCCCAATCGGAAATGGTTAATGGTTCAGGCCATTTGTACGACCGCGTGCCACGCCGTGTTCGATTGCTGGCCTTCTGTGCCGCTTATCTTTTTGACGTTTCTTCGTTTGTTCCACAGTTTACGTTGCCCGCCGTGCCGCAATTGTCAGTGTGGCGACGTGTCATGCGTGGCTCTTCGCGATAAACACATATACGCCCAACGACCTAATGAACATCACCTGATCCGTGGCCTTGTGTCTAGGACACTCGGCAGGAATGGATCAGGGAAGTAGAGGCGTCAGCCTGCTGCCGGCAGTTGGCGGGGACCAGCTTGTGTACCGGTGCGCTTGTGAAAGGGCGCGCAGATTGCGTCAGAGCTTGGAACTGCTTTGAAAAGTACTCACCCTTTTTGACGGATTGCGAAATTTAGGTGGCAGCCTCGTTTTCGTCGCTGCCGTCTTCTTTTTTTTCAATGTTGGTGGCATTGTGTGACATTTTCAGACACCTCACTCTTTGCATCTAATCCCTTTCACGTGCGCGTTGACCCATGTTTTCCGCTGGCTTCTTGAACTAAGAGTGTGTTGGCTGCTATCTTGCTCTGCAGACGATAGCGTTCTCTGAGAATGTGGAGTGTGAGACATCTGGGGAAACATTTTAAGGGACAAACCAAAAATTAATGTGAACACACATAAATGAAGGTTTACCTCGCCGATTTCAATGGATCCGCGGCGCATTGCTCTTGCTTAAATTTTGGCCTAGGTTAATCTATAGGTTGTACTGAAGATTGTTGAATACCAGCGTCCTGCTGACGACGCAATGAATACTATGGAGCCACCACACGCTGACGTCCGCGGCGTGAAACGCGGGTGATGGTGACGCTGTGACGAGACGATCGAAAGATGCTGATTCCATGCGAAGACCGAAAAAGTTGGGCGCGTCACAATTGCCAAGTTGCCAATTCTGACCAATGTACCCAATGGCACAAGGCCAATCGGAAATGGTGTATAGCTCAGGCCATTTGTACGACCGCGTGCCACGCCGTGTTTGATTGCCGGCCTTCTGCGCCGCTTATCTTTTTGACGTTTCTTCGTTTGTTCCACAGTTTACGTTGCCCGCCGTGCCGCAATTGTCAGTGTGGCGACGTGTAACGCGTGGATGTTCGCGATAAACACATATACGCCCAACGACCTAGTGAACATCACCTGATCCGTGGCCTTGTGTCTAGGACACTCGGCAGGAATGGATCAGGGAGGTAGAGGCGTCAGCCTGCTGCAGGCAGTTGGCGGGGACCAGCTTGTGTACCGGTGCGCTTGTGAAAGGGCGCGCAGATCAGGTCAGAGTCCGGAACTGCTTTGAAAGGTACTCATCCTTTTCGACGGATTGCGAAATTTTGGTGTCAGCCTCTTTTTTGGTCGCTGCCGTCTTCTTTTTTTCCAATGTTATTGGCATTGTGCGACATCTTCAGCCACCTTCCTCTGTGTATCTAGTCCCATTGATGTGCGCGTTAACCCAAGTTGTCCGCTGGCTTCTGGAACTAAGAGTGTGTTGGCAGATATCTTGCTCTGCAGACGATAGGGTTCTCTGACAATGTGGCTTGTGAGACATCTGGGGAAACATTTTAAAGGACAAACCAAAAATTAATGTGAACACACATACAATGAAGGTTTACCTCGCCGATTTCAATGTATCCGCGGCGCATTCTTCTTGCTTACCTTTTGGCCTAGGTTATTGTATAGGTTGTACTGAAGATTGTTGAATACTAGCGTCATGCTGACGACGCAATGAATACCATGGAGCCACCACACGCTGACGTCAACGGCGTGAAACGCGGGTGATGGTGACGCTGTGACGAGACGATCGAACCATGCTGATTCCATGCGAAGACCGAAACAGTTGGGCGCGTCACAATTGCCAACTTGCCAATTCTGACCAATGTACCCAATGGCACAAGCCCAATCGGAAATGGTTAATGGCTCAGGCCATTTTTACGACCGCGTGCCACGATGTGTTCGATTGCCGGCCTTCTGTGCCGCTTATCTTTTCGACGTTTCTTCGTTTGTTCCACAGTTTACGTTGCCCGCCGTTCTGCAATTGTCAGTGTGGCGACGTGTCACGCGTGGCTGTTCTCGATAAACACATATACGCCCAACGACCTCGTGAACATCACCTGATCCGTGGACTTGCGTCTAGGACATTCGGCAGGAATGGATCAGGGAGGTAGAGCCAGCCTGTTGACGGCAGTTGGCGGGGACCAGCTTGCGTACCGGTGCGCTTGTGAAATGGTGCGCAGGTCGGGTCTGAGCCCTGGACTGCTTTGAAAAGTACACATCCTTTTTGACGGATTGCGTAATTTTGGTGACAGTCTCGTTTTCGTCGCTGCCGTCTTCTTTTTTTTCAATTTTATTGGCATTGTGTGGCATTTTCAGCCACATTACTCTGTGCATCTAGTCCTATTCACATGCGCGTTGACCGAAGTTGTCCGCTTGCTTCTGGAAGTAAGTGTGTGTTGGCTGCTATCTTGCTCTGCAGACGATAGGGTTCTCTGAGAATGTGGCTTGTGAGACATCTTGGGAAACATTCTAAGGGACAAGCTCACAATTAATGTGAACACACCTACAATGAAGGCTTACCTCGCCGATTTCAATGGATCCGCGGCGCATTCTTCTTGCTTACGTTTTGGCCTAAGTTAATGTATAGGTTGTACTGAAGACTGTTGAATACCAGCGTCATGCTGACGACGCAATGAATACCATGGAGCCACCACACGCTGACGTCAACGGCGTGAAACGCGGGTGATGGTGACGCTTTGACGAGACGATCGAACGATGCTGATTCCATGCGAAGACCGAAAAAGTTGGGCGCGTCACAATTGCCAAGTTGCCAATTCTGACCAATGTACCCAATGGCACAAGCCCAATCGGAAATGGTTAATGCTTCAGGCCATTTGTACGACCGCGTGCCACGCCGTGTTCGATTGCTGGCCTTCTGTGCCGCTTATCTTTTTGACGTTTCTTCGTTTGTTCCACAGTTTACGTTGCCCGCCGTGCCGCAATTGTCAGTGTGGCGACGTGTCATGCGTGGCTCTTCGCGATAAACACATATACGCCCAACGACCTAATGAACATCACCTGATCCGTGGCCTTGTGTCTAGGACACTCGGCAGGAATGGATCAGGGAAGTAGAGGCGTCAGCCTGCTGCCGGCAGTTCGCGGGGACCAGCTTGTGTACCGGTGCGCTTGTGAAAGGGCGCGCAGATTGCGTCAGAGCTTGGAACTGCTTTGAAAAGTACTCACCCTTTCTGACGGATTGCGAAATTTAGGTGGCAGCCTCGTTTTCGTCGCTGCCGTCTTCTTTTTTTTCAATGTTAGTGGCATTGTGTGACATTTTCAGACACCTCACTCTTTGCATCTAATCCCTTTCACGTGCGCGTTGACCCATGTTTTCCGCTGGCTTCTTGAACTAAGAGTGTGTTGGCTGCTATCTTGCTCTGCAGACGATAGCGTTCTCTGAGAATGTGGAGTGTGAGACATCTGGGGAAACATTTTAAGGGACAAACCAAAAATTAATGTGAACACACATAAATGAAGGTTTACCTCGCCGATTTCAATGGATCCGCGGCGCATTGCTCTTGCTTAAATTTTGGCCTAGGTTAATCTATAGGTTGTACTGAAGATTGTTGAATACCAGCGTCCTGCTGACGACGCAATGAATACTATGGAGCCACCACACGCTGACGTCCGCGGCGTGAAACGCGGGTGATGGTGACGCTGTGACGAGACGATCGAACGATGCTGATTCCATGCGAAGACCGAAAAAGTTGGGCGCGTCACAATTGCCAAGTTGCCAATTCTGACCAATGTACCCAATGGCACAAGCCCAATCGGAAATGGTTAATGGTTCAGGCCATTTGTACGACCGCGTGCCACGCCGTGTTCGATTGCTGGCCTTCTGTGCCGCTTATCTTTTTGACGTTTCTTCGTTTGTTCCACAGTTTACGTTGCCCGCCGTGCCGCAATTGTCAGTGTGGCGACGTGTCATGCGTGGCTCTTCGCGATAAACACATATACGCCCAACGACCTAATGAACATCACCTGATCCGTGGCCTTGTGTCTAGGACACTCGGCAGGAATGGATCAGGGAAGTAGAGGCGTCAGCCTGCTGCCGGCAGTTGGCAGGGACCAGCTTGTGTACCGGTGCGCTTGTGAAAGGGCGCGCAGATTGCGTCAGAGCTTGGAACTGCTTTGAAAAGTACTCACCCTTTTTGACGGATTGCGAAATTTAGGTGGCAGCCTCGTTTTCGTCGCTGCCGTCTTCTTTTTTTTCAATGTTGGTGGCATTGTGTGACATTTTCAGACACCTCACTATTTGCATCTAATCCCTTTCACGTGCGCGTTGACCCATGTTTTCCGCTGGCTTCTTGAACTAAGAGTGTGTTGGCTGCTATCTTGCTCTGCAGACGATAGCGTTCTCTGAGAATGTGGCATGTGAGACATCTGGGGAAACATTTTAAGGGACAAACCAAAAATTAATGTGAACACACATAAATGAAGGTTTACCTCACCGATTTCAATGGATCCGCGGCGCATTCTTCTTGCTTACCTTTTGGCCTAGGTTAATGTATAGGTTGTACTGAAGATTATTGAATACGAGCGTCATGCTGACGACGCAATGAATACCATGGAGCCACCACACGCTGACGTCAACGGCGTGAAACGCGGGTGATGGTGACGCTGTGACGAGACGATCGAACCATGCTGATTCCATGCGAAGACCGAAACAGTTGGGCGCGTCACAATTGCCAACTTGCCAATTCTGACCAATGTACCCAATGGCACAAGCCCAATCGGAAATGGTTAATGGCTCAGGCCATTTTTACGACCGCGTGCCACGATGTGTTCGATTGCCGGCCTTCTGTGCCGCTTATCTTTTCGACGTTTCTTCGTTTGTTCCACTGTTTACGTTGCCCGCCGTTCTGCAATTGTCAGTGTGGCGACGTGTAACGCGTGGATGTTCGCGATAAACACATATACGCCCAACGACCTAGTGAACATCACCTGATCCGTGGCCTTGTGTCTAGGACATTCGGCAGGAATGGATCAGGGAAGTAGAGGCGTGAGCCTGCTGCCGGCAGTTGGCGGGAACCAGCTTGTGTACCGGTGCGCTTGTGAAAGGGCGCGCAGGTTGCGTCAGAGCCGGGAACTGCTTTGAAAAGTACTCACCCTTTTTGACGGATTGCGAAATTTAGGTGGCAGCCTCGTTTTCGTCGCTGCCGTCTTCTTTTTTTTTCAATGTTATTGACATTGGGTGACATTTTCAGCCACCTTACTCTTTGCATCTAGTCCCTTTCACGTGCGCGTTGACCCATGTTTTCCGTTGGCTTATGGAACTAAGAGTGTCTTGGCTGCTATCTTGCTCTGCAGACGAGAGGGTTCTCCGAGAATGTGGCATGTGAGACATCTGGGGAAAGATTTTAAGGGACAAACCAAAAATTAATGTGAGCACACATACAATGAAGGTTTACCTCGCCGATTTCAATGGATCCACGGCGCATTCTTCTTGCTTATCTTTTGGCATAGGTTAATGTAAAGGTTGTACTGAAGACTGTTGAATACCAGCGCCATGCTGACGACGCAATGCATACCATGGAGCCACCACACGCTGACGTCAACGGCGTGAAACGCGGGGGATGGTGACGCGCTGACGAGACGATCGAACGATGCTGATTCCATGCGAAGACAGAAAAAGTTGGGCGCGTCACAATTGCCAACTTGCCAATTCTGACCAATGTACCCAATGGCACAAGCCCAATCGGAAATGGTTTATGGCTCAGGCCATTTGTACGACCGCGTGCCACGCCGTGTTCCATTGCCGGCCTTCTGTGCCGCTTATCTTTTTGACGTTTCTTCGTTTGTTCGACAGTTTACGTTGCCCGCCGTGCCGCAATTGTCAGTGTGGCGACGTGTCATGCGTGGCTGTTCTCGATAAACACATATACGCCCAACGACCTAGTGAACATCACCTGATCCCTGGCCTTGTGTCTATGACACTCGGCAGAAATGGATCAAGGAGGTAGAGGCGTCAGCCTGCTGCCGGCGGTTGGCGGGGACCAGCTTGTGGACCATTGCGCTTGTGAAAGGGCGCGCAGGTCAGGTCATAGCCCGGAACTGCTTTCAAAAGTACTCATCCTTTTTGATGGATTGCGAAATTTCGGTGGCAGCCTCGTTTTTGGTCGCTGCCGTCTTCTTTTTTTCCAATGTTATTTACATTGTGTAACATTTTCAGCGACCTTCCTCTGTGCATCTAGTCCTATTCACCTGCGCGTTGACCCAAGTTGTCCGCTTGCTTCTGTAACTAAGTGTGTGTTGGCTGCTATCTTGCTCTGCAGACGATAGGGTTCTCTGAGAATGTGGCTTGTGAGACATCTTGGGAAACATTTTAAGGGACAAACCCACAATTATTGTGAACACACCTACAATGAAGGCTTACGTCGCCGATTTCAATGGATCCGCGGCGCATTCTTCTTGCTTACGTTTTGGCCTAAGTTAATGTATAGGCTGTACTGAAGACTGTTCAATACCAGCGTCATGCTGACGACGCAATGAATACCATGGAGCCACCACACGCTGACGTCAACGGCGTGAAACACGGGTGATGGTGACGCTGTGACGAGACGATCGAACGATGCTGATTCCATGCGAAGACCGAAAAAGTTGGGCGCGTCACAATTGCCAAGTTGCCAATTCTGACCAATGTACCCAATGGCACAAGCCCAATCGGAAATGGTTAATGGTTCAGGCCATTTGTACGACCTCGTGCCACGATGTGTTCGATTGCCGGCCTTCTGTGCCGCTTATCCTTTTGACGTTTCTTCGTTTGTTCCACAGTTTACGTTGCCCGCCGTTCCGCAATTGTTAGTGTGGCAACGTGTCATTCGTGGCTCTTCGCGATAAACACATATACGCCCAACGACCTAGTGAACATCACCTGATCCGTGGCCTTGTTTCTAGGACACTCGGCAGGAATGGATCAGGGCGGTAGAGGCGTCAGCCTACAGCCGGCGGTTGGCGGGGACCAGCTTGTGTACCGGTGCGCTTGTGAAAGGGCGCGCCAGTGAGGTCAGAGCCCGGAACTGCCCTGAAAAGTACTCATCCTTTTTGACGGATTGCGAAATTTTGGTGGCAGCCTCGTTTATGGTCGCTACCGTATTCTTTTTTTTTCAATGTTATTGACATTGTGTCACATTTTCGGCCACCTTCCTCTGTGCATCTAGTCCCATTGACATGCGCGCTGACCCAAATTGTCCGCTGGCTTCTGGAACTAAGAGTGTGTTGGCTGCTATCTTGCTCTGCAGACGATAGGGTTCTCTGAGAATGTGGCTTGTGAGACATCTTGGGAAACATTCTAAGGGACAAGCTCACAATTAATGTGAACACACCTACAATGAAGGCTTACCTCGCCGATTTCAATGGATCCGCGGCGCATTCTTCTTGCTTACGTTTTGGCCTAAGTTAATGTATAGGTTGTACTGAAGACTGTTGAACACCAGCGTCATGCTGACAACGCAATGAATACCATGGAGCCACCACACGTTGACGTCAACGGCGTGAAACGCGGGTGATGGTGACGCTGTGACGAGACGATCGAACGATGCTGATTCCATGCGAAGACCGAAAAAGTTGGACGCGTCACAATTGCCAAGTTGCCAATTCTGACCAATGTACCCAATGGCACAAGCCCAATCGGAAATGGTTTATGGCTCAGGCGGTTTGTACGACCGCGTCCCACGCCGTGTTCGATTGGCGGCCTCGTGTGCCGCTTATCTTTTTGACGTTTCTTCGTTTGTTCCACAGTTTACGTTGCCCGCCGTTCCGCAATTGTCAGTGTGGCGACGTGTCATTCGTGGCTCTTCGCGATAAACACATATACGCCCAACGACCTTGTGAACATCACCTGATCCGTGGCCTTGTGTCTAGGACACTCGGCAGGAATGGTTCAGGGAAGTAGAGGCGTCAGCCTGCTGCCGGCAGTTGGCGGTAACCAGCTTGTGTACCGGTGCGCTTGTGAAAGGGCGCGCAGGTTGCGTCAGAGTCCGGAACTGCTTTGAAAAGTACTCACCATTTTTGACGGATTGCGAAATTTAGGTGACAGCCTCGTTTTCGTCGCTGCCGTCTTCTTTTTTTTTCAATGTTATTGGCATTGTGTGGCATTTTCAGCCACCTCACTATTTGCATCTAGTCCCTTTCACGTGCGCGTTGACCCATGTTTTCCGCTGGCTTCTGGAACTAAGAGTGTGTGGGCTGCTATCTTGCTCTGCAGAGGATATCGTTCTCTGAGAATGTGGCATGTGAGACATCTGGGGAAACATTTTAAGGGACAAACCAAAAATTAATGTGAACACACATACAATGAAGTTTTACCTCGCCGATTTCAATGGATCCGCGGCGCATTCTTCTTGCTTACCTTTTGGCCTAGGTTAATGTATAGGTTGTACTGAAGATTGTTGAATACCAGCGTCCTGCTGACGACGCAATGAATACCATGGAGCCACCACACGCTGACGTCAGCGGCGTGAAACGCGGGTGATGGTGACGCTGTGACGAGACGATCGAACGATGCTGATTCCATGCGAAGACCGAAAAAGTTGGGCGCGTCACAATTGCCAAGTTGCCAATTCTGACCAATGTACCCAATGGCACAAGCCCAATCGGAAATGGTTAATGGTTCAGGCCATTTGTAGGACCGCGTGCCACGCCGTGTTCGATTGCTGGCCTTCTGTGCTGCTTATCTTTTTGACGTTTCTTCGTTTGTTCCACAGTTTACGTTGCCCGCCGTGCCGCAATTGTCAGTGTGGCGACGTGTCATGCGTGGCTCTTCACGATAAACACATATACGCCCAACGACCTAGTGAACATCACCTGATCCGTGGCCTTGTGTCTAGGACACTCGGCAGGAATGGATCATGGAAGTAGAGGCGTCAGCCTGCTGCCGGCAGTTGGCGGGGACCAGCTTGTGTACCGGTGCGCTTGTGAAAGGGCGCGCAGGTTGCGTCAGAGCTTGGAACTGCTTTGAAAAGTACTCACCCTTTTTGACGGATTGCGAAATTTAGGTGGCAGCCTCGTTTTCGTCGCTGCCGTCTTCTTTTTTTTTCAATGTTAGTGGCATTGTGTGACATTTTCAGACACCTTACTCTTTGCATCTAATCGATATCACGTGCGCGTTGACCCATGTTTTCCGCTGGCTTCTTGAACTAAGAGTGTGTTGGCTGCTATCTTGCTCTGCAGACGATAGTGTTCTCTGAGAATGTGGCATGTTAGACATCTGGGGAAACATTTTAAGGGACAAACCAAAAATTAATGTGAACACACATAAATGAAGGTTTACCTCGCCGATTTCAATGGATCCGCGGCGCATTGCTCTTGCTTACCTTTTGGCCTAGGTTAATATATAGGTTGTACTGAAGATTGTTGAATACCAGCGTCATGCTGACGACGCAATGAATACCATGGAGCCACCACACGCCGACGTCAACGGCGTGAAACGCGGGTGATGGTGACGCTGTGACGAGATGATCGAATGATGCTGATTCCATGCGAAGACCGAAAAAGTTGGGCGCGTCACAATTGCCAACTTGCCAATTCTGACCAATGTACCCAAAGGCACAAGGCCAATCGGAAATGCTTTATGGCTCAGGCTATTTATACGACCGCGTGCCACGCCGTGTTCGATTGCCGGCCTTCTGTGCCGCTTATCTTTTTGACGTTTCTTCCTTTGTTCCACAGTTTACGTTGCCCGCCGTGCCGCAATTGTCAGTGTGGCGACGTGTCATGCGTGGCTGTTCGCGATAAACGCATATACGCCCAACGACCTAGTGAACATCACCTGATCCGTGCCCTCGTGTCTAGGACACTCGGCAGGAATGGATCAGGGAGGTAGAGGCGTCAGCCTCCTGCCGCCAGTTGGCGGGGACCAGCTTGTGTACCGGTGCGCTTGTGAAAGGGCACGCAGGTCAGGTCAGAGCCCGGAACTGCTTTGAAAGTACTCATCCTTTTTGACGGATTGCGAAATTTTGGTGACAGCCTCGTTTTCGTCGCTGCCGTCTTCTATTTTTTCAGTGTTATTGGCATTGTGTGACATTTTCAACCACCTTCCTCTGTGTATCTAGTCCCATTGGCATGCGCGTTCACCCAAGATGTCCGCTGTCTTCTGGAACTAAGTGTGTGTTGGCTGCTATCTTGCTCTGCAGACGATAGGGTTCTCTGAGAATGTGGCTTGTGAGACATTTTGGGAATCATTTTAAGGGGCAAAGCCACAATTAATGTGAACACACCTACAATGAAGGTTTACCTCGCCGATTTCAATGGATCCGCGGCGCATTCTTCTTGCTTATCTTTTGGCCTAGGTTAATGTATAGGTTGTACTGAAGGCTGTTGAATACCAGCGTCCTGGTGACGACGCAATGAATACCATGGAGCCACCACACGCTGACGTCAACATCGTGAAACGCGGGTGATGGTGCGGCTGTGACGAGACGATCGAACGATGCGGATTCCATGCGAAGACCGAAGAAGTTGGGCGCGTCACAATTCCCAAGTTGCTAATTCTCACCAATGTACCCAGTGGCACAAGGCCAATCGGAAATGGTTTATGGTTCGGGCCATTTGTAGGACCGCGTGCCACGCCGTGTTCGATTGCTGGCCTTCTGTGCCGCTTATCTTTTTGACGTTTCTTCGTTTGTTCCACAGTTTACGTTGCCCGCCGTGCCGCAATTGTCAGTGTGGCGACGTGTCATGCGTGGCTCTTCACGATAAACACATATACGCCCAACGACCTAGTGAACATCACCTGATCCGTGGCCTTGTGTCTAGGACAACTCGGCAGAAATGGATCAGGGAGGTAGAGGCGTCAGCCTGCTGCCGCCAGTTGGCGGGGACCAGCTCGTGTACCGGTGCGCTTGTGAAAGGGCGCGCAGGTCGGGTCTGAGCCCTGAACTGCTTTGAAAAGTACACATCCTTTGTGACGGATTGCGAAATTTTGGTGACAGTCTCGTTTTCGTCGCTGCCGTCTTCTTTTTTTCAATTTTATTGGCATTGTGTGGCATTTGCAGCCACATTACTCTGTGCATCTAGTCCTATTCACATGCACGTTGACCGAAGTTGTCCGCTTGCTTCTGGAACTAAGTGTGTGTTGGCTGCTATCTTGCCCTGCAGACGATAGGGTTCTCTGAGAATGTGGCTTGTGAGACATCTTGGGAAACATTCTAAGGGAGAAGCTCACAATTAATGTGAACACACCTACAATGAAGGCTTACCTCGCCGATTTCAATGGATCCGCGGCGCATTCTTCTTGCTTAGGTTTTGGCCTAAGTTAATGTATAGGTTGTACTGAAGACTGTTGAACACCAGCGTCATGCTGACAACGCAATGAATACCATGGAGCCACCACACGTTGACGTCAACGGCGTGAAACGCGGGTGATGGTGAAGCTGTGACGAGACGATCGAACGATGCTGATTCCATGCGAAGACCGAAAAAGTTGGACGCGTCACAATTGCCAAGTTGCCAATTCTGACCAATGTACCCAATGGCACAAGCCCAATCGGAAATGGTTTATGGCTCAGGCCGTTTGTACGACCGCGTCCCACGCCGTGTTCGATTGGCGGCCTCGTGTGCCGCTTATCTTTTTGACGTTTCTTCGTTTGTTCCACAGTTTACGTTGCCCGCCGTTCCGCAATTGTCAGTGTGGCGACGTGTCATTCGTGGCTCTTCGCGATAAACACATATACGCCCAACGACCTAGTGAACATCACCTGATCCGTGGCCTTGTGTCTAGGACACTCGGCAGGAATGGTTCAGGGAAGTAGAGGCGTCAGCCTGCTGCCGGCAGTTGGCGGTAACCAGCTTGTGTACCGGTGCGCTTGTGAAAGGGCGCGCAGGTTGCGTCAGAGTCCGGAACTGCTTTGAAAAGTACTCACCATTTTTGACGGATTGCGAAATTTAGGTGACAGCCTCGTTTTCGTCGCTGCCGTCTTCTTTTTTTTTCAATGTTATTGGCATTGTGTGGCATTTTCAGCCACCTCACTATTTGCATCTAGTCCCTTTCACGTGCGCGTTGACCCATGTTTTCCGCTGGCTTCTGGAACTAAGAGTGTGTTGGCTGCTATCTTGCTCTGCAGACGATAGCGTTCTCTGAGAATGTGGCATGTGAGACATCTGGGGAAACATTTTAAGGGACAAACCAAAAATTAATATGAACACACATACAATGAAGGTTTACCTCGCCGATTTCAATGGATCCGCGGCGCATTCTTCTTGCTTATCTTTTGGCCTAGGTTAATGTATAGGTTGTACTGAAGATTGTTGAATACCAGCGTCCTGCTGACGACGCAATGAATACCATGGAGCCACCACACGCTGACGTCAGCGGCGTGAAACGCGGGTGATGGTGACGCTGTGACGAGACGATCGAACGATGCTGATTCCATGCGAAGACCGAAAAAGTTGGGCGCGGCACAATTGCCAAGTTGCCAATTCTGACCAATGTACCCAATGCCACAAGCCCAATCGGAAATGGTTAATGGTTCAGGCCATTTCTAGGACCGCGTGCCACGCCGTGTTCGATTGCTGGCCTTCTGTGCCGCTTATCTTTTTGACGTTTCTTCGTTTGTTCCACAGTTTACGTTGCCCGCCGTGCCGGAATTGTCAGTGTGGCGACGTGTCATGCGTGGCTCTTCACGATAAACACATATACGCCCAACGACCTAGTGAACATCACCTGATCCGTGGCCTTGTGTCTAGGACACTCGGCAGGAATGGATCAGGGAAGTAGAGGCGTCAGCCTGCTGCCGCCAGTTGGCGGGGACCAGCTTGTGTACCGGTGCGCTTGTGAAAGGGCGCGCAGGTCAGGTCAGAGCTTGGAACTGCTTTGAAAAGTACTCACCCTTTTTGACGGATTGCGAAATTTTGGTGACAGCCTCGTTTTCGTCGCTGCCATCTTCTTTTTCTTTCAAAGTTATTGGCATTATGTGACATTTTCAGCCACCTTACTCGTTGCATCTAGTCCCTTTCACGTGCGCGTTGACCCAAGTTGTCCGCTGGTTTCTGGAACTAAGTGTGTGTTGGCTGTTATCTTGCTCTTCTAGATGATAGGGTTCTCTGACAATGTGGCTTGTGAGACATCTGGGGAAACATTTTAAGGGACAAACCCAAAATTAATGTGAACACACATGTAATGAAGGTTTACCTCGCCGATTTCAATGGATCCGCAGCGCATTCTTCATGCTTACCTTTTGGCCTAGGTTAATGCATAGATTGTACTGAAGATTGTTGAATACCAGCGCCATGCTGACGACGCAATGAATACCATGGAGCCACCACACGCTGACGTCAACGGCGTGAAACGCGGGTGAGGGTGACGCTGTGACGAGACGATCGAACGATGCTGATTCCATGCGAAGACCGAAATAGTTGAGCGCGTCACAATTGCCAATTTTGACCAATGTACCCAATGGCACAAGCCCAATCGGAAATTGTTTATGGCTCAGGCCATTTGTACGACCGCGCGCCACGGCGTGTTCGATTGCCGGCCTTCTTTGCCGCTTATCTTTTTGACGTTTCTTCGTTTGTTCCACAGTTTACGTTGCCCGCCGTGCCGCAATTGTCAGTGAGGCAACGTGTCACGCGTGGCTGTTCTCGATAAACACATATACGCCCAACGACCTCCTGAACATCACCTCATCCGTGGCCATGTGTCTAGGACACTCGGCAGGAATGGATCAGGGAGGTAGAGTCAGCCTGCTGACGGCAGTTGGCGGGGACCAGCTTGCGTACCGGTGCGCTTGCGAAAGGGCGCGCAGGTCGGGTCTGAGCCCTGAACTGCTTTGAAAACTACACATCCTTTTTGACGGATTGCGAAATTTTGGTGACAGCCTCATTTATGGTCGCTACCGTCTTCTATTTTCCAATGTTATTGGCATTGTGTGACATTTTCAGCGACCTTCCTCTGTGTATCTTGTGTCCCCTTGACATGCGCGTTGACCCAGGTTGTCCGCTGGCTTCTGGAACTCATAGTGTGTTGGCTGCTATCTTGCTCTGCAGACGATAGGGTTCTCTGAGAATGTGGCATTTGAGACATCTCGGGAAAGTTTATGGGACAAACCCACAAACACTGTGAACACACCTACGATGAACGCTTACGTCGCTCATTTCAATGGATCCGCGGCGCTTCCTTCTTGCTTACGTTCTGGCCTAGGTTAATGTATAGGTTGTACTGAAGACTGTTGAATACCAGCGTCATGCTGACGACGCAATGAATACCATGGAACCACCACACGCTGACGCCAACAGCGTGAAACGCGGGTGATGGTCACGCTGTGACGAGACGATGGAACGATGCAGATTCCATGCGAAGACCGAAGAAGTTGGGCGCGTCACAATTCCCAAGTTGCCAATTCTGACCAATGTGCCCAATTGCGCAAGGCCAATGGGAAATGGTTTATGGCTCAGGCCGTTTCTACGACCGCGTCCCACGCCGTGTTCGATTGGCGGCCTCGTGTGCCACTTATCTTTTTGACGTTTCTTCGTTTGTTCCACAGTTTACCTTGCCCGTCTTGCCGCAATTGTCAGTGTGGCGACGTGTCATGCGTTGCTGTTCTCGATAAACACATATACGCCCAACGACCAAGTGAACATCACCTGATCCGTGGCCTTGTGTCTAGGACACTCGGCAGGAATAGATCAGGGAGGTAGAGGCGTCAGCCTGCTGCCGCCAGTTGGCGGGGACCAGCTCGTGTACCGGTGCGCTTGTGAAAGGGCGCGCAGGTCCGGTCTGAGCCCTGAACTGCTTTGAAAAGTACACATCCTTTGTGACGGATTGCGAAATTTTGGTGACAGTCTCGTTTTCGTCGCTGCCGTCTTCTTTTTTTTTCAATTTTATTGGCATTGTGTGGCATTTTCAGCCACATTACTCTGTGCATCTAGTCCTATTCACATGCGCGTTGACCGAAGTTGTCCGCTTGCTTCTGGAACTAAGTGTGTGTTGGCTGCTATCTTGCTCTGCAGACGATAGGGTTCTCTGAGAATGTGACTTGTGAGACATCTTGGGAAACATTCTAAGGGACAAGCTCACAATTAATGTGAACACACCTACAATGAAGGCTTACCTCGCCGATTTCAATGGATCCGCGGCGCATTCTTCTTGCTTACGTTTTGGCCTAAGTTAATGTATAGGCTGTACTGAAGACTGTTCAATACCAGCGTCATGCTGACGACGCAATGAATACCATGGAGCCACCACACGCTGACGTCAACGGCGTGAAACACGGGTGATGGTGACGCTGTGACGAGACGATCGAACGATGCTGATTCCATGCGAAGACCGAAAAAGTTGGACGCGTCACAATTGCCAAGTTGCCAATTCTGACCAATGTACCCAATGGCACAAGCCCAATCGGAAATGGTTTATGGCTCAGGCCGTTTGTACGACCGCGTCCCACGCCGTGTTCGATTGGCGGCCTCGTGTGCCGCTTATCTTTTTGACGTTTCTTCGTTTGTTCCACAGTTTACGTTGCCCGCCGTTCCGCAATTGTCAGTGTGGCGACGTGTTATTCGTGGCTCTTCGCGATAAACACATATACGCCCAACGACCTAGTGAACATCACCTGATCCGTGGCCTTGTGTCTAGGACACTCGGCAGGAATGGTTCAGGGAAGTAGAGGCGTCAGCCTGCTGCCGGCAGTTGGCGGTAACCAGCTTGTGTACCGGTGCGCTTGTGAAAGGGCGCGCAGGTTGCGTCAGAGTCCGGAACTGCTTTGAAAAGTACTCACCATTTTTGACGGATTGCGAAATTTAGGTGACAGCCTCGTTTTCGTCGCTGCCGTCTTCTTTTTTTTTCAATGTTATTGGCATTGTGTGGCATTTTCAGCCACCTCACTATTTGCATCTAGTCCCTTTCACGTGCGCGTTGACCCATGTTTCCCGCTGGCTTCTGGAACTAAGAGTGTGTTGGCTGCTATCTTGCTCTGCAGACGATAGCGTTCTCTGAGAATGTGGCATGTGAGACATCTGGGGAAACATTTTAAGGGACAAACCAAAAATTAATATGAACACACATACAATGAAGGTTTACCTCGCCGATTTCAATGGATCCGCGGCGCATTCTTCTTGCTTATCTTTTGGCCTAGGTTAATGTATAGGTTGTACTGAAGATTGTTGAATACCAGCGTCCTGCTGACGACGCAATGAATACCATGGAGCCACCACACGCTGACGTCAGCGGCGTGAAACGCGGGTGATGGTGACGCTGTGACGAGACGATCGAACGATGCTGATTCCATGCGAAGACCGAAAAAGTTGGGCGCGTCACAATTGCCAAGTTGCCAATTCTGACCAATGTACCCAATGCCACAAGCCCAATCGGAAATGGTTAATGGTTCAGGCCATTTCTAGGACCGCGTGCCACGCCGTGTTCGATTGCTGGCCTTCTGTGCCGCTTATCTTTTTGACGTTTCTTCGTTTGTTCCACAGTTTACGTTGCCCGCCGTGCCGGAATTGTCAGTGTGGCGACGTGTCATGCGTGGCTCTTCACGATAAACACATATACGCCCAACGACCTAGTGAACATCACCTGATCCGTGGCCTTGTGTCTAGGACACTCGGCAGGAATGGATCAGGGAAGTAGAGGCGTAAGCCTGCTGCCGGCAGTTGGCGGGGACCAGCTTGTGTACCGGTGCGCTTGTGAAAGGGCGCGCAGGTTGCGTCAGAGCTTGGAACTGCTTTGAAAAGTACTCACCCTTTTTGACGGATTGCGAAATTTAGGTGGCAGCCTCGTTTTCGTCGCTGCCGTCTTCTTTTTTTTCAATGTTAGTGGCATTGTGTGACATTTTCAGACACCTTACTCTTTGCATCTAATCCATATCACGTGCGCGTTGACCCATGTTTTCCGCTGGCTTCTTGAACTAAGAGTGTGTTGGCTGCTATCTTGCTCTGCATACGATAGTGTTCTCTGAGAATGTGGCATGTTAGACATCTGGGGAAACATTTTAAGGGACAAACCAAAAATTAATGTGACATAAATGAAGGTTTACCTCGCCGATTTCAATGGATCCGCGGCGCATTGCTCTTGCTTACCTTTTGGCCTAGGTTAATGTATAGGTTGTACTGAAGATTGTTGAATACCAGCGTCATGCTGACGACGCAATGAATACCATGGAGCCACCACACGCTGACGTCAACGGCGTGAAACGCGGGGGATCGTGACGCTGTGACGAGACGATCGAACGATGCTGATTCCATGCGAAGACCGAGAAAGTTGGGCGCGTCACAATTCCCTAGTTGCCAATTCTGACCAATGTACCCAATAGCGCAAGGCCAATCGGAAATGCTTTATGGCTCAGGCTATTTGTACGACCGCGTGCCACGCCGTGTTCGATTGCCGGCCTTCTGTGCCGCTTGTCTTTTTGACGTTTCTTCCTTTGTTCCACAGTTTACGTTGCCCGCCGTGCCGCAATTGTCAGTGTGGCGACGTGTCATGCGTGGCTGTTCGCGATAAACACATATACGCCCAACGACCTAGTGAACATCACCTGATCCGTGCCCTCGGGTCTAGGACACTCGGCAGGAATGGATCAGGGAAGTAGAGGCGTCAGCCTGCTGCCGCCAGTTGGCGGGGACCAGCTTGTGTACCGGTGCGCTTGTGAAAGGGCGCGCAGGTCAGGTCAGAGCCCGGAACTGCTTTGAAAAGTACTCACCCTTTTTGACGGATTGCGAAATTTTGGTGACAGCCTCGTTTTCGTCGCTGCCATCTTCTTTTTCTTTCAAAGTTATTGGCATTATGTGACATTTTCAGCCACCTTACTCGTTGCATCTAGTCCCTTTCACGTGCGCGTTGACCCAAGTTGTCCGCTGGTTTCTGGAACTAAGTGTGTGTTGGCTGTTATCTTGCTCTTCTAGATGATAGGGTTCTCTGACAATGTGGCTTGTGAGACATCTGGGGAAACATTTTAAGGGACAAACCCAAAATTAATGTGAACACACATGCAATGAAGGTTTACGTCGCCGATTTCAATGGATCCGCAGCGCATTCTTCTTGCTTACCTTTTGGCCTAGGTTAATGCATAGATTGTACTGAAGATTGTTGAATACCAGCGCCATGCTGACGACGCAATGAATACCATGGAGCCACCACACGCTGACGTCAACGGCGTGAAACGCGGGTGAGGGTGACGCTGTGACGAGACGATCGAACGATGCTGATTCCATGCGAAGACCGAAAAAGTTGAGCGCGTCACAATTGCCAATTTTGACCAATGTACCCAATGGCACAAGCCCAATCGGAAATTGTTTATGGCTCAGGCCATTTGTACGACCGCGCGCCACGGCGTGTTCGATTGCCGGCCTTCTTTGCCGCTTATCTTTTTGACGTTTCTTCGTTTGTTCCACAGTTTACGTTGCCCGCCGTGCCGCAATTGTCAGTGAGGCAACGTGTCACGCGTGGCTGTTCTCGATAAACACATATACGCCCAACGACCTCGTGAACATCACCTCATCCGTGGCCATGTGTCTAGGACACTCGGCAGGAATGAATCAGGGAGGTAGAGTCAGCCTGCTGACGGCAGTTGGCGGGGACCAGCTTGCGTACCGGTGCGCTTGCGAAAGGGCGCGCAGGTCGGGTCTGAGCCCTGAACTGCTTTGAAAAGTACACATCCTTTTTGACGGATTGCGAAATTTTGGTGACAGCCTCATTTATGGTCGCTACCGTCTTCTATTTTCCAATGTTATTGGCATTGTGTGACATTTTCAGCGACCTTCCTCTGTGTATCTTGTGTCCCATTGACATGCGCGTTGACCCAGGTTGTCCGCTGGCTTCTGGAACTCATAGTGTGTTGGCTGCTATCTTGCTCTGCAGACGATAGGGTTCTCTGAGAATGTGGCATTTGAGACATCTCGGGAAAGTTTATGGGACAAACCCACAAACACTGTGAACACACCTACGATGAACGCTTACGTCGCTCATTTCAATGGATCCGCGGCGCTTCCTTCTTGCTTACGTTCTGGCCTAGGTTAATGTATAGGTTGTACTGAAGACTGTTGAATACCAGCGTCATGCTGACGACGCAATGAATACCATGGAACCACCACACGCTGACGCCAACAGCGTGAAACGCGGGTGATGGTCACGCTGTGACGAGACGATGGAACGATGCAGATTCCATGCGAAGACCGAAGAAGTTGGGCGCGTCACAATTCCCAAGTTGCCAATTCTGACCAATGTGCCCAATTGCGCAAGGCCAATGGGAAATGGTTTATGGCTCAGGCCGTTTCTACGACCGCGTCCCACGCCGTGTTCGATTGGCGGCCTCGTGTGCCACTTATCTTTTTGACGTTTCTTCGTTTGTTCCACAGTTTACCTTGCCCGTCTTGCCGCAATTGTCAGTGTGGCGACGTGTCATTCGTGGCTCTTCGCGATAAACACATATACGCCCAACGACCTAGTGAACATCACCTGATCCGTGGCCTTGTTTCTAGGACACTCGGCAGGAATGGATCAGGGCGGTAGAGGCGTCAGCCTACAGCCGGCGGTTGGCGGGGACCAGCTTGTGTACCGGTGCGCTTGTGAAAGGGCGCGCCAGTGAGGTCAGAGCCCGGAACTGCCCTGAAAAGTACTCATCCTTTTTGACGGATTGCGAAATTTTGGTGGCAGCCTCGTTTATGGTCGCTACCGTATTCTTTTTTTTTCAATGTTATTGGCATTGTGTCACATTTTCGGCCACCTTCCTCTGTGCATCTAGTCCCATTGACATGCGCGCTGACCCAAATTGTCCGCTGGCTTCTGGAACTAAGAGTGTGTTGGCTGCTATCTTGCTCTGCAGACGATAGGGTTCTCTGAGAATGTGGCTTGTGAGACATCTTGGGAAACATTCTAAGGGACAAGCTCACAATTAATGTGAACACACCTACAATGAAGGCTTACCTCGCTGATTTCAATGGATCCGCGGCGCATTCTTCTTGCTTACGTTTTGGCCTAAGTTAATGTATAGGTTGTACTGAAGACTGTTGAACACCAGCGTCATGCTGACAACGCAATGAATACCATGGAGCCACCACACGTTGACGTCAACGGCGTGAAACGCGGGTGATGGTGACGCTGTGACGAGACGATCGAACGATGCTGATTCCATGCGAAGACCGAAAAAGTTGGACGCGTCACAATTGCCAAGTTGCCAATTCTGACCAATGTACCCAATGGCACAAGCCCAATCGGAAATGGTTTATGGCTCAGGCGGTTTGTACGACCGCGTCCCACGCCGTGTTCGATTGGCGGCCTCGTGTGCCGCTTATCTTTTTGACGTTTCTTCGTTTGTTCCACAGTTTACGTTGCCCGCCGTTCCGCAATTGTCAGTGTGGCGACGTGTCATTCGTGGCTCTTCGCGATAAACACATATACGCCCAACGACCTTGTGAACATCACCTGATCCGTGGCCTTGTGTCTAGGACACTCGGCAGGAATGGTTCAGGGAAGTAGAGGCGTCAGCCTGCTGCCGGCAGTTGGCGGTAACCAGCTTGTGTACCGGTGCGCTTGTGAAAGGGCGCGCAGGTTGCGTCAGAGTCCGGAACTGCTTTGAAAAGTACTCACCATTTTTGACGGATTGCGAAATTTAGGTGACAGCCTCGTTTTTGTCGCTGCCGTCTTCTTTTTTTTTCAATGTTATTGGCATTGTGTGGCATTTTCAGCCACCTCACTATTTGCATCTAGTCCCTTTCACGTGCGCGTTGACCCATGTTTTCCGCTGGCTTCTGGAACTAAGAGTGTGTGGGCTGCTATCTTGTTCTGCAGACGATATCGTTCTCTGAGAATGTGGCATGTGAGACATCTGGGGAAACATTTTAAGGGACAAACCAAAAATTAATGTGAACACACATACAATGAAGGTTTACCTCGCCGATTTCAATGGATCCGCGGCGCATTCTTCTTGCTTACCTTTTGGCCTAGATTAATGTATAGGTTGTACTGAAGATTGTTGAATAGCAGCGTCCTGCTGACGACGCAATGAATACCATGGAGCCACCACACGCTGACGTCAGCGGCGTGAAACGCGGGTGATGGTGACGCTGTGACGAGACGATCGAACGATGCTGATTCCATGCGAAGACCGAAAAAGTTGGGCGCGTCACAATTGCCAAGTTGCCAATTCTGACCAATGTACCCAATGGCACAAGCCCAATCGGAAATGGTTAATGGTTCAGGCCATTTGTAGGACCGCGTGCCACGCCGTGTTCGATTGCTGGCCTTCTGTGCTGCTTATCTTTTTGACGTTTCTTCGTTTGTTCCACAGTTTACGTTGCCCGCCGTGCCGCAATTGTCAGTGTGGCGACGTGTCATGCGTGGCTCTTCACGATAAACACATATACGCCCAACGACCTAGTGAACATCACCTGATCCGTGGCCTTGTGTCTAGGACACTCGGCAGGAATGGATCAGGGAAGTAGAGGCGTCAGCCTGCTGCCGGCAGTTGGCGGGGACCAGCTTGTGTACCGGTGCGCTTGTGAAAGGGCGCGCAGGTTGCGTCAGAGCTTGGAACTGCTTTGAAAAGTACTCACCCTTTTTGACGGATTGCGAAATTTAGGTGGCAGCCTCGTTTTCGTCGCTGCCGTCTTCTTTTTTTTTCAATGTTAGTGGCATTGTGTGACATTTTCAGACACCTTACTCTTTGCATCTAATCCATATCACGTGCGCGTTGACCCATGTTTTCCACTGGCTTCTTGAACTAAGAGTGTGTTGGCTGCTATCTTGCTCTGCAGACGATAGTGTTCTCTGAGAATGTGGCATGTTAGACATCTGGGGAAACATTTTAAGGGACAAACCAAAAATTAATGTGAACACACATAAATGAAGGTTCACCTCGCCGATTTCAATGGATCCGCGGCGCATTGCTCTTGCTTACCTTTTGGCCTAGGTTAATGTATAGGTTGTACTGAAGATTGTTGAATACCAGCGTCATGCTGACGACGCAATGAATACCATGGAGCCACCACACGCTGACGTCAACGGCGTGAAACGCGGGTGATGGTGACGCTGTGACGAGACGATCGAATGATGCTGATTCCATGCGAAGACCGAAAAAGTTGGGCGCGTCACAATTGCCAACTTGCCAATTCTCACCAATGTACCCAATGGCACAAGGCCAATCGGAAATGCTTTATGGCTCAGGCTATTTGTACGACCGCGTGCCACGCCGTGTTCGATTGCCGGCCTTCTGTGCCGCTTATCTTTTTGACGTTTCTTCCTTTGTTCCGCAGTTTACGTTGCCCGCCGTGCCGCAATTGTCAGTGTGGCGACGTGTCATGCGTGGCTGTTCGCGATAAACACATATACGCCCAACGACCTAGTGAACATCACCTGATCCGTGCCCTCGTGTCTAGGACACTCGGCAGGAATGGATCAGGGAGATAGAGGCGTCAGCCTGCTGCCGCCAGTTGGCGGGGACCAGCTTGTGTACCGGTGCGCTTGTGAAAGGGCGCGCAGGTCAGGTCAGAGCCCGGAACTGCTTTGAAAGTACTCATCCTTTTTGACGGATTGCGAAATTTTGGTGACAGCCTCGTTTTCGTCGCTGCCATCTTCTTTTTCTTTCAAAGTTATTGGCATTATGTGACATTTTCAGCCACCTTACTCGTTGCATCTAGTCCCTTTCACGTGCGCGTTGACCCAAGTTGTCCGCTGGTTTCTGGAACTAAGTGTGTGTTGGCTGTTATCTTGCTCTTCTAGATGATAGGGTTCTCTGACAATGTGGCTTGTGAGACATCTGGGGAAACATTTTAAGGGACAAACCCAAAATTAATGTGAACACACATGCAATGAAGGTTTACGTCGCCGATTTCAATGGATCCGCAGCGCATTCTTCTTGCTTACCTTTTGGCCTAGGTTAATGCATAGATTGTACTGAAGATTGTTGAATACCAGCGCCATGCTGACGACGCAATGAATACCATGGAGCCACCACACGCTGACGTCAACGGCGTGAAACGCGGGTGAGGGTGACGCTGTGACGAGACGATCGAACGATGCTGATTCCATGCGAAGACCGAAAAAGTTGAGCGCGTCACAATTGCCAATTTTGACCAATGTACCCAATGGCACAAGCCCAATCGGAAATTGTTTATGGCTCAGGCCATTTGTACGACCGCGCGCCACGGCGTGTTCGATTGCCGGCCTTCTTTGCCGCTTATCTTTTTGACGTTTCTTCGTTTGTTCCACAGTTTACGTTGCCCGCCGTGCCGCAATTGTCAGTGAGGCAACGTGTCACGCGTGGCTGTTCTCGATAAACACATATACGCCCAACGACCTCGTGAACATCACCTCATCCGTGGCCATGTGTCTAGGACACTCGGCAGGAATGAATCAGGGAGGTAGAGTCAGCCTGCTGACGGCAGTTGGCGGGGACCAGCTTGCGTACCGGTGCGCTTGCGAAAGGGCGCGCAGGTCGTGTCTGAGCCCTGAACTGCTTTGAAAAGTACACATCCTTTTTGACGGATTGCGAAATTTTGGTGACAGCCTCATTTATGGTCGCTACCGTCTTCTATTTTCCAATGTTATTGGCATTGTGTGACATTTTCAGCGACCTTCCTCTGTGTATCTTGTGTCCCATTGACATGCGCGTTGACCCAGGTTGTCCGCTGGCTTCTGGAACTCATAGTGTGTTGGCTGCTATCTTGCTCTGCAGACGATAGGGTTCTCTGAGAATGTGGCATTTGAGACATCTCGGGAAAGTTTATGGGACAAACCCACAAACACTGTGAACACACCTACGATGAACGCTTACGTCGCTCATTTCAATGGATCCGCGGCGCTTCCTTCTTGCTTACGTTCTGGCCTAGGTTAATGTATAGGTTGTACTGAAGACTGTTGAATACCAGCGTCATGCTGACGACGCAATGAATACCATGGAACCACCACACGCTGACGCCAACAGCGTGAAACGCGGGTGATGGTCACGCTGTGACGAGACGATGGAACGATGCAGATTCCATGCGAAGACCGAAGAAGTTGGGCGCGTCACAATTCCCAAGTTGCCAATTCTGACCAATGTGCCCAATTGCGCAAGGCCAATGGGAAATGGTTTATGGCTCAGGCCGTTTCTACGACCGCGTCCCACGCCGTGTTCGATTGGCGGCCTCGTGTGCCACTTATCTTTTTGACGTTTCTTCGTTTGTTCCACAGTTTACCTTGCCCGTCTTGCCGCAATTGTCAGTGTGGCGACGTGTCATTCGTGGCTCTTCGCGATAAACACATATACGCCCAACGACCTAGTGAACATCACCTGATCCGTGGCCTTGTTTCTAGGACACTCGGCAGGAATGGATCAGGGCGGTAGAGGCGTCAGCCTACAGCCGGCGGTTGGCGGGGACCAGCTTGTGTACCGGTGCGCTTGTGAAAGGGCGCGCCAGTGAGGTCAGAGCCCGGAACTGCCCTGAAAAGTACTCATCCTTTTTGACGGATTGCGAAATTTTGGTGGCAGCCTCGTTTATGGTCGCTACCGTATTCTTTTTTTTTTCAATGTTATTGGCATTGTGTCACATTTTCGGCCACCTTCCTCTGTGCATCTAGTCCCATTGACATGCGCGCTGACCCAAATTGTCCGCTGGCTTCTGGAACTAAGAGTGTGTTGGCTGCTATCTTGCTCTGCAGACGATAGGGTTCTCTGAGAATGTGGCTTGTGAGACATCTTGGGAAACATTCTAAGGGACAAGCTCACAATTAATGTGAACACACCTACAATGAAGGCTTACCTCGCTGATTTCAATGGATCCGCGGCGCATTCTTCTTGCTTACGTTTTGGCCTAAGTTAATGTATAGGTTGTACTGAAGACTGTTGAACACCAGCGTCATGCTGACAACGCAATGAATACCATGGAGCCACCACACGTTGACGTCAACGGCGTGAAACGCGGGTGATGGTGACGCTGTGACGAGACGATCGAACGATGCTGATTCCATGCGAAGACCGAAAAAGTTGGACGCGTCACAATTGCCAAGTTGCCAATTCTGACCAATGTACCCAATGGCACAAGCCCAATCGGAAATGGTTTATGGCTCAGGCGGTTTGTACGACCGCGTCCCACGCCGTGTTCGATTGGCGGCCTCGTGTGCCGCTTATCTTTTTGACGTTTCTTCGTTTGTTCCACAGTTTACGTTGCCCGCCGTTCCGCAATTGTCAGTGTGGCGACGTGTCATTCGTGGCTCTTCGCGATAAACACATATACGCCCAACGACCTTGTGAACATCACCTGATCCGTGGCCTTGTGTCTAGGACACTCGGCAGGAATGGTTCAGGGAAGTAGAGGCGTCAGCCTGCTGCCGGCAGTTGGCGGTAACCAGCTTGTGTACCGGTGCGCTTGTGAAAGGGCGCGCAGGTTGCGTCAGAGTCCGGAACTGCTTTGAAAAGTACTCACCATTTTTGACGGATTGCGAAATTTAGGTGACAGCCTCGTTTTTGTCGCTGCCGTCTTCTTTTTTTTTCAATGTTATTGGCATTGTGTGGCATTTTCAGCCACCTCACTATTTGCATCTAGTCCCTTTCACGTGCGCGTTGACCCATGTTTTCCGCTGGCTTCTGGAACTAAGAGTGTGTGGGCTGCTATCTTGTTCTGCAGACGATATCGTTCTCTGAGAATGTGGCATGTGAGACATCTGGGGAAACATTTTAAGGGACAAACCAAAAATTAATGTGAACACACATACAATGAAGGTTTACCTCGCCGATTTCAATGGATCCGCGGCGCATTCTTCTTGCTTACGTTTTGGCCTAAGTTAATGTATAGGTTGTACTGAAGACTGTTGAACACCAGCGTCATGCTGACAACGCAATGAATACCATGGAGCCACCACACGTTGACGTCAACGGCGTGAAACGCGGGTGATGGTGACGCTGTGACGAGACGATCGAACGATGCTGATTCCATGCGAAGACCGAAAAAGTTGGACGCGTCACAATTGCCAAGTTGCCAATTCTGACCAATGTACCCAATGGCACAAGCCCAATCGGAAATGGTTTATGGCTCAGGCGGTTTGTACGACCGCGTCCCACGCCGTGTTCGATTGGCGGCCTCGTGTGCCGCTTATCTTTTTGACGTTTCTTCGTTTGTTCCACAGTTTACGTTGCCCGCCGTTCCGCAATTGTCAGTGTGGCGACGTGTCATTCGTGGCTCTTCGCGATAAACACATATACGCCCAACGACCTTGTGAACATCACCTGATCCGTGGCCTTGTGTCTAGGACACTCGGCAGGAATGGTTCAGGGAAGTAGAGGCGTCAGCCTGCTGCCGGCAGTTGGCGGTAACCAGCTTGTGTACCGGTGCGCTTGTGAAAGGGCGCGCAGGTTGCGTCAGAGTCCGGAACTGCTTTGAAAAGTACTCACCATTTTTGACGGATTGCGAAATTTAGGTGACAGCCTCGTTTTTGTCGCTGCCGTCTTCTTTTTTTTTCAATGTTATTGGCATTGTGTGGCATTTTCAGCCACCTCACTATTTGCATCTAGTCCCTTTCACGTGCGCGTTGACCCATGTTTTCCGCTGGCTTCTGGAACTAAGAGTGTGTGGGCTGCTATCTTGTTCTGCAGACGATATCGTTCTCTGAGAATGTGGCATGTGAGACATCTGGGGAAACATTTTAAGGGACAAACCAAAAATTAATGTGAACACACATACAATGAAGGTTTACCTCGCCGATTTCAATGGATCCGCGGCGCATTCTTCTTGCTTACCTTTTGGCCTAGATTAATGTATAGGTTGTACTGAAGATTGTTGAATAGCAGCGTCCTGCTGACGACGCAATGAATACCATGGAGCCACCACACGCTGACGTCAGCGGCGTGAAACGCGGGTGATGGTGACGCTGTGACGAGACGATCGAACGATGCTGATTCCATGCGAAGACCGAAAAAGTTGGGCGCGTCACAATTGCCAAGTTGCCAATTCTGACCAATGTACCCAATGGCACAAGCCCAATCGGAAATGGTTAATGGTTCAGGCCATTTGTAGGACCGCGTGCCACGCCGTGTTCGATTGCTGGCCTTCTGTGCTGCTTATCTTTTTGACGTTTCTTCGTTTGTTCCACAGTTTACGTTGCCCGCCGTGCCGCAATTGTCAGTGTGGCGACGTGTCATGCGTGGCTCTTCACGATAAACACATATACGCCCAACGACCTAGTGAACATCACCTGATCCGTGGCCTTGTGTCTAGGACACTCGGCAGGAATGGATCAGGGAAGTAGAGGCGTCAGCCTGCTGCCGGCAGTTGGCGGGGACCAGCTTGTGTACCGGTGCGCTTGTGAAAGGGCGCGCAGGTTGCGTCAGAGCTTGGAACTGCTTTGAAAAGTACTCACCCTTTTTGACGGATTGCGAAATTTAGGTGGCAGCCTCGTTTTCGTCGCTGCCGTCTTCTTTTTTTTTCAATGTTAGTGGCATTGTGTGACATTTTCAGACACCTTACTCTTTGCATCTAATCCATATCACGTGCGCGTTGACCCATGTTTTCCACTGGCTTCTTGAACTAAGAGTGTGTTGGCTGCTATCTTGCTCTGCAGACGATAGTGTTCTCTGAGAATGTGGCATGTTAGACATCTGGGGAAACATTTTAAGGGACAAACCAAAAATTAATGTGAACACACATAAATGAAGGTTTACCTCGCCGATTTCAATGGATCCGCGGCGCATTGCTCTTGCTTACCTTTTGGCCTAGGTTAATGTATAGGTTGTACTGAAGATTGTTGAATACCAGCGTCATGCTGACGACGCAATGAATACCATGGAGCCACCACACGCTGACGTCAACGGCGTGAAACGCGGGTGATGGTGACGCTGTGACGAGACGATCGAATGATGCTGATTCCATGCGAAGACCGAAAAAGTTGGGCGCGTCACAATTGCCAACTTGCCAATTCTCACCAATGTACCCAATGGCACAAGGCCAATCGGAAATGCTTTATGGCTCAGGCTATTTGTACGACCGCGTGCCACGCCGTGTTCGATTGCCGGCCTTCTGTGCCGCTTATCTTTTTGACGTTTCTTCCTTTGTTCCGCAGTTTACGTTGCCCGCCGTGCCGCAATTGTCAGTGTGGCGACGTGTCATGCGTGGCTGTTCGCGATAAACACATATACGCCCAACGACCTAGTGAACATCACCTGATCCGTGCCCTCGTGTCTAGGACACTCGGCAGGAATGGATCAGGGAGATAGAGGCGTCAGCCTGCTGCCGCCAGTTGGCGGGGACCAGCTTGTGTACCGGTGCGCTTGTGAAAGGGCGCGCAGGTCAGGTCAGAGCCCGGAACTGCTTTGAAAGTACTCATCCTTTTTGACGGATTGCGAAATTTTGGTGACAGCCTCGTTTTCGTCGCTGCCATCTTCTTTTTCTTTCAAAGTTATTGGCATTATGTGACATTTTCAGCCACCTTACTCGTTGCATCTAGTCCCTTTCACGTGCGCGTTGACCCAAGTTGTCCGCTGGTTTCTGGAACTAAGTGTGTGTTGGCTGTTATCTTGCTCTTCTAGATGATAGGGTTCTCTGACAATGTGGCTTGTGAGACATCTGGGGAAACATTTTAAGGGACAAACCCAAAATTAATGTGAACACACATGCAATGAAGGTTTACGTCGCCGATTTCAATGGATCCGCAGCGCATTCTTCTTGCTTACCTTTTGGCCTAGGTTAATGCATAGATTGTACTGAAGATTGTTGAATACCAGCGCCATGCTGACGACGCAATGAATACCATGGAGCCACCACACGCTGACGTCAACGGCGTGAAACGCGGGTGAGGGTGACGCTGTGACGAGACGATCGAACGATGCTGATTCCATGCGAAGACCGAAAAAGTTGAGCGCGTCACAATTGCCAATTTTGACCAATGTACCCAATGGCACAAGCCCAATCGGAAATTGTTTATGGCTCAGGCCATTTGTACGACCGCGCGCCACGGCGTGTTCGATTGCCGGCCTTCTTTGCCGCTTATCTTTTTGACGTTTCTTCGTTTGTTCCACAGTTTACGTTGCCCGCCGTGCCGCAATTGTCAGTGAGGCAACGTGTCACGCGTGGCTGTTCTCGATAAACACATATACGCCCAACGACCTCGTGAACATCACCTCATCCGTGGCCATGTGTCTAGGACACTCGGCAGGAATGAATCAGGGAGGTAGAGTCAGCCTGCTGACGGCAGTTGGCGGGGACCAGCTTGCGTACCGGTGCGCTTGCGAAAGGGCGCGCAGGTCGGGTCTGAGCCCTGAACTGCTTTGAAAAGTACACATCCTTTTTGACGGATTGCGAAATTTTGGTGACAGCCTCATTTATGGTCGCTACCGTCTTCTATTTTCCAATGTTATTGGCATTGTGTGACATTTTCAGCGACCTTCCTCTGTGTATCTTGTGTCCCATTGACATGCGCGTTGACCCAGGTTGTCCGCTGGCTTCTGGAACTCATAGTGTGTTGGCTGCTATCTTGCTCTGCAGACGATAGGGTTCTCTGAGAATGTGGCATTTGAGACATCTCGGGAAAGTTTATGGGACAAACCCACAAACACTGTGAACACACCTACGATGAACGCTTACGTCGCTCATTTCAATGGATCCGCGGCGCTTCCTTCTTGCTTACGTTCTGGCCTAGGTTAATGTATAGGTTGTACTGAAGACTGTTGAATACCAGCGTCATGCTGACGACGCAATGAATACCATGGAACCACCACACGCTGACGCCAACAGCGTGAAACGCGGGTGATGGTCACGCTGTGACGAGACGATGGAACGATGCAGATTCCATGCGAAGACCGAAGAAGTTGGGCGCGTCACAATTCCCAAGTTGCCAATTCTGACCAATGTGCCCAATTGCGCAAGGCCAATGGGAAATGGTTTATGGCTCAGGCCGTTTCTACGACCGCGTCCCACGCCGTGTTCGATTGGCGGCCTCGTGTGCCACTTATCTTTTTGACGTTTCTTCGTTTGTTCCACAGTTTACCTTGCCCGTCTTGCCGCAATTGTCAGTGTGGCGACGTGTCATTCGTGGCTCTTCGCGATAAACACATATACGCCCAACGACCTAGTGAACATCACCTGATCCGTGGCCTTGTTTCTAGGACACTCGGCAGGAATGGATCAGGGCGGTAGAGGCGTCAGCCTACAGCCGGCGGTTGGCGGGGACCAGCTTGTGTACCGGTGCGCTTGTGAAAGGGCGCGCCAGTGAGGTCAGAGCCCGGAACTGCCCTGAAAAGTACTCATCCTTTTTGACGGATTGCGAAATTTTGGTGGCAGCCTCGTTTATGGTCGCTACCGTATTCTTTTTTTTTCAATGTTATTGGCATTGTGTCACATTTTCGGCCACCTTCCTCTGTGCATCTAGTCCCATTGACATGCGCGCTGACCCAAATTGTCCGCTGGCTTCTGGAACTAAGAGTGTGTTGGCTGCTATCTTGCTCTGCAGACGATAGGGTTCTCTGAGAATGTGGCTTGTGAGACATCTTGGGAAACATTCTAAGGGACAAGCTCACAATTAATGTGAACACACCTACAATGAAGGCTTACCTCGCTGATTTCAATGGATCCGCGGCGCATTCTTCTTGCTTACGTTTTGGCCTAAGTTAATGTATAGGTTGTACTGAAGACTGTTGAACACCAGCGTCATGCTGACAACGCAATGAATACCATGGACCCACCACACGTTGACGTCAACGGCGTGAAACGCGGGTGATGGTGACGCTGTGACGAGACGATCGAACGATGCTGATTCCATGCGAAGACCGAAAAAGTTGGACGCGTCACAATTGCCAAGTTGCCAATTCTGACCAATGTACCCAATGGCACAAGCCCAATCGGAAATGGTTTATGGCTCAGGCGGTTTGTACGACCGCGTCCCACGCCGTGTTCGATTGGCGGCCTCGTGTGCCGCTTATCTTTTTGACGTTTCTTCGTTTGTTCCACAGTTTACGTTGCCCGCCGTTCCGCAATTGTCAGTGTGGCGACGTGTCATTCGTGGCTCTTCGCGATAAACACATATACGCCCAACGACCTTGTGAACATCACCTGATCCGTGGCCTTGTGTCTAGGACACTCGGCAGGAATGGTTCAGGGAAGTAGAGGCGTCAGCCTGCTGCCGGCAGTTGGCGGTAACCAGCTTGTGTACCGGTGCGCTTGTGAAAGGGCGCGCAGGTTGCGTCAGAGTCCGGAACTGCTTTGAAAAGTACTCACCATTTTTGACGGATTGCGAAATTTAGGTGACAGCCTCGTTTTTGTCGCTGCCGTCTTCTTTTTTTTTCAATGTTATTGGCATTGTGTGGCATTTTCAGCCACCTCACTATTTGCATCTAGTCCCTTTCACGTGC